>NC_064920.1:943950765-944576390 GCF_023897955.1 Schistocerca gregaria
AATAGTCTGACGACAATTTATGGATTTGTAGTTTTAGCTTGACGATGTCCACCACGGACAAACGGTCTTTATTGTTATTCTCAAGAAGGTTGGGTTATCCCGACTGAAACCTAGGTAAATTCTAGGTAAACGGTGCAACTGAGGCTTTTCATTATTAAAATTAATGTCATTTTTTAGTTATTGCCGACTGATACTGTAGCACTATTAGCACTATGTTATAAATCAATATAAACTTCAGTATTCTCACTGATCCGCTATCGTATTCAGAAGTGTCGCTTGCTGGCCACTAGGGGTATTGCTATCGCCGTGATAACAAAAACGAGTCGTCGTGTCGCAACTGTTACGACTGCCTCGGCGCGTGCGTTCGCCGTTAGACGGGTGGCGTAGCTGTCTCTCTCGCTAGCGATCAGGATATCTGCGCTACTGGTCACCGAATTTAGTGCGTTCACGTCCGCGCAGTTGTTGTCAGGCAGGCACAAGTAGGAGGCTTCTGTCACAGCTCCAGCAGAGTGTTCGCCGCACCTGAAGATGTCGGCCACTTGCAGCGACAAACTATTGTAGACATTTCACGACGACATGCGACGTCTCACGCGACAGCAATATTTAGAAGAATGACGTAGATCTGCAAGTGCATTGAGCAGCAAGGGAACTTTTCTTTCTGTTAGTGCTCGCTGCCGGACAGCGGGCAGGGAGACAGGTGCCGGCGAGCCGGGCCCGGCCGGCGGGCTGGCAGGCGCGGTGATTCAGTGTCCGGTAGTCGGGCGGCCGCCGCCCAGCGGTGGCGCCGAGTGAGCGGCCGCTCGTTAATTGTAATCACGGCCGGGGCAGCGGCGGGCACGGCTGCGGCACGGGCTGGGCCGGCCGGCCGGCGCGGCGCGCACGCGCATCCATCACGGCGCGTCGCTGCCCGGCCGCCGCAGCCGCCGGGTGACGGGATACCTCCACCTCTCCTTGTGTTACGTACTTGTTAGGCGGCGCCTCCCTCGCCAGCGACATTTATGAAACGGGTCTCGGACGCTAAGGAACCATTACTCCGCACCTGAAAGACTACCTCTATTTGCCCCGCGGCGTGGTTTCACATTACAGTCAATGGAAAGGGAAAAGTGGAACGCTTCATATGAATGTTCCACTGCTCGGGCTGTCGGAACATCAGACGCATCTCTGAGTGGACGAAAATGGCGTAGTTACGCTGTCTGGAACGGTAATAACGACATTCCACGTTGGATACGTTCACATTTTCATTATGGTCAGTAACCCCGTCTGCCCGTTTATCACTCTAAAGAGAAATCGACATTGTAAATATTAGGTGTGACGCGACAACTCTTATTCTTCCTTTTAATTTTACCCTTAAACACTTCGACAGCGAAACAGACAAACCGTACTACACGTCACTGTTCTGCCGATGCAATTTTTCTCACAGATAGAGATAACCTCGCTCTGTATGAGTGAACTAACTCTAAACGGGTCGTGCGATGTTTGCAGCAGGCAAAAGCCGCGATCAGAATACTTTTTGGTCGGCCGCTGTGGGTGAGCGGTTCTAGCCGCTTCACTCCGGAACCTCGCTGCTGCTACGGTCGCAGGTTCGAATCCTACCTCAGGCACAGATGTGTGTGATGTCCTTACGTTAGTTAGGTTTATGTAGTTCTAAGTGTAGGGGACTGATGACCTCAGATGTAAAGCCGCTTAGCACTTAGACCCATTAGAACCACTTGAACACTTTTCATACTATGCGCATTCGACGCATTTGTCTAAATTTGTTTACTCAAATTAAAAGAGCAGATGCCAGACAGATTCATTGGAAAAGTGCTAAGGGAATGCAATCCGAAAACAAAGGCAGTAGGATGAAGTACGCTTGTTCGCACACTGCTTGAATACTGCTCAGCAGTGTGCGAACCGTACCAGATAGGGTTGATAGAAGCGATAGAGAAGATCCAACGGAGAGCAGCGCGCTTCGTTACAGGATCATTTAGTGATCGCGGAAGCGTTACGGAGATGATAGATAATTTCCAGTGGAAGACTCTGTATTGCTCCCTCCTACGTATATCTCGCGAAGAGACCTTCAGGGTAAAATCAGAGATATTAGAGCCCACACAGAGGCATACCGACAATCCATCTTTCCACGAACAATACGAGACTGGAATACAAGGCAGAACCGATAGAGGTACTAAAGGTACCCTCGGCCACACACGGTCAGGTGGCTTGCGGAGTATGGATGTAGATGTAGATGTAGCTGTAGCTCAACAAAATGCTGTGAAAAAATATCTCTTCACACATTGCACGAGAAGCAGTAAGACATATTTTTTTTAAATACAATAAACTGGAAAAAATCGTTGTGATGATGGAAATAGTTTTTGCTGCATGTGTAATTGACATCGTCAAAGTGCACCACCGACGGCGCCCTGCTCCTCTGGCTTCCACTGCGAACGGCGCTGCAGGCAACTGACGCGCCTGAGCCGGTACGACTCACGTGGTGCCGTCGACTCGTATTTTGATATGTACGGTGTTGTCCTATCTTTACGTTGTTGCCTCCTCGCCCGGTTTCAGTTTTGAAATCGGCGAGGGATGGAGTGAGCAGCGAGCGCTAGTACGGTGGCCGGTGTGCGTGTTTGTGGGCGCGAGTTTGCAGTGTACCGAGAGTCGCAGGTGGAAGCTCGCTGGCTGTCCGGGCCGAGTTGCGGGTGAGTGGCGTTTGCTGGCCGCCTTGTGCTGGAGGACGGGCAGTTCTGCACGAGTGGGCGGGGACTGTTAACCCCAAGTGGTCTTCTGCTGTTATTAGCGGCGGACGTGAAGCTGTAAGTCGGTATCTTTACTGAGTGTTTACAGCCCCGTGCGACTGCTACGGTTGCAGGTTCGAATCCTGCCTCGGGCGTGGATGTGTGTGCTGTCCTTAGGTTAGTTAGGTTTAAGTAGTTCTAAGTTCTAGGGGACTGATGACCACAGCAGTTGAGTCCCATAGTGCTCAGAGCCATTTGAACCATTTTTTGTTTACAGCCACAACAGCTCACCGGTGTTGTGATGGTGCTCGCGGCCGCCTTTGGCACTCCTAACTGTTTGAAATCAATTAGCCGTTAAGCTCGCCAGTTATCTGCTTTGCGTCAGGCTCGTCGCTTTGGTGATCCGGTACTGGCTCAACTTCTGTGTTAATGCTAAGTCACTTTTGTAAAGTTTGAGTTCCAAGTTCTAACCGGTTATCAAAACTGTGACCTGTCCCTATATTACGTAAGAGGAATATTTTATATTATAGCCTAGGCTATTTGTAGTTGAACTGTGATCAGAAAGGCGGCCGCTGTGGTCGAGCGGTTTTATTCGCTTCAGTCTGTCGCCGCGCGGCTGTACGGTCCCAGGTTGGAATCCTGCCTCGGTTCATGGATGTGTGTGACGTCCTTTGGTTAGTTAAGTTTAAGTAGTTCTAAGTCTAGGGGACTGATGACCTCAGATGTTAAGTCCCATAGTGCTTAGAGCCATCTGAACTATCTGTGATCAGAAATTTGTTTAATCACTGAGCCGTACGGTTGCTTTTCCTCACTTTCCCCCAAAATCTTTAAATTGTTTCTACTCCCTAAAAGTTACTTCTGTATATTTATTGTTATTCTCATTGATAATTTGAAAACAAGTGTAAGCACGTTAGAATTTGCTTATAAGCACAGCCGTTCAAAACAGTTTGTTCCTCATTTACGGAGATGTATACATACACATATGTGTATATTTTCCGGTGGTTTTATTGCTAGTAAATTCTTGTAGGCTACCCCTTACGTATGAGCAAGTTATGGTGTGTCACTTGTTTATATGTTCATATGTGCGGCGAATCATCTTTTTATCATTCGCATAGAAACCAACAGGTGAAGTGTGTACGTTATAGAAGTCAACTGTAATTTGTTTTGTGGCTGTTATGGCTCGAAGTTTGTGTTGGGGTCGTAGTTCGTCTCTCCGTTTTCCCACGCCGGCAGGCCCATTGCGTGAGTGTGGCCCGGTGGTTACACTGCACGGTGCGGCTCTCTAGTCTACGCTGGTTGACCGTTGAATGTATGCTTGAGGACGCACTATTAAGCACAGTCTTATTAAGTTACGTCTTTCACGTATTGCTTTCTTATTGTAGTCTTAAGGCTTTCCTTGAGTATTAACGGCTTTAGCTACTGTAATTTTCTGTAGCTGTCAGTGTAAAGGGTTCTGAATTTCAGATCGTCCTTTTTGTCTTGGCCGTCCCAGGACGTACTGTGTTTCCATAGTAAACAAAACTCTTGATAATCTCGATAACTTGTTAACCCTCCAGGATTAGTGAAGTGCTTTTAGAGTAATATCTTCTCAAATCGCTCACACAGTTTTCAGGTTAGAATTCTACCACTGTCGAAAATTGCAACCTGAATCGTTTCGTGACTAGGTATCTTAAGCGTTTGAGACGTTCTTGCGGTTTTATTTGTGGAAACGAAAAATGTAAACAGTCGTATGGTGATTCCATAATCATGGACTGGCTTATTTGTTACGGGCCTGAGAAAGATGTGCATAAGCATCCGTCTTTGGACGAATTTCTCACAGTTACGCAAAGTTTCAAATTCTCAATAGTAACTGAAAAGCAGAGGCAAGTTTCGAACATGTTGGATTGTTCCCGGCTACAAGAGACAAAAAAAAACTGGCTCGGAGAGTGACGGAGCACACTACAGTTAAGAAACAGAAACTGGGACATAAAACAGCTATGTTCACGAAAGCGCGCTTTCCCGATGCAAAATAGATACATAACTTCTGCATAGCGTCGTTCAGAAGCCGAATCTTCTTCATGTGATTCTAACCACACTTGAGCGCCGCTTACTCGTCGAACTCCGCTTCCTTCTTGTCCCGAGTATTTTGTGCAGCACTCCCGCCATCAGAGTGCTAATTAAACACTTCTAACTTTGCTTGTGTTGTGAGCTACGTATTCATATTAGAAGTATTCCTAGTTCTCGTGCTTCTCTCAAGGCAATGAAGCTGCATAGTGTTACAGCCCATAAAATTCAAACTTCAGCAATTCACTGATACGGGCAATCCACAAAAGCTATTAATAGATTAACGATTCTTAAAGACAACAATAATATTTCTAGTGGACTCAGCAGCTTCTGCATAACAGTAGGTATAAGACCAGTCAAAGAAGGAAAAAAATTACTTCCCACGAAGGAATTATCCGAATGCGACGGAAATCGGTAAATGTGATGTACATGTGCAGATAAGCCAATGATCACAGTTTCAGAAAAAATGGACGATTTATTCGAGAGAAAGCCCTTCACAAACTGAGCAAGTCAATAACATGTTGGTCCGCCTCTGGCCCTTATGCAAGCAGTTATTGGGCTTGACACTAATTGGCAGAGTTTTTGGGTGTCCTGAGGGATATCGTGCCAAATTGAACCCAACTGACGTGTTAGATCGTAAAAAATCCCAAGCTGGTTGGAGGGCCCTGCACATAATGCTCCGAACGTTCTCAAGTGGGGAGAGATCCAGTGACCTTACCGAACAAGACAGGGTTTGGTAAGCACGAAAACAAGCAGTAGAAACTCTCACCGAGGACTAGCTTGCCAAAATTAATGCGATCTACAGAAATATCACTTTTTCCAACAACCTGCCGAATATCTAGGTTTCATAATTACAAAAAAGTGTATTCTTCGTAAGCAATAATGTGTACACGCCATTAATTGAAATCTCCCCTGTCTGAAGGAACTACGATCCTTCATGGGGAAAAAAAACTACTGCAGTAGGTGCATTAGCAATGTAATATAATTCCTACAACATGTCAATCCTCTTCAGAAAGAGGCTACAAAGGTTCTATGGTGACTAGAGAGCAACAAACAGTTCTGGATTCTCAAAAAAACTAGTACTGTATGCATCTTGTCTAGTACTATAGTTCTAAGGGAAACCACAGATACTAGGTACTAAAACGTGTCAGTACGCCATTGGGGCAGTTCTGTCACACAGTGAAAATGACAGTGCCGAGCACTAACCTCTACAGTGAATCAATATCCAACAGTTACTTGGTAGAGAAACTGAATCCCATCAGATAGTCGCTCTCTCCACCCTCTGCCAACAATTGTATTGGCCACCAATAAAGAAGGAGACTGAGCACCTCCTGATCCAGTCATGTTCGGATTCAGCTCCTCAACAAATTTCTACCCAAAAATTTGTTTTTCATAACCTCAACCATCTGGTCATTAAGACTGGATGCAAATCAGTTTCACAGACCCCTTTTTGAATTCACTCTACTTTGAAGTAGTGGGCTCATTTTCAAAATTCCCATATGTGATAAACATGCCTGCTATAATGGCTGAGGCCACACCAAAGACACTGATTCAAGTCGTCTCCATAGAAGGTCTATCAGTGGCAACAGTAATGAAAAACTGTCATCAATTAATGTCCACCGCCTCCATAGAATTTTATGAACAAATGTCATCTGGCACCTGCTTAGTCAACCCTTCCACCCGCAATCCAATGGGAAGGCAGAGCAGATGGTCTGCGCCCATAAAAAAAAATGAAGACTGTCTTCCAGTCGACATCTACAGAAAACCCTTTTAAGAAAAGCACCTACAGGTAGACACAGATCACTGGGATGAGCTCAGTAGAACTCTTGCATGGCAGAGAGAAGTAGATTCTCTCTCACCTACTTAAGTTGCAGAAGTCAAGGAAAGCCAAGCCGTCATTGAAACACATGCATTACAATGTGGTCGCCAACATTCGGCTGGCATCGTGCGTGGGCGCTGACAACACCATCTCTACTTTGTGGATGTTAATGGCCGCCAATGGCAGCATTATCAAAACCTCTGCAGCAAGGACTGCAACATTAGAGACCTCCCAGTCCTTACAATCTCAAACCCAGACTACACACGCATTGTCCACCACAAACACCGCTACCCCTCCGTAGCAGCGGTGGCAGCGGCTCAACCTGGTAACTGCCATTATTCCGCAGGGGCCATGGAATGACCAACCACACCGCGGCTCCGTCGATCAGCCTAACGGACCATGGCGCCCTCACACCACTTATAGCGCCACTATCGACATACTGGGAGGCGCATTCATCTGTAACCCCTCTGCGCCCTGCATCGCCTGCAAAGGACATTGAGATGGCGTGACCCTAACCCACGACAGAAGGGGTGGTACCCCTTCCTCCAGATAAGACCTGACAAAAGTTTGTCTGATTCCAACCCTACATGCCGTCTCAGCAGGGGAGGGATCGTGTATTCGACAACGAGGACGACTCAGACAGCAAGGTTTCTCCGATGGCACCGACGGTGGCGGCCCGCTTCACTGGCTTTATAGTAATACCAGTATTCAGGCAGCGGACACACCACTGTCTCCACGTAGGGTCACGTATTACGAACCAATGTCGCTGGACATTGTAACTAGGTCACGTAGCAGAGTATTTCGCCTGATGTTTATCGACTACACCTGGACTTGATTTTGTGGATTGGGCATGTGCTTTGTGTAAACTATTGTTAAGCTTTGTTTTCAGTAAACATGAAGTACACCAGGTGACAACATTTTTATCTGTTTCTGGTATGGAGAATGTGAGTCAGAACTGTATCTACACGCTGCCTGTTCCCCAGACAATAAGAAGTCCTCCAGTCTATTCTGATGGCCAGATCACTAATACATAACATCCCCACATTTCATTATTTCATTCCTCTGTTGATGTTGTACCGTAACTAATGACTTCAGAAAACTTCTATCCACTGCTCACCACGTTAATAACAGCGTTGTCTGCAGTTCTCTAAAAGACATGATACGCTCTGGCGTCTGACTAATGGGTTATCCCTCTACGTGAGCTGCAACGACCGAACGAGTTGGAGTGTTTCAGGCATGGGACTTGTATTCGCGTTCAGCGGGATTCAAACCCCAGTCCACATATCTAGTGTCAAATTTTACGTCGTTAATAGCCAGAACAATTAAAGCTATGGCCAGGATAATTTTTTCGCAATCTTTGTCAGTTCTGAGCTCCAACTCGTTTTCTTATGGTCTCGTTGTCTGTGGGATATTAAACTGTAATAGAACTGAATGTTAAGAATATCTGTCGACTACTTTGAACACTATCTTTAGAGTTTGGTTGTTTCTACCTCAAACCCAGGTAACAGGATCAAATATCAACGCGTGGAAGGGAGACCCATCAGATAGTTCGTCGTTTTCACCAAATTAACATTTATTTAAGAAAAACATACTGATAAGTTAAATTCCAGATTAATAGCAACATGAAAACCATTATAGTGACATATAAAGTGACAAACTACTGAAATTTACTAATATAAGCAAAAGGAAACAGTATTCAATAAATACAAAGCATCTGAGTTTATAGATAGTACGAATGAGATTTGAATCGTTCAGTAAAGGAAAATTACATGTACCAAATACAGGGCAAATTCTATTTTATGAAGAACAGTTAGTAGAGAATTTGAACACTCTTCTTTTATGAACAGTAAGAGCTTTATTATAATTTACAAAATTTCATGAGTTAATTCTGCTAAACTCCAGAGCATACAACCTTGGCAGCAGTCGCTCAACGCAGATATAGCTACAAGGAACAAGACAACTACTCAACTTTTGGTGGGTATGACAGACGACGCGGCAATGCGCTCCCGCGGCTATAACCTAGACTTCGGGCATTGGGCAGGATGCAGCCAAGGTAATGGCCCAGAACTCACGGCTGCAAAATCTAAGGTAGATTCTCGTGTTTCGCAATCAACTGTGAACATAAATCACACGCGAGGCAGTACCATCAAACAATAACAGAATATACACTAACAAATGATGAGACTTCTTTTAGCAAGATAAATAAAAATCGTAGCCTCAGACAAAACAATATATATATATACACTCCTGGAAATTGAAATAAGAACACCGTGAATTCATTGTCCCAGGAAGGGGAAACTTTATTGACACACTCCTGGGGTCAGATACATCACATGATCACACTGACAGAACCACAGGCACATAGACACAGGCAACAGAGCATGCACAATGTCAGCACTAGTACAGTGTATATCCACCTTTCGCAGCAATGCAGGCTGCTATTCTCCCATGGAGACGATCGTAGAGATGCTGGATGTAGTCCTGTGGAACGGCTTGCCATGCCATTTCCACCTGGCGCCTCAGTTGGACCAGCGTTCGTGCTGGACGTGCAGACCGCGTGAGACGACGCTTCATCCAGTCCCAAACATGATCAATGGGGGACACAGCCGGAGATCTTGCTGGCCAGGGTAGTTGACTTACACCTTCTAGAGCACGTTGGGTGGCACGGGATACATGCGGACGTGCATTGTTCTGTTGGAACAGCAAGTTCCCTTGCCGGTCTAGGAATGGTAGAACGATGGGTTCGATGACCGTTTGGATGTACCGTGCACTATTCAGTGTCCCCTCGACGATCACCAGAGGTGTACGGCCAGTGTAGGAGATCGCTCCCCACACCACGATGCCGGGTGTTGGCCCCGTGTGCCTCGGTCGTATTCAGTCCTGATTGTGGCGCTCGCCTGCACGGCGCCAAACACGCATACGACCATCATTGGCACCAAGGCAGAAGCGACTCTCATCGCTGAAGACGACACGTCTCCATTCGTCCCTCCATTCACGCCTGTCGCGACACCACTGGAGGCGGGCTGCACGATGTTGGGGCGTGAGCGGAAGACGGCCTAACGGTGTGCGGGACCGTAGCCCAGCTTCATGGAGACGGTTGCGAATGGTCCTCGCCGATACCCCAGGAGCAACAGTGTCCCTAATTTGTTGGGAAGTGGCGGTGCGGTCTCCTACGGCACTGCGTAGGATCCTACGGTCTTGGCGTGCATCCGTACGTCGCTGCGGTCCGGTCCCAGGTCGACGGGCACGTGCCGACCACTGGCGACAACATCGATGTACTGTGGAGACCTCACGCCCCACGTGTTGAGCAATTCGGCGGTACGTCCACCCGGTCTCCCGCATGCCCACTATACGCCCTCGCTCAAAGTCCGTCAACTGCACATACGGTTCACGTCCACGCTGTCGTGGCATGCTACCAGTGTTAAAGACTGCGATGGAGCTCCGTATACCACGGCAAATTGGCTGACACTGACGGCGGCGGTGCACAAATGCTGCGCAGCCAGCGCCATTCGACGGTCAACACCGCGGTTCCTGGTGTGTCCGCTGTGCCGTGCTTGTGATCATTGCTTGTACAGCCCTCTCGCAGTGTCCGGAGCAAGTATGGTGGGTCTGACACACCGGTGTCAATGTGTTCTTTTTTCCATTTCCAGGAGTGTATATATACGCCTTCACAAGGTTTTCTAATGAGATCAGGGAAACTAGCTAAGACTGACAGCACTGACAGAATAGGTAAGATGATATGCGAGTACATGTAACTGACAAGATCAGGTACAAGCAGGGCCGTTGCAGTTAAATCCCCTGAGGCATGAATAAGTTCTGTTAAGACGCCTTAAGAAACTCTAGTTAAGGTGAGCTTAAGCAAAGCAGAAAATTTCACTCAGTAGTAGCCCTACGTAGTTATGACTAAAACACATCGACGTAGGTTAGAATAAATACACTTTACCAAATCACAACTAGATTTCAGATTCAAGCCCAGTACCTGATACAGTACCATGACATTGCTACCGGTTACAGTGCCACTTACCGGTATCACCACTTGAGTTCATAACATCGCACCCCAAGCGGATGCACTCAAGCGGTTAACCAATTAACGGAATCATGTGGCTTCAAAGAAGACGCACTAACAACAATTGGCCATTCTCAAGCCAAGGCACACTGCAGAACAAACAAACATATTATTCACTGAACAAGACACAATAATATTGCGCCAATTTTCCTTTTCAACAATAAAACCACAGGGTCGGAATATCAATAGTCAGTATGGTATGGTGCACTCGCCCCACCGTCAATTATCCTTTTAACTCCTCTTCAAATAACAGAAGGAGGCAGCTCCAGAACATGACCTTCGTCACCTTCTTTAGCGGCTGCCCAACATTCGACAATTCGCTCGGCGATCCGGCTGGGTACGTGCGTTGTCAAACCCAAATCGACCCAACCAAACCCCGCCGCCAGGCACTGCTGTTCCAGCCCTCCTTCCGTCACGTGCCGTTCACCGGTCACTGCCTCCGTTCCGAGCCTCCACACCTCAACGAGGAAAACTGAAGATAAGTCACGAGGGAGGTGACTATCGAGACCGGTGCCAGAGGTAGTTAGGCCATCAAGCCGAGCCGCTACGACTCACTACCAGTGAATTTCTTAAAGCTACCAGAACGATGACTGAACTTCTTGACTTTCTCATCTCATAGAAAATACAGTTAACGGCCTAGGTACACGGAGTTTGAATGAAATCTGCCTGAAACAACACCTCCCCCCCCCCCCCCAAATTTTTGTGTTCCTACAATCCTGCTTATCAGTTCCCTCTGTTTCTTAACAGGAGCAATATCTGTGAAAGTAATAGACTGGGGATGTATGCACGCACCATCGGCTACATTACTTGACGACACATAGGACTTGTTCGTTGGGATGTGTGGAGCCCAGTTACTTTCCCTTCCTCCATTATATTGTTTTACTTCGTAGATATTGTTAGGAGAGTGAACTTTAAGATTAGTAAACAGAATAAAAGGATAAGAATAGAAACTAGAAATTAAAGACGTATTCTGTTGAATAACAGCCGGCCGCGGTGGTCTCGCGGTTCTGGGCGCGCAGTCCGGAACCGTGCGACTGCTACGGCCGCAGGTTCGAATCCTGCCTCGGGCATGGATGTGTGTGATGTCCTTAGGTTAGTTAGGTTTAAGTAGTTCTAAGTTCTAGGGGACTAATGACCACAGCAGTTGAGTCCCATAGTGCTCAGAGCCATTTGAACTATTTTGTTGAATAACATAATTTGTGTCCCGAAATCAGGACTTTTGTAGAACTATCGTTGTAAGGGCTTATTTGGCAGACAGGAGCCGGCCGAGGTGGCCGGGCGGTTCTAGGCGCTAGAGTCTGGAACCGCGCGACCGCTACGGTCGCAGGTTCGAATCGTGCCTCGGGCATGGACGTGTGTGATATCCTTAGGTTAGTTAGGTTTAAGTAGTTCTAAGTTCTAGGTGACTGATGACCTCAGAAGTTAAGTCCCATAATGCCCAGAGCCATTTTGTTTTTGAAAAACAGAAAATAGTGTACCACTCCGATACCACGCACTAGATTTTTGAACGTTGATTAGGGACAACAGTCAGCGTTTGACTTTCAAGAGGGCTTGCACCACCGTTCAGATATTTATCCGTGTCAAAAACAAGTTGCATGCACAGCTATAATATGAATACAACATATGGTTCAGACATAAATAATGCATGTGGCTACTTTCGCCTTCTTTCTCCTCCTTCAGTCCCTACTTTCACTAAGATAGTGGATAGGTGACTTGCCGAGTTACATATATAATATTTGTATACTATATGTAATTCTGTTATTCATATGCGAACACCGACCAAGCGATAATACTACGTAGAAGAAAACTAAAAAAATAAAAACAGAATAAGTTATTCAATGGAACCGGCAAAGTGCGCGTGTCCAGTCTTGTTGGCAACAAATATCAAATAAACACATCAAAAAAAAGTTCACCATCACCTCTGTTCCAAGAGTTCCGGAGCCCGTTCAGAAAACTGGAATAGAGAATAACGTAAACATCATTTTTGCCCTTTTTATTGCTCATGAAAACTACACGTTGCATGTTGTACCACAATAGAGCGAGGCCTTCAGAGGTGGTGGTCCAGATTGTTGCACACACCGGTGCTCTAATACCCAGTAGCACGTCCTTTTGCATTGATGCATGCCTGTATTCATCGTGGCGTACTATCCACAAGTTCATCAAGGCACTGTTGCTCCAGATTGTCCCACTCCTCAACGGCGATTCGGCGTAGATCCCTCAGAGTTGTTGGGGGGTCACGTCGCCCATAAGCAGCCCTTTTCAATCTATTCCAGATATGTTCGGCAGGGATCATGTCTGGAGAACATACTGGCCACTCTAGTCGAGCGATTTCGTTATACTGAAGGAAGTCATTCACAAGATATGCACGATGGGGGCCGAATTGTCGTCCATGAAGATGAATGCCTCGCCAATATGCTACCGATAAGGTTGAACTACCGGTCAGAGGATGGCATCCACGAATCGTACAGCCTTCCAAGACCACCAGCGGCGTACGTCGGCCCCACGTAATGCCACCTTAAAACAGCAGGAAACCTCCACCTCGCTGCACTCGCTGGACAGTGTGTCTAACGCGTTCAGCCTGACCGGGTTGCCTCCAAACAGGTCTCCGACAATTGTCTGGTTGAAGGCATATGCGACGCTCATGGGTGAAGAGAACGTGATGCCAATCCTGAGCGGTCCATTCAGCATGTTGTTGGGCCCATCTGTACTGCACTGCATGGTATCATGGATGCAAAGATGGACCTCGCCGTGGACGTCGGGAGTGAAGTTGCGCGAAGTATAAGTCGCAACACGATGTCCTGTGGCTGCACGAAAAGCGTTATCAACATGTTGGCGTTGCTGTTAGGTTTCCTCCGAGCCATAATCCGTAGATAGCGGTCATCCACTGCAGTAGTAGCCTTTGGGCGACCTGAGCGAGGCATGCTGCATCTCCTCCATGTCCGAACCACATTGCTTTGGTTCACTCCGAGACGTCAGGACACTTCCGTTGTTGAGAACACTTACTGGCACAAAGTAACACTGCGGACGAGATCGAACCGCAGTATTGACCGTCCAAGCATGGTTAAACTACAGACAACACGAGCCGTGTACCTCCTTCCTGCTTTAATGACTGAGACTGATCGGCTGTCGGACCACCTCCGTCTAATAGGCTCTGCTCATGCATGATTGTTTACATCTTGGGCTGGTTCAGTGACATCTCTGAACAGTCAATGGGACTGTGTCTGTGATACAATTTGCACAGTCAACGTCTACCTTCAGGAGTTCTGAGAACTAGGGTGATGCGAAACTTCTTTTGATGTGTGTATCTCAAATGAATTTTTAAACTGAATATTAGGAAACATCTCACACTACATCAGTTGTTAGCGATTCATGTCAGAATCGATTATTTATTTACGCTCAATCACACACTCGCATACCTACATGTCTGCTGTATGTCATTACTGACAGGAAATAACGTTGCAAATGGTTAATCAAAGCACTCGTAATAGACTGTATAGCGCGTGGGATAGATCGTAAAAAGTAAGAAATGAGACTAATACACGTCAGGAACAGCAGGCAATTTGCTCCATTTCCGGCTCATATCCGCCGTGTTTATTGGAAATAGCTTGACCACCCGAGGATATCATTTCATCAGGTAGCACCAGAATCATCACGTTAATTTACTCCTGTTGGTAGGACATTCTAATTAGTTTTTTTAGAGCTAATCGGTTCAGTGGCATAAACGTCAGATGCGCGATGACATGACAAAATGTTGAAGTAACAACCACCAGCTACTAGACGTATTCGGCAAACCCATACACCTAAAATGGATAATTATGGTCACTAAAAGTGCAAGAAGAGCATTTACAGTCACTGGCAATAACTACAAGAACTATCTGGACTGGCAGAAAAACGAATGAGATGGTTCTACAACAAATTGGAGAGCAGAAAGAACCACTGAAAGTGACAGGCCAGCGGAAAACTCACTAACACTTAATTAGACGTGTTAGTTTTTTTACAAAACATCTCCGAAGGAACGATCTTAGGGAAGAAAATGAGGGGGTGGCCGAGAACATCCTACTTAAAAATATTGTCAGTGAGATGGGATTTCCTTAATACGTGGAGGTGAAGGGGACTGTTGAAGAGAGGAAGCTGTGACTGCAGAGACAATGCTTAGTCTTCTGAAAGAAGAAGGCATCAGCACAAAACAAACTGAACTTCTCAAACTACTAAGGAATTGTTTTCGACTTTTGGCTCTCTGCATGATGAGGATTTTATCAAAATTGATTAGTTCAGACGCAGTGGACGAGCTGACTGCTGGAGAGAAAAACTGGCTGAGATCGTGCGCAGCATTACAGGAAAGTGTTTTGGACGGGAACGAATGTCTGTGTTGACTTCAGTAATTTCTTCTTTGGATTGCACCACCATTAACTGAGTATACTTGTCAATTAAATAAATTTGCCATCAGTCCCTTTTCTTTGTTATCCATAGTCGCTGCAACGATCAGGATTGAATGTTGAATATCAAGTCAGCAGAGCGCCAGTTGGTTACTCAGCACCGTGAAGAACACCGATTATGTCTTGAGGATGCGTTGTATAGTAGAATTACGATGCGAAGGAACTTGAAAGAGACCGCATGAGGACAATTTCTTATCGAGTGACATCCCCTTACTCTTCAGGTGCCACAGAGGACTATCGGATACGTGTGTGCGAGTTCTGCGGGACGTAGACACAGCTTATCAATCATCCAGAGGTACAGAGTAACATTTCTCCTAGCAGCACGGTGTGGTGAGCAGAGCTTCGTTGCTGCTGCTGTATTGCGGTAACCCCAGAGACATGGACCGTTCGTCCCGCACTCGTGGCGTCGCGCGAAGTCTCACTCCCGACCACGGCCAGAGTCCATTCGTCTGTTAGCGACGTGAGGAGCGCGACGGAAATTACGCGACAGACTTGCCGCAGATTTACTCGAAAACGGTTATTGGTTGACCTGGGTTAATGCCCTGTACTGCTACACCATGAGGTCACCAGACTTGATATGAACCTCGAGACCTGGTTAAAACTGACCCATTGCCTCCAGGTTTGACAAGCAGCCCCCTGCCATTGGATACTGAAAGCTCGCTCTAGCACCGACAATAGACAAGTCGACCGAAATCACCGAAGCAGTTAGGAATGCCATGTTATAGGCAGTATTCTCGACCTCCCCTGACAAGGTTTTAGATATGTTTGAAAGCAAGTTACACCAAATTTCGATCTTCAGTATTTCGACAGCCATTTGCGATGTGGACTTGGAGGACTGGGGGGATGGGGGTGGGGTGGGGGGTGTAATGCGGATTGCGAAGTGTCGACGTAGACGTAGAAGAGCGGTTTTTCCCCAATCTGGGCTCTGGGTACAGGATTTTTGGTCATTAGACAATTCTCGCTAATATCTAGTAATGATTGTCTGCGACTCTACTAAAGTGAATATTTCATGTTACCGATCGCAACATGGAAAACTGTGACTATAGCTCTCACTTTGCATCTTGGTATTTTTGTTGGCATGCTGTTCACGTTAAATTATACCTATTTCTTGGTGATGGGTCGGCGTTGGCGCTGTTCTACAGTCAATATGTATCCAAACCTATACAGAAGAGTGCCGAAATACCGCCTTCAGTCTTTTACCTGGACTTCCTCTTAATGTCCTTATCGAGCTGCAGAAAGAGTCAGTTCCAAAACCCTGATTTGCGGACTCCCAATACAACATAAACAAGGCAGTAGCATTTGTGGCCGTCAACAATTCCCAGTACTCTTACGAAAAAGCAGAATCATGAAAATAATGTAATAAATCCAATAAGATCACTGACTGAAGTTTTGCAATCAGACAAAATGTTGTAGATAGCATCTACAAGTTACTCCAATTCGAGGAATATCTTTTATTGTTTATCTTTGCTGATAGTCAACAGTTTTTTCTCAGTCGTTCTGACTTTTTTTCCATGTCACATATTTAATGATCAGGTTCACAGTAAAGTTATATATGTGGGTTTTGATGCAGTCCGCGTTGGATTTGGTGCGGAAGAGTAACACCCAGGTAGACAATAAACAATTAAATAATTACACTCTTCTCCGTCATGGAGCATAAACTCATATACATAATTTGTTAATCGAAGTCTCTGACTTACTGTTCGCCTAGAATGGCCAAGTTACGAACGATATGGTGGAATCAAAGTCTTAAGGGGCACTCGTCGAGACGATTGCCCCTGTACACAATCTAAGTAACGAGCCAAGATACTAAAGTCCGGGAGGTCTGAGCTTCGAGAGCAAAGTCTTTGCGTAATCAGGATGATGACTGCTGGCAGCTCCCCATAGCTTTGGAAGGTGTCGAGCCCAGGTTGGATGGCTGGCTGCTGCTGTAACGGCTTGATACGAGCTTGGCGAGAGGGTGGGGGGCAGATGAATTGCTTGCAAGCTATTTGCAGCCAGGTGACGTGGCAGAGGCAGGCAGGAATGTGGTAGCGGCGCCTCCTAGGACCCATCCCACCGCCGTCTGTTCCCGAGGCGAGAGCCTGGAATCGCAGCGGTACGTTCTGGAGTTATTCTCTATAACATGGTGTATTACTGCCGTACTGACACGCATCGTTTTGCTTGCGTTGTGGTGGCCTCTGCACTTTGGGCATAGGCAACTCATGTTACAGTATCGTCATGCTGGTGGGCTATATGGCCCGATGTGCCCCGATATGTAACTTCAGATTGTTAAACCAGAAAGTGACATCTACATACATTTTCGTTTGTGCATAATGTTCAGTATGGTTATTGTTTATGCATCAAAGTAATCTACTTTCATAAGCATCAGCATGGGGGGAGATGCAAGAGTGAACACCTGTCCACTCCTGGATATTTAATTGGTCATTGACAACTGTTTATTTTGTGTTAATGTTTTGTGTATGTGGAAATTGTCTTGGAAAGGGAGGAGTTATCTGTCTTTACTGATTCTTGTGGTGTTCATGTCTTTCTCAATATTGCTTGGTCTAAGGTATTCTTGTTTTATATTGTTTAGAAATTTTGAATAGGAAACGCCGCTGGTCCTGATGGGATATCAGTTCGATTTTACACAGAGTACGCGAAGGAACTTGCCCCCCTTCTTGCAGCGGTGTACCGTAGGTCTCTAGAAGAGCGAAGCGTTCCAAAGGATTGGAAAAGGGCACAGGTCATCCCCGTTCTCAAGAAGGGACGTCGAACAGATGTGCAGAACTATAGACCTATATCTCTAACGTCGATCAGTTGTAGAATTTTGGAACACGTATTATGTTCGAGTATAATGTCTTTTCTGGAGACTAGAAATCTACTCTGTAGGAATCAGCATGGGTTTCGAAAAAGACGATCGTGTGAAACCCAGCTCGCGCTATTCGTCCACGAGACTCAGAGGGCCTTAGACACGGGTCCACAGGTAGATGCCGTGTTTCTTGACTTCCGCAAGGCGTTTGACACAGTTCCCCATAGTCGTTTAATGAACAAAGTAAGAGCATACGGACTATCAGATCAATTGTGTGATTGGATTGAGGAGTTCCTAGATAACAGAACGCAGCACGTCATTCTCAATGGAGAGAAGTCTTCCGAAGTAAGAGTGATTTCAGGTGTGCCGCAGGGGAGTGTCATAGGACCGTTGCTATTCACAATATACATAAATGACCTGGTGGATGACATCGGAAGTTCACTGAGGCTTTTTGCAGATGATGCTGTGGTGTATCGAGAGGTTGCAACAATGGAAGATTGTACTGAAATGCAGGAGGATCTGCAGCGAATTGACGCATGGTGCACGGAATGGCAATTGAATCTCAATGTAGCGAAGTGTAATGTGATGCGAATACATAGAAAGATAGGTCCCTTATCATTTAGCTACAAAATAGCAGGTCAGCAACTGGAAGCAGTTAATTCCATAAATTATCTGGGATTACGCATTAGGAGTGATTTAAAATGGAATGATCATATAAAGTTGATCGTCGGTAAAGCAGATGCCAGACTGAGATTCATTGGAAGAATCCTAAGGAAATGCAATCCGACAACAAAGGAAGTAGGTTACAGTACGCTTGTTCGCCCAATGCTTGAATACTGCTCAGCAGTGTGGGATCCGCACCAGGTAGGGTTGATAGAAGAGATAGAGAAGATCCAACGGAGAGCAGCGCGCTTCGTTACAGGATCATTTAGTAATTGCGAAAGCGTTACGGAGATGATAGATAAACTCCAGTGGAAGACTCTGCAGGAGAGACGCTCAGTAGCTCGGTACGGGCTTTTGTTGAAGTTTCGAGAACATACCTTCACCGAAGAGTCAAGCAGTATATTGCTCCCTCCTACGTATATCTCGCGAAGAGACTATGAGGATAAAATCAGAGAGATTAGAGCCCACACAGAAGCATACCGACAATCCTTCTTTCCACGTACAATACGAGACTGGAATAGAAGGGAGAACCGATAGAGGTACTCAGGGTACCCTCCGCCACACACCGTCAGGTGGCTTGCGGAGTACGGATGTAGATGTAGATGTAGATACCACATTTAATTGCTCTAATGTGTTCTTTGTACCTTGTGTCTAATGTCTTGCCAGTCATTACAATGCATATTTTTCCACAGTCTCTGAAAATGAGCTGAAAGACATCAGAATGCTAGTATATCTCTGGCTTTGATTTCAGTTTTGGGATGTGCTTTTGTATTGAGTTGTTTGTTTTGTAAGCAATGTTTATGCCTTGTTTTTGAATATGTTACCTATTTGACGTGTATTTTTTTGTGGAAGGTCATTGTAAGATATTTTTTGTAGTAGTGCAGGGTGAATGTGTTGGTGTGGCAGCTCCTGCACACCGACTAGCAAGACAAATGCAGTCACAGCTCACCCAATACCACAAACTGGAAATTATAGAACAATAAGAAATATGTCTCAGCTATAAGAACATGCAAGAGACATTAAAATCCTTGACACAACAACATTTCTTTAATGTAGAAAGTATGTACAGGTGCATCTCTGCAAACGAAAGCATACAAATAATTGAAGAAAACCTGAAAGCACACAACTAGCTACCTCTTGAACATACAGATGAAACAATAACATCGTTACAATTAATAAAACAACAAAATTATTTTGAATTCGATGAAGAATACTACATATAATGAATAGCTTTATCCATGGCTGAACCTATTTCAGGAGCACTAGCCAACATTTTCATGAATTATATAGAAAAATTAACATTCTAACATGTAATAACAAAGAAAAGCTACGCCATCATCTACTAGTTCAGATACGTGGATAGCATAATATACATGGTAGATGGACCTATAAAAAATACTGCAACTACACAAAGATACAAATAATGTACACAGAAACATAAAGTTCACAACAGAAGAACAACAAAAAAACTCACTCATCCTTCTACACATAACCATAAGAAAAGACAATAAGAAACACTCATTTGACTTACAGAAAACCCACAACAAATGACACCATCTGAAATGCAACCTCAAATCACCTGCAGACTCACAAACTGGCTGCACAGCACTATACTTTACCGGGTGATCTAAAAGTCAGTATAAATTTGAAAAACTGAATAAATCACGGAATAATGTAGACAGAGAGGTACAAATTGACACACATGCTTGGAATGATATGGGGTTTTATTAGAACAGAAAAAAATACAAACGTTCAAAAAATGTCCGAGAGATGGTGCTTCATCCGATCAGAATTTGCAGTAACTAGCATAACAAAGTAAGACAAAGCAAAGATGATGTTCTTTATAGGAAATGCTAATTTGTCCTCCATCATTCCTCAACAATAGCTGTAGTCGAGGAATAATGATGTGAACAGCACTGTAAAGCATGTCTGGAGTTATGGTGAGGCATTGGCGTCGGATGTTGTCTTTCAGCATCATTAGAGATGTCGGTCGATCACGATACACTTGCGACTTCAGGTAACCCCAAGGCCAATAATCGCACGGACTGAGATCTGGGAATCTGGGAGGCCAAGCATGACGAAAGTGGCGGCTGAGCACACGATCATCAAACGACGTCCGCAAGAGATCTTTCACGCGTCTACCAATATGGGATTTTTTTGTTCTAATAAAACCCCATGTTATTCCAAACATGTGTCTCAATTTTTACCTCTCTATCTACATTATTCCGTGGTTTATTAAGTTTTCAAATTTATACTGACTTTTCGGTCACCCGGTACATATACACAGCAACATAATTAAATGGAATTACCTAGACACAATTAATAAAAAAGAAACGAATATAGGTCGGAGACAAACTAGTGGCAATGTCTTCTAATTGTACACTGAAAGGATAAAATGTTAGGAAAGACAGAAGACGAGCATCAAAACCGATACAGGGACTAGTGAACCCAGGGTTCTTGCAGCGAGATTGAATATTGTAATTCCCAAATCCTCCTAAAATAAGCGAAAAATAAACCTATTCAAAAACGCAGATAAAAATTCACTTGACGCCTTCCTGAGAGACCATCTCCAAATTAATAATATAAGTGTAGACCAGATGTGGCTTGAATTCAGATAAATAGTATCGGCAACAGTTGAGAGATTGATACCAAATAAATTAACAAACGACAGAGCTGACCCTCCTTGGTACACAAAACGGGATTAGAACACTGTTGCAGAAACAACGAAACAAACATTACAAATTCAAACAGACGCAAAATCCCCAAGATTGCCGATCTTTTACAGAAGCTCGAAATTTAGCGCAGATTTCAATGCGAGATGCTTATAACAGTTCCCACAACGAAACTTTGTCTCAAAACCTGGCAGAAAATCCTAAGAGATTCTGGTAGTATGTGAAGTATGTTAGCGGCCTGAAACAACCAATGCCTTCTGTGCGCGATAGCAGTGGAGATACTATCGAAGACAGTGCTGCCAAAGCAGAGTTACTAAACACAGCCTTCCGAAATGCCTTCACAAAATAAGATGAAGTAAATATTCTGGAACTCGAATCGAGAACAGCTGCCAACATGAGTAACGTAGAAGTAAATATCCTCGGAATAGTGAAGCAACTTAAATCACTTAATAAAATGAAGTCTTCTACTCCAGACTGTATACCAGTTAGGTTCCTTTCGGAGTATGCTGATGCATTAGCTCCATACTTAACAATCATATACAACCGTTCACTCGACGAAAGATCAGTACCCAAAAACTGGAAAGTTGCACAAGTCACACGAATATTCAAGAAAGGTAGTAGGCGTAATCCACTAAATTACAGACCCATATCGTTAACGTCGAAATGCAGCAGGATTTTGGAACATACATTGTGCTCAAACATTATGAATTATCTCGAAGAAAACGGGCTATTGACACACAGTCAACAATGGTTTATAAAACATCGTTCCTGTGAAACACATCTATCTCTTTACTCACATGAAGTGCTGAGTGCTATTGACAAGGGATTTCAGATCGATTCTGTATTTCTGGATTTCCGTAACGGCTTGTAGTGAAATTGCGTGCTAGTGGAATATCGTCTCAGTTATTTGACTGGATCTGTGTTGTCCTGTCAGAGAGGTCACAGTTCGTAGTAATTGACGGAAAGTCATCGAGTAAAACAGAAATGATGTCTAGCGTTCCCCAAGGTAGTGTTAAAGGCCTTTTACTGTTATTTATCTATATGAACGATTTGAGAGACAATCTGAGCAACCGTCTTAGGCTGTTTGCAAATGATTCTGTCGTTTATCGACGAATAAAGTCATCAGAAGATCAAAACAAATTGCAACATGATTTAGAAAAGATATCTGAATGCTGCGAAAATTGGCAGTTGACCCTAAATAACGAAAAGTGTGAGGTCCCCCACATAAAACAATCTTATTAAAGCAATTATGGTATAACGCAACAGAGCAGTGTTACCCTCTGAGAGGAATTTTGTTGTGTTGACCGTATTGTACCTAACGGAGGTGGCTTATCGGAAGTGAAAGTCAGAATTACGGAAATATTTGAACAGTAACAAACAAAATTTTGCCTATCTGTACTGTTTAACGGGTAAAGAAAACGGTCGCCAACCTAACTAGGCAAGAGAATGATTAACATTCTCGTCCAAGAAAATAGTTATTAGTAACTTTAATGGATAAACACAACCTATACTTTTTCGCACGCGAGTGCAGTAAACTCTTGACACACACGTATGTTTTAAGATTGAAGCTAACAACTGGAGCAGCACAAACTATTTGCAAATTTATAACTGATACCGAAACACCCTGTTACTTTAAGGGCTTATACAAACTGGATGGTATTTACAACGTTATTATTACTATTCACTGCAGAATCATTAATTGAATATAGGTTAAGTCTCTCTCAGTTAAATACTTTACTATTTAAAATGAAAGTTAATTGCAATCCAATAATAGGTTGCTTCTCACTATCATTTCAATAAAGAAATTATGGTTTTCATAATTAATGGTCTTTCCGTTACTTGTTACCGAGCATTAACACAATAGACAGACTGTGCATCCTGTTATATTGACTGGTACCTTTAATCCCACAAACCAACCAACCAACCTGTTATATTATTAATAAGCACTTCTAATACACAGGAGAGACAAACACTTAGCAAAATTGAGTGTATAACGTTCCACACTGCAGTTTTCCACTTTTATTACACTGAGACACAAAATTAACATACTGTATATGTAAGATACTGACTCACCTTCTGCAATTGACGATAGGCAGTAATGTGATCATTTACTAAGGAAAACTTTATAAGCCTGAGTCTTCAGAACTTTTAATTTGAAGTTGGCAACAACACATTAATAAGCAGTTTTAATAGAAAAATTATTTTCTGCAAGCATTAATTACTTTAGTTCACTTTCTTGCCACTTTAACTTTCTTTTTACTATGTTCAAGAAACATCAATTACCAAAACACAGGGCTTTAATGTTCTTTCAGTAAGGACACTCGGAAATCACTTTAGTTCAAACGGAGAGGAACCTGAGAGGTGTTATGATAAGGAGAAAAATCAAGGTAGGTACATAAATGCAGTTATAAATTAGCTTATATTCGAGCACACTAACACATCCAATTAGCTGATCCTTCACTTTACATTATTATAGCACTCCTTTACAGTGATTGCGCAATGTGGTGGCGATTGCATGTCGGTAGGTGGAATTGCTGGACTCTGTCATTTCTTGGTGGCGATGATAGATACAAATTCCAGAATAGTTCCAGCTATTTATCCATCCATCCGATGCATTGGAAAGTAGCAGGAAAAACCTCTCTCGGAACCAGCACAGTATGCAACATTTACATGGCAGTGCACAGTTTGGTAGCTCGTCCCCGACTGGTGGCTCGCCCCCGAGTGACTCTCAGTTCCACCTTTTCTACATAGGCCAACCACAATTTGCGCACGCTACACAGTTCCGTCCCCGAGGGGAACCACAACAACTTTTACATACAGAATAACAAAGAACCCTAAGTGAGGATCAACAGTTTACATAACAGTAAAGAAATACATTAAATAAAACAGAGCATTTGCACATATTGACATTTCTACAAAAAAATTATTCACACAGAAATTCCAATTATATACAGTAAGTTTTGTTCCCTCCAAATGGGACAAAGAATTTAAATGACAGATACACTACATTGCATAGAATCAAATCAAAGTTTTAAACAAAGAAAAGAGTATACAATTCGGTGACATCTATTCAATCAAAAACATTTACAGAAGCTTAATGATGTAATATTAAATGAAACAAAAGCCAAAATAAATCATTGGAGTGTTAGAGCTATGGTGTTACACATGCCCCATGTTTCGTTGAAGTTTCCCGTCAGGGATACATCAAGGAAACATCTATAACACCTAAGTGGTGTTTTCTACAGAAAAACATTA
This sequence comes from Schistocerca gregaria, assembly GCF_023897955.1. Taxonomy (NCBI): domain Eukaryota; kingdom Metazoa; phylum Arthropoda; class Insecta; order Orthoptera; family Acrididae; genus Schistocerca; species Schistocerca gregaria. The sequence goes on from NC_064920.1 coordinate 943,975,222, forward strand.
TACCATCCAACTTAAGTTGGGACCAAAAAAATACATATCACAGACATACAGTATATACACTAAGAAATTTCATACATTTCTCCCAAAACATTTTTAGAATTAAGACATTTACAGTAATGACATGCCCACACTGGTTGAAGGAGGCAAATTTTCATCATTACACAAGATATCTTTAAGAATGTTCATTTCATACACGTAATGTTTAAATAATAGACAAACAATACACTAAATAAACGTGCATATTAGTAGAATAGATATAGCCTTCAAATAAAAAAGTAATTCACATATACACTCCTGAAAATGGAAAAAAGAACACATTGATACCGGTGTGTCAGACCCAACATACTTGCTCCAGACACTGCGAGAGGGCTGTACAAGCAATGATCACACGTACGGCACAGCGGACACACCAGGAACCGCGGTGTTGGCCGCCGAATGGCGCTAGCTGCGCAGCATTTGTGCACCGCCGCCGTCAGTGTCAGCCAGTTTGCCGTGGCATACGGAGCTCCATCGCAGTCTTTAACACTGGGACCATGCCGCGACAGCGTGGACGTGAACCGTATGTGCAGTTGACGGACTGTGAGCGAGGGCGTATAGTGGGCATGCGGGAGGCCGGGTGGACGTACCGCCGAATTGCTCAACACGTGGGGCGTGAGGTCTGCACAGTACATCGATGTTGTCGCCAGTGGTCGGCGGAAGGTGCACGTGCCCGTCGACCTGGGACCGGACCGCAGCGACGCACGGATGCACGCCAAGACCGTAGGATCCTACGCAGTGCCGTAGGGGACCGCACCGCCACTTCCCAGCAAATTAGGGACACTGTTGCTCCTGGGGTATCGGCGAGGACCATTCGCAACCGTCTCCAGGAAGCTGGGCTACGGTCCCGCACACCGTTAGGCCGTCTTCCGCTCACGCCCCAACATCGTGCAGCCGGCCTCCAGTGGTGTGGTGACAGGCGTGAATGGAGGGACGAATGGAGACGTGTCGTCTTCAGCGATGAGAGTCGCTTCTGCCTTGGTGCCAATTATGGTCGTATGCGTGTTTGGCGCCGTGCAGGTGAGCGCCACAATCAGGACTGCATACGACCGAGGCACACAGGGCCAACACTCGGCATCATGGTGTGGGGAGCGATCTCCTAGACTGGCCGTACACCTCTGGTGATCGTCGAGGGGACACTGAATAGTGCACGGTACATCCAAACCGTCATCGAACCCATCGTTCTAACATTCCTAGACCGGCAAGGGAACTTGCTGTTCCAACAGGACAATGCACGTCCGCATGTATCCTGTGCCACCCAATGTGCTCTAGAAGGTGTAATTCAACTACCCTGGCCAGCAAGATCTCCGGATCTTTCCCCCATTGAGCATGTTTGGGACTGGATGAAGCGTCGTCTCACGCGGTCTGCACGTCCAGCACGAACGCTGGTCCAACTGAGGTGCCAGGTGGAAATGGCATGGCAAGCCGTTCCACAGGACTACATCCAGCATCTCTACGATCGTCTCCATGAGAGAATAGCAGCCTGCATTGCTGCGAAAGGTGGATATGCACTGTACTAGTGCCGACATTGTGCATGCTCTGTTGCCTGTGTCTATGTGCCTGTAGTTCTGTCATTGTGATCATGTGATGTATCTGACCCCAGGAATGTATCAATAAAGTTTCCCCTTCCTGGGACAATGAATTCACGGTGTTCTTATTTCAATTTCCAGGAGTGTAATAACCAAGTATTCAATTGAAAATAAGTAGCGGTTGTGAGTCGTGCTTCGGTAGCTCAGTTGGTAGAGCACTTGCCCGCAAAAGGCATAGCTCCCGAGTTCGAGTCTTGGTCGGGCACACAGTTTTAATCTGCCAGGAAGTTTCATATCAGCGCACACTCCACTGCAGAGTGAAAATCTCATTCTGGAAACATCCCCCAGGCTGTGGCTAAGCCATGTCTCCGCAATATCCTTTCATTCAGGAGTGCTTTTTCTGCAAGGTTAGCAGGAGAGCTTCTGTAAAGTTTGGAAGGTAGGAGACGAGGTACTGGCAGAAGTAAAGCTGTGAGTACCTGTTGTGAGTCGTGCTTCGGTAGCTCAGTTGGTAGAGCGCTTGAGCGCAAAAGGCAAAGGTCCCGAGTTCGAGTCTCGGTCGGGCACACAGTTTTAATCTGCCAGGAAGTTTCATATCAGCGCGCACTCCACTGCAGAGTGAAAATCTCATTCTGGAAACATCCCCCAGGCTGTGGCTAAGCCATGTCTCCGCAACATCCTTTCTTTCAGGAGTGCTAGTTCTGCAAGGTTAGCAGGAGAGCTTCTGTAAAGTTTGGAAGGTAGGAGACGAGGTACTGGCAGAAGTAAAGCTGTGAGTACCGGTTGTGACTCGTGCTTCGTTAGCCCAGTTGGTAGAGCAGTTGCCCGCGAAAGGCAAAGGTCCCGAGTTCGAGTCTCGGTCGGGCATAGAGTTTTAATCTGCCAGGAAGTTTCATATCAGCGCACACTCCGCTGCAGAGTGAAAATCTCATTCTGAAAATAAACAGTTTCTAAGCAAAGTTATACAAAAAAATAAACAACAGCCTGCCCCAGGTCTCAAGATCAACAAAACAATAATCCACTTTCAGGTAACACTTAGATACAATAAAAATTAAGTCATGCATTGTATTAACAGTGTATATACATTCAGCAACCTGCCCCCAGTCTCTTTATTAACAAGGCAGTCTTTTATGGTTCATAAAACAGTTACTTTAGTCTGGTGGCTTTTTGGGCCTCCTATTTTCTACATCTTTGACTAACCTATTCAGATCTTGCCAGCGTTTTGTTTCATCAGGTGGTTTTTTAGGTTTTGGAATTTCAAAGTCTTCGGCAAGGTACACGATTTCCTGTTCTGCTATTATCTTACCAGGTGGTTCTTTTTGTTCCTGTACTTCACACTTACTCAAAACATTAGTTAAAGCTTGCCCCAGTATAGTACCATCTGGAGATTCCTGCAAATTATGCCCCTGAGGTACACTACTGAATAATTCATTCGGTTTTGGCCCAGTTCTACTTTCTGTATCTTGCTTTGGAAAAATGTCACTAATTTTCTCATACCCTCTTTCAGTAAATGTATATTCATTTTCGTTTACAACTGAAAATTCATCTTCACTGGAGTCATCACTACTCCCTTCCTCACCATCAGATTCACTTAAGTACTCGACTTTTGAAAAATAAGGTAAGTTAGCATATTCTTTCTTATCTGTATTCATAGACCCATCATCGTCTGAACTGTCACTGATTTCATTTTCGTTATCAGATTCGAGCAGGAAAGCAACTTTTAAACAGTGAGGCAGATTATCACTAGATGTTTCAGCCACTTCGTTTTTTGAATTATTTTCTGCACACTGCACACCGTTTGGACAGTCAGGCACTTCTGTTGTATCACTTTGAACGATTTCAGCCTTAACTTCATACTTAGTATAATCGTCATATACTTCGATAACCTTCATTTCATTTTCCCCTTTGTTATTATTCTCAGGTAATCGTGCGAAATTCCTACTAGGCCCTTCTGCATTAAAATCATTAAACATTTTTCCATTAACAATAATTTCATCTGCACTGCTTATAACGTCTTGTTTTTTAACGTTCTCCTTTACATCACTTTCACCTATTGTTAATTGTGCACACGTCTTTTGCGTGGCGTATTCTACCTCTTTATTCATCATAACCTCCCCAAAATCTACGTCTTTTACCTCATACACATCATTAACAGTACAAATATTCTCCTTTTTACTCGCCTTTTCTGGCTCCCTTTCATTCTTTAATGGTGCCTTTTCGCACGATTTCGATATCGAGATATCCTTATCATATGACATATTAGCTTTATTTTCAGTTTTACATTCGTCCGTTACTGAAACCGGCCAACGGAAGTGTGCGATACCGTCTGTTCTGTTTCTCTCTGCGGCAGTCATCTTGTTCTGGCGTCTACCATTTGTGTGTGCCATCAAGTGCAATGTACGGTGCTCCCGCAAGCGCTGCCCGGAGCATAAACGGTCACGTGACTTTGCACTGGGAATGCCACTATGTATCACTCCGCGCCCGTCTCCTATGGTCGCGGCCTTAACCTTTCTGCCCTGTAGTTTACATCTTTCCTTCTCGAATCTATTATTTGACATCTTTTCTTTGGACCCAAAACCGGTTTCCGCGTGAATCCGGCCCGTAACACACGCGGTTTTCAGTTTTCCATTTCGTCTCTATTTTGGAAATTCCGCGCCATGTATCCTCTGCCGCGCGTACTGTAATTTCCCCCGCCTCTCTCACGACCTCTATGAATCGTGTTTACACGGTATCTATTGTTTTCAGGTCGTTCGTTTTGGTCATTGCTTTCGCGCGAATAATTGTTATTATTATGAGGACGAGACTCGCGATTTCTTCGACAGTGATCTTCATCCTCTACCCTTTCCAAGAACGCAGAAAAACTTTTGTGGGTACTCCCAACATATCGCTTAGAATCCTCAGGCAGTTACTGCCAAAGAACCCAAACGATCTCGGCTTCAGTCCTCCTAGCCTTCAGGTGTACCAGTTTTCTATACCACGATTTGCAAAACTCTTTCATGGTTTGTCTACCCCTGGTATCATACAGCCTGGCCATTAGGAACTCACGCCACAACTGGACTTGCTTTTGTTCCGACCAGTATTCGTCAATAAATTTTTGCTTAAAGTTTTCAAAAGACATCTGGTCAGTATCTAGATTCAGCCCCCACCTTTTTGCTTCTCCCGTTAAGGCACTGATTTCCACATTAATTTTTTCCTGGTCAGATAAATATTCAGAAAAGTTTCTTTCGCAATTCTTCACAAAATCTAGGGGGTGCCATCCGTTATGCCCCTTTGCAGGGTCGAATTTTTCCTCGCTCTCTAAGATTTTGCTGAAAGGTATTTTTTTAGTAAAATGTGTAGGTCCTGATTGTATTTTTCTTTCCAAGTCATACATTTTGCCTTGGATTTGTGAAGTGTTATGTTCACACTTCTTTTCGCAAGTAACAATCTGTTTGGTTAATTCTCTACTTGTTTCTGTTACATATTGTTTAATCTGTGCAAATTCCGCAATACATTCTGTTTGTATTTCGGATTTAATCCCGAATACCTTATCATCCACTTTAGTGATGACTAAGGGTTCTATTTGATCTTGAATTTTGATGACTTCAGTGTTAAATCTTTCGTTAATGTCATCAATTTGTCCTTGTACATTGGCAATATTGCCATTGATGACAGTAATTTCGCTTTTATTACTTTTAATTTCATTACTCACTGTTCCTACACTTGAGTTGGCTTCTTCAATTTGTTTACTAATCTGGTACCCTGCATTTCGATTTGTTTACTTTGTGCTGCGATTTGTGCATTAATATTGTCACTGTGTGCTGCAATCTGTGCCTTAATATTGTCATTTTGTGCTGCAATCTGTGCCTTAATATTGTCATTTTGCTCTGCAAATTGGGCAGACAGTATTCTAAGTCTACCGCATTTTCGTGTTCGAGTTCTACTTCCCTCTCAGTTTCTGGTGATTCGAACATATCCCGCGATTCATTAACATAGTCACTGTCTTCCACAACATAGCTCATATTGTCTTGCTTACTACGAGCGATATTCATAGCTTCTATCTGTTTATTGACATCGGCGTGGTATCGTACGTAATTTAACTCGCGCGTAATGCCATCTGTTGGTGTGCTCTCTGAACTGCTCTCGGTTGCATTCTGTTCTCCCATGTCTAGATTAATTTCTAATTTCCTGTTCATTTTAGTTGCTATTAAGTATTGATACCTTTTATTTTCAATTTAAACTGAACTTTCACTATCCGTTCTGTCAATTAATGTACAGGCTCGTGCCGCTGGACGTTTTATGTTCTCTCTATGTTTGTAAAATGCTAACTACTCATAATTTTTTCCGTCTGTAGGTGCAATCTTGCCGAAGGGCTCCCTACAGCGGAGCAGTTCAGATTCCAGCGGGGCCACTCGACCACGCAGCAACTATTACGCCTGGTGGAACAGGCGATAGGGCGCTGGAGTCGAGGGAGTACCTTGGGGCGGTACTCCTCGACGTCTCCAAGGCGTTCGACTGCGTGTGGCACGAGGGCCTCGTGTACAAACTCCTTGTGCATGGGGTCCCGACGTCACACGCCCTTCTGCTGCGGTCCTACCTCGCAGGCCGCACCTTCCACGTCCCGGCCGGAGGCGGCACCTCCACTGATCGGCCAATTCGTGCGGGGGTACCGCAGGGGTCGATTCTCGGCCCGCTGCTGTACACCTTGTACACCGCTGACGCTCCGCGGGTGGCGCGCGTGGAGTTGGCTCTTTATGCCGACGACACTGCGCTGTTCACCCGCAGTATGAACGTGGTCGCGATGTGCCGCCGGCTCCAACTAGCGTGCGATGTCCTGGGGGCGTGGTCCACCAAGTGGCGACTCAAGTTTAACGCCGCCAAGAGCCAGACGGTCGTCTTCACTCGGAGACGGCTGCCTCCTGACCTGCCGCCTGTCTCGATCTCGGGAGGCCCCATCCCGTGGTCACCGACCGGCACATACCTCGGTGTGACGCTTGACAGGCATCTCACCTGGCTGCCGCACATCCGCGACATCAGGGGGCGGGCGCTTGGGCGTCTCCGGGCGCTCTACTCGCTGCTGAACCCCTCATCCACGCTCCCCCCTCGGCATGGCCTGACCGTGTACTTGGCCCTCATCCGGCCGGTACTCGAGTACGCCGCCGTTGTGTGGGGGAATGCCGCCCCATCGCACGTTGCGATGCTCCAGCGTGTCCAGAATCGGGCGCTGCGGCTCGCTCTCCACAAGCCGCCTTGTTACTCCACAAGGCTCCTTCATGAGGAAGCTGGCGTGCCGTTGCGCGGGATCGCTTCAGGCAGTCCGCCAGGGTGTTCTATGCCTCTGCAGAACACTCTGGCAGTCGTCTTATCCGCGGACTGGGTCACCAAGTCCACCGCAGGCCAACCACGCGTTGGCCTGATCTGCTGCGGGAGTAGTTTCTCCCGCAGCCGCTATGACGCATTTGACGCAGCGTCCGCCCCCACGCGGCCGCTCCCATAGGCCAATCCTAAGCGTGAGGCCCCACTATAGTTCTAGAGGTCCACACAGGAACAGCAGCTTCGCTGCTTAGCCCGTCTCCCTCCTGGTAGATGTAACCAGAGAATTGCAGTGCAGTGCAGTAGGTGCAATCTGAACAACGTCCTGTCATGCAGCGCCACGTATAACACTACCGTCTGCTGCAATTTGCTACTGCTGTTGTACCATAACCTTAAAGCAGGTTGTGAAATAAAACAATCTTATTAAAGCAATTATGGTATAACGCAACAGAGCAGTATTACCCTCTGAGAGGAATTTTGTTGTGTTGACCGTATTGTACCTAACGGAGGTGGCTTATCGGATGTGAAAGTCAGAATTATGGAAATATTTGAACAGTAACAAACAAAATTTTGCCTATCTGTACTGTTTAACGGGTAAAGAAAACGGTCGCCAACCTAACTAGGCAAGAGAATGATTAACATTCTCGTTCAAGAAAATAGTTATTAGTAACTTTAGTGGATAAACACAACCTATACTTTGTCACACGCGAGTGCAGTGAACTCTTGACACACACGTATGTTTTAAGATTGAAGCTAACAACTGGAGCAGCACAAACTATTTGCAAATTTATAACTGATACCGAAACATACTATTACTTTAAGGGCTTACACAAACTGGATGGTATTTATAACGTTATTATTACTATTCACTGAAGAATCATTAATTGAATATAGGTTAAGTCTCTCTCAGTTAAACACTTTACTATTTAAAATGAAAGTTAATTGTAATCCAATAATAGGTTGCTTCTCACTATCATTTCAATAAAGAAATTATGGTTTTCATAATTAATGGTCTTTCCGTTACTTGTTACCGAGCATTAACACAATAGACAGACTGTGCATCCTGTTATATTGACTGGTCCCTTTAATCCCACAAACCAACCAACCAACCTGTTATATTATTAATAAGCACTTCTAATACACAGGAGAGACAAACACTTAGCAAAATTGAGTGTATAACGTTCCACACTGCAGTTTTCCACTTTTATTACACTGAGACACAAAATTAACATACTGTATATGTAAGATACTGACTCACCTTCTGCAATTGACAATAGGCAGTAATGTGATCATTTACTAAGGAAAACTTTATAAGCCTGAGTCTTCAGAACTTTTAATTTGAAGTTGGCAACAACACATTAATAAGCAGTTTTAATAGAAAAATTATTTTCTGCAAGCATTAATTACTTTAGTTCACTTTCTTGCCACTTTAACTTTCTTTTTACTATGTTCAAGAAACATCAATTACCAAAACACAGGGCTTTAATGTTCTTTCAGTAAGGACACTCGGAAATCACTTTAGTTCAAACGGAGAGGAACCTGAGAGGTGTTATGATAAGGAGAAAAATCAAGGTAGGTACATAAATGCAGTTATAAATTAGCTTATATTCGAGCACACTAACACATCCAATTAGCTGATCCTTCACTTTACATTATTATAGCACTCCTTTACAGTGATTGCGCAATGTGGTGGCGATTGCATGTCGGTAGGTGGAATTGCTGGACTCTGTCATTTCTTGGTGGCGATGATAGATACAAATTCCAGAATAGTTCCAGCTATTTATCCATCCATCCGATGCATTGGAAAGTAGCAGGAAAAACCTCTCTCGGAACCAGCACAGTATGCAACATTTACATGGCAGTGCACAGTTTGGTAGCTCGTCCCCGACTGGTGGCTCGCCCCCGAGTGACTCTCAGTTCCACCTTTTCTACATAGGCCAACCACAATTTGCGCACGCTACACAGTTCCGTCCCCGAGGGGAACCACAACAACTTTTACATACAGAATAACAAAGAACCCTAAGTGAGGATCAACAGTTTACATAACAGTAAAGAAATACATTAAATAAAACAGAGCATTTGCACATATTGACATTTCTACAAAAAAATTATTCACACAGAAATTCCAATTATATACAGTAAGTTTTGTTCCCTCCAAATGGGACAAAGAATTTAAATGACAGATACACTACATTGCATAGAATCAAATCAAAGTTTTAAACAAAGAAAAGAGTATACAATTCGGTGACATCTATTCAATCAAAAACATTTACAGAAGCTTAATGATGTAATATTAAATGAATCAAAAGCCAAAATAAATCATTGGAGTATTAGAGCCAAGGTGTTACAAACTAAATACTTAAGTATTACAATTACGAACCACTTAAATTGGAAGGAACACATATATAATGTTGTGGTGAGGGCTAACCAAAGACTGCTTTTTATTGGCGGAACACTTACGATATGTAACAGATCTACTAAGGAAACTGCCTACACTACGCTTGTCCGTCCTCTTTTAGAATACTGCTGCGCGGTGTGGGATCCTCACCAGATGGGACTGACGGAGTACTTTGAAAAAGTTCAAAGAAGGGCTGCGCGTTTCGTATTATTGCGAAATATGGGACAGAGTGTCACAGAAATGATAGAGGATTTGGGCTCACCATCATTAAAAGGCATTTTTCGTTGCGACGGAATCTTCTCATGAAATTCCAATCACCAACTTTCTCCTCTGATTGCGAAAATATTTTGTTGACACCAAGATACATATGGAGAAACGATCACCACGAAAAAATAAGCTCGTACGGAAAGATATAGGTGTTCGTTCTTTCCGCGCGTTGTACAAGATTGGAATAATAGAGAATTCTGAAGATGGTTCCATGAACTCTCTGCCAGGCACCTAAATATGATTTGCAGTGTATCCATGTAGATGTAGATTAACGTCGGTTAGGCACTATGGCTACCATTGAACCTACCCTACTTGTCTGCCATTTTCGTTTTAGTGACGTCACATGCTTACGAGTACGCTTGTTCTGATGAATTTTTGGAGAATATTGTCAATGGCTGGCATTTGATACCGTAAATAATTCTGGAAGCTGAAGGCATGCCTTATTTTACAGACTATAAGGTGCACATTATTCTTCGAGAATTTGCCTCCAAAATTCAGGTGAGTCTAATACTCGAAATTAATGTAAAAATATCCAGTGTTTGTTTTAAAATTCCCACCGGTTTTAAAAATGGCAATGTATTCGATGCCGCGGGAAACCTATCTCTAACTGCCAACAATGGAAACAACTGGCAGCAGCGGTATACCTATGCGTCGAACATGAGTTGCGGGAATTCGCAAGCTTACTAACACTGTCTCCCACCCCGCCGTCACAAACCAAGGACACTGTCTAGCCTATGATGCGTTACTGCAGTCAACGGTGCCAGTGAACATGAACTGAAAGTGATGTGTTATCGGTAACAGTAAAATATTTTTGTTAGTAGTTAGTTTCGTAATAGAAAATAATAAAAGGTATTCTGCAACTACATTTATATCTGTATAGATACTTCGCAAGGTACCGTACGGTGCGTGGTGGAGGGCACCCTGTACTATACTTGTCATTTCCTTCTCCGTTCCACTTGCTAACAGAGCGAGGGAAAAACCTCTGTCTGAATGTCTCCGTATTGAGACGCCCTGCAAAATTCGCAGGACAGGACAAGTACTGGGAATTGTGGGAGGGGGCCAGAATGAGCGGCTGTCAGCTACGCTTCAAACATAACGGTTTATTTAGTTGTCCAAACATTACAGCGCAGCTTCTAAGCTTGACTATCGACAGAAAACGTCTTTTAGAATAAACGGCTGAAGGCTCATGAATTAAATACAAGTGCTTTTTTTTTTTTTTTTTTTTTTTTGAGACAGAAGATTTGAAACATGGCTGAAATGCAACTGATGGAAATCTTCACGGTAAATGATAACGGCCAAACAGTTGCAGGACAAAGATTTATTGAAATAAATCTTAATCCTGTAACTGTTTGACTGTTATCATTTATTCCGAATAGTATTTCAGGCAAAGCGATGTAGGACTTGACTAGTCAGGTAGATTTAAGTTTTTAAAAGCGGCTGAAGGCCCATAAATTTAAAACAACATAACTACAATGACCTTTCAATAGGCAGGAGACCCAAGCTTTATGAACAATAAGAGACCTTACTTCAAACGGCTGAAGGCCTTTGTTTTAAAAAGAACTGCAACCAATTTTCCAAGGCAAAAAGCCCAAAGCTTTTAACATTAAACAGTATTTAAGCCCAAGTGATGTAATACTTGATAAATAAAAACCTTAAAGCTTAAAGTGGCTGAAGGCCTATGCCTTTTAAAAAGAATACACTAAAATAAATTTTCAACAGGCAGAAAGCCCACAGCTTTATGCTCAAATATGTAATACTTGATAAGTGTTGTTGTTGTGGTCTTCAGTCCTGAGACTGGTTTGATGCAGCTCTTCATGCTACCCTATCCTGTGCAAGCTGCTTCATCTCCCAGTACTTACTGCAAACCTACATCCTTCTGAATCTGCTTAGTGTGTTCATCTCTTGGTCGCCCTCTACGATTTTTGTCCTCCACGCCGCCCTCCAATGCTAAATTTGTGATCCCTTGATGCCTCAGAACATGTCCTATTAACCGGTCCCTTCTTATTGTCAAGTTGTGCCACAAACTCCTCCTCAATTCTATTCAATACTTCATCACTAGTTATGTGATCTACCCATCTAATCTTCAGCATTCTTATGTAGCACCACATTTCGAAAGCTTCTATTCTCTTCTTGTCCAAACTATTTATTGTCCATGTTTCACTACCATGCATAACTACACTCCATACAAATACACTCCTGGAAATGGAAAAAAGAACACATTGACACAGGTGTGTCAGACCCATCATACTTGCTCCGGACACTGCGAGAGGGCTGTACAAGCAATGATCACACGCACGGCACAGCGGACACACCAGAAACCGCGGTGTTGGCCGTCGAATGGCGCTAGCTGCGCAGCATTTGTGCACCGCCGCCGACAGTGTCAGCCAGTTTGCCGTGGCATACGGAGCTCCATCGCAGTCTCTAACACTGGGACCATGCCGCGACAGCGTGGACGTGAACCGTATGTGCAGTTGACGGACTTTGAGCGAGGGCGTATAGTGGGCATGCGGGAGGCCGGGTGGACGTACCGCCGAATTGCTCAACACGTGGGGCGTGAGGTCTCCACAGTACATCGCTGTTGTCGCCAGTGGTCGGCGGAAGGTGCACGTGCTCGTCGACCTGGGACCGAACCGCAGCGACGCACGGATGCACGCCAAGACCGTAGGATCCTACGCAGTGCCGTAGGGGACCGCACCGCCACTTCCCAGCAAATTAGGGACACTGTTGCTCCTGGGGTATCAGCGAGGACCATTCGCAACCGTCTCCATGAAGCTGGGCTACGGTCCCGCACACCGTTAGGCCGTCTTCCGCTCACGCCCCAACATCGTGCAGCCCGCCTCCAGTGGTGTCGCGACAGGCGTGAATGGAGGGACGAATGGAGACGTGTCGTCTTCAGCGATGAGAGTCGCTTCTGCCTTGGTGCCAATTATGGTCGTATGCGTGTTTGGCGCCGTGCAGGTGAGCGCCACAATCAGGACTGCATACGACCGAGGCACACAGGGCCAACACCCGGCATCATGGTGTGGGGAGCCATCTCCTAGACTGGCCGTACACCTCTGGTGATCGTCGAGAGGACACTGAATAGTGCACGGTACATCCAAACCGTCATCGAACCCATCGTTCTACCATTCCTAGACCGGCAAGGGAACTTGCTGTTCCAACAGGACAATGCACGTCCGCATGTATCCCGTGCCACCCAATGTGCTCTAGAAGGTGTAAGTCAACTACCCTGGCCAGCAAGATCTCCGGATCTGTCCCCCACTGAGCATGTTTGTTACTGTACGAAGCGTCGTCTCACGCGGTCTGAACGTCCAGCACGAACGCTGGTCCAACTGAGGCGCCAGGTGGAAATGGCATGGCAAGCCGTTCCACAGGACTACATCAAGCATCTCTACGATCGTCTCCATGGGAGAATAGCAGCCTGCATTGCTGCGAAAGGTGGATATACACTGTACTAGTGCCGACATTGTGCATGCTCTGTTGCCTGTGTGTATGTGCCTGTGGTTCTGTCAGTGTCATCATGATATGTATCTGACCCCAGGAATGTGTCAATAAAGTTTCCCGTTTCTGGGACAATGAATTCACGGTGTTCTTATTTCAATTTCCAGGAGTGTACTTTCAGAAACGACTTCCTGACCCTCTAATCTCTACTCGATGTTAACAAATTCCTCTTCTTCAGAAACGCTTTCCTTGCCATTGCCATTCTACATTTTATATCCTCTCTACTTCGACCATCATCAGTTACTTTGATCCCCAAATAGCAAAACTCCTTTACTACTTTAAGTGTCTCATTTCCTAATCTAATTCCCTCAGCATCACACGATTTAATTCGACTACATTCCATTATCGTCGTTTTACTTTTGTTGATGTTCATCTTATATTCTCCTTTTAAGACACTATCCATTCCGTTCAACTGCTCTTACAAGTCCTTTGCTGTCTCTGATAGAATTACAATGTCATCGGCGAACCTCAAAGTTTTTATTTCTTCCCCATGGATTTTAATACATACTCCGAATTTTTCTTTCGTTTCCTTCACCGCTTGCTCAATATACAGATTGAATAACATCGGGGAGAGGCTACAACCCTGTCTCACTCCCTTCCCAACCACTGCTTCCCTTTCATGCCCCTCGACTCTTATAACTGGCATCTGGTTTTTTGTACAAATTGTAAATAGCCTTTCCCTCCCTGCATTTTACACCTGCCACCATTAGAATTTGAAAGAGAGTATTGCGGTTAACATAGTCAAAAGCTTTCTCTAAGTCTACAAATGCTAGAAACGTAGGTTTGCCTTTCCTTAATCTTTCTTCTAAGATAAATCGTAAGGTCAGTATTGCCTCAAGTGTTCCAATATTTCTACGGAATCGAAACTGATCTTCCCCGAGGTCGGCTTCTACCAGTTTTTCCATTCGTCTGTAGAGATTTCGCATTAGTATTTTGCAGCCGTGATTTATTAAACTGATAGTTCGGTAATTTTCACACCTGTCAGCACCTGCTTTCCTTGGGATTGGAATTATTATATGCTTCTTGAAGTCTGAGAGTATTTCGCCTGTCTCATACATATTGCTCACCAGATGGTAGAGGTTTGTCAGGACTTGCTCCCCCAAGGCCGTCAGTAGTTCTAATGGAATGTTGTCTACTCCCGGGGCCTTGTTTCGATTCAGGTCTTTCAGTGCTCTGTCAAAATCTTCACGCAGTGTTATATCTCCAATTTCATCCTTATCTACATCTCTTCCATTTCGAAAATATTGTCCTCAAGTACATCGCCCTTGTATAGACCCTCTATATACTCCTTCCACCTTTCTGCTTTCCCATCTTTGCTTATAACTTGGTTTCCATCTGAGCTCTTGATATTCATACAAGTGGTTCTCTTTTTTCTCCAAAGGTCTCTTTAATTTTCCTGTAGGCGGTATCTATCTTACCCCTAGTGAGATAAGCCTCTACATCCTTACATTTGTCCTCTAACCATCCCTGCTTAGCCATTTTTCACTTCCTGTCGATCTGCCTTCACTACTTCATCCCTCAGAGCTAACCGTTCTTGTTCTACTATACTTCTTTCTCTCATTCCTGTCAATTGTCCCCTTACGATCTCTCTGAAACTCTCTACAACCTCTGGTTCTTTCAGTTTATCCAGGCCCCATCTCCTTAAATTCCAAACCTTTTTGCAGTTTCTTCACTTTTAATCTGCCCCTGGAAATGTCTTACAATTTAAAACCTGGTTCCTAAATCTATGTCTTGAAATTATATAATATATCTGATACCTTCTAGTATCTCCAGGAATCTTCCATGTATACAACCTTCTTTCATGATTCTTGAACCAAGTGTCAGCTATGATTAAGTTATGCTCTGTGCAAAATTCTACCAGGCGGCTTCCTCTTTCATTTCTTGCCCCAATCCATATTCACCTTCTAGGTTTCCTTCTCTTCCTTTTCCTACTCTCGAATTCCAGTCACCCATGACTATTAAATTTTCGTCTCCCTTCTCTACCTGAATAATTTCTTTTATTTCATCATACATTTCATCAACGTCTTCATCATCTGCAGAACTAGTTGGCATGTAAACTTGTACTACAGTAGTTGGCGTGGGCTTCGTGTCTATCGTGGCCACAATAATGCGTTCACTTTGCTGTTTGTAGCAGCTTACTCGCACTCTTGTTTTTTTATGCATTATTAAAGCTATGAACTAGGACATGACTACAGGAACCCACACCATGAACCACGTAGCTTTTATGCATTATTAAAGCTACGTGGTTATGGTGTGGGTTCCTGTAGTCATGTCCTAGTTCATGAACCACGGGCAACGTATGAGTGGCCAAGTAAGTGGTCCCGAAAGTCGGGATACCAGTTACTTTGGAATAAGGCTGGGCATCTCGGACATATTCTGAGTCGTGGTCACCTTTGTGCTCATACGGCAAAGACTACCAAATCCACCGGTTAGTCTCTCAACCGTTAGGGTTAAAACTCAATGGGACTCGGGGCAAGTAAGGCTAGCAACCTGCTTCCCCGATACTTTAATTATGATGCTGGCAACAATCAGAGCAAAATGCCTCGGACCTTTGGAGGTGACGGAGTCCCACCTCTAACTGACAAACCATGGACTCCTAAGATACGACTTGGCAAACAAATGGTAATGAGATGGGGAGCTATTAATATCAATGGGGGCTACCCTGGGAAGAAGGTAGAGCTGGCAGAGGCTGCAAGTAAGATGGGGCTGGACGTTTTAGCTGTTAGTGACATTCGGGTAAGGGGTGAGAAAGAAGAGGAAGTGGGAGAATACAAGGTTTACCTGTCAGGAGTCAAAGCAGGAATAGAACAATGGGGTGTAGGGTTTTACATCAGGAAAGAAATGGAACCCAGCGTAGTTGCAGTAAGGTATGTAAACGAACAACTGACGTGGGTAGATTTGACAGTGTCTAGCAAGAAAATTAGGATTGTGTCAGTATATTCGCATTGTGAAGGGACAGATCAAGATAAGATGGATAGTTTTTATGAGGCACTCACTGATGTAGTTGTTAGAGTAAAGGACAAGGACAGTGTTCTGCTCATGGGTGATTTTAATGCCAGGATTGGAAATCGAACAGAAGGGTATGAAAAGGTTATGGATAAATTTGGAGAGGATATGGAGGCCAACAGGAACGGGAAACAACTCTTGGATTTCTGTGCCAGTATGGGCTTAGTAATCACAAACTCCTTTTTCAAACATAAGAACATTCACCGGTATACTTGGGAAGGCAGGGGAACCAGATCTGTCATTTACTATATAATAACAGATCAGGAATTCAGGAAGTCTGTGAGGGACACACGTGTATTCAGGGGATTCTTTGATGACACTGATCATTATTTAATCTGCAGTGAAATTGGGATTGTGAGGCCGAAAGTGCAGGTGGTCAGGTCCATATGTAGGAGGATAAGAGTGGAGAAACTTCAGGATAAGGAAATCAGGCTCAAGTATATAACAGCGATCTCAGAAAGGTACCAGTTAGTTGAATATAGTCAATTACAGTCATTGGAAAAGGAATGGACAAGGTACAGGGACACAGTACTAGAAGTGGCTAAAGAATGTCTTGGAACAGTAGTGTGTAAAAGTAGGATGAAGCAAACAGCTTGGTGGAATGACACAGTCAAGGGAGCTTGTAAAAGGAAAAAGAAGGCGTTTCAAAAATGGCTACATACTAGAACTCAGGTAGACAGAGAAAGTTATGTTGTAGAAAGACACAAAGCCAAACAGATAATTGCAGCATCCAAGAAGAAATCTTGGGAAGACTTTGGAAACAGGTTGGAGATTATGGGTCAAGCTGCTGGAAAACCATTGTGGAGTGTAATTAGCAGTCTTCGAAAGGGAGGTAAGAAGGAAATGACAAGTATTTTGGACAGATGGAGGGAATATTTTGAAGAGTTGCTCAATGTAGGTGAAAATACGATCAGCAATGTTTCAGATTTCGAGGTAGAATGGGATAGGAATGAGGATGGAAATAAAATAACATTTGAGGAAGTGGAGAAAATGGTCAATAGATTTCAGTGCAATAAAGCAACTGGGGTGGATGAAACTAAGTCGGAACTCATCAAATACAGTGGAACGTCGGGTCTTAAATGGCTACACAGGATAATTAAAATGGCCTGGAAGTCGGGACAGGTTCTATCAGACTGGACAAAAGCAGTACACACCAATCTTTAAATATGTAAACAGAAAAGATTGTAACAACTACAGAGGTATCTCTTTAATCAGCGTTGAAGGTAAAATCTTCTCAGGTATTGTTGAATGGAAAGTGCGAGTATTAGTTGAGGACCAATTGGATGAAAATCAGTGTGGGTTTAGGCCTCTTAGAGGTTGTCAGGACCAGATCTTTAGCTTACGGCAAATAATGGAGAAGTGTTATGAGTGGAACAGGGAACTGTATCTATGCTTTATAGATCTAGAAAAGGCATATGACCGGGTTCCTAGGAGAAAGTTACTGTCTGTTCTACGAGATTATTGAATAGGAGGCAAACTTTTGCAAGCAATTAAAGGTCTTTACATGGATAGTCAGGCAGTAGTTAGAGTTGACGGTAAATTGAGTTCATGGTTCAGAGTAGTTTCAGGGGTAAGACAAGGCTGTCTCCACTGTTGTTCATATTATTTTTGGAAAACAATAGACTGGCTGGGTGATATCAAGATATGTGAACACAAAATAAGCAGTCTTGCATATGAGGATGACTTAGTTGTGATGGCAGATTCGATTGAAAGTTTGCAAAGTAATATTTCAGACCTAGATCAGAAATGTAAGGACTATGGTATGAAGATTAGCATCTCCAAAACGAAAGTAATGTCAGTGGGAAAGAAATATAAACGGATTGAGTGCCAAATAGGAGGAACAAAGTTAGAACAGGTTGACACCTTCAAGTACTTAGGATGCATATTCTCACAGGATGGCAACATAGTGAAAGAACTGGAAGCGAGGTGTAGCGCTCAGCTACGATCTACTCTCTTCTGCAAGAAGGAAGTCAGTACCAAGACTAAGTTATGTGTGCACCATTCAATCTTTCGACCAACTTTGTTGTATGGGAGCGAAAGCTGGGTGGATTCAGGTTACCTTATAAACAAGGTTGAGGTTACGAATATGAAAGTAGCTAGGATGACTGCAGGTACTAGTAGATGGGAACAATGGCAGGAGGGTGTCCACAATGAGGAAATCAAAGAAAAACGGGAATGAACTCTATAGATGTAGCAGTCAGGATGAACAGGCTTAGATGGTGGGGTCATGTTACACGCATGGGAGAAGCAAGGTTACCCAAGAGACTCATGGGTTCAGCAGTAAAGGGTAGGAGGAGTCGGGGCAGACCAAGCAGAAGGTACCTGGATTCGGTTAAGAATGATTTTGAAGTAAAAGGTTTAACATCAGAAGAGGCACCAATGTTAGCACTGAATAGGAGATCATGGAGGAATTTTATAAGGGGGCTATGCTCCAGACTGAACGCTGAAAGGCATAATCAGTCTTAAATGATGATGATGATGATGATGATATTAAAGCTACTCCTGCATTACCATTATTTGATTTTGTATTTGCCCCTCCTGTATTTGTCCCTCCTGCCACCGAACTTCACTAATTCCCATTATATCTAACTTTAACCTATCCATTTCCCATTTTAAATTTTCTAACCTACCTGCCTGATTAAGGGATCTGACATTCCACACTCCGATCCGTAGAACGCCAGTTTTCTTTCTCCTGGTAATGACATCCTCTTGAGTAGGCCCCGCCCGGAGATCCGAATGGGGGACTATTTTACCTCCGCAATGTTTTACCCAAGAGGACGCCATCATCATCTAATCATACAGTAAAGCTGCATGCTCTCGGGAAAAATTACGGCCGTAGTTTCCCCTTGCTTTCAGCCGTTCGCAGTACCAGCACAGCAAGGCCGTTTTGGTTAGTGTTACAAAGCCAGATCAGTCAACCATCCAGACTGTTGCCCCTGCAAGTACTGCAAAGGCTGCTGCCTCTCTTCAGGAACCACACGTTTGTCTGGCCTCTCAACATATACCCCTCCGTTGTGGTTGCACCTACGGTACGGCCATCTGTATCGCTGAGGCACGCAAGCCTCCCCACCAACGGCAAGGTCCATGGTTTCTACTTGATAAGTAGGATCCTTAAAACTTGAGGCGGCTGAAGGCCGATGCTTCTAAAAACAATATAATAAATTTTCAACAGGCAGAAGGCCAAACTTTATCTTCAGACAACGTAAGACTTGCCCAATTTAGAAACTTACTTTTAAAACGGCTGAAGGCCTTTGTTTTAAAAAATACAATTACAAGCATACAAATTCCAACCATCGGTTATGAGCCATTAAAAAATGCAATTAAACGCAATTAAAGGCAGTATAGGCAACGGGACTCAGAAGTTTCCAGAAGGCTCGGTCTGCCTTTTTAAATCTTAATGTTCGCTTAGGTGAGACAAGATGTCGCCCAACTATACTCGATCCACCGGCAGCACAACCAAGAGACAGTCAGCGACCCTCCGACAAGACGACTTGATAACCACCGACCAGTATACGAGAATTCCAAAGCCAAAATTTTACAGACATAGCCGCCCACAACCAAACATACATGAAGCTGTCAAAAGTACACACCATGTTGGACAGTGACAACAGGTGAGGAAAGGATACTGCTTGAATTTACATCAGCGACCAGGGCAGGCAATCGGAACACTAACGGCCACAAGGCAGAAAATTCCGCTGGTGCACTTGAATTTCAAACCGACAAACATAGTTAATTCCACCACAGGGTGGCTAAATCTTCACCAACACGAACACTCGCTGTTGTTCCCAGGAATACCGCCAACAGCAAACCACCAACCAAGGGGACAACGTGAACAGACTTGGCTTCGCTCATAAAATCACCACTCCACTTTCGTGTCCCGGGTCGGTGAGCCACGAACCCGTAGCACTCGGAACAGCCCCCACACAGGGTAGAGACGGAACAGCCCCCACACAGGGCAGAGACGGCCAGCGGGCCCAGTCGACTGCGCCGTGTGGAGACTTACTTGTTCATCCGCTCCAACCGACCGATTGGCTGCACACTGCCAAGCCAGAACTATAAGCACCTGCCCAAAGATGGTATACGGTGCAAACATCGATACACACCACTGCTGCCACACGTAGAAAGAGGTGGAACCACGACGTAGTCTCAATAACCATGGGAAACCAAACGCAGAGTAACAGCCAAATTTGAAAGCAACGCATAAGCTGGGGTCAATACGGCTCACGTATGAGCCATAATTTCTGGAACGTAATCTTCCTGGTCTTTAAGCGCAATGTATGTCGGCGCCAGTTGAATCGTTCGGCAGTCAGCTTGAGATGCTGGTTCTCTAAATTTTCTCAATAGTGTTTCCCGGAAAGAACATCGCCCTCCCTCCAGGAATTCCCATTTGAGTTTCCGAAGCAACCCGTAACACTTTCGTGTTGCTCGAACCTACCGATAACAAATCTAGCAGACCACCTCTGAATTCCTTACGTGTCTTCGTTCAGTCTGACCTGGCATGGATCCCCAATAAACCGAAATTGGCCATGCACCTTCCTAACCACCATTTTCACATGCTCGTAACACCTCATATCGCTTTGCAGCGTTGTGCGCACATATTTAAACGACTTAATTGTGTTATACAGGACGTTAGTATTACTGTTTGCGAACATTAGGTTTGATCTTCCTACTCATCCGTATTAATTTACATTTTTCAACATTTAGAGCTAACTGTCATTCATCACACCAACTGGAAATTTTCTCGTTTTGTTCTACCTACAGTCACTCAACTTAAGCGCCTCACCGTACACCACGGCATAATCAGCAAAGAACCACAGGTTGCTGCCCACCCTGTCAGCTAAATCATTTATGTTCACAGAGAACAACAGCGGTCATATGACACTTCCCTGGGGCATTCTTGACGATATCCTTGTCACTGACGAATACTTTTTACATATGTTCATACCTTCATTAACAGCTGGCAATGGGGCACCGTGTCAAATGCTTTCCGAAAATCTAGAAGTATGGAATCTTCCTGTTGCCCAACATCCATAGTTTTCAGTATATCATGTAACAAAAGCGCAAGATGAGTTTCACACTAGCGATACTTTCTAAAACCACGTCGATTCGTGCACATAAGCTTCTCAGTTTGAAGAAAGTTTGTTATATTGGAACTGAGAATATGTTAAATTATTCTGCACCTTTCCTCTTCGGGTTTAAGCCACGTCATGGTCTCAGGAATAATTTCTGCCCGAGAACTTTCCTGAACGGCAGTAAATTTGGGAACTTTACTACGAGTACTTTGATAGTTGACTGACAAAGCTGCGACAGTAGAAGTCTCTCTATTCTGAACGCCGTCTGACTTCCCTTTCTGCATATCGACTGGTGAGTGTTTATCAGAGCATCTCAAGCTACTGCCTAGCCTAAAAAATCCTCATGTGCACAGGTACTCTGCTACCCGAGTAGCTGCTTCCTTTGTGTAGTGAACCCCTCACTTATCAGGGGGAGTCTTACAAATTCCCACACGAAAACGCAGGTCTAGAAACCTGCTGCCGAGATCGTGAGAGTGTCAACGAAGTCTTTGGTCGAGATCGTCCACTAACCAAAAGTCCTCGATCGGAAACTTCCTGTATTCTTTGTTAAAGGAAGGCGTACAGTGAAGGGCAGGGGTCTATTAATCGTCTGCAGTTCAAATGTATAGCGAATAATGGCATCCCGTATGGAAATGGCAGACAGGGGTTGGAAGGAACACCAAGGGCACTCAGTGTGTATTCCTGAGCACCTGATTCAACATGTTGAAGAGACAACTGCGGCAGCCACTGAGGGAATAGCACGCAACCAGCCGCAGATTGTGGTGCATGCTGGAACTACCGATACTCGTCATCCTTGCCCCGAGGTAATATTAGGATCATTCCAGAGAACGCCGAGAAGACCAGCGTTGCCTACTGAGTTTCAGCGAAGCTCGCAGTCTGCACCATTTTCTGCAGCATTGATCGTAGTCCTCTGGTTCTAAGTGAAGTGGAAGGCTTGAACCACATACCTCGAAGGTTCTGTCACAAGCCTGGCTGCGACTTCCTAAACTTGTGCCATAGGGTTGAGAACTGTAAGGCCACCCTAAATGGACCAGGTGTGCACTGCACATCGAAGGATGCTACCCAGGTAGCTAACTATGTGTAGGATTCACTCAACGGCTTGTTTAGATTAGTACACTCTGAATCCAGTTCAAATAATGACAGCTATAGGAGACCTACAAGTGTGAATATAAGATGCAAAGAAATGCCCCCTAGAGGTGAGAGCGTGGAACATTTTATGCCCAGTGCTGTTATCGGTACGACTACAAACGCAAGATTCTTGATTCGAGTTTCTAAACAAAATTCTTTATCTTTGATGGAAGATTATCGAGAACTTACGTAGCAGATTTTTGCACACTTCCGTAACTGAAGTTAACTTTGTGCTCAATAACTTAAAACTAATTGAGGTGGAACAGTAACACTTTGGAATAAGACCGCAGGAAAGTTAAATCGACATACTACTTAATAATTTGGAAATGGTGGTAGAAAATCAGATGAACATTAACAAACGAAATTAATGTTCCTAACGGGTTAAAAACCAGAACCTGAACCAAGATCACAATTTTACTAGGGCCGTGTCGTCCCAATTAAGGCAGTAGAGCTCTCGTCTGACACGGATACGCAGCTATAGCAATCTAGAATGCAGTTTTAATGTGATACAGTTTTAATTCGATTTTCTTTCGAGAATATCTTTATTCCCTGAACACCACCGAAGTGCCCGAAGGCAGCAGTGGTGGCGGTTGTTTGTTCGCGCTAACTTACCGCCGGTTTTTCGGATCGCTCGGGTGCCGGCGTGTGCCGGATGACGTGTCTGGACGGCGGATCGAGAGGATGCGCACACAGCGGCGGAGGAGTGCATTAGCGGGGGCGGTGCGCGCGTCGCCCACGCGGGCCCACTGGGTCACCGCCGCCCACGGCCGGCCCAGTGCGGCCCGGCGCCGTGCAACACGCCCACTACTGACTCAACGCGATGAGTAACTGCGCCATGTGCATCGCCGCATTGCACGCCGACGCCCGGCCCCGCGCCATATAAGCGAAAAATTACTGCAAACACGTTTCAGTATTGTCTCTTTGACGCAGTGCTGCGATCTCACAGACTCCACACCACTATGCCTCTTCTTGGGTGAGTCTCGGAGATTTACTGAGCTGCTTCACTCGAATCGAACGGTTTCTTGTTTTGTAAGCCGCTTTGTTACTGTTCCTTAGCTACGAATATATGCGAAGTCAGTAAAACGGCAGCATAACTGTTACATCCTTTTATATTAGAGTTACTGTTCAGGATTCGTCTTCCTGTTGCTGGAAAAAAGCAGGTGTTCGTACAAAGAAATATCCATCCTAGGACAACATATCGAAAGAAATGGTAAAAAGAGACGTATGAAAACAATTCCGGAGATTGGTGATCTTTGTTTCATGGACTGCAGACTGGGGTCCACGATACGTATCTGTGCCCAAAGTTTCTTCTATCGGCGCCAAAGAAATACACCTCGGACC
The DNA here is from genome assembly GCF_023897955.1 of Schistocerca gregaria. Lineage (NCBI taxonomy): Eukaryota > Metazoa > Arthropoda > Insecta > Orthoptera > Acrididae > Schistocerca > Schistocerca gregaria. The sequence continues at coordinate 943,998,792 of NC_064920.1, forward strand.
ATGGTCTGAGCCTATAAAACAAAAATCAGCAATGATGCAAATGACAGCCATGAAAGCCTGCATTGTATGAGCACAGGGCGTGTTATATTCATAAGGGCGTAGAGCAAGGAAATCACAAACGCAGATGCTACTGTTGAGTGTTCACGAGTCCTAATAAATGTAGTCATGCTCCATCAGAAAAAAGAGCACTTTAGTTTCAACCTCTTCGTCACCTATAGGCTCCAGCACTAACGACGAGGAAAAGTGAAATGGTCAGTAGACGCAGTGTGATTACTTATTAAGTTCACTTTGGGTTTTTGCACACCAGTGTGAAGTGGTGTGCCAGTGGCAATAGCTGCAGTTGTATCCTCAACTATCGTTCCAAGGTCGTTCTTAACTCGTTAGGCTCGGCTAGAACAGGTAAGGCACTTACCAAAGTACTAGAAACGGGGTGCAGCGTATGCAGCGATCGCAATCCGATTCCATTGGTGCTGGTTCCCACGCAACGTCGGTCACTGAGTTTGCGCCGTTCGCGAAACACCTTGTATATACGAGGGGCCTTTCAAAAGTCCGTCCAAACATAAAAACTACTTACTCGTTTGGGGTAAACCTTTTTTATTTTTCGACATAGTCTCCTTTTAGACTTATACACTTTGTCCAATTTGTTGATCCCTTGCGAATAATAGGAAATGTTCAAGTCTGCAAAATAGCTATTAGTTGCTGCAATCACCTCCTCGTTTGAATAATATCTTTGTCCTGCCAGCCATTTCTTCAAATTGAGGAACAAATAGTAGTCCGAGGGAGCCAAGCCTGGAGAACAGGGGGGATGTGAAACGAGTTGGAATCCTATTTCCACTAATTTAGCGATCACAACTCCTGATGTGTGTGTTGGTGCATTGTCGTGATGGAAAACGACGGCTTTTTTGTGGTCCAATCGCTGGCGGTTTTCTTGCAGCTCGGTTTTCAAACGTTCCAATAACGATGAGTAATATGCACCTGTAATAGTTTTACCCTTTTCCAGATAGTCGATGAGGATTATCCCTTGCGAATCCCAAAAGACAGTCACCATAACCTTTCCGGCCGAAGGAATGGTCTTCACCTTTTTTGGTGCAGATTATCCCTTGGTAACCCATTATTTACAGTGTCGTTTGGGCTCAGGAGTATAGTAATTTATTCATGTTTCGTCCACAGTGACAAATCGACGCATAAAGTCCTGTGAATCTTCCTGAACAGCTGCAAACCATCCTTGCAACACTTCACACGATTCTTTTTTTGATCAAGCGTGAGCAATCGCCGAATCGATCTTGCGGATAGCTATCTCATGTCCAAATGTTTATGTAAAATATTATGAACCCGTTCATTCGAGGTGCCCATAGCACTATCAACCTCACACACCTTAACTCTGTCATCCATCACCGTATCATGGATTTTATCAATGATTTCTGGAGTCGTAACCTCCACAGGACGTCCAGAACGTTCAGCATCACTTGTGCCCATACGGCCACTCGGAAAATTTTGAAACAGCTTATAACCTGTTCTAATCGAAGGTGCAGAGTCACGGTAATGTTTATCAAGCTTCTTATCAGTCCCTTGAGGCGTCTTGCCTTTCATAAAGTAATGTTTAATAACCACACGAAATTCGTTTTCGTCCATTTTTTGACAATCACTCTATTTTCTTGATTCACATGATTGCCAAACACAAAGAAATAGACCAATATAGTTTAAACTTGGTGTGCGTTATTTCCAAAGATGCTACTAACTAAACATGGCTTCGATACGTGCAGGTGGTGCGATCTCTCGGACTTTGCACGGACTTTTAAAACGCCCCTCGTATTTGTACCACAGGGCAACCTTATTATTCGGTAACGAGCTCTCGGGGACCTTGAGATGTTCATATCAAAGCACGCCGCAAACGTGCCTTAATAACAACGGGAAGTGCGTTGGTAGGGTTGATATTCATCCACCATATAAGCGGTGTGGATTCATTTAACTGCAGTCATATAATATTCAGACGTATTTACAACTTAACGATGATACAGTTCGTATCACAGTTAAATTTTCCAGCATATTTTATACATTCTTATAGCGTCAGCCAAAATAAGGCCTATCGATATTTCTGTGACTCAAACAAGCTTGTGACCACAGGCTATGCTGACATCCAGCGTCCACACTGAAAATACTTAAATTCTTATTCTCCAAACTCATGTACGTTGACGGGAAAGACAGCAATATTCCGTAGAAATTTATTGTTGAATTTTATGAACAAGTGATTCGGAGGTAATTACATACATTTAATCACAATTAACGTATACAGAGCGAAACTCTCTTTTAGTTCAAATTATCTTAAAATATCTATGGAAATATGCGTAAGACGTTCCGTTATCGACAAAGATTGTATTCTGATTGAAAACAATAAATTATTAATAAATTATAAATAAATCAATTCTCAAACATCTGACTGCGAGTTTTAATATATTCTCTAGCGTGTCCTAACAACTGTTTTGCAATGCTCCTGTACGCGAAAGACAACTTACCTCGTCTTGCCGCTGCAGCTGCGTGATCAGCAACATGCTAAAATATTTCAGAAAACGATATTGCGATCGATCCATGGAGATTTGAACGTATGGACGAATTGAAACAATTAAGCCATACTTTTATAAATGGAAGCTGAATGATGAGGAGGGGTTTGCTCAATTAACCATAACGATGCAAAAAGAAATGAAAGAAATGTGCCGTGGCGGCGGTATTCCCGATCGATTCACGATCGTTGGGCCTCCGAGTGGTGTTTCTTTCTCCGTTGCGGGGCGCCTCCTGGCAGCGGGCTGCGCCGTCTCTGCCCGGTGGCGTGTGCGCAGGCAGTGAAGTTTGGGCGTGAGCAGCGCGAGCCTTGCCTTTTGCGTCGGACGGTGCGTCCCTCCGCGCTGTCGCTGGCCGAGGCTGGTGTTACCTGCTTCTCCCCGGGTCGGTGGCTGGAGTCGTCGCCTGATTACCATCTTTCCTGCCCTGTCTGACTGCGCCTTGCTGAGGTCTGGGCGTCGATACTCGTGCTGGATCATCTTTCTCGCGGCGATTTCCCTGGACCGCGCCTTGGCAGGAGCTTGCGGCTGTGCTGCTCCCGGATATAGTTTACAGGGGAGTACTTTTCCGTCCTCGCAAGTTTGGTGCTGTTTGTGCGCTTCAGCGTGCTATGGGTAAGAAGATTATCTTCGTTGTTGTGATTGTGTCGGAATCGTGGGCAAACCCCAGTGTTAGTGTTTCTCGGCATTTTGTGGTGTCGTGTACCTTACTTAGTGTGTTTTTCTTGGCGTTTTATTGTGCCATTGCAGGACTTTGTTTAATCTTTTCCCTCCTTACTCTTCTGCAGAGTGCCTCTGGATCCTGTGGTCTGCAATTTCGCTTGTGCCAAGTTCCCGGGTTTTGGGGATAATATACATATATATATATATATATATATATACATTGCCTGTCCTATCTTCCTGGGTTAAGGGTGGCTCCTCTGTGCCCGTGCGCGAGCTTTTACATGGACGACGGTGATCGTTTCCTGACTTGTTTATGTTTCTTGCCGACTTCTCCGCATAGACTGCCGAATCCGCATAGTTGCTTCAAGTTGGTTCGCACACTCCCCTTGGTAATGAAGTCTGCGCACCTATGAGATTGAATAATGTTTTGAACGATTGTAATCTGGCGGTTGTCGCCGTGTGTGTTAAATTTTAACTTGTATTTGAGTTTTAGTTTAATTTTATTTTATTAACTGATTTAATTTTATCTTGCCTACTGCTGCGATGTCAGAAACGTTAAAATCTAGCCTTGGGCTCATTGTGAATTTTTTAGTTGATGACCGATACAGCATTTTAGTGAAATGATCTATCTTCTACGATTTGGGGATATTTTATATTGGCAAATCCTTGGGGTTAAATTCTGCAACTTGTGTCTATGGGCTATGGAAATGTTGGGGTGGATTGTGCTTCCTCGTTAGGCCTATCACTTCTTGTTTTACTAAAGGCATTAAGGGATATTTGTTGAAAGTATTTTTTTTAAATTTAACTATCATAAATTTAATCTTACCTGTGAAGCCATATTTGTGGAGAGTTGTTACTGAAACTTCATTGTCTACTGTTCACTCCAATAAAGCCACCCTGTTGAAGAAAAAATTTTGGTGCTACCATTTGATTCCCCCTTGTTCCCCTACCACGGCTCATAAACCAATAAAACTTTTAATTTACTACCTTCAGGAAACTGATTATTTAAATGCTGATTAACTTTACACAGACATTTAATTATTCCACCTTGTCTATACTCAATAAACAATTTCTGGTCACAATAAAGATACGAATATGACTCTGAGTGTATGCATACATAAATCTGAAAAAAATCCCTCGGCTGGCCGGAATGTGGCCGAGCGGTTCTGGGCGCTTCAGTCTGGAACCGCGCGACCGCTACGGTCGGAGGTTCGAATCCTGCCTCAGAAATGGATGTGTGTGATGTCCTTATGTTAGTTAGGTTTAGGTAGTTCTAAGTTATAGGGGACTGATGACCTCAGAAGCTAAGTCCCATAGTGCTCAGAGCCATTTGAACCATTTTTTGAACAAAATCCCTCCAGTGTGCAAGCAACCAACAACTACTGCAGCGGAAAGGCAAATTACCAAAAAACCCTCAATTAATACCAAAGTCTCCTCCGGCGCTACCTGCACAATCGCGGCAGGCTGCAGCCTCTCATGTCGCGCGGCTTCTCTCCACCGCACCCTCCATCGGACCACTTCCGTCTCCCCTCTACAACAACTCGCTCGCTACCACTCGCAATAATAATATCTGAGACTCAGAATTTGTGTGTGCACACAGCAGAATCATAGCCGTCCAACTTCCATAACACCCACCCTCACTTTAAATAATCTTGCTGGGTGATCCTTGCCTAATATGTTGGCAAGGAGCAAACGCAAAATTCTTACATAACAAAACTGAGAAGAAGAGCATCATATGTTTTACAAAAGTGGCAGAATACATAAATATAAGCGTAAGATTACGTAAGTTATGTACGTAATAGGAAACTGATAAGCTGATAAGTGTCGTCTTGTGCATGTAAGTACTATTAACCATCTGACATTGATAGCACTTCTTTTGACACGATGACAAAACATTATTTATAGTTGCCCAAGAGCTTAAAAAAATCTTTCAGTTGTGCGGATATAAAAATTACATAGAATTGCAAATAGTGCAAATAGAGCGAAAATAAATATACAAGTATCATTGTGCTGGTGAGCACTCAAATCTATCTGACATTCGCGGTAGTTGATTTGACAAGACAACAAAATGTTATATACGGTTCTTTAATAGAATAAAAATCATCTGGCACGAGAAAATCAGGTAAAAAAAAAAACAGATGGTTCACGCGCAGAAGATTCAGAGGCAACATTCACTATGTCCACTGAACTACACCAAAATAATATTTTCATTTGAAAACACTTGTACGCATACTCAGGACTCATTAAATTCATTATGTCCACTGACAACCACACGAAAAATGTTTTAGTGTGTCACTTCTTTTCATATTCAGATAAAGATGCAGCCCAGAATCAATTGTAATAGAATAAGTAGAGTACCAAAGAAATCATGATGATCATAAAAGCACACTGTAGCAGAAACAAATCATATTGAATAAATGAATGATAATATGTTCTATGCACTTAACTATAAAATTAACATTGTGTGAATAGGCACATAAGTACAGTGCTCAATAAATGATTCAAATGTGCATGAATACACATAACTATATCCCCGAATTGCTCTTCAACAGTGGGAAGCAAGAAGGTGCTTAAAACATCAATGCAGGCCTGTGCCGTGATAAATGGCTCTCAGTACTAAGCGACTTAACTTCTGAGGTCATCAGTCGCCTAGACTTTAAACTAAATAAACCTAACTAACCTAAGGACATCACACACATCCATGCCCGAGGCATGATTCGAACCTGCGACCGTAGCGGTCGCACGGTTCCAGACTGTTGCGCCTAGAACCACACGTCCACCCCGGCCGGCCTGTGCCGTGATAGTGCCAGGCAAAACAACAAGGGGTGCAAGCTCCCTCCATGAAAAACACCGCTACACCACAATACCACCGCCTCCGAATTTTACTGTTGGCACTACACACGCTGCCTGATGACGTTCACCGGGCATTCGCCATACCCACCCCCCGCCATCGAATCACACATTGTGTTCGTCACTCCACCCATCATTTTTCCACTGGTCAATCGTCAAATTTTTACGCTCCTTACACCAAGCAAGGCGACGTTTGGCATTTACCGGCGTGATGTGTGGCTTATGAGCAGCTGCTCGACCATGAAATCCAAGTTTTCTCACCTCCCTCCTAACTGTCATAGTACTTGCAGTTTGGAATTCCTGTGTGATGGTCTGGATAGATGTCTGACTATTACACATTACGACCCTCTTCAACAAAAATGGTTCAAATGGCTCTGATCACTATGGGACTTAACATCTGAGGTCATCAGTCCCCTAGAACTTAGAACTACTTAAACCTAACTAACCTAAGGACATCACACACATATATGCCCGAGGCAGGACTCGAACCTGCGACCCTAGCGGTCGCACGGTTCCAGACTGAAGCACCTAAAACCTCTCGGCCATTCCGGCCGGCCCTCTTCAACAGTCGGGGGTCTCTGTCAATCAACAGACTAGGTCGGCCTGTAGGCTTTTGTGCCGTACTTGTCCCTTCACGTTTCCGCTTCACTACCACATCGGAAACGGTGGACCTAGGGATGTTTAGGAGTGTGAAAATCTCGCGTACAGACGGATGATTCAAGTGACATCCAATCACCTGACTACTTTCGAAGTCCGTAAGTTCCGCGGAGCGCCCTATTCTGCTCTTTCACGATGTCTAATGACTACTGAGGTTGCTGATATGGAGTACCAGACTGTAGGTGGCAGCACAATAATTACGCCATTCAAAAGACATATATTATAAAGCAACTAATAACGACATAACTTACTCTAAGATGCAACACAAAAATGATTTGTTTTCGAACTGTTCAATAGTAGCTGAAACAAATGATTTACTAACCAACAATGAAGTAAATTATTTCTCTTGAGCTTCAGTATTGCTTAATGACAATCATTAACTTAACGTGATATAATCGGAACTGCATCCCAACAGTAGAAAAACCATACGAGAAAGTCTGAAATGAAATTGTTTAAATGGAAAGACACAAATGTATTGAAGTAACATATTTTAGGCAGTTATTTACAAGATGCATAAACAAGTAGCTGATAAACTTACATCAAGGTGTAAACTGCTACACGCTGAAAAACAAAGGTTGTCAAAATGTATAACACAAACGCCGTCCATCATTGATTTTAGGACGACTGGGTACCCATGGAATGTCGAGTTCTCTATAACGGAGCACTGCAACATTCGTATTGAAAGAATATAACGCGTTCTATATATACGGTATACTCCGATCTGAAAAACGTTGTTTAGTTCCTACAAATGCGTGTAGTTCTGTGTTATTTTCATTACTTCTGCAATAAAGAAAAATTCATTTATGGTCATTTCATACACAAAAAAGTACAATGACCTTAAACAGTAATAAGCATAAAACCAATTTTTTTAATGAGACAATTTCATTCCACAACTTTGCAAATCCAGAAAATTCATTTCGATCTTACTTCACATAATTCAGCAGTAGAGAAAAAAATCTTTGTAAAACTATATATATTCATTACTCGACGGATACATCCACACATGTACTCTTATCTCCAAGTAGGTGAGAAGAAAAGTGTCATCTGCAAGCGCTGGTGGTTTATACAAGTAAAAGTTTTGTGTTTTCTAGAGTTTACAATGTTTATAGCAGGTATGATTGGTATCTCAAACAGTAATTCATTTTCTTTCCATAATAGATTACTCTTAATGTCATAATACATCTCGTCAGTAGCAACAAAACTTCAGGAGCACGTCCTTTCAGAAATCCTTTCATGACAAAATAAACTTCTTATGAATATATAACTGTGTCTCTACCTTCGAATAAAGTGTGCACAAACGGAACTTCTATGTATCTAGTACAGCAGTGGGTTGCTTCATTTAAAGAGTGTACTTTCCTTACCTTGCCTTATTCCATAAATAGCGGAAAAAATGCTTCTTTACTAAATGGTGCATAATATCTTCCTCAGAACACCATATTTCGTTCACCGTCATCCTAGTATCATACGATACACAGTCCACTTCACATAACACGCCATAACTGCACCAAAAATATAAAATAGTTGCATCATAATAACCCATATTAACATCATAAGCCTCCATGGCAATCTTAAAGCAAAAATTCCTCATCATATTCAATATCTGTGTCGCACACTATTCCCTAGATTTATCATGTCCATGTAGACAACTCTGAAATTATCACTTTTCAAAAATATTTCATAAATAGCAAAACGGGCATCAGTCAGAAATGTTCCTAGTTAAACTACTGCCCATCAGAAATACCTTCCTCAATTCAGAACTCACATACAGCCTCTCATTCAAAATAGAGGCAGCAGTTATACCTCCACAATTCATGACCTACTTCACAAAATAAGTACCTACACAAAAAGTCATCTCATGGACTTTACACAATAATAGCATATTATTCTGTCTAGTAGAGGTAAAGCAAAATGTACATCACAAGTAACCACAAGACAAAAAAGCTTCATTGTATGTGCAAACTACCTTCCTGAAGATAAAAGATGAGTATCTTAGAACCTCAAAACCAGTCTATTCTGCTTAGCCAAGATCTCAAAAGAAAAATTACAAACTCGAGAAATAATATAATAGTGCTAAATTTCAATCAGATACTTCACCAGAAAACTCAGAATATTACCAGCTGAATTCAAATTGTTCACAGTTGGCTTACCATTCCATGTTGTCAAAGTGCAAATATAGACGCAAAAAAATTGTGTTTTTCCACTGTCTTATAAGCTTGTCAGATTACGCTTAGCAAATTCAAAGTACTTTTCTTCACACTCATAAAATCATAGATCATCACTATTATTTAAAATTCCATATTAAGTAGATTGACAGTAAGAGATACATTAACAGATATACAGATTAGTTGAAGAGTATGAAACAGTGTTGAAAGATAAAGTAAGAAAAATGCACTGTAACAGCTGGGGCACCTATGCTCGTCACTGCATATGTTTACCTAAGTACAGTAAACCCCCTACGGTACTATTCGTTATGCACTTTGATGTTCGATACACGATGAAGAACTCTTGATTTATGTGTGCTTATAGTTTCAAGTTCCATCGTATTTGCATGTGCGATTCGCCTTCATACACCAAGAAAAACTTGCTACTTAAAGACTATCCTTTGTGAGATAAACGATGGGATTTGACCAATACTTTCTGACATGCCTGTAAACTCTTGATGTTCACGCATGGATTCTGTAGCTTCTCACTTTTCTCTGCGGTTTTCTTCATGTTTTCCAATGCTAAATTAATTAATTCATGGTGTATTGAACGTTGTTGTGTCGGGAAGGCTGCTGTTTTATACGATCTGGTGGTGGTTATATTCTTTAATATAAGGAGTGGATGTTAAGTTGTAGAATCGTTCGGTAGTTCGTTAATGATATTTTGAACATCGGTTAGATGTGAATCCCAATTTCTGTGTTGACGACAGCAATGCAATCTGCAAAGTTAACCTAATTCTTTCATAATGCGAGTTTTAATATCTACACTAACGTCTCATAACAACTGTTTTGTAATGCTTTAGTACGCAAAAGACAACCTACTTCGTCTTGCCGCTGCAACTATGTGATCATTAACTTGCAAAAATATTTCAGGAAGCAATTCTGCGATCAGGATGGGTTTGGTCAACTAACCTTAAACGATTTTAACGAAAAATGAAGGAAACCAATAAAACTTTTAATTAAATATATTTAGAAAATTGTTGATTTAAATGGTGACAGACTTTACACATACTTTTAATCATTCTACAATGTCTATATTCAATAAACACGTTTCTGGCCACAACAAAGATAAGAATGTGACTGACTGTAGGCATACATAAATCTGACAAAATCCTGCAGTGTGCCAGCAACCAACAACTACGTGCAGCGGAGAGGCAAATCACAAAAAAAATCCTCAATTAATACCAGAGTCTCCTCCGGCGCTTCCAGCACAATCACAGCAGGCTGCAGCCTCTCATGTCGCGCGGCTTCTCTCCACTGCACCCTGTCTGACCACTTCCGACTCCCCACAACAACTGCTCGTTCACTACTACTCGCGATAATAATATCTGAGACTCAGAATTTGTGTATTCACATAGCAGAATCATAGCCGTCCAACTTTCAAGAGCAGCAGATTGTCAAGAAATGTAACTGTAAAGTACCTGTCTCTGAAACTGCTACGTACACAAGCAGCAAAGTCCCGAAAGCAGTAACAGAGACAGCGTCGTTCTTCACCGCACTGAATAATTTGTTTTTGCCAGCCTCTCAGTACGAGGAAGATGTGCGATCAGCGGGCTCTTGTCTGGAAGAAGCTCTCACGAGAGAAATACCACGTCAGTCTGGTGCCAGCAGCATCGAGCGCAGTTTATGGCCGTCAACAGTCGTTCATTAAAGAAAACAAAGAGACGCAAAGGGCGGCTTTACAAAGGTCGCCTATTAAAAGCTGAGTTTTATTCTGTGTTCCAAACTTGCGACATTGTACTTCACAAACTGCGCGGTATGTACTGGAATCTATTATAGCGTGGGGAGACTGAGAAGAGCTGCAACTTACGACACTGTTTGACTGTATCTACCACTACTCACTCACTGAAGACAGCTTAAAAATCGCACGTTCAGAGTCACCGCAGCAAAATGATTAAGTAGACCATGTAAGAGAAAAATGGAACTCCCCAAATAACGCTGTTCGTTACTCATTTCTTTATTTATACAGAAGCCGGCAGTAACATCTCAAAAATTTCGCTCTAGCATCACAAAGTAAAGTTTTCCAAGAAGGGGACATAGATACGCTAAATAGAGACTATAAATTGTGGAGTGTCTGTTGCACCCCCGAAAAACTGAGTTGCGCTTGTTCCTTTTAAACTGAGAACCTACAAAAGGTTAATATCGATGTCTTGGAGTAGAGTAACGGTACAACTCATACATCTGGAGATAATACGCGATCGCTCTCTGACCATCTTGAAATAATCGGGCTATTTGAATTAGAAACAGCATTAACACAAAACTGCATGGAACAAGCTTGGGAGCGAAAACACACACTTTGTGCACACTATCACAGTCTACTGTCTATCCTGTTGCCGAAGATTGCTCCCCGGTGAATGGTAGAAACATTTACGTCAGTAAGATTGACGTCCAGCTGAACGCTTTTCTTGCCTTTACTGTCCCTGTGAAAATACATATAGCAGGGAGCAGTAAGCCCTTAGGTATCTCACTTAATACCGGTTCCTGAAACTTTATAAGAAGGCTTTCGCGAGATAATTGTCGCGTTTCTCCAAGTGTCTGCCTGTTCAGTTTTCTCTGCTTTTTCGTGGTGATTTACTCTGTGTCAAGCAAAACAAAGAAATGGGTCCAACACACTTGAGCAATACTGTAGTGTGGTTTTGGAAGCAATGCCTTTAGTGAACTGATTGCATTTTCCCAGTACACTACAAATGAACTGGTACCTGTCACCTGTTTTACCTGTTGTTGTTGTGGTCTTCAGTCCTGAGACTGGTTTGATGCAGCTCTCCATGCTAATCTATCCTGTGCAAGCTCCTTCATCTCCCAGTACCTACTGCAACCTACATCCTTCTGAATCTGCTTAGTGTATTCATCTCTTGGTCTCCCTATACGATTTTTACCCTCCACGCTGGCCTCCAATACTAAACTGATGATCCCTTGGTGCCTCAACACATGTCCGACCAACCGAACCCTTCTTCTAGTCAAGTTGTGTCACAAACTTCTCTTCTCCTCAATCCTATTCAATACCTCCTCATTAGTTACTTGATATACCCACCTAATCTTCAACATTCTTCTGTAGCACCACATTTCGAATGCTTCTATTCTCTTCTTGTCCAAATTATTTATCGTCAATGTTTCACTTCTAGACATGGCTACACTCCATACAAATACTTTCAGAAACGACTTCCTGACACTTAATCTATACTCGATGTTAGCAAATTTCTCTTCTTCAGAAACGCAAGATCGTAAGAGATCGAAAAGAGCCACCGTGGTACAACAACCGAGTTAGAAAACTGCTGCGGAAGCAAAGGGAACTTCACAGCAAACATAAACATAGCCAAAGCCTTGCAGACAAACAAAAATTACACGAAGCGAAATGTAGTGTGAGGAGGGCTATGCGAGAGGCTTTCAATGAATTCGAAAGTAACGTTCTGTGTACTGACTTGGCAGAAAATCCTAAGAAATTTTGGTCCTATGTCAAAGCGGTAGGTGGATCAAAACAAAATGTCCAGACACTCTGTGACCAAAATGGTACTGAAACAGAGGATGACAGACTAAAGGCCGAAATACTAAATGTCTTCTTCCAAAGCTGTTTCACAGAGGAAGACTGCACTGTGCTTCCGTCTCTAGATTGCCGCACAGTTGACAAAATGGTAGATATCGAAATAGACGACAGAGGGATAGAGAAACAATCAAAATCGCTCAAAAGAGGAAAGGCCGCTGGTGCTGATGGGATACCAGTTCGATATTACACAGAGTACGCGAAGGAACTTGCCCCCCTTCTTGCAGCGGTGTACCGTAGGTCTCTAGAAGAGCGAAGCGTTGCAAAAGATTGGAAAAGGGCACAGGTCATCCCCGTTTTCAAGAAGGGACATCGAACAGATGTGCAGAACTATAGACCTATATCTCTAACGTCGATCAGTTGTAGAATTTTGGAACACGTATTATGTTCGAGTATAATGTCTTTTCTGGAGACTAGAAATCTACTCTGTAGGAATCAGCATGGGTTTCGAAAAAGACGGTCGTGTGAAACCCAGCTCGCGCTATTCGTCCACGAGAGTCAGAGGGCCTTAGACATGGGTTCACAGGTAGATACCGTGTTTCGTGACTTCCGCAAGGCGTTTGACACAGTTCCCCACAGTCGTTTAATGAACAAAGTAAGAGCATACGGACTATCAGATCAATTGTGTGATTGGATTGAGGAGTTCCTAGATAACAGAACGTAGCATGTCATTCTCAATGGAGAGAAGTCTTCCGAAGTAAGAGTGATTTCAGGTGCGCCGCAGGGGAGTGTCATAGGACCGTTGCTATTCACAATATACATAAATGACCTGGTGGATGACATCGGAAGTTCACTGAGGCTTTTTGCAGATGATGCTGTGGTGTATCGAGAGGTTGCAACAATGGAAAATTGTACTGAAATGCAGGAGGATCTGCAGCGAATTGACGCATGGTGCACGGAATGGCAATTGAATCTCAATGTAGACAAGTGTAATGTGATGCGAATACATAGAAAGATAGGTCCCTTATCATTTGGCTACAAAATAGCAGGTCAGCAACTGGAAGCAGTTAATTCCATTAATTATCTGGGAGTACGCATTAGGAATGATTTACAATGGAATGATCACATAAAGTTGATCGTCGGTAAAGCAGATGCCAGACTGAGATTCATTGGAAGAATCCTAAGGAAATGCAATCCGAAAACAAAGGAAGTAGGTTACAGTACGCTTGTTCGCCCACTGCTTGAATACTGCTCAGCAGTGTGGGATCCGCACCAGATAGGGTTGATAGAAAAGATAAAGAAAATCCAACGGAGAGCAGCGCGCTTCGTTACAGGATCATTTAGTAATCGCGAAAGCGTTACGGAGATGATAGATAAACTCCAGTGGAAGACTCTGCAGGAAAGACGCTCAGTAGCTCGGTACGGGCTTTTGTTAAAGTTCCGAGAACATACCCTCACCGAAGAGTCAAGCAGTATATTGCTCCCTCCTACGTATATCTCGCGAAGAGACCATGAGGATAAAATCAGAGAGATTAGAGCCCACACAGAAGCATACCGACAATCCTTCTTTCCACGAACAATACGAGACTGGAATAGAAGGGAGAACCGATAGAGGTACTCAGGGTACCCTCCGCCACACACCGTCAGGTGGCTTACGGAGTATGGATGTAGATGTAGATGAACGCTTTCCTTGCCATTGTCAATCTACGTTTTATATCCTCTCTACTTCGACCATCATCAGTTATTTTGCTTTCCAAATAGCAAAACTCCTTTACTACTTTAAGTGTCTCATTTCCTAATCGAATTCCCTCAGCATCACCCGACTTAATTCGACTACATTCCATTATCCTCGTTTTATTTTTGTTGATGGTCATCTTATATTTTCCTTTCAAGACCATGTCCATTCCGTTCAACTGCTCTTCCAAGTCCTTTGCTGTCTCTGACAGAATTACAATGTCATCGGCGAACCTCAATGTTTTTATTTCTTCTCCATGGATTTTAATACCTACTCCGAATTTTTCTTTTGTTTCCTTTACTGGTTGCTCAATATACAGATTGAATAACATCAGGGAGAGACTTCAACTCTGTCTCACTCCCTTCCCAACTACTGCTTCCCTTTCATGCCCCTCGACTCTTATAACTGCCATCTTGTTTCTGTGCAAATTGTAAATAGCCTTTCGCTCCCTGTATTTTACCCCTGCCACCTTTAGAATTTGAAAAAGAGTATTCCAGTCAACAAATGCTAGAAACGTAGGTTTTCCTTTCCTTAATCTAGCTTCTAAGATAAGTCGGATGGTCAGTATAGCTTCACGTGATCAAATATTTCTAGGGAATCCAAACTGATCTCCCCCGCGGTCGGCTTCTACTTGTTTTTCCATTCGTCTGTAAAGAATTCGCGTTAGTATTTTGCAGCCGTGACACATTAAAGTGATAGTTCGGTAATTTTCACATCTGTTAACACCTGCTTTCTTTGGGATTGGGATTATTATGTTCTTCTTGAAGTCTGAGGGTATTTCGCCTGTGTCATACATCTTGCTCACCAAATGGCAGAGTTTTGTCGGGACTGGCTCTCCCAAGGCTGTCAGTAGTTCTAATGGAATGTTGTCTACTCCCGGGGCCTTGTTTCGACTCAGGTCTTTCCGTGTTCTGTGAAACTCTTCACGCAGTATCGTATCTCCCAGTTCATCTTCATCTACATCCTCTTCCATGTCCATAATATTGTCCTCAAGTACATCGCCCTTGTATAGTCCCTCTATATACTCCTTCCACCTTTCTGCTTTCCCCTCTTTGCTTAGAACCGGGTTTCCATCTGAGCTCTTGATATGCATACAAGTGGCTCTCTTTTCTCCAAAGGTCTCTTTAATTTTCCTGTAGGCAGTATCTATGTTACCCATAGTGAAATTTGTCCTCTAGCCATGCCTGCTTATCCATTTTGCACTTTCTGTCGATCTTATTTTTGAGACGTTTGTATTCCTGTTTTACCTATGACTAAAATTTATATGATAATTTCATTTCATATCCTCGAAAACTTTTACTCCTAGATACCCTTTGTATGAGTTGTCTGATATCAATTACCACTCATTGATATTGTAGTCATAGGATATTAGGCTTTTGAGTTTTGTGAAGTGCACAGTTTTATATCTAATCAACATGTGAGTGGAAATTTGTGCAGTTTTTTTTTGTGATAGTACTCGACTGCAGATAATTGTTGCAACTACAAGATGTCGTTAATATATAACATGAACAAGAAAGGTTTCATCATACTTTGGTGGGACACGCCTTAAGCTACTTCTGTTTTTGACTCTCTGACAAGCAGACCACACGCCAGTCGGATTTTTGTACTTTTTTATCTTTATGGTACGTGAAGTTTAGATCTCAAACATCAGTCATCCGAAACATGTCGATGCAATTCTCAAAAATTCTCGAGAAAGTTGAATTTGAAATTTTCCGACAGTCTTTAATTCAATGAGTTAAGTTAAATTACACTCTTGTCCAAAATTAGAACAACAAACCGCTATTTCGCCGTCCTGTGTCTAATTTGTGATACAATCATACAAAATGTCAATAGATGTCCATCTGATCGCGTTCTGCACGGAAGATGGTATTCCGATCAACGGACGACCACATCAACGATGGCATTAAGGCACCTATCAAAAGGGGTTGGATTTGTGGTATAGTCCCACATCCTCAGTCGCTGCGTGCAGTCACAGACGGTCACAGTCAAGACGCCTACCAGAATCTCTTCGGTGGATTGCCATAGGAAGAATGGGAACAGGACAGTTGCAAATTGGTGTGGCCCGATGGCGTAACGTGAATCATTCTGTTGTTTCTCGGATGTGGCGACAGTTTATAGAGACCGAAACTGTATTTTGAAGATCAGGTCAGGGCCGACCACATGTGACATCAGAAAGCGAGAACTGTTATTTGATCGAAAGTGCCCGACGGTACCGCCTTAGTACTGGACGACAACTGGTATCTGACATCGCAGCATCCACTGGACGTGTCTTATCTAGGTAAAAGGTGGACAGAAGGCTTCGGCAGAGAGACTTTTATTGTCGGGGACCTGTTGCATGTGTACCTCTGAGGCGTCCTCACAGAAGGGAAAGTCTAGAGTTGAGTCATTCTCATGCCACCAGTACCGTGAAACAGTGGGCCAATGTTCTCTTCACAGATGAGTCCCTGTTTGACCTGGAGAGTGATTCTCGACGGATTCGCTTTTGGAGGGAACGTGGAACATGATTTCGGTACCCATACATGACGTAAAGAGACCGATAA
Source organism: Schistocerca gregaria (assembly GCF_023897955.1). NCBI lineage: Eukaryota > Metazoa > Arthropoda > Insecta > Orthoptera > Acrididae > Schistocerca > Schistocerca gregaria. Next base: position 944,015,471 of record NC_064920.1, read on the forward strand.
CGAGAAGATCGCTAATGGTGCGAGCAGGGATGTTGACAACTCGAACAAGTCGTCATGAAATTCTACGGGTGAATTGGGAAGGTTTAATTGGTGTCAGGTACGGTGACGAGATCTCAGGACCGCATGTGCGGTCACTGCGATGTGCTGCGGGCTCCATTTCAATGGACGATAAGGCTCGACCTCATAGAGTACGGATGGTTGACGTTTTCTTGGAAACGAGAGGTTTTGTACTCATGGAGTGAGCTGCTCACTCTCCCAGTTTAAATCCCATAGAGCATATCTGGAGTGCACTTGGGAGACGGGTTGCACTACGTCAACATCCACCAACCTCTCTCCAAGACTTGCGGGCAGCTGTATGGGAAGAATGGGCGTTATGGCGTCAACATGGGAGTCACGACATCATTCAAAGCGTGCGCTGTCGTTGTCAGGCCTATACTGCTCCCATGGTTGGTCAAACCCCGTCCTGAGCAAATTAATCAGCTGTCGGAATGTTTGTGCAAATCCGTTAAGTTGGAAAAAGCGAACAACATTTTTGTCTTTCTTTGTGCGTTTTGCACTTGTTTGCCTTGGGTGTATTCTTTACAGTGTTTCCACTTGATTATAATCTGTTTGTACTGTTTTGTGACCAAAAAAACGCAGCCTTGAAAAATCTCCGTTTGTTGCTTTAATTTTGGATACCAGTGTGTTTTCGAGGGGTTGTGTGGCTCTGCAGTAAATGCTCGTTTGCCGTGAGGGAGGCTTGGGTTCTATTGCTGGTCGATGCATATTTCTAAATGAAGGGGCATGTTCTGTGAGCCTTTTCGAACAGCGTAAAATATATAAAGACAAAAAATGTAATTTATAATATTTTTAATCCAAACAGTCCTTATTAACAATGTTTTATAAAAGGACGGTAAGTAAGAACTTATATTTGGAATGGAAACAAGATTTTTGTTTTTGATGTGTAATTTGAAATAAAACGATGAACATTTTATAGGAATAACAGATGTGTGTTAATAAGCATATATTTGATTAATTTTACATTTAAATAATGTAAGTATTCGATATGAATGGAAAAAGGACGAGAGAAATAATGACAACAACGAGACTCCAGTGGGTACCAACCTTGAGCGCTACCGATTTTGTACCATCTATATGTATTTTACGCTTCACGGAATCCTCGCAGAACGTCCAGACCGCCCAAATGGCAGGCGAATTTGGTGATGGTATAGCCATTAAAGACGTTCGGAAAACTCCAAAGTCCATTTTGTAGAGAGTTTTTGATAACTGCTATTAACAACTTTGGTAGATTCATATTTGACGTTTGAACTTTATGCACCACAAATATAAAATATTACAAGAGCTATACTGGCGTGCGGTCTCCTTGTAAGATAACATGCTATATCCTCCCTACCAAGAAATCCTCAAATTTTGTACGATATGCAGTTTGATCGCACTTTTCGTCAAGAAACTTTGGTCTGGCATACAGACAAATGCTTTTCAGAATGTTTACAAGCCGACATGCGGCAGTTAACACCGCTTGAGACACCCCAGTTCGCCCGAGACCAGAACACGTTCCAAAACTGTGAAGTTTTATCTCAGTCAGTGCTATCAGGATTATTCCTTCGCAGAATTTTCATTTCCGTGGTTTACAAAAGTCTCTTTGTTTTTGATGTTTCTGGTCTTGTCTCAGCTGTGTATGTCATAATTAGACTCACTACTGTTTTTTTATTTTCTTGCCTTTGCATCTTTATGTATGTGCTTTTTTCCCCAAATAGTATCATTTAAACACCCTGCCACTTTATTTGCTTTTGCTACTCGTTTCGTAACTTCCTTTTCGACATTTACACTGATGAACAGCTCAATACCAAGATATTTAAATTTAATTACCTGTTAAATAATTTGTCCTTCCACCTGCAGTTTGCATGTAATTGTTTCCACACGTATGGTCATACATTTCGTTTTTTTTAATGGATGTGACTGTATTTAGGCTTCTGGCTGCCACGTTAAATATCCGTAAAAACGCCTGCAGATTATCTTCACTTTTTGCCAGCAGAACTACATCGTCATCGTAACAATTGAATTTTTATTTCTTCGTCCCACATTCTATAACGATTACCAGCCAACATTTTCTTCATCACCTCGTCCACGACCATAGTAAAAAATAGCGAGGTCATAGGTCAAATTGTCTTTTACCACCATTAACTGCTATGCATCCAGTTAACCTGGAGCCAAATTTGTCCTGGATTTAGCTGCCGGAGTGAATTTCTTCATTTGTTTTATTTAAATCGGAAAAAATCCCCGACTGTAGAGCAGGTTTACCGTATCTGTTTACTGAATCCTATCGAAAGCTCTCTATAAATCAATAAAACAATGATAAACTTGTCTGTTGTATTCAATGGACTTCTCTACAATCTGTTTGTGTCTGTGCATGACATACCGGATCTGAAACCATACTGCTCCTATGCAAGGATTGTAATACTTTTTATTTTAGTTACGAGTTTAAAAACGGAGCTTTGCAGGTTTATTGCTCTGTAGTTGGATGGGTCTTTCTTATCTTCTTTTTTGTACATGAGAATTTTAAAACTAGTTCTCCATTCGTTTGCAATTCTATTACCAGTTACAACATTTGTTCACTTAGTTGATATCCTCCATACTTCAGTAATTCATTGGGACTCTTATATTTGCCAGGAGACTTCCGATTTTTTGTAACTTGTATTCTGATCTCTGATCTCTCTTCGTTTTCTAGTGATTTTTTACCTTTATGCAAGCCTGTTAAATATCCCTGCCGCAAAATTAGATCACAGCAAAGGATCTGTGAAAATGCACGAGGTAAGGCCGTGGGACGTTTGCGAGCGCCGCTGCTGAGCCGTTGGCAGCGGCGCGGACGTCCGGCCACGGCGGCCGCCCGCTGCCCACGCACGTGGCGTCCCTGCCGCGTCGCGTCGCCCAGAATGTTTGCCCAGCGTTAGCGCCTCGGCGCCGGCGATATGCGTTAGTCCGATGCACTTGTCGCTCGTAAATGAACGCTCACTGTCAACACAGCCGGGCCGGCAGTCCTGCCTTTTAATAGTGGAAGTGACGAAGCTTTAAATCTGCGCCGTGTTTACATCTTAGCTCACAGATGCAAATACGTGGTGAGAAAGTTACGCAGAATGTTTCTCGAAGAGATCCTTATTTTCGAAACTGTCGGTGTCGTACTTGTTTTGAACGGGTCTTCAACGTCAGCCAGCAGTTCCGTGATGGAAAAGTAACATCCACGCACCAACAGCTTCACGGTTCTCTCCATGAAAACGACCGTCACTTAACGACGACGATGAACGGTCAAAATTCCCTAAGACGTAACATCAGAATAAATTTTACCAGTGGAATAGGTTATTTCTTTTCAATTGCAAGGACGCTAGGGAATCAAATACGAACTGTAATAATATATTCATCTCGATAAATATGATGCTTACAAGCTCTTTTGCCTTCGAATATATTCACTGTAACGGCTGAAAGCAAGGGGAAACTACAGCCGTAATTTTTTCCAAGAGCATGCAGCTTTACTGTATGGTTAAATGATGATGGCGTCCTCTTGGGTAAAATATTCCGGAGGTAAAGTAGTCCCCCATTCGGATCTCCGGACGGGGACTACTCAGGAGGATGTCGTTATCAGGAGAAAGAAAACTGGCGTTCTACGCATCATAGCGCGAAATGTCAGATCTCTTAATCGGGCAGGTAGGTTAGAAAATTTAAAAACGGAAATTGATAAGTTAAAGTTAGATATAGTGGGAATTAGTGAAGTTCGGTGGCACAGGGAACAAGACTTCTTGTCAGGTTAATACAGGGTTAGAAATACAAAATCAAATGGGGGTAATGCAGGAGTAGGTTCAATAATGAATAAAAAATAGGAGAGCGGGTAAGCTACTACAAACAGCATAGTGAACGCATTATTGTGGCCAAGACAGACACCAAGCCCACGCCTACTACAGTAGTACAGGTTTATTTGCCAACTAGCTCTGCAGATGTAGAAATTGAAGAAATGTATGCTGAAATGAAAGAAATTATTCAGACAGTGAAGGGAGATGAAAATTTAATAGTCATGGCTAACTGGAATTCGGTAGTAGGAAAAGGGAGAGAACGAAAGTTAGTAGGTGAATATGGATTGGTGCTAAGAAATGAAAGAGGAAGCCGCCTGACAGAATTTTGCACAGAGCACAACTTAATCATAGCTAACACTTGGTCCAAGAATCATGGAAGAAGCCTACAGATACTGACAGGTTTCAGATAGATTATATATTGGTAAGACAGAGATTTAGGAACCAGGTTTTAAATTGCAAGACATTTCCAGGAGCAGATGTGGACTCTGACCAGAATCTATTGGTTATGAACTGTAGATTAAAACTGAAGAAATTGCAAAAAGGTGGGAATTTAAGGAGATAGGACCTGGATAAACTGACTAAACCAAAGGTTGTACAGAGTTTCAGGGAGAGCATAAGGGAACAATTGACAGGAATGGGGGATAGAAATACAGTAGAAGAAGAATGGGTAGCTTTGAGGGATGAAGTAGTGAAGTCAGCAGAGGATCAAGTAGGTAAAAAGACGAGGGCTAGTAGAAATCCTTGGGTAACAGAAGAAATACTGTACTTAATTGATGAAAGGAAAAAATATAAAAATGCAGTAAAAGAAGCAGTGCAGAATGGAACAGAAACGTCTCAAAAATGAGATCGACAGGAAGTGCAAAATTTGTAAGCAGGGATGGCTAGAGAACAAATGTAAGGATGTAGAGGATTATCTCACTAGGGGTAACATAGACACTGCCTACAGGAAAATTAAAGAGACCTTTGGAGAAAAGAGAGCCATTTGTATGAACATCAAGAGCTCAGATGGAAACGCAGTTATAAGCGAAGAAGGGAAAACAGAAAGGTGGAAGGAGTATATAGAGGGTCTATATAAGGGCTATGTACTTGAGGACAATATTATGGAAATGGAAGAGGATGTGGATGAAGATGAAATAGGAGATATGATGCTACGTGAAGAGTTTGACAGAGCACTGAAAGACCAGACTCGAAACAAGTCCCCGAGAGTAGATAACATTCCATTAGAACTACTGACAGCCTTGGGAGAGGCAGTTATTACAAAACTCTACCATCTGGTGAGCAAGATGTATGAGACAGGTGAAATACCATCAGACTTCAAGAAGAATATAATAATTTCAATCCCAAAGAAAGCAGGTGTTGACAGATGTGAAAATTACCGAACTATCACTTTAATGTGTCACGGCTCCAAAATACTAATGCGAATTCTTTACAGACGAATGGAAAAACTGGTAGAAGCCGCCCTCGGGGGAGATCAGTTTGTATTCCGTAGAAATATTCGATCACGTGAAGCTATACTGACCCTCCGATTTATCTTAGAAGCTAGATTAAGGAAAGGAAAACCTACGTTTCTAACATTTGTAGACTTATAGAAAGATTTTGACAATGTTGACTGGAATACTCTCTTCCAGATTCTGAAGGTGGCAGGGGTAAGAAACAGGGAGCGAGAGGCTATTTTACAATTTGTACAGAAACCAGATGGCAGATATAAGTCGAGGGACATGAAAGGGAAGCAGTGGTTAGGAAGGGAGTGACACAGAGTTGTAGTCTCTCCCCGATGTTATTCAATCGGTATATTGAGCAATAAGTGAAGGAAACAAAAGAAAAATTCGGAGTAGGTTTTAAAATCCAAGGATAAGAAGTAAAAACTGAGGTTCGCCGATGACATTGTAATTCTGTCAGAGACAGCAAAGGATCTGCAAGAGCAGTTGAACGGAATGGACAGTGTCTTGAAAGGAGGATATAAGAGGACCATCAACAAAAGCAAAACGAGGATAATGGAATGTAGTCGAATTAAGTCGGGTGATGCTGCGGGAATTAGATTAGGAAATGAGACACTTAAAGTAGTAAATGAGTTTTGCTATTTGGGAAGCAAAATAAGTGATGATGGTCGAAGTAGAGAGGATATATAATGTAGACTGACAATGACAAGGAAAGCGTTTCTGAAGAAGAGAAATTTGTTAACATCGAGTATAGATTTAAGTGTCAGGAAGTCGTTTCTGAAAGTACTTGTACGGAGCGTAGCCATGTATTGAAGTGAAACATGGACGATAAACAGTTTAGACAAGAAGAGAATAGAACCTTTCGAAATGTAATGCTACAGAAGAATGCTGAAGAATGGATGGGTAAATCACATAACTAATGAGGAGGTATTGAATAGGATTGGGGAGAAGAGACGTTGGTGGCACAACTTGACTAGAAGAAGGGATCGGTTGGTAGGACACGTTCTGAGGCATCAAGGGATCACCAATTTAGTATTGGGGGGCAGCGTGGAGGGTAAAACTCGTAGAGGGAGACCAAGAGATGAATACACCAGATTCAGAACGATGTAGGATGCAGTAGGTACTGGGAGATGAAGAAGCTTGCTCAGGATAGAGTAGCATCAAACCAGTCTGAGGACTGAAGACCACAAAAACAACAACATATTCACTGTTTAAGTAATTCGCTGTGTGTATAATACAGGCAGAGGCTGCGACCTATAATTTCATAAAATTTGGTCTTAATTTGTAGGGCAACTGGAATGTGGAAATTATATTTTCAGAAACACCAGTTGTAAAAATATGCTGAATACAAATGGTAGCTCTCAGAGAGGAATAAAAGTGTCTACCAAAAAAAAAGAACAAAAGCACAATATTTGGTGACAACTAATTTTTAACTGTCATTCACTTTTGTATAGCTCCGCAACATTATCACGTTTCTCTCCAATCAGAAAGCATGTTGCAGTGAAAGTTCTTGCCATTATCGTTAATGTATTGTTTGATAGAAAATTGTAGAAAAAGGATAACAGAACTTCAGTGTTTACTTTTTTCATATCGATAGTTCCACGCTGCCATTCATTACTTTCACTTCCTATATTGTGCTCTCTCTCTCATCTTACACTCTGAGACGTGGTATTTACTGGAAATACGGAAAACGTGGAAGGCAGGAGCCATCAGTATTTGGAAACTGTTTGTTGAAAGGTTCGGAGTTAAGATGCGCACCTGTGCTTAAAGGTGAAACAAATTAGGAAACAATTATGACAATGATAAGGCTTGCTTCAAAGCAGCCCAGGTGCGACTGGATCCCAACACGTCCCTTTTGACCATCTTATTCTGACTAAAGCCCTGGTGACAGTTGGCCGTTAAAAATTCCAAAGTTAAACGGTTTGTCACTTATGAAGGCCGCTCTGAAGGAACATTTTAAAACATTACGTATGAACAGTTATTACAAGAGAACTTAACTCGGCGGAACCACAAGATCCAGTTAAAAATACACCAATAATGATCCGATCTTTCAAAGACAGCAACGGATAGCTTAGTACAAAAGGTAGTTCAGATTGTGAGTAATGCAATTACAATCAAGAAATTGAACTGGTTAACATCTAAATCTAACCACAAGACCCCTGTTTGTTTAACGGCAACCTGTGTCCCGGTACAGTTGTTCCGACTGTATTTCCGACCAGGTGCTGATTCATTGAAACATTAATGGTCGGGTATAAACTAGAAAGGAAAGACAATATAATATCAGAACAAATTTTCGAATGACAACTACTCTCTAGTACAACACCACGGTCTATATTTAAGAACAAAGAGCCGACTGATTAAAACTCTGAGGGTTGGCTACAAACTAGAAAGTAGTTAGGAGGTCGGGTAGACAAAAAAACAAATCGCCACGAGGATTACAGAATGCTACTTCCCTTTATCAGCAAGCAGTTCCATGGATCCTCGGTGCGTCGCGGAGGTTATTGACAAGGGAACCTCCCCATAGCACCCCCTCAGATTTAATTATAAGTTGGCACAGTCGATAGGCCTTGAAAGCTGAATCCAGATCAATCGAGAAAACAGGAAGAAGTTGTATGGAACTATGAAAAAATAAGCAAAATGTACAAACTGAGTAGTCAATGCGCAACATAGGCAACATCAAGGACCAAGTGAGCTCTGGAGCGCCGTGGTCCCGTGGTTAGCATGAGCGGCTGCGGAACGCGAGGTCCTTGGTTCAAGTTGTCCATCGACTGAAGAAATTAATTTTTTATTTTCAGACAATTATTATCTGTCCGTCCGTCCGTCCGTTCGTACGATGCGAGGTAACTGCGCCGTAGTATGGGGACGCCACACCTAAACAAACATCGAAACACACGACGTCAGTCGACTACAGCACACGGAAGAGAGAGTATTCTTGCTAACGAGGCTCCCTGGGTGGCAGTTGACTGTTCACTACTTTGGACGAGAGTGCATTAAATACGTGGGATGTATTCCGTGGGCAATATGAATCCAGCAAATATAACTCGCGACTTCAATAACAATGGCATGGTTTTGCGGTACGGTCGCAAAACACAGGCGCTAAACTTATTACAGTGAACGGACAGATCATAATTTTGCGAAAATCAAGAAAGTATAACTTTCACTCCAGGGCAGAATAGAACCAAGAACCTCTAGCTCCACAGCGGCTCACGGTAACCATGGGACCATGGCGTTCCTACGCGCACACTCTCCTTGATGTTGCCTATGTTCAACATGGACTACTCAGTTTGTATATTTTGCTTACTTTTTTCATAGTTCCACACAACTTCTTCTTGTTTTCTCGATTGATCTGTGTTCAGTTCTTCAAGGCCTATCCACTGTGCCAACTGATAACTAAATCTGAGGGGGGTGCGATGGGGAGGTTCCCTTGTGAGTGGTGCCGATGACAGCCAGGTAGACGAGGGCAGCCAGGCTACGAGCGGTCGTCCGACACGAATGTTGCCGATCAGCCGACGGGGTGTCGGCCTGCTGCTTGGAGTCGACGCCGACCTCGGTGAAGTACTCCCGTGTCTCCGCTCTGCGCAGGCCCTCCTTGCATAGCTCGTGGCTTCGGCCGCTCAGACCTCGTGTGACCGACTCTTTTCGCGACCCTATCGCCGAGCCCCAAACTTGGTGTCTTCTCCTCTCGGGCTAGCGAACCCGTACATATATCGGCAAGCAAAGACCTTCTAAGGACACAACCCACAGATATCAACTCTTCCTCGTAGATACTGGCAATTGGGCCGCGAGAGGGATAGTCGATACTACCCTTGAGGTAGTGACGCCAGACAGAACTGTCTACTAACTTAATGGCGCCATGGATCACACGCTACGTTCTGAATAATTTTTGTTAAATACTCCTGTGATAGACTAATACTTCCCATTTCGTCTCTTTTGTCCATTTAATACATAAAAATCATTTTTGAAAACCAGTTTTTAATGGATCGAGTTCTTTCTTTTCTCATTCCCCACGGGCCAACTCCCACTTACGCGTAGTGTTGTCATCCATGAGCAGAAGCTCAGAAACCTCTCCATAGCTCCAGTCTTTTTTTTCGCTGCGAAAGACCTTTATTATCAGCAATTCATTTTTAGTACGTTGAATAACATCAGCTATGCGGGTTGAAATTAACATCATCGGTTTTTTTCTGACAGAACCGTAATTAAATTACAGTCGAAATTAGCGCTTCAAATTGAAGGACTGCTGAGACCATAAGTATGAAAAATTGCATTGTCAAATTGCATCTTGCTCATGGATATGAAAATTGATTTTAAAATAATGACACTCTTGTAATGAGACACTAAATGGTATATGTCCTAGGGTGGTGGTTGTCGCTGAAACAATCGGTTTTCGATTACACCTTTTCCTTTCATCTCTAGCTTAACCTGATTGTTAAAACCGCTCAAAATAATGGAATTTTGAAATAACAGATTTTCTGTTTCTATTGCTGTTATTTTCAGTAATAAACGTAGAACTGGAACAGTGTTAAGCGATGACAACTGAAGTTGCAGAACTCTATGTTTTTGTGTTAAGTTGTTGGTTTCCATGAGCTGCAACCAGATCTGCACGACACCTACATGATAAATCTGCAGTTAACAATTAAGTTCCTGGCACAGGTTCCATCGAACCATCTTTAGGTTGTTACGCTATCGTTCCATTTCTAACAGCACGCGTAATACGAGCACCTACATCTCCTCTGTGCGAGCTCTGATTCCTTTTAGTTCATTACGATATTCATTTCTCTCTGGAAACCTCTCCGCAACGAAAATCTCTTCGTGTCAATGATTGACACCGCAATTCGCATGCCATAGCCGTGACCCTCTTTCCCCAGTTTCGCGATAGTACAAAAGAGCTGTCCATCTTTGAACATTAGCGGTATCTGCCATCAATCCTTTCAGATACGGACCCCATACAGCGCAGCAACACTCCAGAGGAGGTCGGACAAGCGTAGTGGAGGCAGTCTCTTTAGTAGACCTGTTGCAACCTGTAAGTGTGCTACCAATAAAACGGTTTCCCCACAACATTGGCTACGTGATAGTTCGAAGTAAAGTTATTTATAATTATAATCGCTAATTATTTTGTTTAATTGACGGATAAATGCGTATTTTATAGACACAAGGGGCACATCACCAAACTTTTTTTTTTAGTAAACTGTGATTGAATTGTTAAGTGTTTAATATATTATTGTTACCACAACTTCCTTTCTCTTTATTTATTTCGTAGAAATGGCAGAAAAAATCTTTTCTGAATAATTTGTAGCGTAGTTTTTAAATTATGTAGAGCGTAAAACAAGCTTTTTGGCAAATATATGTCTTTACTGTTGTACTTTACTGTTAATACAACATGTTCACAATCGCTCTTTCTAAAAATTCAGATGAACAGTTGAGACAGTAGACGTGATATAAGATTTACTATGAACAATTATATGATAATAGCTACAATTCTGATAATCAATTAACCCATTGACTTACACTTATTGTCCAACCTGTTCTACATCTACATGTACATGGATACGCAGCAAGCCACCGTACGGTGCGTGATGGACAGTACCCTGAATAACTACTAGTCACTTCCTTTTCTATTCCACTCGCAAACAAGGAAAAACGACTGCCTATATGGCTCCGTATCAGGCCAAATGTCCCGTATCTTATCTTCGAGGTCCTTCCACGCAATATATGCTGGCGGCAGTGGAATCGTTCGGCAGTCAGCTTCAAATGCCAGTTATGTAAATTTTCTCAGTAGTCTTCCTCGAAAAGAACGTCGCCTTCCCTCCAGGGATTCCCACTTGAGTTCCCAAAGCAACTCCATAACACTTACGTGTTGTTCACAGTCACCTTTACAGATGAATCACACTTTCCTAAAATTCTCCCAACAAAGCGATGTCGACTATTCGCCTTCCCTACCATAGTTCTCACATGCTCGTTCCATTTCCTGTCCCTTTGCAACTTTACGTCCAGATATCTGCAAGCGGGACGCTAACACTAATATTGTATCTGAACATTATAGGTTTCACCTTCCTACTCATCCGAATTAACTTACATTTTTTCTCATTTAGAGCTAGCTGCCATTCATCATACAAAGTATAAATTTTGTCTAAGTAGTCTTGTATCTTCTTACCGTCACTCAGCTTCGACGACTTACCGTACGCCACAGCATCATCAGCAAACAACCGCAGATTGCTGCCCATCCTGTCAGCCCAATCATTTATATATACAGAGAATAACAGGGGTCTTGTCACACTTCGCGGGGGTAGCACTCGTGACGGCACCCTTTTCTCTGATGAACAAAAAAAAAAAAAAAAAAAAAAAAACATGGTTCAAAGCATTATGGGACTTAACAACTGAGGTCATCAGTCCCCTAGACTTAGCATTACTTAAACCTAACTAACCTAAGGACATCACATACATCCATGCCCGAGGAAGGATTCGAACCTGCGACAGTGGCAGCAGCACGGTTCCGGACTGAAGCGCGTAGAACCTCTCGGCCAGCTCTGATGAACACTCGCCCTCGTGAGCAATATACTGGGTTCTATTACTCATGAGGTCCTCGAGCCACTCACATGTCTGCGCACTTATTCCACTTGATTGTTCATACTTTAACAGCCTGCAGTGGTACACAGTGTCAAATGCTCTCCGGAATTCTAGAAATATCCTGCTGATCCGCGCGCATAAGCCTCTTAGTCTGAAGAAAGTTTGCTATATTCGAATTGAGAATATGTTCAAGGATTCTACAGCAAACCGAAGTTAACGATATTGGTCTGCAATTTGGTGATCCGTTATTTTACCCTTCATATATACTGAAGTTACCTGCGCTTTTTCCCAGTCTCTTGGGACTCTGTGCTGGGCGAAAGATTCACGAGAAATGCAAAACAGGTAAGGAGTCAAGGCCGTAGAGTACTCTTTGCAAAACAGAATTGGGAATCGATCCCGACACCTGTGATTTATTTACTTTCAAATATTTCAGTTATTTCTGAACGCCAGGGACGGTTATTGCTATGTTGTCCATACGGTGGTCGGTCTAATGATCAAATATTTGTACGATTCTCCTGTGTGAACGATTTCTTGAACATGAAATTTAAAACTTCGGCTTTTTTTTTTTGCTGTCTTCAAGTGCCACATCAGACTGGTCAACAAGAGACTGAATGGAAGCCTTAGACCCGATCAGCGATTTTACATAGACCAGAATTTTCTCGGGTTCTCTGCCACATCTTTCGCTTAGGTATGGCGGTGTTCTTGTACGCATCGCGCATAGATATTTTCACAGACACATGGCTCTCTACTAACCTTTGCTTCTCGTCATTTCTGTGTTTGTTTTGAACTAAGAGTGGAATAGCCTCTTCTTCCTCAGTATTTTCCGGATTTCGTTGTTAAACCTTGGTCGATCTTCTTCATCTTTTATCCACTTAGTAGACATATAACTTTCAAGACCACGATTTACAATCTGCTTAAACTTTGCTCGTTGTTCATCTCCGTCCATCTTACTGCAACAAAGTGATGTCAGTTCACTATCTGTGTGAGATGCTGACAACTTCTTATCTGCTCTATTTAGCAGAAACACTCTCCTAGCCTTCTTGATTAACTTAACCATAGTTGCTGTAATGACACCAAGATTGCTAATCCCCGTTTCTATACTGTCACCGTCGATCATTTCCGGCCTATTTGTAGCTAAAAGGTATAAGATACATCCACTGCGTATGGACTGCCGAGATAGCTGCTCGAGATAGTTTTCATAAAACGTGTTCAAAAGTGTTTTGCATGTCTGTCTGTGTGTACCCACCGCAATTAATCCATAGACATCCCGGTCTATACTCGATAGGTTAAAATCGCGTCCAACTAACGTTGCATGATCTGGGTATTTACGCGGTATTGACCCTAGACTTTCTTTGAATGGCTCTAGAATTCTAACAGCGGAATCGGGTTGAAGGTAAAAACATCTGAAAATTAACTTGGTTCCACCTGTACCTATTATACGTGAGCAGGTAACTTGACTGCCACAGTCAACGTCGACCTCAATAGAGACAATATTTTTGCCAACTGCAGTGAACAACCCGCTGCTATTGTCTGCAATCTGTCTTCCCAATATACGTTCCACGACTCGCTAAATATTTGGAGCTTTCTACTTCGGGTTTCAGCCAGCTCACGGAACCAAGAACAGTTTCAGCGCGAGAACTTTCCTGGAGTGCAGTAAATTCGGGAACTTTATTACGAATACTTCGACAGTTTACTGTCCTCACTCTTAACGCTGTCTGACTTCCTTTGTTGCGTATCGGCTGGTGAGCGTTCATCAGAGCACCTCAAACTACCGTTGGGCTAAAAAAAAAACCGTCATGCGCCCTCTACGATGTGTTAATTTGCAAGTTTATCAAAAAGACGATACCAAACTTTCATAAGCCACCGAATTTCGTACCAAGCTCGCTTTAAAAACTTTTGTTAAAAACCTAAAACCTTTAGCACCACTGCTACGGTAAATTGATATATCTGTTTCATACCTGGTTATCAGTAAAAAACAAAATTTCCTGTTACTACCGAGTCCAAACAAATACCTAAAATAAGATTATTCAAAACTAAATAGCGGTACCAGTTGTACGCGGTCAGTTTTCTCCATTCCTCTAAAACAAAACAAAGATTTTCACTTGCTTGAATTGACGAAATGCAACTCAGATATTCCTTTAAGTATGGGGGTAAAAATTTCTAAGGCACCTTTGTGCCAAACAGTGCTCAATTTATCAGAAGGTCTTGCAATCTGCATGTTAGAATACATTCAAGCGAAGCGCGATGTCTTGAACGCAGAAGTTAATACCGCATTCGATACTGATAATATAGTGGGATATCTTCACCTCAAATGAAGGATTGACTTCCACAAGTCAAATGAATTCAGATGTTGTTGTTGTTGTTGTTGTTGTCTTCAGTCCTGAGACTGGTTTGATGCAGCTCTCCATGCTACTCTATCCTGTGCAAGCTGCTTCATCTCCCAGTACCTACTGCAACCTACATCCTTCTGAATCTGCTTAGTGTACTCATCTCTCGGTCTCCCTCTACGATTTTTACCCTCCACGCTGCCCTCCAATGCTAAATTTGTGATCCCTTGATGTCTCAAAACATGTCCTACCAACCGATCCCTTCTTCTAGTCAAGTTGTGCCACAGACTTCTCTTCTCCCCAATCCTATTCAATACCTCCTCATTAGTTACGTGCTCTATCCACCTTATCTTCAGTATTCTTCTGTAGCACCACATTTCGAAAGCTTCTATTCTCTTCTTGTCCAAACTAGTTATCGTCCATGTTTCACTTCCATACATGGCTACACTCCAAACAAATACTTTCAGAAACGACTTCCTGATACATAAATCTATATTCGATGTTAACAAATTTCTCTTCTTCAGAAACGCTTTCCTTGCCATTGCCAGTCTACATTTTATATCCTCTCTACTTCGACCATCATCAGTTATTTTACTTCCTAAATAGCAAAACTCCTTTACTACTTTAAGTGTCTCATTTCCTAATCTAATTCCCTCAGCATCACCCGATTTAATTTGACTACATTCCATTATCCTAGTTTTGCTTTTGTTAATGTTCATCTTATATCCTCCTTTCAAGACACTGTCCATTCTGTTCAACTGCTCTTCCAAGTCCTTTGCCGTCTCTGACAGAATTACAATGTCATCGGCGAACCTCAAAGTTTTTACTTCGTCTCCATGAATTTTAATACCTACTCCAAATTTTTCTTTTGTTTCCTTTACTGCTTGCTCAATATACAGATTGAATAACATCGGCGAGAGGCTACAACCCTGTCTCACTCCTTTCCCAACCATTGCTTCCCTTTCATGCTCCTCGACTCTTATGACTGCCATCTGGTTTCTGTACAAATTATAAATAGCCTTTCGCTCCCTGTATTTTACCCCTGCCACCTTTAGAATTTGAAAAAGAGTATTCCAGTCAACATTGTCAAAAGCTTTCTCTAAGTCTACAAATGCTAGAAACGTAGGTTTGCCTTTTCTTAATCTTTCTTCTAAGATAAGTCGTAAGGTCAGTATTGCCTCACGTGTTCCAACATTTCGACGGAATCCAAACTGATCCTCCCCGAGGTCTGCATCTACCAGTTTTTCCATTCGTCTGTAAAGAATTCGCGTTAGTATTTTGCAGCCGTGGCTTATTAAACTGATAGTTCGGTAATTTTCACATCTGTCAGCACCTGCTTTCTTTGGGATTGGAATTATTATATTCTTCTTGAAGTCTGAGGGTATTTCGCCGGTCTCATACATCTTGCTCACCAGCTGGTAGAGTTTTGTCAGGACTGGTTGTCCCAAGACCGTCAGTAGTTCTAATGGAATGTTGTCTACTCCGGGGGCCTTGTTTCGACTCAGGTCTTTCAGTGCTCTGTCAAACTCTTCACGCAGTATCGTATCTCCCATTTTGTCTTCATCTACATCCTCTTCCATTTCCATAATATTGTCCTCAAGTACATCGCCCTTGTATAAACTTTCTATATACTCCTTCCACCTTTCTGCCTTCCCTTCTTTGCTTAGAACTGGGCTGCCATCTGAGCTCTTGATATTCATACACGTGGTTCTCTTCTCTCCAAAGGTCTCTTTAATTTTCCTGTAGGCAGTATCTATCTTACCCCTAGTGAGATAAGCTTCTACATCCTTACATTTGTCCTCTAGCCATCCCTGTTTAGCCATTTTGCACTTCCTGTCGATCTCATTTTTGAGACGTTTGTATTCCTTTTTGCCTGCTTCATTTACTGCATTTTTATATTTTCTCCTTTCATCAATTAAATTCAATATTTCTTCTCTTACCCAAGGATTTCTAGCAGCCCTCGTCTTTATACCCACTTTATCCTCCTCTGCCTTCACTACTACATCCCTCAGAGCTACCCATTCTTCTTCTACTGTATTTCTTTCCCCTATTCCTGACAATTGTTCCCTTATGCTCTCCCTGAAACTCTGTACAACCTCTGGTTCTTTCAGTTTATCCAGGTCCCATCTCCTTAATTTCCCACATTTTTGCAGTTTCTTCAGTTTTAATCTACAGGTCATAACCAATAGATTGTGGTCAGAGTCCACATCTGCCCCTGGAAATGTCTTACAACTTAAAACCTGGTTCCTAAATCTCTGTCTTACCATTATATAATCTATCTGATACCTTTTAGTATCTCCAGGGTTCTTCCACGTATACAACCTTCTTTCATGATTCTTAAACCAAGTGTTAGCTATGATTAAGTTGTGCTCTGTGCAAAATTCTACTAGGCGGCTTCCTCTTTCATTTCTTAGCCCCAGTCCATATTCACCTACTATGTTTCCTTCTCTCCCTTTTCCTACACTCGAATTCCAGTCACCCATTACTATTAAATTTCCGTCTCCCTTCACTATCTGAATAATTTCTTTTATTTCATCGTACATTTCTTCAATTTCTTCATTATCTGCAGAGCTAGTTGGCATATAAACTTGTACTACTGTAGTAGGTGTGGGCTTCGTATCTATCTTGGCCACAATAATGCGTTCACTATGCTGTTTGTAGTAGCTTACCCGCATTCCTATTTTCCTATTCATTATTAAACCTACTCCTGCATTACCCCTATTTGATTTTGTGTTTATAACCCTGTAGTCACCTGACCAGAAGTCTTGTTCCTCCTGCCACCGAACTTCACTAATTCCCACTATATCTAGAGATAAATTCTTCGAAATATCAATTTTAGTGGAATCGAACGAGAAATTTTTATATTAGTCGTTTATGTGGCCACTCAGTGCACGATGGCTACTTCCTAAGAGACTTAAAGAGGTTTTAATTTCCTGCTTCGATCAGTGAATATTTTTTTATAACATTATAGTATAATACCATATTAACAAAATCTTCCGTCGGTTCTTGGTAGAACAACATTATAATGAAAAGCACCAGTTTGCTTTTGTTCTACAATATTACTTTTATTGTTAACCTGTTTTCGGCTTACAAGGCCATCTTCAGACATTTACTGAGTATTATCACCAAAGAATTTAAATGTGAGTAGACAACATTGGAGTCAGTCAGTCAGGCAGAGACACATCAACTGGGCTGGCTGAACATGAACGCAGCTGGAGGTTGCAGATTTCAGACTCTGCATTTGCTGAGCATGTACTGAGTGAGGGTCACAACTACCAGCCAGTGTCCCATGTACTTCGCTTAGCAAACAAGGCCATAAACTCAACCTGCTGGAAGCCCTGGAAATTAACAAACATCTTGCTCACAGTCCAGAAGTCATCCTAAATGACCAGACACAACAGTTCCTCTCTCCTAAACTTCATATAATCATCTTTATTGTTCATTACTTCCCACACTCTCTCTTCGTACGTACTACCATTTTCCCATGTTCATTAAGTTGTTTTATTTGTTGCAGTTGTCTTTGTATTCCACATAGGCTGTAGTTTCAATAGTTTAGGGTTTCGTTTTAACTTTTACTTGTATTACTGTCCATATTTAACTCCCCTTGTAGTTGTGTCATCAAATACTGTTCATATTTTAATTTGCTCGTTTATTTAATGAAAACTGGTACACAACCACTGCTTTGATTATAATGTTAATGTTAAAATGGAGTACCACCACACTCGCAAACTGCAGGTTCCCTCAAACACCTCCATTTTCCTGCATTTAGTAGTTTCTGTTTGTCTTATTGATATTGCTTAAGTTCCTTATGTCTTCTGTATTTACATTGACAATTGTCTCTTCTTTTGTAATAGGTTGTGTATCACTGTCCATGTTTCATACCTCTTGATGCAGCCTTGTCTAGTACTAATTTTATCTTATTTTATTAGAGGTGTTTATTAATACAAACTGTCGTGTAGGTATGCTATACCGATTTTGTGCTAAAGGTTTTCCTGTAACCTCCATTGTTATTTATGTACAGTTCAGTTTTTACTACTTCATTGCAAAGATGTTACTTACTGTATGTTTCTACTTCAGTCTAGATGTGTTACTTGTCTTCCAATGTTGTCTGCTGACATATAGCTTCTTTGGTGATAATACTCAGTAAATGTCTGAAGATGGCCTTGTAAGCCGAAAACCGGTTAGCAATAAAAGTGATATTGTAGAACAAAAGCAAACTGGTGCTTTTCATTTATTAATATAATACCGCGTGGATTTAGGGAGCAGTGTAGATACCTTGTGTTACTGCTGCTGCAAAAATATTGTTAATGGGAAATATCGCAAGAATGATTGGATAATCCTTAAATTTGGCATCCAAAATTCTTTTAGTGTTCTCGTACCGATCAGCAACCTGCCAGGATCATACGGGATCCGCTACAAGCCACACTTGGTATAATGCCAGCTGCTGCAGTATTCGTTGCAGATATTATTAGCACAGAAGTTCTAGTATCATGTCACCTAACAGCACTCGTTGGATAAAGATTTGGAGGCACGGAAGAGTGTGCTCGCATGTGGCTGCCTGGTGGCTTTGTGGTGAGGCAGTGGCGGTGCCGGTGCGGTCCACGTGTCCGCCGGCGGCCGGAGGTGGATGAACGAGGAGCGGCGTCGCCGTCGCCGTCGCCGCGCCGGTGCGTGGGAGGCGCCTCGCCAGGCGCCAACAACTGTCGAAAAACTTCTCGATAGATGCTATCGATCGGGCGGGCACGGCGCTGCGGCCCGGGAGATGACGCCGGCGGCGGCGACACGCACCAAGCTGTTGCTGCGCCGTCCGCCGGCCTCCCGTGCTCACCTCCGCCCTGCCGCAACTGCGCAGCGGGCGCAACACTTACCACCGGGACGGGTGACAGGTCACCGCTCCAGCTACACGCATCTTTAATTCATGAGCAGCCGTCCCAGACAAGGCACAAAGTTTAAAGTTCGAAACGACTCATGACTGGAGTAAATTCGGCTTCGCATGTGCAACTGCAGTTGCGCTTGGAAAAAAAAAAAAAAAAAAAAAAAAAAACCACAGTCGATCAGCACTATGCGATTCAATTGTGCAAGAGACTAAGCAAACTGATACATCAATTACCACATCACTGCAACATAAAAAATAACTTTCAGAATCATAATGCACTTTTTAAGAGACGGGACAGTAACCTACAGTTGTAACTGAGTAGGTATTCTCACGGAGAGCTTCTGTATCATCCCACGGACTGTCAGGCGATAGTTACTGCTTAACGTTTACTTTACGGAATATACCGCACGAACAAAGGATTGAGCAACAATATCAGTTCAGAACAGTTACCTGTATTTCTACGCTTCTCCGCCCTATTTTCTTTCTACACATTGTAATACTTGGATTTTTTTTCAGATACCACAATCTATCATTTAGCGTACATTATACATCGACACACAGGGCGAGGTAGCCCAGACAGGTCAGAACGACGAGTTAACACTTTGAAGAAGTTTTTCACTAATTTGTGGGAGACGATCTGACAAATTGGCTGACTCACGCAAGTACGAGGGTTGCCCAACAAAGTGCGAAACGTTACGTATTATTTGAAATCTCCTGATTGAGCGTGCCAAGACTCCGTCACTTCCTACAGATACGGTAGCTGCAGGACAATTTCAAAATGGAGTCTGTAGATGATGTACGTTACAAGCAACGTGCCGCCATTGATATTCTCATTGCAGAGAAGGAAACTGTGGGGAATATTCACAAAGTCTATGGAGCATCTGCTGTCGGCAGAAGTACAGTTAGTCACTGGCTACGGAGGGTGAGGTCATTAGAAGGCGGTTCGGCGGAGCTCCACGATTTGCAGCAGTCGGGGAGACCATCCACGGAGAGCCTCACATGTTGCAGTGAGCTTCGATTTTTTTGGGCCATTAATGAATGCCATTCGTTTGAGGACGATGAGGAGGAGATTCACACAAGGGAGGACTGGCTCCGCCATCAGGACGAGAATTGGTATCGACGGAGTATACAGGCCCTTGTTTGGCGCTGGAGGAAGGCCATAGCGCGGGATGGAGACTACGTGGAAAAATAGGGTACGTAGATAACGCACCATTCTTCCGTGTATGTAGTTCTCATTATGTTCAACAAGGAATTGTTGAAGAAAAAAAGCTGTGCGTTAGTTTCTGCCCTCAAACAACACTTCCAAATCCCTTAAAAATTTATTCTGTAATACATATATTCTTTGTACTTTGTGACAATGTATTCTCTTCTGCTATCGATCCATGCACCCAATAGTTTCCGACGCCATTCTTGTTTACAAAATATTAAAGTATTCATGTGGTGTGTTACGACAGTGGAAGGAACCTGTGACCACTGCAGGTACTTTATTTTTCTTATTTTATGTTTACTGTTAGATACACGTTTAATTTTTTGTCAAAAGAAACCCAAAACCATGTTTTGAAAAGGTGTCTTGTTTCTCCACTAGACAGTGCCACAAGTTCCTCCAAAAAATCGTAAAACAACACACACACAAATGTCACAACGACAAATGTAAATCCACCTGATGATGGAGGTTTAAACCTCTGAAATGCGTCGTGGAGATAAATAAACAGTGACTGGTAACAGTAAACTTGCTGTTTCATTTAATCCGCAAAGTAGTTATAAAATTGTATTGTAATCAAATAGCAAACTTGAAAGAACATCATTTTTCGACATAGTCTCCTTGCGTTTCAACGTACTTGGTCCATCGTTGTGCAAGCTTCCTGATGCCCTCATAAAAGAAGGTTCCCGGTTGAACTACGAGCCAGGAATGCACCGCTTTTTTCACTGCTTCGTCCGAGGCAGATCGACGGCCCCTTAATGCCTTTTTGAGTGGACCAAACAAGTGATAGTAAGAAGGGGCAAGATCGGGACTATTTGGAGGATGATCCAGCACTTCAAATTTGAGTTTCTGGAGCGTTTCAGCAGTGTGGGCAGCAGCATGCGGACGGGCATTGTCGTGCAACAACACAACACCTTTTGACAGCAATCCTAGGCGTTTGCTTCGAACTGCAGGCTTTAGCCTGGCGGTAAGGATATCACTGTAAAGTACACTGTTTATTGTTGTGCCCCTTTCCCCATAATGTTCCAGTACTGGATCTTGTGCGTCCCAAAACACCGTAAGCATTGGTTTTCCTGCGGACGGTTGGGTCTTGAACTTTTTCTTGCACGACGAATTTGGATGTTTCCATTCCATACTCTGCCGTCTTCTCTTCGGCGCGTAATGATGGATCCATGTTTCGTCACCAGTGATGATCCTGTCTAAGAAAGTGTCCTCTTCGTTACCATAGCTATCCAAATGTTTTTTGCAGATGTCCAAGCGCGTTTGTTTATGCAATTGCTCGAGTTGTTTTGGGATCCATCTCGCACAAACTTTATGAAACCCAAGTCTGTTGTGGATGATTTCATAGGCAGAACCGTGACTAATTTGCAAACTATGTGCCACTTCGTCAATAGCTAATCGTCTGTCTTAGAGAATCATTTCACGTGAACGCTCAATGGTTTCTTCATTTGTGGCGGTAAACGGTCGTCCGGCTCCTTCATCATACGTAACGCATGTGCAACCATTTCGGAATTTTTCAATCCATTCGTAGACACTCCGTTGTGGCAAAACACTGTTCTCGTACTGTACCGAAAGTCTTCGATGAATTTCGGCCCCTGATACGCCTTCCGACCACAAAAAATAGATCACTGAACGTTGCTCTTCTTTGGTGCAAATAGTCAGCTGAGCAGCCATGATTAACAACACGGAAGCGACAACGAAACTAACCTAGCTGCTTGAAAATCGCAGAGATATAACAACATATAAACAAAGCATGAGCATCAACGTAAGACGACAGTACTACCAATACAAACAAAAATAACTGCATTGCGGATAATAATTGACTTACCCTCGCAATATCCTTGTACACCAACATCTCCATTAAAGAAACCATCGACATCATCAAACAACACCGACAACAACGAAATGACGTTGTCAAGCCACATAGAGAAGAGGTTACAAATATTCTAAAATAAATAAAAAATTACAGTTATTTCTCATTTCACAATCGGAGATACTCATAGCAAAATGGACTCACTGTGGGATTTCTAATTATTGGGCTCCTACCTAATACATTCTTAATGACACTGAGAACAATACAGGATAGTATTCTGGTATCGTTACGGAAATGACATCATATGTCAACATCTGATCATATACAACTCCACAATTTCACAAACACAAACTACCCACAGATAAAATACACCATAGAATCAGAAAATGACAAAATGTCTAATTTCTTAGACACTACAATATATAGACACATCATCCAAAATCGATTTTCCTTGTATAGGAAGCCAATATAGACACATCATCCAAAACCGATTTTCCTTGTATAGGAAGCCAACCACCATAAGTTCAGCCATAAATAGAAACTCAGACAACCCTATAACAAACACACACACACACACACACACTCACACACACACACACACACACACACACACACACACACACATACGCTTGTTTCCGATTAATGCTATACAAGCTCAATAAAACTCTAGCCAGCTACCAAAATGCGATACCGCCAATGAGACATATATCTGATAGAAACGAATAAAAATCAAACATGGCAGACAAAGTAAACCTCAAAATTAGAACAAAAATGGAAAGAACACAGTAAGAAACTGATCAACACTGATGTACAAACACAGTCACATAGAATGCAAACACACAACTCATCTGAACAAGAAACAACCACAACATACAAATGCCACACACTTACCTACAACAACAAAGCAGCTCACAGGATTGTCAATATTTTCAATAAACAATAACAATCAATTAGCCTATTTGAACAGACATCAGAAAAAGTTTTGCATCACCCCGCTTCCCAGAATTCCTGAAGATAGACGTTCACTGTGGATATTGTATCACAGACACAGTCCCTTTGACTGTTCAGAGATGTCACTAAACCCGCCAAAAGATGTAAACAAGCACTCATGAGCAGCGCCTATTAGACGGAGGGAGTCCGAGAGCCGATCAGTTCCAATCATTCCGCTAGGAGGGAGCTACAGTACAACCATGCCTAGACGGTCAATACCGCGAGGGAATTATCCTGGCGTGTTGGAGTAAACCAAAGCGATGTTGTTCGGACATGGAGGAGATACAGAAAGAAAGGAACTGTCGATGACATATATAGCACAGGCAGCCCAATGGCTACTACTGCAGTGGATGACCGGCTACCTACGGATAGTGGCTCGGAGGAACCCTGACAGCAATGCCACCATGTTGAATAATGCTTTTCGTGCTGCAACAGGACATCGTGTTACGACTCAAACTGTGCGTAATAGGCTGCATGATGCGCAACTTCACCCGACGTCCATGGCGAGGTCCATCTTTGCAACCACGACACCATGCAACGCGGTACAGATGGGCCCAACAAAACGCCGAATGGATCGCTCAGGATTGGCATCACCTCCTCTTAACCGATGAGTGTTGCATATTCCTTCAACCAGAAAATCGTTGGAGACGTGTTTGGAGGCAATCCGATCAGGCTGAACGCCTTAGATAACTGTACAGCGAGTGACGCAAGGTGGGGGTTTCCAGCGAGTGACGCAAGGTGGAGGTTCCCTGCTGTTTTGGCGTGGCGTTATGTGGGGCCGACGTACACCGCTGGTTGTCACGGAAGTCACCGTAACGGCTGTACGATACGTGAACGCCACTCTCCGACCGATAATGCAACCATATCGGCAGCATATTGGTGAGGCATTCGTCTTCATGAATGACAATTCGGCCCCCATCGTGCACATCTTCTGAATGACTTCATTCAGGATAACGACATCTCTCGACTAGAGTGGCCAGCATGTTCTCCAGACATGAACTCATCGAATATGCAAGGGATGGGTTGAAAAGGGCTGTTTATGGACGACGTGACCCACCAACCACTCTGAGGGACTACGCCGAATCTCTGTTGAGGACTGGGACAATCTGGGCCAACAGTGCCTTGATGAATATGGGGATAGTATACCACGACGAATACAGGCATGCATCAATGCAAGAGGACGTGCTACTGGCTATTAGAGGTACCGGTGGGTACAGTAATCTGCACCACCATCTCTGAAGGTCTTGCTGTATGGTGGTACAACATGCAATGTGTGGTTTTCATGAGCAATAAAAAGACGGAAATGATGTTTATGTTGATCTCTGTTCCAATTTTTTGTAAAGGTTCCGAAACTCTCTTAACCGAGGTGACACAAAACTTTTTTGATGTGTGTACAAAATAAACTGTGGTCACCCTATGCTAACACAGACAAATACAACACGTTTTCAGGCTATCAATTCACATGTCAACACTACAACTCAATTTATGTCGGGCAAACAGGTAGAAATTTCAATATTACATGCTATGAACACTAAGGGGCAGTTAAGAGTAGGCGCAGTCAATCTACTCTTCCAGAGAACCTCATGGGCGTGAACCATAGACCAATGGACATAAAAATTGGCAAAAAATCTTAAATACGCTACAGCCCTCCACACGAACGTATAAGAGAAGAAAGCCATAGTAGAAGGGAAAGAAATAATGAATGAATACCAGAAGATCAAGGCGCAGAACACACACACACACACACACACACACACACACACACACACACACACACACACACACACACATACCAAAGCCAACTGTCGTTAAAAAGTTCGATATCACCGCCCAGAAACAAAAAAGTTGGTGGAAGAAGAGAATGCGTGTCATTACAGACATGAAAAAGCCGAATCAAGAAAAAGTAAGCACACTTAATTTACATACTTAAGTTGTCACTCTCACTCACCAGTTTACAAAGCTCATTCAAATCACATATCCTTACATCATTTTAGAAAACTGTGACTAACCTGACAAACGATACTTAAGAAATAAGGTAATAAATCATGTGTTGACAGCGGGATGTAACTTAATGTTATTAGTTCTATAATCTAACCCCAGCAAGTTGGATAAAAGCAGTAGTTTAATTTTAGGCTAAATATTTTGATATATATACGTAACAAAATATTGAAAAATTCTGACTGATTTCAGATGACAAAACAGAGAAAAATATCAGCATAACTGCAAACGGTAAGCAGCCACCTAACATCAGTGTGCGATAATAAGGTACATAAGTTTTCTGTTGATAATTTCGTAAATGTAAATACCATTATCTCAAAAATGTTATGTATTATGAAGCAACATTTCTTTACATGTTATTTGACAGAGAATAATGGAACCCACTGATGATGATGAAACTTCACCGAAACATTTTTGGGCGTTAAAGAAAAAGAGTTTGTGATAGCTCAAGGCAGAACCGCATTTTTACAGCTATATATTTTGATTACGTCGTAGTTACTAAGTGTACCCAGGAGCAACACCTTAATAATTTTTTGACAGACAAAGATTATGGACTCAAACAAGAATTAAATAAGCGCAGTTTTTTTTTCTAGCGTAGTGTTAAATGTCTCGACCATACACAGACTCACGCCAGTCCACGCTGAATAATATCCTTGTGCCCAAAGACTTGACAGAAAGGAGAAACGAAGGAAGGTTAGAGTTGAACGTTCCGTCCTCAACGAGATAATTAGTAACAGAGAACAAGCTCAGAATTTGATTCTTGAGTTTCTCCCGGCATATTTGATAATCAAAATATCCACGGAGGTAGGCACTGCGTTTATTCCATATACAGGCGCACTCTCGAGGAAAATCGCCCGCATTTTGAAGAAACACCGGGTCGGAACTGTGTTTTGTCCTCCGAATAAAACTCATGCACTGGTGGGGAGCGCCAAAGATGACCTCGGTTTGAGGAAGGCCGGCGTGTACCAGATTCCGTGTCAATGTGGCAAGTCGTATATTGGTCAGACGATGCGTACAGTCGAGGATCGATGCCGTGAACACCAGGGGCACACTCGACAGATGTATCCGAGCAAGTCGGCGGTCGATGAACATTGTTTGGCGGAAAATCACGCTATGGAGTTTGAACACACGAGGATTCTGGTACAGACGTCGAGATACTGGGACAGCGTTGTTAGAGAGGCCATCGAAATTCGCACTAATGACGACCTCATAAACCGTGACTGTGGCTATAATCTTAGCAAGGCTTGGGAACCAGCGATTGGGTTAATCAAGAGTAAATCGAGCAAACGTACCGTTGTGACGACCACGGCGGACAGAGGCATCACACCGACGTCATCTCAGACGCCGTCGCAATCTGTTCCACCGCGAGACCGTGGCGCGGGGCGCGGACGGCGGAGGGAGCGCGCCGCGGGCGGAGGGTATTTAAATCGGCCGCCGCCGCGACCCAACCCAGTTCCCTCTGAGCAGCCATAGCGTACGGATCTTCGTGCCGGCACGTTCACAGGAGCTCAATCCGTCAGTTCGCCTGATGATGGCGACATGTATGATTGCCGAAATATTGTGCCGTTTGGACAATCTAGACCGGCAGTACACCCGTGGATATTTTGATTAAGTTCGAAATTATTCAAGGATGGAGAAAGAAATCGGCAGTTCCCTTCCAAAGGAACTGTCCTAGCGTTTTCCTGAAGTGATTTGAGGAAATTAAGGAAATCCTAAGACGGACGCGGAATTGTATCGCACTCTTCTCGAATGCGAATCCAACGTGGTGATCACTGGTGTACCACGCTCGGTCAGAGATTTGGAGCAACATCAGTCATTCTTGAGCAACATAAATTACTGTGGCAAAATTTATAGGAACTGCTGCGCAGACATCATACTCCATCAGGGCAGTCAAATATCAGGCGTCTGCCGCCTGTTAGTCAGCGTTGTTGTAGCTAGTAAGTGTCTGATCAGCTCCCTCTGCTTGGCACCATTTACGCCAGCAAAACGTTTCGTCCTGGCACCAGAAGCGCTGTGCTGTCACGTTAAGCCCGCCAACGGCAGAGGAAAACTGACTGCATGCAAATAAGTGTAACAGCAGTGGTATAAGGCAACCATAGCTAAAGGGGATACGCACAACACTGAGAGACATTGAGGATAAAGGTATTGGCAGGACCTTGAGTATACTGGGCAGGCATTAATGCTGGTATCGAACATGCGAATTCGACTTTGTTAGCTATCATCCTGTTTAGATAAACGTAGCAGAAATGCATGATCGGATTTATCAGAATAATTTTGGGCCTATGAGCTGCAATATAATAGACCGATCGCACGCCGCTGCAAAACAGTTCCTATTTTCAAAAAATTACAAGTACGCGAGTTCTTTGTAGACTTGTTAAGTGCAGACTACGTAAATGATTGCAGCTGGAGTTGATAATATCAAACGATATAGGCGACACGAGGAATACTTTTGAAATTCAGCACTTTATTCACTCAAAGGTAACTCTTTTATAGTGGTATTAGCAGCTCTAGCAGCCAGTCAAATTCTCAAAATGAAGACTCAGTTGAAGGACAGTCGATCAACCTGTTAATTCCACACTGTGTACCAACACAATTCTCTATGAAAACTTTAAGTTCCTCTTTGGTCTTACTCGCAGAAAGGTTCTAAATCACGATGTGAACTCGACTCGCGAAACACAGTCCTTACATTTGCACCTTGCTCGTTGTGTTTTGACCTCAGAGCTCGTAGCGAGAGTTCGCCTGACACCAGTGAACCACTAATCATTTGCATGGCCTGGGCTGCATGTAGAAGTTACTCCGTTCCACGCTCTACACATTGTAAAAATGCGGGTGTCAATACTGTAATCTCTCTAACCCGCCAAACACGAGCGGGTAGTATTCCAATTAGGCGCGACATTTTCCCCCATGTCCTACTCCCCACCATACATGAGGAAAAATTAAGGGGGTGACTATGTGGTCTCCTCTTGTGAACGCACTCTCTGATTTCCCACGTGCTATCAAGATGTCGTCATGACCGCAGTTTCCTTTCACTACGAGTCAAACTCGGAAACGGAGTGGTTGCCCAGAACGTCCAATGGCCAAACAAACAATGGGGTAGGCTTATTAATATTTCATAATATTTGCAAGGGTTATGTATCTCAGGTACATATTCAGAAGAATATGGTAATACAGACCGCCGGCCGGAGTGACACAGGTCTATTTATGTGGTTTGCTTGCAAACTTAACACGCATTTTTCTTCATTTATTTTTCAAATATACGACGCCATCCTCCGCTTGAGCAAGTCTGTCGTATATTATGACGTCATTTCCCTGTTCTCTTAGTCTTAATTCTCTCGTGTTTACCATTCTCGTTTTGACTCAGATTCAGTGCCAACACACATTCCCAAACGAGTCATGGCAGATTTTATATGCATACTTACAGCAAATGCAATGCGGAATACGGCAGCAAATTACAATTATCATTATTAGTACTACCACTAGTTTGCTGTAAGTATGCATATAAAATCTGCCATGACTCGTTTGGGAATGTGTGTTGGCACTAAATCTGAGTCAAAACGAGAATGGTAAACACGAGAGAATTAAGACTAAGAGAACAGGGAAATGACGTCATAATATACGACAGACTTGCTCAAGCGGAGGATGGGGTCGTATATTTGAAAAATAAATGAAGTAAAATATGTTTTAAGTTTGCAAGCAAACCACATAAATTGACCTGTGTAAAGGAAAGAAGAAATGACGATGACAATAGTATTAATAAAAAATTTCTGGGTTTGTGACGGCATTGTCAAAATATATAAAACTACCTACGTTTCGGTCCCTATTGCAAGCGACCTTCTTCAGGGTGTTTCTGTTTAAACAGGTCGCTTGCAATAGGGACCGAAACGTAGGTAGTTTTATATATATTGACAATGCCGTCACAAACCCAGAAAATTTTTATTGACTGTGACAATTGCCGCGGAAGCCTACGTTTATGTCCGCAGCTCGTGGTCGTGCGGTAGCGTTCTCGCTTCCCGGGCCGGGTTCTATTCCCGGTGGGGTCAGGGATTTTCTCTGTCTCGTGATGACTGGGTGTCGTGTGATGTCCTTAGGTTAGTTAGGTTTAAGTAGTTCTAAATTCTAGGGGACTGATGACCATAGACGTTGAGTCCCATAGTGCTCAGAGCCATTGTGAACCTACCTTTATAATACCACATTGTTTAGTTTATCTTAAGTTTTTAGAGGAGATGTTATGGCCGTCCTATGTCGACACACACAGGGTGTATACGACCCGGAACAACCGGGAAATCCGGGAAAAACCCAGAATTGTTTTCATCCGAGAGAAAACCGGAAAAAACGGGAATTTTTTCGGAATTCAGGGAATTTTTCATTGATTTAGCTTTCAGTTAAATTTTTGTAATTTTGACTGGTAAGAATTGATTGTCTAGCAAATAATGTTACTGTATCCTGCTACTGAAGAATGACACTGCAGCAATAAAATATAAACGAGAGGAAAAAAACAAAATAAAACTTTGGTGGCAAAGGAAATGCGCCACTTACAACAACAAAACACCGTGCACGCACAAGCGTCTGGAAATAGCAAAAATATGTCAAAGGCCTTAGGGCGAAGACTATGTAACAATAAACTGCTTTCTATGAGAATGACGTCACAACTGTTCACATTACATTCGTTTGACCAGTTACCAGCGGGCTGATGCGGATACGCAGTTGACTCGCGTATGAGCAGTACCTGTTCCCACTTGCCACTGCTTGAACTATGGCTGTTTGCTGTTTCGCCAGTAGCAGAGTTGTCTAGTTGCAGTGGGGAGGGGGTAAGTCTCTACGTGAGTCTTGTTTGCGTTAAGTGATTTCGCTGTTTCCTGTTCGTTTACAGCTCCCACATCAAATGAAAACAAAACGGATTTCTGTGGCCGGAAGCTATCAAGTGAATTAAAATACATTCACATAATTACGGAGGGCAAAAATATATTATTAGTTTCAGTTTTCTGATTTTGTTTTATTTCCTAGTTATTAGGAGTCAAGCATTAATCGCCTTGCAGAATAATGAAGTTATTTTTGTTAGTTTGCTAAAGAAATTTGGCTTTATTAATCTTTCCGCTGAGGCAATCAATTTATTCATTCCACAGTATTGGCTAGTTTCAACTATCGCAGAATTTCAAGTGAACATTTTCATCTTCTGCCATGTGTGGCATTATGCCATAATAAAGGACCAAATATGACATAGTACATTACTGGTACATCCCAAAAACCACACTGAAAAGCTTAATATCAGATGGGACCTACTTCATTGTGAACCTGAAAAAAAAAGCAATGTACACTTCTAGTCGAATTATGCATTTTAGTATGGCTCACGAAATTCCGATGCTCTTGGAGTATCCTCTGATGTCCTGTTTCTTTTATGGCGTAATGTAAGCTCTCTTAGTACTTTATACATACGAACATGCGGGCTTCCTATACCAATGCAGCTGCGCACGCGCAATCATGCCTGTTTCCTGGCGCTCTCTGGCAACTGCTAAATCGAACCTATTTCTAACAGTCTCGGGATAGTATTGCGAACGGTGGTTCGAAAAGCGTTACTTTCGAAGTAAAATTCTTTTTACGAAAGATGAATTATGTTACGTATGAGAGAGAGTTATTAATTTCTTAAATGTCAGAGCGTTTAAAACTGAACACTTTGAGGACCAGCCACTTACAAGAATTTCGAGCCCAGAAGACCTTATATTTATGTCATTATTTTAAATTTACTGGCACATTTGTGTTGTATATCTTAAAGTACAACATACGCAAGAAACATCAATAGTACATGTGAAAGCTTAGCTCTCTTGTAGCTTATTAATCTTCGAGACCAATATTAATTCTTGCAGCTATACTATTAATGTACACCATTAATTTTTCCTCTTTGTATGTTCGCCCTAAGTAACAGTGATCTCCCTATTGGCTGACTATAACACGTGTGCTATGCTCTGAATATCTGCTGTCATCTGCCGGCGAGATCACGTGGCATGATATACGACTGGCTTACAAAGGACATCGCAATCTCGATTTCAACGCTCCGGAAACTAACGTACTATGTTTGGTGCAATTCTAATTTATAGTTTCGTAATACGAAAATATGCAGCGTGTATGTTGCTGCACATCAGAAGTCTTTCCAAAATTACTCCCCTCCGTTACTTTTATTATTTTTTTCCGAGGGAAAAATCTACAGAAAACGTACTTTCACGTAGCAAGGAAAAAGTGTATTTTCGCCCGGGAAAAAGTATATTTTTTAAACGGGATATCCGGGATTTT
Organism: Schistocerca gregaria; assembly: GCF_023897955.1. Classification (NCBI taxonomy): domain Eukaryota; kingdom Metazoa; phylum Arthropoda; class Insecta; order Orthoptera; family Acrididae; genus Schistocerca; species Schistocerca gregaria. The sequence continues at coordinate 944,046,806 of NC_064920.1, forward strand.
TTTTCCTTGTCCACGCATACACCCTGCACGCAGGATCGACAGAAAGTCGTTCAGACGAGGTAATGTTACGCTTCAACATGCAAAGGGCTGACAGGTACAGCGGCGGCTTCGGCAAGATGGCAACTCCACTGTGATAACTCGTCTCTAGGTAACAGCAAACGTACTATCAAGGACGCACATATTTGAAAATAGCTCTTAGCTGGGTAGCAAAGTAGTAACGGAAAGCAGATGCCTTGTAATAAGACACACTGTAACACGAAATTAATGGGTGCAGGCGTATTACAAATAAGGGAACATTACAAGTTCGTGCAGTAATGCGGTAGTCGTCGCATTACAGGAGCAATGGGAATCGGAAGGCGCACCCAGACGCCTCCGAGTTCACCAGCAAAGCCCCGACGTACCGTGTTGAGCGCCAAGCAGCAGTAATCAGTCGGTGAGCAACTGACTTAGTTAAGCATGGAACAACAGAAACAATGAGTGTCTTATTCTGTGTGTCAGATAACAAGAGCAGTCTGGTCTTGTCTCTACTAGTGAACCGAGATTCATGTTTCAGTGGAGTTTAAAACGATTCGTTACGTAGTACTCGTCTCTCACAACGCTAAACAGTTAAGGGTACAGAATGAAACATAAGTATTCTTTGTAGGTAAGCTGAACGAATCATGGAATGCGACTCCTCTCTGGCGACGAGGAACCAATATTGTTCGAATAAGCGCAACAGTTTGTTGTAACGTAACTGTCTTTTAAAGGAGTTAAGCCAGAGTGCCACAAGAGTAAAGGGCCTCTAAGACACCTTTCCCAGTGAGGTATGTATGTGAAGTAAATTTTTTGGACCGTGTAAAGAATATCTGTTTGAAATCAAAATATTTTCTGCCTGGAAGCAGTCCACTCCGTTTCATTCACCTGACTATCTGAAGAAGGCTTTCCCCTCCCACTCACTTCTCAGGACGTTACAAAGGAGGCAGCCCATAATTCACTGTCGGTCACATCGCGTCTGCAACTAAGGGGAGACGCGAAAAGCGGTTCTGGCTATATTCATCTGCACTGATTAAGGCTCACGTTACATTTCCTTTTAACACGCTACACGGTTCGATGGAGTGACTTGCTTAGTTAGTGTCAGATTACGACGCAAAACTGTCAGGTATTTTATCGAAAATAAACGATGCTCTCCTGTCGCAAGAAAAGCTGAGTATCGAATACGTGCAATTTGTCTACTGGAACCTATCTACGCACTGCAACAATTTCTTGAGTGACCAGAAAAGACAGAAATCTGCATGATGCGGCAAGTTAAGAGCGAGATGTGAAGCAGACGGTGGGAGGCAGCGCGCAGCTGCCGAAATTGTGGGAGTGCCGAAACAAAAGGCGCCTGAGTCAGAGCGCACACACGGCGTGTGGCGAGCCACTTGACGTTTTAAGATGTTCGCCCGCCCGCCTGGAAACAAACAAGCGGGCAAACAAATAAATAACCCGGCGGCCGCTTCCCGCTGCTGCTGCTGCTGCTGCTGCTGGCCCTCCGCCACCGCGCGGCTCCGCGACGCGCCCCGCCCCGCCTGGCCGTTTAGCGCTGCTCCTGGTGATCAGCACCCACTTCCGCGGTTCGCTCTGCAGACAAGATGCCAAGAATATCGCCAGACAGGCCAGAGGCTAGTCACAGAGCTGTATTCTGTTTACTTTCCAGCACTGTGAACAAATAATGGTTTGTGTGATAAATAATAAAAGTGTGCCCTGGCTAAGTTACATACACGATAGAAAAATGTAGTGTCTCGTGAAAGCTCGAATAATATACACTATTGGCCATTAAAATTGCTACACCAAGAAGATATGTAGATGATAAACCGGTATTCATTGGGCAAATATACACTCCTGGAAATGGAAAAAAGAACACATTGACACCGGTGTGTCAGACCCACCATACTTGCTCCGGACACTGCGAGAGGGCTGTACAAGCAATGATCACACGCACGGCACAGCGGACACACCAGGAACCGCGGTGTTGGCCGTCGAATGGCGCTAGCTGCGCAGCACTTGTGCACCGCCGCCGTTAGTGTCAGCCAGTTTGCCGTGGCATACGGAGCTCCATCGCAGTCTTTAACACTGGTAGCATGCCGCGACAGCGTGGACGTGAACCGTATGTGCAGTTGACGGACTTTGAGCGGGAGCGTATAGTGGGCATACGGGAGGCCGGGTGGACGTACCACCAAATTGCTCAACACGTGGGGCGTGAGGTCCCCACAGTACATCGATGTTGTCGCCAGTGGTCGGCGGAAGGTGCACGTGCCCGTCGACCTGGGACCGGACCGCAGCGACGCACGGATGCACGCCAAGACCGTAGGATCCTACGCAGTGCCGTAGGGGACCGCACCGCCACTTCCCAGCAAATTAGGGACACTGTTGCTCCTGGGGTATCGGCGAGGACCATTCGCAACCGTCTCCATGAAGCTGGGCTACGGTCCCGCACACCGTTAGGCCGTCTTCCGCTCACGCCCCAACATCGTGCAGCCCGCCTCCAGTGGTGTCGCGACAGGTGTGAATGGAGGGACGAATGGAGACGTGTCGTCTTCAGCGATCAGAGTCACTTCTGCCTTGGTGCCAATGATGGTTGTATGCGTGTTTGACGCCGTGCAGGTGAGCGCCACAATCAGGATTGCATACGAGCGAGGCACACAGGGCCAACACCCGGCATCATGGTGTGGGGAGCGATCTCCTACACTGGCCGTACACCTCTGGTGATCGTCGAGGGGACACTGAATAGTGCACGGTACATCCAAACCGTCATCGAACCAATCGTTCTACCATTCCTAGACCGGCAAGGGAACTTGCTGTTCCAACAGGACAATGCACGTCCGCATGTATCCCGTGCCACCCAACGTGCTCTAGAAGGTGTAAGTCAACTACCCTGGCCAGCAAGATCTCCGGATCTGTCCCCCATTGAGCATGTTTGGGACTGGATGAAGCGTCGTCTCACGCGGTCTGCACGTCGAGCACGAACGCTGGTCCAACTGAGGCGCCAGGTGGAAATGGCATGGCAAGCCGTTCCACAGGACTACATCCAGCATCTCTACGATCGTCTCCATGGGAGAATAGCAGCCTGCATTGCTGCGAAAGGTGGATATACACTGTACTAGTGCCGACATTGTGCATGCTCTGTTGCCTGTGTCTATGTGCCTGTGGTTCTGTCAGTGTGATCATGTGATGTATCTGACCCCAGGAATGTGTCAATAAAGTTTCCCCTTCCTGGGACAATGAATTCACGGTGTTCTTATTTCAATTTCCAGGAGTGAATTATACTTGAACTGACATGTGATTACATTTTCACGCAATTTGGGTGCATAGATCCTAAGAAATCAGTACCCAGAACAACCACCTCGGCCGTAATAACGGCCTTGATACGCATGGGCATTGAGTCAAACAGAGCTTGGATGGCGTGTACAGGTACAGCTGCCTGTGCAGCTTCAACACGATATCACAGTGCATCAACAGTAGTGACTGGCGTATTGTGACGAGCCACTTCTCGGCCACCACTGACCAGACGTTTTTAGTTGGTGAGACATCCGGAGAATGTGCTGGCCAGGTCAGCAGTCGAACATTTTCTGTATCCAGAAAGCTCTGTACAGGACCTGCAACGTGCGGTCTTGCATTATCCTGCTGAAATGTAGGATTTCGCAGGGATCGAATGAAGGGTTAAGCCACGGGTTGTAACGCATCTGAAATGTAACGTCCACTGTTAAAAGTGCCGTCAATGCGAACAAGAAGTGACCGATACGTGTAACCAATGGCACGCCATACCATCACGCCGGGTGATACGCCAGTATGGTGATAACGAATACACGCTTCCAATGTGCTTTCAAAGCGATGTCACCTAACACGGATGCGACCATCATGATGCCGTAAACAGAACCTGGATTCATCTGAAAAAATGACGTTTTGCCATTCGTGCACCTAAGTTCGTCGTTGAGTACACCATCGCCGTCGCTCCTGTCTGTGATGCAGGGTCAAGGGTAATCGCAGCCATGGTCTCCAATCTGATAGTCCAAACTGTTACAAACGTCGTCGAACTGTTCGTGCAGATGGTTGTTGTCTTGCAAACGTCCCCATCTGTTGACTCAGGGATCGAGACGTGGCTGCAGGATCCGTTACAGCCATGCGGATAAGACGCCTGTCATCTCGACTGCTAGTGATACGGGGCCGTTGGTATCCAGCACGTCGTTCCGTGTTACTATCCTGAATCCACCGATTCCATATTCTGCTAACAGTCATTCGATCTCGACCAACGCGAGCAGCAATGACGCGATACGATAAATCGCAATCGCGATAGGCTACAATCCGACCTTTATCAAAGTCGGAAACGTGATGGTACGCATTTCTCCTCCTCACACGAGGCATCACAACAACGTTTCACCAGCCAACGCCGGTCATCCAACTGCTGATTGCGGATGAGAAATTGGTTGGAAACTTTCCTCATGTCAGCACGTTGTAGGTGTCGCCTCCGGCACCAACCTTGTGTGAATGCTCTGAAGAGCTAATCATTTGCATATCACAGCATCTTCTTCCTGTCGTTTAAATTTCGCGTCTGTAGCACGTCATCTTCGTGGTGTAGCAATTTTGATGGCCAGTAGTGTAATAACAATCGTTCAGTACGAGGGTATATATATATATATATATATATATATATATATATATATATATATATATATATCCCCATAAACCATGGACCTTGCCGTTGGTGGGGAGGCTTGCGTGCCTCAGCGATACAGATGGCCGTACCGTAGGTGCAACCACAACGGAGGGGTATCTGTTGAGAGGCCAGACAAACGTGTGGTTCCTGAAGAGGGGCAGCAGCCTTTTCAGTAGTTGCAGGGGCAACAGTCTGGATGATTGACTGATCTGGCCTTGCAACATTAACCAAAACGGCCTTGCTGTGCTGGTACTGCGAACGGCTGAAAGCAAGGGGAAACTACAGCCGTAATTTTTCCCGAGGACATGCAGCTTTACTGTATGATTAAATGATGATGGCATCCTCTTGGGTAAAATATTCCGGAGGTAAAATAGTCCCCCATTCGGATCTCCGGGCGGGGACTACTCAGGAGGATGTCGTTATCAGGAGAAAGAAAACTGGCGTTCTACGGATCGGAGCGTGGAATGTCAGATCCCTTAATCGGGCAGGTAAGTTAGAAAATTTAAAAAGGGAAATGGATAGGTTAAAGTTAGATATAGTGGGAATTAGTGAAGTTCGGTGGCAGGAGGAACAAGACTTCTGGTCAGGTGACTACAGGGTTATAAACACAAAATCAAATAGGGGTAATGCAGGAGTAGGTTTAATAATGAATAGGAAAATAGGAATGCGGGTAAGCTACTACAAACAGCATAGTGAACGCATTGTTATGGCCAAGATAGATACGAAGCCCACACCTACTACAGTAGTACAAGTTTATATGCCAACTAGCTCTGCAGATGACGAAGAAATTGAAGAAAAGTACGATGAAATAAAAGAAATTGTTCAGATAGTGAAGGGAGACGAAAATTTAATAGTAATGGGTGACTGGAATTCGAGTGTAGGAAAAGGGAGAGAAGGAAACATAGTAGGTGAATATGGATTGGGGCTAAGAAATGAAAGAGGAAGCCGCCTAGTAGAATTTTGCACAGAGCACAACTTAATCATAGCTAACACTTGGTTTCAGAATCATGAAAGAAGGTTGTATACGTGGAAGAACCCTGGAGATACTAAAAGGTATCAAATAGATTATATAATGGTAAGACAGAGATTTAGGAACCAGGTTTTAAGTTGTAAGACATTTCCAGGGGCAGATGTGGACTCGGACCACAATCTATTGGTTATGACCTGTAGATTAAAACTGAAGAAACTGCAAAAATGTGGGAAATTAAGGAGATGGGACCTGGATAAACTGAAAGAACCAGAGGTTGTACAGAGTTTCAGGGAGAGCATAAGGGGACAATTGACAGGAATAGGGGAAAGAAATACAGTAGAAGAAGAATGGGTAGCTCTGAGGGATGAAGTAGTGAAGGCAGCAGAGGATAAAGTAGGTAAAAAGACGAGGGCTGCTAGAAATCCTTGGGTAACAGAAGAAATATTGAATTTAATTGATGAAAGGAGAAAATATAAAAATGCAGTAAATGAAGCAGGCAAAAAAGAATACAGACGTCTCAAAAATGAGATCGACAGGAAGTGCAAAATGGCTAAACAGGGATGGCTAGAGGACAAATGTAAGGATGTAGAAGCTTATCTCACTAGGGGTAAGATAGATACTGCCTACAGGAAAATTAAAGAGACCTTTGGAGAGAAGAGAACCACGTGTATGAATATCAAGAGCTCAGATGGCAACCCAGTTCTAAGCAAAGAAGGGAATGCAGAAAGGTGGAAGGAGTATATAGAAGGTTTATACAAGGGTGATGTACTTGAGGACAATGTTATGGAAATGGAAGAGGATGTAGATGAAGACTAAATGGGAGATACGATACTGCGTGAAGAGTTTGACAGAGCACTGAAAGACCTGAGTCGAAACAAGGCCCCCGGAGTAGACAACATTCCATTAGAACTACTGACGGCCTTGGGAGAGCCAGTCATGACAAAACTCTTCCAGCTGGTGAGCAAGATGTATGAGACAGGCGAAATACCCTCAGACTTCAAGAAGAATATAATAATTCCAATCCCAAAGAAAGCAGGTGCTGACAGATGTGAAAATTACCGAACTATCAGTTTAATAAGTCACAGCTGCAAAATACTAACGCGAATTCTTTACAGACGAATGGAAAAACTGGTAGATGCGGACCTCGGGGAGGATCAGTTTGGATTCAGTCGAAATGTTGGAACACGTGAGGCAATACTGACCTTACGACTTATCTTAGAAGAAAGATTAAGAAAAGGCAAACCTACGTTTCTAGCATTTGTAGACTTAGAGAAAGCTTTTGACAAAGTTGACTGGAATACTCTTTTTCAAATTCTAAAGGTGGCAGGGGTAAAATACAGGGAGCGAAAGGCTATTTACAATTTGTACAGAAACCAGATGGCAGTCATAAAAGTCGAGGGGCATGAAAGGGAAGCAGTGGTTGGGAAAGGAGTGAGACAGGGTTGTAGCCTCTCGCCGATGTTATTCAATCTGTATATTGAGCAAGCAGTAAAGGAAACAAAAGAAAAATTTGGAGTAGGTATTAAAATTCATGGAGACGAAGTAAAAACTTTGAGGTTCGCCGATGACATTGTAATTCTGTCAGAGACGGCAAAGGGCTTGGAAGAGCAGTTGAACGGAATGGACAGTGTCTTGAAAGGAGGATATAAGATGAACATCAACAAAAGCAAAACGAGGATAATGGAATGTAGTCAAATTAAATCGGGTGATGCTGAGGGAATTAGATTGGGAAATGAGACACTTAAAGTAGTAAAGGAGTTTTGCTATTTAGGAAGTAAAATAACTGATGACGGTCGAAGTAGAGAGGATATAAAATGTAGACTGGCAATGGCAAGGAAAGCGTTTCTGAAGAAGAGAAATTTGTTAACATCGAATATAGATTTAAGTATCAGGAAGTCGTTTCTGAAAGTATTTGTTTGGAGTGTAGCCATGTATGGAAGTGAAACATGGACGATTACTAGTTTGGACAAGAAGAGAATAGAAGCTTTCGAAATGTGGTGCTACAGAAGAATACTGAAGATAAGGTGGATAGATCACGTAACTAATGAGGAGGTATTGAATAGGATTGGGGAGAAGAGAAGTTTGTGGCACAACTTGACTAGAAGAAGGGATCGGTTGGTAGGACATGTTTTGAGGCATCAAGGGATCACAAATTTAGCGTTGGAGGGCAGCGTGGAGGGTAAAAATCGTAGAGGGAGACCGAGAGATGAGTACACTAAGCAGATTCAAAAGGATGTAGGTTGCAGTAGGTACTGGGAGATGAAGCAGCTTGCACAGGATAGAGTAGCATGGAGAGCTGCATCAAACCAGTCCCAGGACTGAAGACAACAACATATATATATATATATATATATATATATATATATATATATATATATATATATATATATATATATCAGACAAAAGTCATGGGATGCCTTCTAATATCGTGTCGAGCTTTTTGCCTGTCATAGTGTAGCAGGGCAGAGTGGCGTGGATTCAGCAAGTCATTATAAGTCCCCTGCAGAAATATTGAGCCATGCTGTCTCTATAGTCGTCCATAACCGAGAAACAGTAGCCGCTGTAGGGTGTCGTGCACGAACTGACCTCTCGATTATGTTCCATAAATCTTCGACGAGATTCATGCCAGGTGATCTGGGTGGCCAAATCATTCGCTCGAATTGTCCAGAATATTCTTCAAACCAATCGCGAATAATTGTGGCCCGGTGGCATTATATCGTTGTTTGAGAACATGAAATCCTAGAATGCCCTCAAACGGTCTCCAAGTAGCCGAAAATAACCATTTTAAATCAATTATAGGTTCAATTGGACCAGAGGACACAGTCCGTTCCAAGTAAACACAGCCCACACCATTTTGGAGCCACGAGTCTGCACAGTACCTTGTTGAAATCTTGAGTCCATGGCTTCGTGGTGTCCTGGGCCAAACTCGAACCCTACAATCGGCGCTTACCAACTAAAATCGGGACTCATCAGACCAGGTCACGGTTTTCCAGTTGTCTAGGGTCAAACCTATATGGTCACGATCCCAAGAGACGTGCTGCAGGCTATGTCGTGCTGTTAGCACAGGCTTTCACGTCAGTCATCTATTTCCAGGCCACATTTCGCCGCAATGTTTTAACGTATACGTTCGTCGTACGTCTCTCATTGATTTCTATCATTATTTCTCGCAGCGTTGCGTTAGCATTGGCTCCTCTTGGCGAACACCGCTGTTCTCAGTCGTTAACTGAAGGACGTCGGCTACTGCGTGGTGAGAGATAATGCCTGAAATTGGGTATATTCGGCGTACCCTTGAAGCTGTGGATTTTGAAATATTGAATTCCATATCGATTTCCGAAATGCAATTTTTCATGCGTCTAGCTCCAACTAGCACTCCGTTTTCAAGACCTACTAATTTCCGTCATGCGGCCAACATCTCATCAGAAACCCTTTCACATGAATTGCCTGAGTACAAATGACAGCTTCGCGAATGCACTGCCCTTTTACACCCTGCGTACGCGATACTGCTGCCATCTGTATATGTACGCCACCAAATGACTTTTGTCACTTCATGCATCGCTGTCAGATACTTGAACATTTCATAGATACTGTATGCATCTTAACGTTTCACGACAGCTTGCAAAAACCACATGACGCAAGTTCCAATAAAATGGTAATGTAAAACGTCTAGGATTAAAAACATGATCCAATCACGTTAATGCGAGCATTGCTTATGTTGCACGTCAACATGCAATAACCATGAACAGACGGGAGGTGCCAGCACTAATAGGTGCATAAAGAGTTTCAGGGGAAACGCGGAAAGGAGTGTAGTCGTCGTAATGCAGAAACGGAGCAGTTTATCTGACGTCTAAAACGGCTTAGTGGCTTAGTGTGGAAGCATTTCCAAAACGGATGTGTCTGCAAACCGTTCGCGTGCCGTCATGGCAAAATGGCACTGTCCAAAATGGGTGCCACGGGCCATACGTGGCAGGGATGCACGACGGCCGCGGAGATGTGTACGTACGATTAGACGTGCTACTGCTGAGTAGCATACCGCCCAGAAGAACCAAGGAGCCATTAACACCGTCTCCTCAACGACTGTTTAGTGAACGTTGCTGTGTATGGGCGTCCGGCAGAAGCAAATCATCGGCGACGAAGTCTGGAATTTTCACGCCAATATAGCAACGGGCGGTCCTCTAAGTGGTGACAAGCGTTCTTTTCAGAAGAATCATGTTTTATGCTCCATCGGACAGATGGCCGTTGGCGTGTTCAGCGTGAAACGTCTGAAAGTAAACTAGGAGGGCGCGTTATGATCTGGGGAAAGTTTTCAAGGCATTCCCTCGGTGGTTTCGTTATTATGGAAGACACTGTGGATCAACGTAAATATGCGTCTATCCTTGAGAACCATGTCCACCCTAAATGCATTTTGTTTTCGTTGGCATCTACCAGCAGGGCTGCGCAATATGTCGCACAGCTCACAGTGTACCTGCGTCGTTCGAAGAGCACCAGGATTAGTTTACCTCACTCCTCTGGCCAATTAAACTTCTCGGATTTTAACCCACTCGAGAATTTGTGGAACCAGCTCGATCGGGCTGTTCGTGCCATGGCTCCTCAACAGACAACCTCAGGGCAGCTTGCTACGGCACTGGAGTTGGCACGGCTCCACATCCTTGTCAGTACCTTCCAGACTCTCTTCCTGCACGTCTCGCAGCCCTGGGGGCTTCCAAAGCTGACTATTCGGGCTTTTGACAGGCGGTCACATCGATGCGAGTGGACAGTGTTTTTCGATGGAGTACTTCATTGTTAATCACAACCTACTGCATTCTTGCGCTTCAATTACATCCACATGTTTACCATGCACTTTTTTTGCCACAAGAAATCTTTTTGCGCGTTGCCCTTGAAGTCTGTTACATTTAACAGGAATGACGGACTGCCTGTGTCAGTGTGCTTTCTGTATCTCTTGCGTAGAAAAATGTCATGTAATTTTAGCGCCATCGCCTAAACTGAAGAATTTTTTTTTTAGAAAGGAGTGCACTTTCAGGAGAACTGAGCTATTTAAAGATTGCGTAACTTACTCGGATCCCTAGACAAGTGGTCTAGGTAGGCAGTCCGCTGTTAGCAGCGGTGGCGCGAGGTCGTCGTGCCCGCGTCCCCCTGTTGGCGCACCGCGCGCGCCATTGTTTACTGTTTACCTCCCGCTGCGGCGAGTGTCACGCGTCCGTGTCTCGGTAGTGCCATGGCGCACTCGTATCGCAAGTCCACAATTAAGATCACATTTCAAGCGGACTACGCAAGACATCGAGCACTTGACGTTGAACGTTTCATCCGAGAAGAACTGCATATTGCACCTCAAGACATCATTGGGATCCACTTTTCTATAACACAAAGTGTCGTCTACATAAAAATGATCAATGAAAAGGCGTGCACTGATGTTGTGTGCCGACACGCTCATGGACTTAAATTTAAGCATTCTGATGGTCACATAGGAACTGTCACGATCGACCACGCTGGATTAGGCCTTCGCACTCTGAGGGTCTTCGAGCTGCCATTCGAAGTCCCGCCAGATGTTGTGATGACAGCTTTCAAACCGTACGGCAACGTGCTAAGCCACTTGGCTGAAAAATGGCAAACGTTTGAGACGTACCCCGTCTTAAATGGAGTGAGTCAAATTAAGATTGAACTGACGAAGCATGTGCATCCTATCTTGTAATTGGCGGCTGCAGAGCCATTGTCATGTACGACGGACAACCCCGTACTTGCGCCGGCTGTGGCCAGGAAGGACATGTCCGATCGGCATGCATTCAACGCCGACTGACTCAGACACCGGTCGGTGAAGTTCCATCCCCGGCGACGCCTACTTCACTCCCCATCACGTATGCAACGGCTGCAACCGCAAAAGCTGTTCCTGCCCAGGATCGTAGCACCATATTGCAGTCAGTGGTCGATGACCGTGTGGCGGACAGAATATCCCCCTCTACGACGCCTTCGGCAGACTTGCCTCAGGACGGTGATCAATTGTGCCACCAAGACGAGCCTAAAGAGAAGATGGAAGTAGAAACTAAAATTGTCCCGACCTCTGCCTTCCTACCAATGGAGACCGCATCAGATGATTGTCGCCCGCACTCTGACACAGAACAACATGTCCGGAAACAACGGTCCCCTCGAAAACGCAAGAAACGGTGCCATACGCCGTCCGATGATTGCCTGCTTCGGATGTGCGACCCAGACGAATATCCGGCGTCGGACGACGCTCAGGACTCTACCACCGCAACTCAACCTTCCCATCACGATGCTACGGCGTATACAATTTCTGAGCCTCGGTCTGACAACATCACTTCTGCTACTGAACATACGCGCAAGCGCTCTACTGACAGCACTAATCAGCAGTTACCAATTGCTGCATCTGATTCTTGGGCGGATGATATCGAGGATGAGCCACAGCACCAGGAGGATGCCGAAGGCAGAGATGCTCCCTCGGCTGCACCCAGCACCAGCCAACAACAGTGACTACGACTGTATCGTCAGCCTCTGTGGGGCCGCCCCTGCCGCCCACACCTGGCCTCCTACACAACCCAGTTGCCGACCTGGCTGACCAAACATACCGTCTAGCGACGATTAACATCAACAACATACGTGCCCGACATAAACTAGCGCTGCTACAGGATCTACTCAACGCAGCAGACATCGACATTGCGCTCCTTCAAGACGTGTATGTCGCTGACTTCAAGGGACCCTATGGCTACCAGATTTGGGTCTCACATGCGTCTGCCAATGGCAGTGGTGTGGCGATCCTCCTCCGCGACGGTATATCCGCAGAAGACGTCGAGTATCTCCCTGACGCCAGAGGCATGGCTCATACTATCCAAGGAGTCAAACTTATTAACATCTATGCACCGTCAGGATCTGGTCGGCGTCGCGAACGATCCACCTTTTTCGCTCATACAATCACGCCCCTCTTTATGGGCCGTCAGGACGCCTTGATAATGGGAGGGGACTTCAACTGTAGCCAAGCACCTAAGGATCAGTTACCACACCATTCTCCATGAACAGAACTTACGACAATTATAAATAATCTTCAATTGGTGGACTCGTGGGAACATGTTTGTGGCGATCGGCCCGGATTTACTCACTACACCAGCCATTCCTCCAGCCGCATCGACCGGATTTACATCTCGCGCTCCATAGCTGTGGGGACAAGAGCTGCCGAAGTTTGGCCCACAGCTTTTTCTGACCACGACGCCTACATCTGCGCTATTACCCTCGGCCGCCAGAAGATATGGCACAGCCGTGGTCCTTGGAAGTTGAACGTCGCTCACCTAGCTTCTCAGGAATGCCGCCGCCTTATAGAGAACGCGTGGGACTCTTGTAGCCGCCGGCGTGGCACCTACCGGTCTACACTGTCGTGGTGGTTACTCTGCGCCAAACCAGCCCTCCGGAAGACCTTGATAGGCTACGGCCGAGATGTTGCAGCATGGAAGAGACATACCATGGACTTTTACTACAGCATCTTAAGGGAATGTGCAACACTGCAGTACTCACCTGCACGGCAGGTGACGGTGAACCGTGCCAAGGCACAGATCATCAGATTAACACGTTGCCACCTTGAGGGTGCGATCGTCAGAGCGCGCACTCAAGACAGAGTGGCACAGGAGGAACCGTCTATGTACCACGTCATTGCAGAACGACGGCGCCGACGCAGGACACTGATCCAAGCTATCACGACGGAAGACGGACGACGCCTTGATACCCAGCGCGACATAGGAAACGCCCTTCATGCTCACTACATTATGCTGTACTCGGAACATCGACATCCCCCAGAGGTGATCGCCGAAGTCTCTCAACTCACTTATGGCTCGATCTCTTCGGCAGCGGCGGCGGATTTGACTGCAGATGTAACGGAAGAGGAAATCATTGAAGCAATACAGGCTGGGGCTGCCCATAAGTCCCCGGGACCTGATGGCCTTCCTCTGGAATTTTACCGGACGTACCAACAATTGCTGGCACCAGCGTGGACTGATATTTGCCGCGATCTTATGTCTCCCACGACGCAGATACCTGGGGCTTTCCTAGAAGGACTGATAGTGCCCATACACAAACCACGAGGCGGATCCAGGATCAGTGACTATCGGCCCTTGACCTTACTCAACAGTGACTTGAAGATTTTCACCCGGCTTCTGGCGGCACGCCTAAAGCGATCAGTACGATGTGTTGTGTCGCAGGACCAGGCATCGTTAGGTGGTGACCATAATATTCGCACTGCATTGTGCCGATATAGAGATATGATCACGCTAGCCAAAGCTCGCCAACTGCCAGGAGTTTTGGCCTCACTCGACTTTAGCCAGGCCTTTGACAGAGTCGACCAAACATTTTTGATGGAGGTATTGCGACACATGGGGTATCCGGACGTCATAGTTAATGTACTGATATGTCTCCTACGCCGCGCGACGTCCAAGGTGTTATATAATGGCCGTCTTACGCCGCCGATATAGATCCAGCGATCGGTGCGACGAGGCTGCCCTCTTTCGGCCATATTGTACGCCCTCGTCTTGGAACCACTCCTCTGCGGCCTCCGACAACGCCTGACCGGGATGTCCCTTGGTGGACACACTTTCTGCTGCACTGCCTATGCAGATGATCTGGTACTCCTTCTACGCAATAATGACGATGTTCGTGCAGCACTGGCGTGGGTAGCGACCTACGGTGCGGCATCTGGGAGCCATCTCAATCTCCACAAATCACACGTTCTGTCTATAGGCAGAGGCCTACCCGGCGAGAACGTCGCACCGCTACGAATCAGTGACACAATCCGCTGTCTTGGCATTGATTTCACATCTGACATGAAACGTTCAACAGCCCTTAACTACAGGCGTTTATTGAATCAGATGAGAGCAGGAATAAGTGACCACCGTTTGAGGCATCTAGACCTCCTGCAACGGACACGATATGCTAACGTCTATTTGGCGTCACGTATCCCCCATTTTGCACAGATACTCCCCATACCACCTACCCTGGCTCACCGCATGTTGGCGGTTTTGGGATCCTTTGTTAATACGGGCATGTTATTTAAGATTCGTTACGAGTCCCTAACCCTCCCGAGGAGCAGAGGGGGTTTAGGCCTTTGTCATGTCCAAACAGAGCAAAGGCCCTGTTCGTCAGCTGTCACCTGCAACTGTGGCGACGAAGTCCGACGTGCCTCACAAGTCTCTTACTGGAGGCCTTACGACCAATCTCAGTCGCACCCTCTGTGATGATATCGGACATCCTAGCACCTTTCTTCTACATTAGCCAGTTCTTCCTTGAATTAAGCTACATCCGCACTGCACTACTACCCACACGCTTGATGATGACGAGGGCGATATATGCTGCCATGCAAATGAACATGACGCCGAAGGTGATTGAAAGCAAACACCCCAATACAAAGTGGCGCGCTGTGTGGCAGGCAGTGAATGCCACCACCCTTGATACTGAGGTGCAATCTGCATGGTACGTAACTGTTAATGGGAAACAGTTGTGCCAGTCCCGCCTACATCACATCCACCTCGCTGATTCCCCCTTGTGTGCCACATGCCAAGTGATTGACACAGATGAACATCGTTTCGAATGCGGGTCGGCAAGGGACGTATGGTATTTGGTGCGTCAGATATTGGCTTTTCTCACACGCACGACTCCTGACAGGATAACTACCCGATCATTTCTTTTCCCCAATAAGATTTATTTTCCAAGAGCAAAAACGAACTCTGTGACGTGGATCAGCGGCCACGCTGTTCACTACGTCTTCGGTAATGGCGAAAAGACAGTACCCGATTTTTGGTATTACCTCAACGAACGACATTGTGCGATCGTCAAGAACCCTAAATATAGGCAATATTTTTCTAATTTCCTTTGGAGCGCATTCCATAATCCGCCTCGCAGCTGGATTATCGATGACATGAGATGATAACCATAGCACCTCTTCCCAGTTCCATTTTTTTATGAGATTTGAACAAACAGCGGAAACAACACAGAAACGAGAAGACAGTCATCGAAAAATTCGCAGCGGGCTATAGTATGGAGCATCCTTTGTCGTAACGGGACGACTTCCTATTATTCTGTTTATGTAGCCGAAGAGGAACGGCCTTCCTTTTATACATTTGTATAAAAATAAAATGAAATAAAAGTAAAAAAAGCAGAAAAACAAACCTTCCAAAATCATTTTTTCTCATTTTTGTTAAAAAAGCGGCTAGGATAGCTGGCTATTAAAAAAATGCCTATTTGTGTTACGTACGCATTTTGTAATAAAAAAAAGGGGGGTAGCGTAAAAAAAAGGTGTAACGTACCTGATTAGCAATCAATACGTCCTTAGCCCCGAGTTCGAAACCCGCCGCCGCCGCTTAAATTTTGACTAATTCTCAGCAATACCGGCCGAAGATTTCCGGATTAAGAAGTCACCGTCACTCTTGTCAATGGCTTGGTCAAAGAGGGCTGAGGAGCGGACAGAGATACAAGGCACTCTCTCGTCCTAAGGGTGCGAGAATGCCCCTAAAGGCGGAAAAATCAGCAATGATCAACGGCATGAGGATGCAGAAGGCAATCGAAACCACTGCATTAAAGACACAAAACATGCATCCACAGGACATGTGACCTGTAATTGAAAAAGTGTCATGTTGACTCCATTGGCAACAGATTCCGGGATAATTCCCTATTCGGATCTGCGGGAGGGCACCGCCAAGGGGGAAGTGACCGCGAGAAAAAGATTGAATAACCAACGGAAGGATAACCGTTCTATGAGTCGGGGCGTGGAATGTCAGACGCTTGAACGTGGTAGGGAAGCTAGAAAATCTGAAAACGGAAATAAAAAGGCTCAACATAGGTCAGTGACGTGAAATGGAAAGAAGACAAGGATTTCTGATTAGATAGAATAACATGAATAGCAGCAGAAAATAGTATAACGGGATTAGGATTCGTTGTGAACAGGAAGGTAGCACGGAGAGTGTGTTACTGCGAACAGATCAGTGATAGGGTATTTCTTATCAGAATCAACAGCAAATCGACAACGATAGTTTAGGTGTATGTGCCGATGTCGCAAGCTGAGGAGAAAGAGGGAGAGAAAGTATATGAGGATATTGAAAAGGTAGTACAGTACGTAAAGAGAGATGAAAATATAATGGTCATGGGAGACTGGAACGCTATTGTAGGGAAGTGAATGGAAGAAAAGGTTACAGGAGGTTGGGCCAAAGTATGAGAGAGGAGAAAGACTAATTGAGTTCTGTAATAAATTGCAGCTAGTAATAGCGAATACTCTGTTCAAGAATCACAAGAGGAGAAGGTATACTTGGATGGCACTGGATGATTTCAGTTGGCCGGCCGGAGTGGCCGTGCGGTTCTAGGCGCTACAGTCTGGAACCGAGCTACCACTACGGTCGCAGGTTCGAATCCTGCCTCGGGCATGGATGTATGTGAAGTCCTTAGGTTAGTTAGGTTTAATTAGTTCTAAGTTCTAGGCGACTGATGACCTCAGAAGTTAAGTCGCATAGTACTCAGAGCCATTTGAACCATTTTTGATTTCAGTTAGATTACATCACGGTGAGGAAGAGATTCCAAAATTAGATACTGAATACTGAATTGCGAGACTACTCAGGAGCAGATATAGACTTGGATCACAGTGCAGTAACTGAGGAAGAGTAGGCTGAAGTTAAAGAGATTAGTCAGGAAGAATCAACAGGCAAAGAAGTGGGACACAGAAGTAATAAGGGATGACAAGGTACTCTTAAAGTTCCCTAAGGCTATAGATACAGCAATAAGGAATAGCTCATTAGGCAGTACAATTGAAGAGGAATGGAAATCTCTAAAAATGCCAATCACAGAAGTTGCAAAGAAAAACATAGACACAAAGAACGTAACTGCGAAGAAACCATGGATAACAGAAGAAATACTTCAGTAGATCGATGAAACAAGGAAGTACAAAAACGTGCGGGGAAATTCTGAAATAAAGAAATACAAAGCTGATGAATGAAATAAATAGGAAGTGCAGGGAAGCTAAGACGAAATGACTGCATACGAAATATGAAGAAATCGGAAAGGATTTGATTGTCGGAAGGTTAAACTCAGCATACAGGAAAGTCAAAACAACCCTTGATGACGTTGAAGGAAGGGTGGTAACATTAAGAGTGCAACGGGAATTTTACTGTTAAATGCTGATGAGGGAGCGGATAGATGGAAACAGTACATTGAAGGCCTCTATCAGGGGGAAGATTTTTCTGATGTGATAGAAGAAGGTACAGGAGTCGATTTAGAAGAGATAGAGTATCCAGTATTAGAAGCAGAGGTAGGTAACATTCCACCAGAATTTCTAAAATAATTAGGGGAAGTGACAACAAAACAGCTATTCACGTTGGTGCATGGAATGTATGAGTCCGGTGACATACCACCTAACTTTCGGAAGAGTATCGCCCACATAATTCCGAAGGCTGCAGGAGCTGACAAGTGCGAGAATTATTGCACAATCAGCTTAACACCTCATGCATCGAAGTTTATGACAACAATAATATACAAAAGAATGGAAACGAAAATTGAGGATGTACTAGATGAGGATCAGTTTGGTTTTAGACTATGTAAAGATACCAGAGAGGCAACTCTGACGTTGCGGTTGACAATGGAAGAAAGACTAAGAAAAACCAAGACACGTTCATAGGATTTGTCGACCTGCAAAAAGCCTTAGACAACGTAAATTGGTGCGAAATATTCGAAATTCTGAGAGAAATAGGGGTAAACTGTAGGGAGAGACGGGTAATATACACTCCTAGAAATGGAAAAAAGAACACATTGACACCGGTGTGTCAGACCCACCATACTTGCTCCGGACACTGCGAGAGGGCTGTACAAGCAATGATCACACGCACGGCACAGCGGACACACCAGGAACCGCAGTGTTGGCCGTCGAATGGCGCTAGCTGCGCAGCATTTGTGCACCGCCGCCGTCAGTGTCAGCCAGTTTGCCGTGGCATACGGAGCTCCATCGCAGTCTTTAACACTGGTAGCATGCCGCGAAAGCGTGGACGTGAAACGTATGCGCAGCTGACGGACTTTGAGCGAGGGCGTATAGTGGGCATGCGGAAAGCCGGGTGGACGTACCGCCGAATTGCTCAACACGTGGGGCGTGAGGTCTCCACAGTACATCGATGTTGTCGCCAGTGGTCGGCGGAAGGTGCACGTGCCCGTCGACCTGGGACCGGACCGCAGCGACGCACGGATGCACGCCAAGACCGTAGGATCCTACGCAGTGCCGTAGGAGACCAAACCGCCACTTCCCAGCAAATTAGGGACACTGTTGCTCCTGGGGTATCGGCGAGGACCATTCGCAACCGTCTCCATGAAGCTGGGCTATGGTCCCGCACACCGTTAGGCCGTCTTCCGCTCACGCCCCAACATCGTGCAGCCCGCCTCCAGTGGTGTCGCGACAGGCGTGAATGGAGGGACGAATGGAGACGTATCGTCTTCAGCGATGACAGTCGCTTCTGCCTTGGTGCCAATGATGGCACACAGGGCCAACACCCGGCATCATGGTGTGGGGAGCGATCTCCTACACTGGCTGTACACCTCTGGTGATCGTCGAGGGGACACTGAATAGTACACGGTACATCCAAACCGTCATCGAACCCATCGTTCTACCATTCCTAGATCGGCAAGGGAACTTGCTGTTCCAACAGGACAATGCACGTCCGCATGTATCCCGTGCCACCCAACGTGCTCTAGAAGGTGTAAGTCAACTCCCTGGCCAGCAAGATCTCCGGATCTGTCCCCCATTGAGCATGTTTGGGAGTGGATGAAGCGTCGTCTCACGCGGTCTGCACGTCCAGCACGAACGCTGGTCCAACAGAGGCGCCAGGTGGAAATGGCATGGCAAGCCGTTCCACAGGACTACATCCAGCATCTCTATGATCGTCTCCATGGGAGAATAGCAGCCTGCATTGCTGCGAAAGGTGGATATACACTGTACTAGTGCCGACATTGTGCATGCTATGTTGCCTGTGTCTATGTGCCTGTGGTCATGTGATGTATCTGACCCCAGGAATGTGTCAATAAAGTTTCCTCTTCCTGGGACAATGAATTCACGGTGTTCTTATTTCAATTTCCAGGAGTGTACAATATGTACAAGAGCCAAGAGGGAATAATAAGAGTAGACGACCAAGAACGAAGTGCCCGGATTAAAAAGGGTGTAAGACAGGGACGTAGCCTTTCTCCTCTACTATTCAGCCTATACATCAAAGAATCAATGATGGAAATGAAAGAAAGGTTCGATAGTGGAAATTCGAGCAGAAAGGATGCCAATGATACGATTCGCTGATGACATCGCTATCCTGAGTGTAAGCAAAGAAGAATTGTAGGATCTGCTGAATGGAATGTCTAATGAATACAGAACACGGATTGAGAGTAAATCATAGAAAGACGAAAGCAATGAGAAGTATCAGGAATGAGCACAGCGAGAAACTTGACATCAGCAAAATAACCAATGATGGGCGGAACAAGGAGGACACCAAAAGCAGACCGGCATTGGCAAAAATGGCATTCCTAACAAGATATGTCTACTAGTATCATACATAGACCTTTATTTGAGGAAGAAATTGCTGTGTTTGGAGTGCAGCATTGTATGGTAATTAAACATTGACTGTGGGAAAACCGGAACAGAAGAGAATAGAAGCATTTGAGACATGGTGCTAAAGACGAATGTTGAAAATTAGGTGTACTGATAAGGTAAGGAAAGAGAAGGTTCTGCGCAGAATTGGAGAGGAAAGACCAACAATGGGAAGGGACAGGATTATCGGACATCGGGAAATTACTTTCACGGTACTGGAGGGAGCTGTAGAGGTCAAAAACTGTAAAGGAAGACAAAGATTGGAATATATTCAGCAAATAACTCAGGACGCAGGTTGCAAGCACTACTCTGAGATGAAGAGTTTGGCACAAAAGAATATCGTTGCGGGCCGCATCAAACCAGTCAGAAGACTAATGACTCAAAAAAAAGTCACAATCGATAAAAACGGAACCCTTATATGATCACTTTATTGTCCATCCGTCTTTCTGTCTGTTAATGATCTCTTTTATCCAGAACGGGGGAGACGTGCCAAGTTGAAATTTATGCCATATAGTACGGTATATCGTCTCTTGGCGGAGTACAAAACTGAAACTTCTAAGCCAATGCAATCAAAAAATTCAGTCATTCATGCCACATATATGGATACTAGCAAATTCGTTCATACAGACTTATAGGACGCTTCCCGTAGGCATGAAAGTTGGCATGAAGCAATGTTTAACAGTAAACCTAAAGGAAAAAAATCTGAAAATCTTTAATTTGTGATTATCTCACACGACGAAAAAGTTCCCTGTCATTTGTTATCTGATTGTCTGTCTGTCGTGTGTTAACGCCTGTTTCTCTTAGGAAAAGGCAGACGTATCAAGCTGAAATTTGTGTCACACACTAGGGTCTGTGGACTGTTAGCAGTGTAAAAAAGCAATCAAAATATACCGCCACATATTTTGATACTCGTAAACTCACTCATCAAAACCCACGTGGTGCTTCCCGTTGATCGGAATCATGCAATTTGGCAAGAAGCATCGTTTCATAGTACAATTAAATAAAAAAATTCGAAAACTATTACTTTGTTGTTATACCATATGGTACATTTTTTTTGTCTGTAACCGGTAGACGTATCAGTTTCAGATTTATGTCAGATAATGAGGTCTGTGCTATTTACAGAATAAAAAAATTTAAGACAGTCGCTGCAATCAAAAGACACGGCCGTTTACGTCACATATTTTCATAGTCGCAATCTCACTCGTCAAAACGTATAGGGTAGCGTACTTCCAGTTGACATACGAGTAGAATCATGAAGTTTGGCAAGCAACAACCTTTCACACTGAAAGCAAAACAACAAATCCGAATATCGTTAATTTTTAATTATACAATACGAAAAAATATTTTGTTGGTCGTTTGTTATCCGTCTAGCCGGCCGCTGTGGCCGAGCGGTTCTAGGCGCTTCATTCTGGAACCGCGTGTCCGCTACGGTCGCAGGTTCGAATGCTGCCTCGGGCATGGATGTGTGTCATGTCCTTAGGTTAGTTAGGTTTAAGTAGTTCTAAATTCTAGGGGACTGATGACATCAGATGTTATGTCCCATAGTGCCCAGAACCATTTGAACCATTTGTTATCCGTCTAATTGTCCGTCTATTTTTAACAGCTTTTTTTTCTCAGGAACGGGTAGTCTTATAATGTTGAACTTTGTGTCACATACTAAGGTCTATGGTCCCTTGGCAGTGTAAAACAATTATGCAGTTTTGTCACATATTTTGCTATCTTGCCAGCATCGATATTGATAACAGGCAAATATTGGCGAAATTCTCGATTCGCGGGATGGATGAATTCCCTATATACATAATTTAGTTTGTACGGAACTCTCGATGTGTGAGACCTACTCGCACGTAACCGGATTTTTTCTTTTAATACTGAAATACTATTATCTTGCAAAACGCTGGGCACTAGAAAAAAAATAGTTTATTTAATTTCTATTTTTGTTTCTTAGTGTCACTTTGGACCACTGTCGTAGGTTGACATAGTTTCCCCCTTTTTTCTTCAGTCATTTTAAATTCATCCAGGAGCGTTTATCAACATGCCAGGCAGAGTTCTACGTGGGTAATTTTCGCGCATGCCAGTGATACGTACATAACAATGTGTTAATGACAAAAATTAATTTGCACAAGACGAAACAGCATGGTGCAACCATTGTTCGGTCAGCCTGAACTTAAGTGATATTTGATTTACAGTTCGAGGCAAGATCTCGGATAATTCCTTTGGCAAGGAGAAGTTAACATTACTCCCATGGTTACTGATGTTGACAGGTACTTGAACATTCAAAGGATGTCGGACGAGGAAATCTAGCTTTCTGTTTACTGGAAGTGCTGGCGTCGTTTCTCAGTATATTGACAGCTGTAGACAGCTGAGATTGGAGGTTATGCTAAAATCGCTACGTATTACTTCGAGAACGAGCAGTGCCGAAATTCCGACAATATTCTGAAGAGATATCAACAGTCTAATACTGGTCACGCACTAAATGTAAAGGTGTCAGAACTCTACCACCAGTGAACTAATACGCCAGGGACATTGGTGTGGTTATACAGGCGCAAGGACACGCTTGACGATGGCACCTGCTGCACGGGGCGCAGAGGCGGCTGCGACACGGTCTGGCGGGGGCGGCGGTGACGGGGCCGTTGACGGCGGGGGCGGCGGCGGCGGCGGGCAGCGGGTCACTGTGCCCTGGCGGCGCGCCCGGGACGCCCGCCAGCGGACCTCGCCCCGCCACGCTGCGGCCGTCGTAGCCGCCGCTGCTGTGACGTGAAGGTCACAGTCGCGCTCTCCGAGTCGTCTCACCGTCCGCCGTCACAATTACACTGTTCTACAATCCTTTGAGAGCAAAGACACGCCGTGATGCAGATTTATATATCGTGGCTACCGTGCCGCCAAACGATCACGTGAACACTCTTGAGAATATTCTGAGTTTGTTCTTAGTGTGGAAGTAACAACCCACCGAACCACGACGCGAGTACCAGGCGCCTGCAGGCAGGCTAGGCTGCTGCTCTTTCTCCGCTACAATGCAGCTCCTCCACCTGTTAGTAGGTCATCCAGAATTGGAGAGTATCAAAGGGGTTGCTGATCTGCAAGTGCCCAACACGTCGTCACGCGTTCTGTCTGTACAGGTACATTTTTAATATTCTCAATAAAGATGGGGGGCTGCCGCCGAGGTGGGGGTGGGGATCTTAGAGGGGCCATCTACCGTTTTATTTCTCAGGGGTCACTGTTGCATTCTCCTTGATCACACCATAGGACGACAGAAAATAGCGCCCGGGTTCCCGGGTTCGATTCCCTGCAGGGTCAGGGATTTTCTCTGCCTCGTGATGACTGGGTGTTGTGTGCTGTCCTTAGGTTAGTTAGGTATAAGTAGCTCTAAGTTCTAGGGAACTGATGACTGTTGTGGTTGGCAGGAGAGCCAACACCGTGTTACTAGAGGAGGCCGAAAGGCACACGTTTTTTGCTCACGCAGGCTGGCATGAGGTCTGGATCAGGACAAGGAAATTAGACTTCAGAAAAACTGACGTAGCTGGTGGAATACTTAACTTTAATCCATTAATGATTAACTTAGGTCTTGACGGTACATGATTCACACTATCAATAATAACTGATAATGGCGCCTTGCTAGGAAATGACGTAGCTGAAGGCTATGCTAAACTATCGTCTCGGCAAATGAGAACGTAAGTAGGCAGTGAACCATCGCTAGCAAAGTCGGCTGTACAACTGGGGCTAGTCTTAGGAAGTCTCCCTAGACCAGCCGTGTGGCGGCGCTCGGTCTGCAATCACTGATAGTGGCGACACGCGGGTCGGACGTATACTACCAGACCGCGGCTGATTTAAAGGCTACCAATTAGCAAGTGTGGTGTCTGGCGGTGACACCACATTGACCATAGATCTTAAGTCCTATAGTGTTCAGAGCCATTTCAACCATTTTTTTGACAGAAAATAGGAGGTGTCAGAAAGCAGAAGTGTCCTTAGCTGGTTTGGATCACGTTCAAATTTCGTCGAATGGTTTTGCACGGTCCTCCATGAGGCTATCTCGATTCACATTAGATATAATGTGTCACATATACGGGCACTTATCCAGGAACAACGCTGCCTACTGCTTCATAATAAGCCCAAGTCTTCAGTGATCATTGTCGTTAAGATAGTAAACTACTTCGTGGGAGGTTACCAGTATAAACAAACGAAGAAATTGGCACTGCTTAGGCGTACGTGGATCACATAGTTTTAATGTTACAGATGAATCATATAGCAAACTTTGTTCACTACGGTTCAGACGTTACACTAACATAATAAATCACAAGGGGTACGCAAGATACGCAAAGAAATGTCCGATTTTTCAGCAGGAAGGTGTTAGAGCTGCAGGAGATTACCACCAATGATTTTCAAGAGCTCCCTGTTGATATCTTGTAAGTGGAGCGTCTTACGTCGTAACCACCGGGGTGACGAGGTTGCTACAACATTCTTTCAAAGCTTTTTAGAACAGTTAACACATAAACATATATTATACTGCTCGAACAACCTATCAAATGGTTGAAATGGCTCTAAGTACTATGGGACTTAATATCTGAGGTCATCAGTCCCCTATACTTAGAAGTCCTAACCCTAACTAACCTAAGGACATGACACACATCCATGCCCGAGGCAGGATTCGAATCTGCGACCGTAGCAGCAGTGCTGTTCCGGACTGAAGCGCCTAGAAACGCCACAGCGGCCGGCAAACAACCTATCACTAGCAGAGAACATGAAATGGACGAAGCTGTAAAACTGTCTCGAAACAGTCACCGTGATTAGTTGACCGGTGACCGAAAATCAGAGCACTCAAGCTGTTTCACGAGACAACAGCTTATACCCCTACACAACAACCGCCAGGTCACAGAAAGCTGCGGTACCATCCGTATCAAGTAGATTTTTACATGTAGTCAGGGTGACTAGCTCAACCTATAACAATGTAAGAGGGCTATCGTTTTAGTATTTTCAGTTCTTTGAGTTTGCTTTTTAACATATGCTCTAAAACTATGCAACTAGTTTTAGAGTTTGTGTGGCTGTGAGGGTAAGCGTTTGTGAATAAGACGGAGGGAGAATTTTTTAACCAACATTTTATTGCAAAAATTGTTTATATTTTAAATATTTAACCACTTTTATCTGAAACATTATCTATTAGGATGCTAATAACGCTGGTGATCAATATTTTTGTCACAAACAATGTGAATGGTGTTCTTTGGCAAGGCATGGATGCTAAATTAGAAAGTGAAATTAGTTTTCTCCTGATGTGCCAGCCTTTATCTACCGACATCCTTGAAAAGGCTGCATATTGATTTATCTTCTGTCGCTTTTAAACATTCTGCGGATTTAATTTTTGAAAAGCAATTAAAATATATACAAGAAATTACCACAGATGTCCCACCGTTCAAAAAACTAAATTTAGGAAACGAAGGTGGTTTGGCAGCACTGCCTGTGAGTCATGCTTGAACACGTAGACTCACGTTGCGTTTGTTGCCCCTTGGTTCTCAGCAGTGAGAGTTGTGACTGATGCTTGGTGTTCTAAGTCCGTGGTGGTCTGTGGCTTGCTTTAATGCAAAACATACCTGAACAAATAGTATAATTTTCGACTGTTATATCTGTGGAGAAATAACTCGATGAATTGCTACGAACTTTATTTCAAGAGCAGTAACTGGACCCTACATACACTGTTATTCATGTACCTATCACACTCCTGACAGGCTGGTTAAAAGGGCTGCGTCACGTGTACTCTGTTGCTCCCATGATTTGAAAGAAAGCAGCGGACCATACAACAGATTGTTAATTTTGTCTGGCAAAAATGGATGGTGTAACCTCGACAATAAGGAAAGCAGTCTAAATGTTGTGGTCAGACGACACTTCAATAGTCTGGGCACAGCTGTGGTTCCTTTGATTGTTCTGCTCTAGAGCACATGAAATATTAATTCACTTTATTACATAAGTGAATAAAAGATCTACTTAACTTTGACACAGATCTTTGCCACAGGACTGCTTGATAAGTTACAACTGTCATTGACTATTAAAGCATCGACAAACTGTCTGTCGGTTTCTTCGGCTGACGTTTGTTTGATAATTTTTCTGTCGCTTCGCCAGCACGACTCGTTGGCATCGTCAAAGCTTCACCATCCATAGATAGCGGCCGCTGATGCGCCAACGTCATTTCCGGTGCGGTTCTTCCCTAGCTACTTGCAACGGTCTTTTGGTGCAGTACGGGAAGCCAGGATATGTACACCTTGAGGCTTTCTTCATTCTTTTTGCTGCGCTTCTCATGTTTGTGTATTTCTATAACTTCTCCGATCAAGCGGATGCGAAAGCTCTTTTCTTCAGCAAGAACTTCCTTGTCAGCGAATTTTACTATATGGTCGATTTCACACATTGCGAACTCTGCCACGGCTGATTTCTCCATCTGCCCCAACCTGCAATGCCGTTTGTGTTCTGTCATTCTGGTATTGACCGAAGGACAAGTTGTTCCAGCATAAACTTTTCCACATGTACACGGTGTATGGTACATTCGCTACATTGCAAGTGGGTTCCTTATCACCTTTGCGGTCTGAAACACACTTTGATCTTCTTTGTCAGTTTATAAATAGACCTTACGGTGTGACCGTGCAATATATGACCGATTCTGTTCGTCGCTCTCGGAATGTATGGCAGAAAGGCCGTACCCGACGTTTCGTTTTCCGATGTGTCACTTCACCGATTGTTTTACTCTGTGACATTTCTTATGTAACTGGTTGAGTACCCATTTTTCTTCACAACGCTTTCCACGTGTTGCATCTCGTGTCTTAGGTGTTGCAGCTCACATACTCGTCATCTTCGCGTAACGCGGAAATTAATCATGTTTCATTTCTGCTTGAGTGGTGATCTGACAACTTGTGCAGGTATCGGTTCGTGTATGTCTTTTTCCTATACACGCTATTAGCCAGGTTTCCACCTTCCCTTGTGACCAGCCCATCTCGAAATGGTAGCTGTTTGTCCTTTTCTACCTCCAGGGTTACGTTTATGCTGACATGGAGACTGTTTAATTCTCTTAAGGAAGTCAGCGAGCTGTTCCTCTCCATGGCTCCACCCAACGAAAGTGTCATCAACATATCTGTACCACACCTTAAACAGCCACAGTGCCAACATAAAATTTGCCATAGAGGTAGAAAAGGACAAATAGCTACCCTTTGTAGATGTGCTGGTTACAAGAGCTGGCGAAAACCTGAGACATAGCGTGTACCGAAAACCGACACACACGGACAGATACCTGCACAGACTGTCAAACTACCACACGAGCGAGGAAGGAGATATGATTAATACGTTCAAAATAAAGTGAGCAAGACGAATATGTGAGCCGCAGAACCTTAGACGCGCGATGCAACACCTGGAAGGCGTTCTGAGGAACAATGGGTACTCCACCAGTTACATAAGAAATGTCACAGAATCAAACAATCGGCCCAGTGACGCATCGGAAAAACAAACGTCGAGCATGGCCTCTCTACCATCCATTCCCAGAGTGACGGACAGAATCGGTCATATATTGCATAATCACGGCGTAAGGTCTATTTATAAACTGACAAAGAAGATCAAAGTGTGTCTCAGATCGCAAAGGTGAAAAGGAACCCACTTGCAATGTAGGGAATGTATCGTACACCACATACAGGTGAAAAAGTTTATGCTGGAATAACTGGTCTTTCAGTCAGTACCAGAATCACAGAACACAAACGGCATTGCAGGTTGGGGCAGGTGGAGAAATCAGCCGTGGCAGAGTTCGCAATGTGTGAGATCGACCATATAGTAAAATTCGCCGACAAGGAACTTCTTGCTGCAGAAAAGAGCTTTCGCATCCGCTTGTTCGGAGAAGTTATAGGAATACATAAACATGAGAAGAGCATGAACAAGAAAGAAGAAAGCCTCAAGGTTTACACATCCTGGCTTCCAGTATTGCAGCAAACGACCATTGCAAGTAGGTAGGGAAGAACCGCACCGGAAATGACCACGGAAAAGCCCTTGGACGTTGTCGCGTCTGGTACACATGAACCGCGGCCACTAGCTCGACTTCAGTCCACCAATAGCAATGGGTGGTGAAGCTTTGACAATTCCAGCCAGCCGCGCTGGCGAAGTGTCAGAAAAATCATCAAACAAATGTCGGCGGAAGAACTCTAGACAGAAGCCAACAGACAGTTCGTTAACAGGTGACCACGATAGCCTTGACAATTTTCTGTTAAAGCATGATTTGATGCACATACTAACAAACTGTTCTCCTGAAGCATGATGTTCCACACTTAAATGAACAAGCCCATCAGAAACTTTAACTACCACTTTTATTCTATACTATGTCGTTGACCCCCACAGATGAGTGAGCTGTTGCATGCTCTACGCTATATTGACCTCAGCATGAGGGCGCTGCTACTCTAAGAGGGGAGGTGTGGTGTTCAGGAGCAACTCCCATACGTCCATGTGGTTTGCAGCGAGCCACTAATATTTGTGGTATCCAACAGCGGTGCCAACTTCGGTGTGGCAACGCTATCTCTGTACGGTACCACACTAATATTTGCTATTGGGCCAGATTGTCAGAGTGAAGAATTGCTGTTACCAAAATAAATGATTACAGTTTTTGTCTCAAGGGGATTTCAGCGATCTCATTCGTGATTTACGTTTGCCAAATCAACAGACAGAGCTTTTATCTTCGCGAGGCTAAAGACGAGATCTTCATTTCGCGATTGGAATGTTTGTGTTTTCGTGACTGAAACATGAAACCTAAAGCACTGTTTTTCTCTAGCACAATTTTCTGTGCGTCTAGGAGAATCGAACTTTGACCTTTGACACTGCGTTACAGAATCATTTAGCGGCAGGGCATTCGATAGATATGTTCAGGGTGATTTAATCGGTTTACTCAAAATTTCCCGGAAGTTTGCAGCCACATTTAGCACCCGAACAAAAATTACGGAGTCGCTTGTAGGTGGCTACACCGTTGGCCAAAGCTAATGAAATAATTTACGTTATCGTCTAGCATAACACGAGCGACGAAAATCTCGCACTACAACCAAATAAATACGGAAGAGCCAGAATAAGTACACATTGTCAACGTGCACCTGTTGCGCAGCTACTGTTTCGCTACGGAGCAGTAAACTCAAGTTCGTAGCATTCGGAAAACGATCTGGAAAGCAACATGGGTAAAAAGAGTCTAACAATGAACAAAATCAGTAGCGTATAGCATTCAAGTTGTGCAAGTTTCTTCATTTTTCTTTCTTTCGTTTTTCAGTGAAAGTGTGATCTTGCAATTAAAGGAAATCAACTTAAATTTGAAAGAAAGACGAGGATTTGCATTAAAGTTTTATACTGGCATGACACCTGCATTTCACGTACGTGCGGGAATTGAAAGAATACAGTGCCTGCATAATGAGAAAATTCAATTCTGTTGAAAGAGAGAGAGGGAACTGGATGAGGTCGTAACAAGCTTTACGCATTCAGCCTCTGAACAGATGGCTGCCGTCTGTCCAGAAAGCGCAACGGTCGAGGATGTCGTATTATGCAGTTATAGCTCCATGCTGACAATATTCCACGCTTAAGCGATTTCTAAGTAAGGTGCTCGTAAAAGACTATTGCAGAATGTTCTCGGCCATGGGTAAAATTTCCTAATGCTCATTTATTGCCTTCTTCCTCACTAGATACCGCTACTGCGAATAATGGTGCAGACATTTATTGTCCCGTCGGCACATTTCCACTAGAAACAAAATGGATACTGTACTTCAATGGATCAATAAAAGAATGTTGAATAAGCAAATCACGTCAGCATCTTCATAAATTACATGTTAAACTCTCCGCTGAATAGCTGTTGCAACAAGTACGTTTCACACATGAAAGTTCCTTCTGGTATATAAAAAAAAATGATCCTTTGGCGTCCTCGACCATCTATGTAGCTTGAATGTGAGATTACAGCGCGGATGAAATAGCTCTAGAAACTTGAAACTTGATACGTATGTATACAATTACTGACACAAAGAAAGACAGAGCTGTAGAAATGCGACGATTTTTATCAAATGGGGGCGAAAGATATTTTTAGTTTGTTGACCACGCTGTTGTCTATAAGAAAGTATCATCGCAAAATAATATGATGTATCATGTACCACACTTAGTACAGCTTGTCATTTGCAAGTAACAAAACAATCCAAGGTTCAAAATTAACATCTATATTTGTTGACTTAAACGGTATTCTTACTTGGTTTTTCGAGTAGTAGCTGGCCGTAGATACAGAAAATTCAAAAACAAACGTGGGAAACCACTCCAAATTATCCAATTACAGCGCCAGTATAAGGGACGTTGCAGCCAGCGCCATCAAAAATGTTTTATTTCCTTAACAAAGCAGCAAGACATACATGTAACATGCAAAATAAATTGCATGGATCATGACCGAAATACACATTCGAAGGAAGAATCGTTCCTGTGACGATTATCTGAATTTTCAGGTATGACAGAGAAGTAAACGACTGACTTACGAAGCCAGACCTGTCGTGGAATAATTCTATCAGAGGAATGCAAATGCATTTGACATGCATCTACACAAATTTCTGCAGTCCGCAGCACAAAGAAACAGCAGAGACAAACATAAAACTGATCTCTTGCGCTGAGATTGCTCAAAATCAATCACGCTGACCATTTGTTACTGCGTTTTCTTCGCCTTACACCTGACGATGATGCAACGATCGGTGTTTACAGCCGTTGATGAGTCGACGATCGATACTTCCGACAGATAATGATCCGACAGTCGATGTCTCCAGCTAGTGACGATGAAGTGAATGATGTTTCGCTGAACACGAAGCTGGTGATTACAATCCTGTCACTGCCGCCATATAAAATGTTCCTACTGCCCAAGTCAGGAAGCTACTGTAGTGTCGCGCGAAATCACATTTTTGGCCGTCGTCTGAATACATATTTTTAGTGACATGCAGTGTGCCAGGCAAATTACGTAACATACTGCTCCACGTATTTAAATGGAAATGTTAATTGGCAGACCCATATTAATTGTCTGCAATATTACATTAAGAAATCAATGTAAATAAGCCTCCCCTTAACCCACGACATAGGGTTAAATTTCACGTACAGGATGGCCGGCCATTCTGAAAAAAATTTAAGGATTTTTATGGCAAATTTTATTTCGAGGGAATAAGTCGTGTCATCAAAAGCTTATTCAGTTTCATTTCGTGTTTCTGTACAGAGCGTAGGAACCTATGAAAACCGTAGAATCAGTGTCACGCCACTTTCCCGTTAAGGGTACAAGCTTTGAACAACTGCTAAATAAACCACCTTCACGCACCACCCAGACGACCAATAGTGAATTGGGTAAACGATTCATGTGTGTGGTTGCTGGAGCGTCTTGGAAGATGGAGAACAGCCTGGACTGTCTCCAGTAGTCCAACCTTCAGACAGAGTAGACGGCCCTCTGTTGTCCAGAAGCGGCCACCAGTCATTCGAACATGATCTACTTCCTCTCACGCTGCCAGTTTCCTTTCTTGTATTCCATCACATAAACAGGCAGTCGCCCTTTACTGCCGTCCTGGGTGAGCCCTTTTGTACTCCGTAATTTCAGAGTATAGACCAAGTTCACTTCATTTCGCTTTTTTATTTCGAAAAAATTCCTAGTGGCGCCCTCTTCTCCCATCCTGACCAGGCTCTGCTTCTCACGCGGGTACAATACAACTCAAAGGTTAGTAAATAAAAGCCATTCGCCATCTAACTATTTTCGGGAAAGATTCCGAGGCCAATTATGTTCACCCCTAACGATTAAGTACGCCACCTTCAACGGGATATTACCAATTGTAATGATGATTATCATAACAACAAACAGGAACACAATTCAAAGTCAACGTGGAAGAGGTCGCTCAAAAACACCGCTCACATATTGGCACGGAAACAAATGAAATTTTTTTGATGTAAAATAAACCTATCGAAGTCCTTCACTTTTATTCAACAACACCTCCAGCTACCTAATGCCTCCATACTTTAATCTGAGACTTTCTTTTACAGAACAAGTCCACGCTCAAAATAAGTAACACTCTCAGAGACGCGGCTCCCTCCCGTCGGAGGTTCGAGTCCTTCCTCGGGCATGGGTGTGTGTGTTGTCCATAGCGTAAGTTAGTTTAACTTAGATTAAATAGTGTGAAAGCTTAGGGACCGATGACCTAAGCAGTTTGGTCCCATAAGATCTTACCACAAATTTACAATTTATTTTATTCTCAGAGAAAAACCGGAGAGTACCTAAGGAAAGTTCAACACTTACACCAGGAACGCCCTTTCGAACACCTTGTAGCCTTTTCGCATCGGAAAAGTAACGTTATTGATCACGAAGGATCACTTACTGCCGACCTCTGAAACGCACCATGAAGGCACCAGCTCCGCCCAAGAGGGCTCAGGGTCGACTTCTCGATTTCACTCCTCCAAACCACTCCACGAAATTATTTAACACCTAGGCCTTTCAGCCAATCAGATTTAGGAGCATAATGTTTTCACTTTGCTCCTGTTTACAAGGTGCTGCCTCCTGGCAAGACTTCAGGTACTTTTCGCCTGCTAGTTGGCAACCACTGAACATGTTAACTACCACCATCTCCAGCTGAATGAAAAGAAAATCCTTCCCTCTGCAATTGGAAGCGAAACAGGGCTAGTACGTGCGTCGCCAGGAAATGATATATTACAACGCGAAAAATCTGCAAAGTCTGAAAAGGATATTGTGAAAATAGTTATCGCTTCCTGTGGCAACAGTGGAGTTGTTTTAACTAGTCTGATAGAGCCTCATATAAACTGGGAGACGCCACACTAAAAAACTGTTGCGAATGTAGCACTCAGTGCAAGTTTTCAAGATGCAGATCACGGTTACCTTTTCACATTGATACATTTTCCTGTGTCTATCATTCCTAAATGTTCAGTATCAACATCACAGAAACTTCCTTTAGTGCAATTACAGAGGAGGTTGAAAAGAATTTCGAAAAGGAATCTCTGTGGCTATTTGAAAAGACTGTCATAATATTCGTGAGACATTATTTCAGACACAATGAAAAACTTAAATCTGTGTTGGGGTGTGGCTACCCATTCCGGCTAGTTACATCTCACCCGTGTGATATGCAGAATGGAGTGCATGCTAGTGAGAGGCAGAATGTGACAACTTCACTTATAATCGTGAAGTCAGATATGGCAGTGATTGCAGGGCAGCACTAATTATGTATGCTGACTCTTTTTCTACTGGGTCGTCTGGAGCGGGCGATAAAGAGGCAATGAGGACTGCCGCACGGATCGCTCCCTTGTGATGCAGGCAGCGGTGCCTTTTGATAGCTGGGCGATGAACTCACGACAGGGAGAAAACGAAAGAACGTACTATTGTGCTAACGGATGGCCAGGCGCCGGACGTTTATCTTTCCTAGCCTAGGAGAACGCGGTAGGGCGCAATTACGGTGGTAAAAATGCAGCCACCCCACAGCTTCCTCCAGCTCAGCCTGCAGATAGCATACAGCATCTGCAGATCGATGAGAAAAACTCGTTGGTTGCCTGAGGGAATTCACAGAAATGCTGTTCACGGCATGTAGAACTATAGGCTCTGGAGCAAACCAAAACACAACACCATCTGCTGTCATTGTGGGGCCGGTGACTCTCCCAGCCGACCTAAGAGGGCAGAACCAATTGTTCCCTCTTGTTTTCCCATGGTAGCGGGTAGAACACGCCCTGCTGTTGGTAGACGTCCTTCCTGAGTTTCACTTTTTGAGCAGAGACTGGCACTAAAGAATTCGTCAGAGACCTGCGATAAAGAAGGCGATCAGAAGAGGAGTTTTTACGGTGCCGATGGTGAAAGCAGTAGAGACTTTGTAAAATTATACTATTGGTCAAAGTTGGTAGCAAAGAAAAAGATTCGCTACGAAATTTCAGGCGCGTGAAAAGTTGCAGCCAGGTACAGACGAATGTGCTTTTTATAATTCGGAATCGGGCGGTCTAGTAACCAAGATCAACACTGTAATCAGATGGGGGACTGAGAAAGGTTGGGGATTTGCAGTCGGACGGCGGCAGCAGAGCGCACATACGGCCGGCAGTGACGGAGGTCCACCTCGAGTTCCTACGGTTCGAAGGCAACCAGCCACAGATCACGGTAAGATTACACTGCTGCATCTGCATTTTAGGGACGGATAGGCAAGCTATTTTGATCGATGGGATGGAAATGGCGTCCTCTATAATGGTCGCTCTACTGCAGTAAGAGAGTTGTCTTCATTTGCTGTCGGTTCCTTGCCACGCAGTCACTGCTTACCTACCATACGATTTCGCACTTCTCTAAATATGATGGGGATACGTTGTAACCAGATTGATATCCTTACAGGACCTTACTCGCCTGTGACCCTTGTCAACCAACAATGACGACTGTTTATGCGAACTGTAATACACTATGTGTCCGGACACCTCCAAAAACATACGTTTTTCATATTAGGTGCATTGTGCTGCCACCTGCTGCCAGGTTCTCCATATCAGCGACCTCAGTAGTCATTAGACATCGTGCTAGGGCAGAATGTGGCGTTCCGCGGAACTCGCGGACTTCCCACGTCTGTACGCGAGACTTCGACCTTTAAACATCCCCAGTTCCACTGTTTCCGATGTGATAGCGAAGTGGAAACTTGAAGAGACTGTATACCACAAAAGCGTACAGGCTGACGTCGTCTGTTGACTGACAGAGACCGCCGACAGTTGAAGAGGGTCGTAATGTATAATAGGCAACCATCTATCCAGACCATCACACAGGAATTCCAAACTGCATCAGGATCCACTGCAATTACTAAGACAGAATGTGAGAAAACCTGGATTTCATGGTCGAGCGTCTGCTCATAAGTCATACATCACGCCGGTAAATGCCAAACGACGTCTAGTTTGGTGTAAGGAGCGTAAACATTGGACGATTCAACAGTGGGAAAACGTTGTATGGAGTGACGAATCACGATACACAATGTGACGATCCAATGGCACAGTGTGGGTATGACGAATGCCCAGTGAACGTCATCTGCCAGCGTGTGTAGTGCCAAAAGTAAAATTCGGAGGCGGTGGTGTTTTGGTATAGCGGTGTTTTCATGGAGGGGGCTTGCAACCCTTGTTGTTTTGGGTGGCACTGTCACAGCACATGCCTACATTGATGTTTTGAGCTCCTTCTTGCTTCCTACTGTTGAAGATAAATTCAGAGATGACGACTGCATCTTTCAGCACGATCGAGTACCTGTTCATAGTGGCAGAGTGGTTACAGGACAATAACATCCCTGTAATGGACTGGCCTGCACAGAGTCCTGACCTGAATCCTATAGAACACGTTTGGGATGATTTGGAACGCCGATTTCGTGGCAGGTCTCATCTACCGACATCGATATCTCTCCTCAGTGCAGAAAGAATGGGCTGCCATTCCCCAAGAAACCTTCCAGCACCCGTTTGAACGTATGCTTGCGAGAGTGGAAGCTGTCATCAAGGCTAAGGGTGGGTCAACACTATATTGAATTCAGCATTACCGATGGAGGGCGCCACGAACTTGTAAGTCATTTTGAGCCAGGTGTCCGGATACTTTTGATCACATAGTTTATACTGTCGGAAATGACTATGTGAATAATGGATGTTCCATCCTTGCAAACTTCAATGTTGTTTATGAAATAAATTCTCAATGCTGTATTCCATGCCTGGTTTTCACAACTAGTAAATCCTATTTTACAGAAAAGATTATAGAAGATTCCCCCAGATCGCACTCGGGATAAACTGGTATGGACGCCTTACACGAGATCGCGTTATAAAAAATTAGTGCCGTCACTTCAGTAGTTCGCATTGGTTCCTGAGGAGAGGCCTGCGACCAGAATTAGACCGGCCAGAGCAACCAGCAGTTCAGTTACAAGGGAGGTCTCGTAGGATCTCTCAGAACGAAATTTTGGTGTTTTCTCTCCCGTCCCTATCCCCGCCCCTTCCATCCGAATATAAGTCCAGCCTCTTAACCAATGGCCCCCTCTGCTCGATGTCTTCAGATGGTACCAGATGCAGCGCTCATGCGCTAAAATCTGGTGTCAGAACTTCCTTGTTCTGATTCTGGACAATTCTGATGACTACACGCTCATAAGATTTTCGCTTGTGTCCGGCCACTGCCTATATGTAATTGACAGGGTGTTTCACGGTTATTGTTACAGGTTTCTAGGGCTGTAAAGGAGACTTATAAAATTCTGATAAGGAACCTATGACCGAAAACGTACCGTTTGGATGCAAAATAAGTTTTAAGATCGAATCAGTTTTCAATGTCCCACTGCACAGTACGCGCATAGTGGCGACTGGAGCTCTCACCTGGGTGCTCTGCAGGAGGCCGTGGCGCAGCCACTGTTCAGAGTACTCGTCGCCGAGTCCTCTTCAACGACGGAGTGCAGCGGATTGTTGGAACACCGCAGTAAACCAGTCTCGCAGCCGTTGAAGTCGGACCAACAATGGTATGTGATACCATACTGCTGTGTCCTCTTCTCAGTTTCTGTGCGAGATTTGAAAGCAATTTGATCTCCAAGCTCACTTCATATTGAAACGGCACATTTCACGACATGTGTTTCTTATCACAAATTTATCTACTAAATCCCCTCAACGACCCCTAGAAGCCTGTGTATAGGAATTGTGAAACACACTCTGTTATGTAGAAGCATTTTTGATCAACTACTAAACGCTGCCTTTCATTCCGCTGATACTGGTGCATATCTTTTGGACTCATGTATCTTTATTGAACATATTATAATATATATAACATAATATTACTAGTTTCCGTTTCGACTAAGCGAAACATTCTATGTTCGTGTCTCAATGCCCGACTTCTGCCATCGCCAAGCACATTGCAGCCGCCCGGACTGGCCGTGCGGTTCTTACAGTCTGGAACCGAGCGATCGCTACGGTCCCAGGTTCGAATCCTGCCTCGGGCATGGATGTGTGTGATAGGCGACAGATGACCTCAGAAGTTAAGTCGCATAGCGCTCAGAGCCATATGAACCAATTGAAGCACATTGCAGAGGTATGGTGCCTGCCCTACATAGAGACTCGCGGCCTGCTCCCGTCATACCACATCTCATCCCGGAACTACATTAATTCTGTGTGTACGTTAGTTCTTCATGACCTACTAAAAATTCGAAGTAATTAAATTTCGCATGTAGAACGGGACTATTGTGTCAAATATTCTGTAAACGTAAGTGTAAAATACATAGCTAGTCACAGTAAAGAAGACACGCTGAGTTGCAGGAAGGCACAACGGAAGGACTGCTGCACCTTGAGCTTTCGGCCGAAGCCTTCTTCAGAAAACAGAAAACACACACACACACACACACACACACACACACACACACACACACACACGCTCACACAACCCACGGAGGAACACACACACACACACACACACACACAACCCACGGAGGAGATTTTGTTACGTAGTTAAATTTTTCGTCTTCGTCCGATTTATCTTCCTTCCTTCCCAATAAAGTTAGTGAAACTTCAACGTATTTCAATAGAACTCCTAGGCAGATGTCTCATCCAGCCATAACTTGCATGTTCTCTCAAGCTTATTATGTCATGGGTCAAATTTTTCGCACGTGCGATTTACGATGCGGATTATTCCTATTTTCCTTCTTAGGTATTGATGTGACTTGAGCAATTTTCCAGTCTTAAGGTACGGATCTTTCTATGAGCCAACGATTGCTAAATATTGCTAAGTAAGGAGCTATTCTATCAGCATACTCTGAAAGGAACCTGACTGGCATACGCTATCTGATCAAACGTATTTGAAACAATCCTGTGTAATCTGACATTGAGCGCTAGATGCCACGGGAGGGGGACTCGCCAGTTCAAAAGGAGACACGGAGTATTGTGTTCTCAGTGGAGAAGCAGTGACGGCAGAATGAGTCGGTCAGTAACTTGGAGTGTGGACCATTCAGTGGATGTCACGTTAGGCACATTTCAACCCTACTACGGCTGCCCTAGTCGGCTGTTGATCGGCAGATGGTGAAGTGGCTGTGCGAAGGAACGACTGCTGCCAAACCGAGACCAGGCAGGCCTCATGTACTGACGGACGGGGACCGTCTAACACTGCCGAGGGCGGATGTAAAAAATTATCAGTTGAAGTTCCATAGTACGATCAGAAGTGCAGCTATTACAATGATTGTGCGTATGAAATAAAACAGAGTGGGGTCCAGTGGTGGAGCAGCCCCTCATGAGCCACACGTCTCTGTAGCCAATGTTAAGCGACCCTTGATATGGTGTGAAGAGCGACACCGCTGCTTTGGAGTGAGCAGTCACACTGTACACTGTCGCCATCCGGTGGGAGGGTTTGGGGTTGGCGAATGTGTGGAGTGCCAAAGCTGAGGCACAGAGGATGTTATGTTACAGTATAGGTGTGATCCTGTTATTGCACTTAAGAAAATGATAAATGCCGAAGGATATGAACACGTTGTAGAGCATTGCGTTCTGTGTACGGTAGAGGAACAGTTCGGAGACGATTATTGTTTGTATCAGCACATCAATGGCTCGTATCCTAAGGCAACATTTGTCAGCCAATGGTTTGTCGACAATAAAATTTCTAAAATGGACTGGCCTGCCCAGAGAATCGATCTGATCCCAATGGAACACTTCTGGTTCTTCGCTCCAAAGCCCAACGCCGAACATCACAATCCTCTCTGGTTTCGGCTCTTGAGGAAGAGTGGGCCGCCATTCCTCCACAGATATCCAGACACATCATTTAAAGTGTCCCCAGCAGAGGTCAAGCTGTTTTAAAGCAAAGAGTGGGCATACCCCATATTAATTCCCACTAATAGGTGCTCGAATACCTGTGATCAGGTAGTGTATTTTCTATGCATGTCGTTCGTGGTTCAGTGTTAGCTATTTTCCGAAATGAAGGGAATGGATACTCTGTAACGCCAGAAGTTCTTACTGAATCTTGAGAAAGTATCATCTGCGTTAAGTGACGTTTATAGTCCCACTTAGCAGCAAATTGGTTAATATGTGGGCGTAGATGGGAGAAGCAGACTACGTCTAAACACTGGCGCAGCGAAGGGAGCCTGGGAAGCCGAGAGTCATGTATGTTGTGACGTCATTCAGTAGTCCATGTGCACGCCTCAGCAGACGCCTACTGAGTTCTTTTCATATGCAGATGACGGGCAGCGTGTAATTTAAAAGCCGGACACAGCGCTCTACCAATAAATGACGCACACTCTCTATTCTGACACTCTCATAATTCCGGTTCACTGATGAATAGCCTACTTCGACTACTGTTACGAAAATGAATAACCTTTAAAATCATTTATCAGAGGCAGACCAGCAGTGAAAACACTAAGCTTTTAAAATGCCGTAGTTTAGAGCTGGGACGCATATTACTGGACATGTGAAGGTTCCTCAGTGAAAGGGACGTCGCGTGCTACGCAGATATTTCAACATGGAAAAGCTTTGTGCGTGAGGCTAAAGTATCACTTATGAAGACTTCTGTGTGGTTTTATTACGAATCGAAGTAATTGGGAAACGCCTGGATAAGAAATGAGACCGCGGATATTGATCCAGAGCAGTATGCCACTGAGCAGACTGTTCGTTTGTAACATCTTGAAAGTGAACATACAATTTGAATAAACGCAAAATACTGCTGCGCAAGTTGGTGATAACAGTTGTTGCTCTTCTACTGGGAGAGATTTTCTGCTGACAGAACAGGAAGAGGTGACGCAGTAGTTAGCACCATGGACACACAGTCTGGAAGCTGACGGTTCAATCCAGATCTAGGTTTCCCATGGTTTCCCTAAACCACTTAAGGCTAATGCCGAGGCGGTTCCTTTGAAAACACCACTGTCGAATCCTTTTCCCATCCTTCCCAAATCCGAGCTTGTGCTCCGTCTCTGATTACCTCGATGTTGACGGGACGTTACACACTAATCTTCCATTTCCCTTCCTTTTTTCTGTTTGATAATGGTAACATGATTTACAAGCATGTTTTGACGCTTGTATGTTCAGTTACGACGCTACATTCCGCATTTATTTTACTTATCTCTCGAAATCGCATTTATCTTGGAGAATATCAGAATGTGCATCTGTAGAATAGGAGCAAAAGGTGAAGTCGCTGTCAACGAGAGCGC
This sequence comes from Schistocerca gregaria, assembly GCF_023897955.1. NCBI lineage: Eukaryota > Metazoa > Arthropoda > Insecta > Orthoptera > Acrididae > Schistocerca > Schistocerca gregaria. Next base: position 944,087,155 of record NC_064920.1, read on the forward strand.
TTCGTCAGTGACAGCGGTCGACCTGTGTCTTCTCCTCCATTAATCTCGATGTCTCCTCTAAAGTTCTTTTGAGGACACACAGCGCTTAAACCAGAGCAGATTACGCATAATCTACAGATTATCAGAGTGGCTGGCGGAGCAGGAAACGACCAGCTGCGAGCGCTGATATCACTGTGCTAGTACACACGTGAAGCAACTCACTTGAGTTTACTCGGCGCTGTGAATAAGCATTTCTTCACTATTATTATTGTGATGACAAATGCGTCGGTACAGATGAGCTACTGAAATGACTTCGATACATCTTCTCCAGAGAAGCGCCACTCAAAGACGAAAATGAAAATAATAACTTATATACGACATAAGTGTTTAAGAGATTCTGAAATCTGTCAGTAAACACGCCGTAGTTGGTTCATTTCGTGACACATTACGGATACTACTGTCTCTCTAGTTGAACCTTTCAGTGAAGGTGACAATGGTTAGGCATTATACAGGCCTGTAGTGTTTGTGTTTAGGTAATAATGACACCGACGACGCCGATGATGATGACGATGATTGAAAAAAGTGAACTAGATGACCAACACAGCAGAACCTGCATCTCTTCTCTAGGTAACGTGACAATCTACAGGAAAAATCTACATCAGATGCGTCGTACGATGGAACTACTGTATATAATATACCAACTACGGGTTTGGCATTGCTTTCAAAACACTGACATACAGTCCGGCATCTAGTAACTGTTTGTTCATAACTTCGTCTTATCTAGATATTGCCCAAAATTATTTGCATCACTACGATTCCAAGTGGCTCTCCCAAATCGGGTCAAAGAGACAGAACATTTACCTATGTGATATTGCAGTGTCTGTGATATTCCGAATTGCGATGCATTGTTCGTTCGAACAGGCACTGCGGTATAGTATTTATCCTCCGACATCGGGTAAGCGACTTTTAAGTAAAATGCCCTCCATTACGGGAATATACATTATGGATGTACGAGTACAATTTGTAGACACATGGCTGACGACATAAAGTTTGGGCCTATCTGAGACTCGTGCTTGTATGGCTAAATGGTAAGGCGACCACTCGCGATAAGCGAGAAATTTGGGTTCGAGTCCCGGTCCAGCACAAATTTTCATTGTTGTCATTCCATTACTGCAGCTGATGGTTACCCATTACTGGTAAGTTCCTATGGGATCGAACTGCTGAGGTCATCGGTCCCTACACACTACTTAATCTAACTTTAACTTACGCTAAGGACAACATACACACCCATTCCCGAGGGAGCATTCGAACCTCTGAAGCGCGAACTGCGGCAAGGCGCCTCATACCGCACAGAGCACATAATGTTAGACCCCTTACAAAGGTAGGTGGAATAGGGCTGAACTTCAGCGGCAGGAGGAACAAGACTTCTGGTTAGGAGAATAAAGGATTATAAATAAAAAGTCAAATGAGAGTAATACAGGAGTGGGTTTAATCATAAATAAGAAAATAGGAATGCAGGTAAGCTACTATGAGGAGCATAGTAAACGCAGTATTGTAGCCAAGATAGACACCACGTCCTCAACTATCATAGTAGTACAAGTTTATATGCCAACTTGCTATGCAGATGATGAAGAGATTGAAGAAATGTATGATGAGATAAAAGAAATTATTCTGATGGTTAAGGAAGACGAAAATTTAATTGTTAAGGGTTACTGGGATTCGGTAGTAGGAAAAGGAAGAGAAGAAAAAGTAGGAGGCGAATATAGACTGGGGAAGCGGTGGAAGGAGTGAGGGATGGGGGGTGGGGGATGAAAAAGGAAGCCGCCTGGTAGAATTTTGCATAGAACATAATTTAATCAACGCTAACACTTGGTTTAAGAACGATGCAAGGTTGTATCCGTGGAAGAGGCATGAAGAAACTAGAAGCTTTCAGATTGCGTAATGGTAATACAGAAATGTTGAAGTCAGATTTTAAACTGTAATACATTTCCAGGAACAGATATCGCTTATGAAGTGCACATTAGAAATGAAGACACTGCACGAAGGTAGGACAATAGGGAGATGGCGCTAGACTGAAGGGACTAGAGGTTGTTAAGAGTTTCAGCGGGAGCAATAGGCGACGATTAATTGAAACAGTTGTCGCAGGGTAAGGGAATACAATAGAAGATCAACGGGTAGCTTTAGGAGATGAAATAGTGAAGGCTGGAGAGGATCACATAAGTAAAACGGTAAGGACTAGTAGAAAACCCAGGAGACACTGAATTTAACTAACGAAAGAAAAAAAATATGAAAATGAAGCAGGTTAAGGAGTATACAAAGTCCAAAAATGAGACTGACAGAAAGTGCAAAATGGCTAAGCAGTAATGACCAGATGACAAATGCAAGGTTGTAGAAGTAAGCATAAATACGAATATTACGAAGGCCTTTAGAGAAAAGAGAAGCAGCTCAGATGGTAAACCCGCAGTAAACAGCTGAAAGGGTTAAAAGGTTGAAGGAATATGTATATTGTCTATACAACGGAACTGAACTTGAGGACATGACTGTAGAAAGAGAAGAGGAAGTAGGTGAAGATGAGATGGGAGGTACGTTACTACGCGAAGGATTTGAATGAGGCGCCGAAAGACCTTACAAGGCTCCTGGAGTAGACGACATTTCTTCATAATTATCAAGATGCTTGGGAGAGCAAGGTTGTAGAAGCAAGCATAAATAGGAATATTACGAAGGCCTTTAGAGAAAAGAGAAGCAGCTCAGATGGTAAACCCGCAGTAAACAGCTGAAAGGGTTAAAAGGTTGAAGGAATATGTATATTGTCTATACAACGGAACTGAACTTGAGGACATGACTGTAGAAAGAGAAGAGGAAGTAGGTGAAGATGAGATGGGAGGTACGTTACTACGCGAAGGATTTGAATGAGGCGCCGAAAGACCTTACAAGGCTCCTGGAGTAGACGACATTTCTTTATAATTATCAAGATGCTTGGGAGAGCCAGTCACGACAGAATCATTCGAACTGGCGTGCAAGGTATGCGAGACAGGAGAAATACATAATACAACCCACACAATGAAGACCAAGAAACGTCGAATAAAGGAAAAACGCCGGCCGAAGTGGCCGTGCGGTTCTAGGCACTGCAGTCTGGAACTGCGAGACCGCTACGGTCGCAGGTTCGAATCCTGCCTCGGGTATGGATGTGTGTGATGTCCTTAGGTCAGTTAGGTTTAACTAGTTCTAAGTTCTAGGGGACCAATGACCTCAGAAGTTGAGTCCTATAGTGCTCAGAGTCATTTGAACCATTTTTTTAAGGAAAAACAGTGGAGTCGTAAATTTTTGTACAATGGTAGGAGGAATGTAACTAGTTCAACTGCTCTTTGTAAACACCCATACATGGTGAAATTGGTCTCTCATTCCATATGCCTATGTGCTATGCGTATATTACTATGTGTAAATTTACTGTCACCTAACCAACCGCTGTTAGTGCGGCTTTGGTACAACTGGCTTGAAAGTGAACCATGTAGTTCGAAACTAGTCGCTAGAATAATTAACCACAACTCTGACGGAGTTACAATAAAGAATTTACTCAAGAATTCGTATGACGAACGTTTTAATGCGGTTATCGAGTATTACTGAAAAATAAAAACAATATTTCATGAAGTCATAAATTACTACCGCAGAAGTTTGTCCATATCACGATATAAAAGAAAATTATTGAGTCGCTTTGGATATCTCTGCCGCCACATTTAATGATAAGAGACTACAGTAAGCGGAAAACTTTGTCCAGGTAAAACGGTGAGATAATTGTAAGTGGTAAGGTGATAAGTCATAATGTACTATATATTTTTAACTGATCACATGTCAGGTGAGTGATAGGAAAAGGAAGTTTGCGAGTTGTACTGCGAAGAAGGCTGTGCCTGCCATTGATCGTACGATTAGATGTTTACTTTCTAGAATACTGTCTCAGCCCGCATCTCGTGGTCGTGCGGTAGCGTTCTCACTTCCTACGCCCGGGTTCCCGGGTTGGATTCCCGGCGGGATCAGGGATTTTCTCTGCCTCGTGATGGCTGGGTATTGTGTGATGTCCTTAGGTTAGTTAGGTTTAAGTAGTTCTAAGTTCTAGCTCTGCGTGTTCGGTTAGGGTACGGTTTACCCTCTGTAATATATGAAACTCAGTGGAAATTTCATCGATGGAATTTCAGTGGTGTTATGCGAAATCCTCACAGAAATGACGAAAAATGACGACGAAACACATAAAAAAGAAAAAAGTAGATAAAAGCTTTGTCTGTGAAAGGCAAGGATGACCAGATTATCATTTTAATGTCAGAAAATTGCATCATACTCACCCGTTGTTTCCGAAATATACCCGATAGAGCGACGTGCTGTCAACTCCCTGGGTTTATTCTGATTCCACGGCGGATGTATTCGTCAATATTCATGAGCCTGTGGCATTTTGATGATAAACGAACAGAAAGAACTATGCTACGTGGCACTAAAATTTTATTTAACGTACATTTTAATACATACTAATTTGTCACTGTACTACAACAACGGCTGTAAAGCGTTCTGAAGATTTTTCCTGTGACAGCTAAAACTGGGAAACAGAGAAATAATTGCGAGATTTTGTGCTGTATAAATGTTTAGAAATCTGAAACCAATCCACTGTAGCCTCTCCGCCGTGTCACAATATCGTGTTTTACAAAGATTTATCTTATTATCAGTGATCACAATTATTATTCACAGGATTCACTATCCCAGAGAAGCTACAGACATCACATTCGCACCACCCTGTCAGCACTCTGGCTGCATGGTTTTCTAGAAAGACAACCTCAACTGCTTGAAATCAAAATGTGGAGCGTGTTGGCCTATGACTTTTGCATTTGTCAGACTTGTCTTTGATCGAATACTTTTCGTTTTTGATCATGTAGATGATGTAGTGGTAAATTGCGGAATGAAGTACCGGTGAATCGTGGTTCAAATGGTTCAAATGGCTCTAAGCACTATGTGACTTAACTTCTGAGGTCATCAGTCCCATAGAACGTAGAACTACTTAAACCTAACTAACCTAAGGCCATCACACACACCCATGCTCGCGGCAGGATTCGAACCTGCGACCGTAGCGGTCGCGCGGTTCCAGACTGTAGTGCTTAGAACCGCTCGGCCACATCGGCCTGCGTGAATCGTGGACACGCATCAAATCTGTCTCGCGGAAAATAAGTCTGACAGCGTTGAAAGGGTAATTGCCTGGTTGTCATTGCATATAAAAAGTACAACGGTATCAACGCGATAGTTGACTTTACTTGGCATGGTCTCACTCAAGACGATGCGCTCTTGTCTTCTTCAGACATGAGATTCAGCGCACTCCATCAGATACAAGTGACTTTAAACGTGGCACCGACTTACAGTACAGATAGGTTTTTTTTTTTTTTCATACGTAACGCTTCACCACTGGTGGTATTCACTATAAGTGCCGCCGGCCGCGGTAGACTAGCGGTTCTAGGCGCGCAGTCCGGAACCGCGAGACTGCTACGGTCGCAGGTTCGAATCCTGCCTCGGGCATGGATGTGTGTGATGTCCTTTGGTTAGTTAGGTTTAAGTACTGCTAAGTTCTAGGGGACTGATGATCACAGTAGTTAAGTCCCATAGTGCTCAGAGCCATTTGAACTATAAGTGCCAGAGAGGTTTCTTTGCTCATCCGAGGTCTGAATCTAGACCATTCAGTTTTTAACCTGACACACAGGAGTCCAAAAAAGTATGCTTATGGTGCATATATTATAGAATCTCCCTCGTCACTTAACGTAAGTGTCGTAAGACACCATTTTCGTTTAAATGATCTGAATGTGAACTTTGAAACTTCAAATCTGGCGATTCTGCCGTTATTACGCTATAAGTTACCATTGTCAAGTAGTTTCAAAGATTTAATCACTGTATTCCATTTTTGTCTGACAGCATTGTTTTGTACGGAACATCGAAGTTTTAATGGCACATTATCAAATATCGACTACTGTCCTAAGTGTAACAAGAACGAAAGCACTGGGTTTCATGGATCAAGTTTTAATGCCGGGTGGTAACAATTAAACTTTCCCTCGTTAAAACGTTATAACATGGAAACTAATTACCATACGAGTACCAGACTTCGTAGCATTAATGTCCAGAGTATGGGGTGCATGATTCCATGCGTCACAGCGCCACCGTCCAGTGCTAATTATGGCTACCAGGTGCCATAATCAGTCGTCGTGATTCATAGTTTCACACACTTGACCAGTCGCAGTGCACTTGTTGATAAGTTAACATGAGATTGGAGCCGGCCGCGGTGGTCTCGCGGTTCTAGGCGCGCAGTCCGGAACCGTGCGACTGCTACGGTCGCAGGTTCGAATCCTGCCTCGGGCATGGATGTGTGTGATGTCCTTAGGTTAGTTAGGTTTAAGTAGTTCTAAGTTCTAGGGGACTAATGACCACAGCAGTTGAGTCCCATAGTGCTCAGAGCCATTTGAACCATGAGATTGGACATTACGAGCAGGGCAGTATTGGTGAAGCTCTTTTATCATAATAACAGTAATGCCGCAACTGCACTTCGAGAATATCGTCGGCTGAAAGGATTACGGCAGGGTCCTTTTTCTCCAACCGCTGTGCGGATCATGATGAAAAAGTTCGAATCAACTGGAGAACCGGCTGTGTATCCGGGAAGAGGACGACGACCGATTGCATCACAGGTGGTTGATGAAATCGCTGTTGCTGTGGCAGACAATCCTGCGCGCAATTCCCGACATTCCTTGGTCCACTGTACGGAAGATTCTTCGAATCATTCTCAAATGGTATCCGTACAAATTCTATATCGTACAGCAGCTTGCACCAAAGGATGCACAACGACGTGTTGACTTCGCTCTCCACTTTCTTGCAAGGATCGAAGTTGAGGAGGGTTGGCCCTGGACCGTTCTATGGACAGACGAAACTCATCTTTCTCTGAGGATGCGTTGAACACATAGAACTGCTGAGTGTGGGGATCTTCACTTCCAGTCACCGTGCTTGAAGTTCCTTTGTATGGCGAACGTGTCACCGTATGATGTTGCTTGACGACTAGGTCATCATTGGCTTACTCTTTTTTGAACAGGTTGGCTCTCAAGGACCAAGGACGTGCTATGTGACTGGTCAGCGTTACTACAATGTGCTTCACCACCATGTCATACCCGCCCTACAGGAGAGAGACGCATTCAACTCAAAAGTTTTCAGGCAAGATGGGGCCCTACCGCACATCATTTGTGAAGTTCACCTGCTTCTCCGAAACATATTCGGAAACGATCGAATTATCACCTAATCTCATTTCGTATGATTTCTGGTTGTGGAGCTACCTGAAGGGCAGAGTTTACGACGGGAACGTTCACACATGTGCTGATCTGAAGCGCTACATATCAAGAGAGTGGGGTTGTTTGGGGAAGGAGACTAGACAGCGAGGTCATCGGTCTCATCGGATTAGGGAAGGACGGGGAAGGAAGTGGGCCATGCCCTTTGAAAGGAACCATCCCAGCATTTTCTGGAGCGATTTAGGGAAATCCCGGAAAACCTAAATCAGTATGGCCGGACGTGGGATTGAACCGTCGTCCTCCCGAATGCGAGTCCAGTGAATATCAAGAGAGGTAGGCAGCACACCTACGGACATGCTTCGTTCTGCTGTGCAGAATGCAATTCTGTGCTTTCAGACTCTTCTAGGCACTTATGGGCGCCATACCGATCCCCTTTTGTAGCAGTAATCGTACCAGTGTGTAATGGTATGATGTACCGTAACAGCACATTAAAAGTGTTTCAGTTGAATTGATTCTGCATTAATTTTCTTCCGCGTGTCCTTGAAATTAATACTACAGAGTTTGGTACTCGTAGGTAATTAGTTTCCTTGTTATAACGTGTCAAACAGGGAAAGTTTAATTATAACCACCCGGTACATTCGAGCGTCGTTGGTAAGTTAGATGCGAACTCCTTTAGTCAGTTCGTTTTAAAGTGGGAAACACCATCGACAAAAAATAATGAAAATAATGTCAGGTTCACTATCTGACACGAATGAATGTTCTACGAAACAAATATTTGAGTAAAGAAATTGAGAAAAATTTATGGTTTGGAAAAATAGGTGAGAACTATTTATATACTTCTTTTCCTCAAAAAATATACTTTAGAGTAAGCATTACCAAGCTGAGTATGATAACCGCAATTACGTACTCAGAATAACAGGGAGTGAACAAAAGTGTGTCATTATGCGTAAAACCACCGAAGGTCTTGTACAGATCTAGGTGACCAACCACAAGTGCGTGGGTAGAACAATGTAAAATCATTCTTCTCTCTGTCGAGATACAGTTTGAGCTTTCAATCTGACACCAGACGCATACACACTTGATGCGTAACTGGCATCCGTAACCGGGTCCACAACTCGTGGTCTAGAGGCTAGCGTTGCTGCCATTGGACCACGGGATCTCGGGTACGATTCCCGGCCGGATTGGGGATTTTCTCTGCCCGGAGACTGGGTGTTTGTGTTGTCCTCATCATTTCGTTATCATCAACATCATTTGTGAGAGTGACTAGATTGGATTGTGAAAAGAAAATGGACCGTGTAAAAATTGGGGCTTTGCACGGGCGCTGATGACCGCGCAGTTGAGCGCCCCACAAACCAAACATCATCATCATCCGTAACCGTCCATGAATCATCAGTTATTAATCATGTGCACTCCGTCCGTGAACGGGTGCGTTCGGGGGGAACGAATTTCATATAAAACAGTAAATTTATTGAGACTTTCTTTATTGTTTTTAGACATAAGACTGTAAGAATAAAATCGAATTTGGCGTCGATATCTATTTATCAGTTGTTCGAAAAGTTTAACCCACTTGCCGCTTTGTGATAAAGGTTTTTGATTCGTTTGAGCTAATAAAGGTAAAGCTGTTATTAACTCGAAAACTAGTTGAGCACCACAGTGCTTTACTAGATGGCCCTACTGCAAGCATGACTGGGTGTTGTGTGATGTCCTTGGGTTAGTTAGGTTTAAGTAGTTCTAAGTTCTAGGTGACTAATGAGCATAGATTTTAAGTCCCATAGTGCTCAGAGCCATTTTTTTTAACCCTACTGAAAGCCATTGCGTTCCTCCGACCTTTGTAAAGACTTAGTCAGCGAATTATAAGGGATCCGACAGGTTAACGAGGACTCCGTAGTTCGGTGTAACTCGTCACTTTTCACATTAACAGACATTGGCAGAGAAGAAAGAAAACTAAAATGCTATGGTTATTCTTGGTGGTATAGACTCTCAAATGTTTTAAACTCCAGTTAGACAATCCTTAAAGCGACACACATCCTAATACAGTCGATGTGGATCGACTCCGACACAGCTACACTGAATAATAATCAGCGGCTTATCAAACGGGATGGGGGGAGGGGGTGTCGCTCGCCCACCTTCCCCACCTGACAGAGTTTAGTAGTAATTATCATTTCGCTCACGTGCCTGAATCGAACAGGAAACGCACTGACAGGTAATCAAACGATAAGTGGAAACTTCACGACAAAGGAAAGAACGATGTTCAGGAACTGAAGATACTGCTGAAGCGATACGATGTTTGGTTGACCAAAAACTCTGAATTATGACTCGCGTGAGACCTTGTACATTAAATTTTTTAAAAATCTGCATTTTATGGAATGATGGGAGATTCAACGAAGGCCGTAACTGGACGGAGGCATTTCTTTCTTTGTGTACGATACGTCGACCCTCAGACTCTCGAAGTAAAAGAACACACGCCCATTGTTTCGATGGAGCAGCTAATGTGTCGCGGAACAAGGTCTTCAAAGAATTTCTCGTTCAACAGCAGCCATATAGTTATTACATTCACTGCAGTAGTCACTGTGTAAATCTCGCACTACAGACAGTTTCTAGATGTTGTTGCCATTGTGCTAGGTCTTCGTAACTATGAAAAACGTCCTAAATAAACTGGTGTGCAAAACTTAAGGACGAAAGGTGCTTTCCTTTAATGCGTCATTCATAGCTACGTAACATAGATCGATGAAATTTGCAAAATACACAGAAAGAACTGTTACAGTACAGAACAGAAAGTAGCTGAAAGTAATAAGCAAAGAGACGAACTGAAATGATATTTCCACTCAATGATAATAATTACACTGATGTCGCCACGATTTATGTAAGCCTTCTAGACATTACAAAAGGCGGGGCATGGTTCTGATAGGATGTGTGATCGACATAGACGGCAGGACAGGACATATTCTGCAACGGGCTCTTACGCTGGCCACAATGTTGGTAAGGAGTTCTTGCGGCAGGTCGTTCCATTCCCTCATGTGCGAGGATGACATCTGCTGGATGGTCGATGGTACATGTGGATGCAATGCAACGCTTGCCACAAGTGGTCGATGGGATTTAAGTTGTGGTGGAGAGTGGCGTGAGGGAGGGGGGGGGGGGGGGGGGGAGGACGTGTCAGACAGTTCGCTGAATATCCTCTCGTTTCATCTGCGGATTTCGACGCGGTCGCTCACTGTCTTCCGTAAAAATGAAGTCAGAGCCAAATGTACCCGTGAAACGAAAAGACGCACCTAGGTGAGGAGTACAGTGTAAATAGCGTTGTCCGATGAGAATCCCGTGTTCAAAGATCTGGAGGTCAGTACGCCCATGCATTCTTATGCGTCCCTACACCGTAACACAGGGAACACCGAAACGATCATGTTCGACAGTATACCCTAGTGCATTATACGTTCACTGTGTTCACACCTTCCGCCTTATGAATGCATCTATAACATCGGGTCCGTATTCACCACTTTTAATATTAATGATTTTTTCTCTTTGTAGAACAATACAGCATATCCCATACTATACATATGCACTATATACAGGGTGTCCCATTTATCTTGACCATCCTAAATAAATGTTTGTCCAGATACAAGTTACAAAACGTTTCAAGCAAATGTTCTTTAGCCATCAGGAGGACATCAATCAGCATGATTGCCTTCGTTGTAGCTTTGTTTTTTGCAAAGATATGTACAGCGGTATGCCTTTTTTAAAATGCCACCCTGTATTTTTTATTCGGTAATTTATGTCCTCTTCTAAAGACCTATTCAAAAATGTATCACAGTTTACCATTCACTGAAACACAATGTTATTAATTACATAACACAACACTGACGTTGATGTTCCCAGCGCTTAGTGCAGGTGCTCGGGGTAATGGAACACATCCACTTGCTGACGCTGAGAAAGGAGAAATGTAAGCATAAGTAGAATGCACACCCGTCATTCCGTCAACCATCGTCAGTTCAAGAGTTGCTTGAATAGAATGTTCACCAACGAAGAGAAGGTAAAAATGCTACTCATCTATGGGGAATGGAAGTTAGCAGAACAGTAATTACAATACTGTTTTCTTGTGTATGGGTACACTTAGTACAGTATTTTAGTCCTTTTAAATACTGATGTATACAGTTGGAACAAAGTAAAGGCTGTCCTTCCCACAAACTGCATGGACATAACATCTCTTTCATTGTTGTTGTTGTTGTTGTTGTTGTTGTTGAAGGTAGGCGAAATGCTACGCAGGTAGCGGAACTGTACAGAGAGCTATATCCTGACAAGAATCCACCTCGCGGACGGATGTTTTCTCGTCTTGTTGCGACGCCTCAGGAAACGGAAATCGTCGTAGCACTCTCACACACGAAGCTGCCGAAGCTACTATTCTCGCTTCCGTTGCTATGAATCCACATGTGAGCACACGACAGCTTGAACACGACATTGGCATTCCTAAAACCACTGTACATCGTATTCTTACACGTTACCGGTTGCATCCTTACCATGTACACCAACATCAAGAATTACATGGTAATGATTTTCAGAATCGTGTACAGTTCTGTCAGTCGGCACAGCAGCAAATCCTCGCCAACCCGAACTTCTTCTCAATGTTTTATTTACCGATGAAAGTTCTTCCTCAAAAAAGAGACAGGTAAATACAAGGAACATGCATTATTGGTCGAGCGACAACCTACGATGGCTTAGACAGGTGGAACATCAGCGTCAATGGAGAGTTAACGTCTGGTGTGGGATACTACAATTGTTGGCCCCTATTTCATCAATGGTAGTCTAAACAGCACAGCGTATGCCAACTTCCTCAGACAAACTCTTCCTCCTCTTCTGGATGAAGTGCCGCTAAGAACCAGAATGCTTATGTGCTATCAACACGATGGATGTCCAGCACAGAATACCTCGCGTGCACTTCGTGTTCTGAACCGAAGCTATCCTGCTTGATGGATTGGTCGAGGAGGAACAGTTACTTGGGCTGCTAGGTATCCTGATTAAAAATCCTCTGAACTTTTTTCTTTGGAGATGCATTAAAGACGTTGTCTATCGCAATATTCCAACATCTCTAGAGGACATGCAGGAATGTGTCGTGCTTGCTTGTAATTCTCTTCAGCGGGTAACACTAGAAGCAGTAAATAATTCTTTCATTCAACGAGTGCACCAGTGTATCGGTGTCCAGGGTCATCCTTTGAGCATCTTTGAATGTTCTACTACTGATCACTGGTACAGGAGAGTCAAAGTCAGTTTTGTGTTATATTTTTACTTAGTTTCCATTTGTTTTCTGACAACCCCAGCAAGTGGACGAGTTCGTGATCCGAGTCTCAAAGTCAACGTTGTGTTATGTAATTAATAACATTGTGTTTCAGTGAATGGTACACTGTGATACTTTTTTGAATAGGTCTTTAGGAGAGGAAATAAATTACCGAATAAAAATACAGGATGCCATTTAAAAAACTCATACCGCTGTTCATATCTTTGTAAAAACAAAGCTACAATGAATGCTGATTGATCTCCCCCTGACGGCTAAAGAACATTTGCTTGAAACATTTGGTAATTTTCATCTGGACAAACAGTTATTTAGGGTGGTCAAAACAAATGAGACACCCTGTATTTATATATTTTCTGAAACATGTGCGTCTAATTCACTTTATACGAAATCAGTGAAAAGCTTTGCTTGCCCCCCGCACTAAAAAATAGTTGGTACGCCACTGATGTAGCAGAGATGTAGTGGCTGTTGAGTAATGCTGTACTAGGAGTGATACATGAACGAGGTTGATACCACTCTGGTCATCTAGATAAACAGGGGGTAACCAAAATATAGAAATACCACAAAAACAACAAATTACCATGCCTAATACGTTTAGGGAAACCAATGCCATTCAAAACAGCTTCAGGTTGTCTCGGAATGGATAAATACAAGTTTTCAAGGGAATCTTATCCCTTTCTTCCTGCGAAATAGTGGCAAGTTCAAGTGACCATGAAATAAAATGTTGTGTGGCGAGGGCCACCCGTCGGATAGACCGGCTGCCTGCTGCAAGTCTTTTAGGTTTCGCCACAACTGCGACTCGTGTGTCGGTGAGGACGATATGATGATGAAGGCAACACCGACCGACGAAAATCTCCGACCCACCTAAGAATCGAGCTCTGGCCCGTGGCAGGGCATTCTGCCACACTGACCACTCATCTATTGACGATGGTGGAGGTAGATAGAGTCCACGTGCGTTCTCTCCAGAGTAGGCCACAAAGACTTCGTAATATTGAGACCTGATTCTCGGTAGCCAGGCTAGATACGACAGTTCATCTTAGTGCTCACAAAACGAAACCTGGACGATGTGAGCTTTGCGAACAGCTCGCCGTTGGGGAATAAACATTCAACATCTGCATCTACGTACATACTCCGCACGCCACGGTACGGTGCATGGTTGAGGGTACCTTGTACCACAACTACCCATTTCCTTTCCTGTTCCACTCGCAAATGGAGCGAGGGGAAAATTACTGCCAATATGCCTCTATATGAACCCCAATTTCTCTCATATTTAACTACTGCGCTACAGGCTGAGTGAATTTACACTTACAAAAACGCTAGATTACAACTCTTAAACAGAAAACCATGCACGATATTTTATAGATGTACTACGAGGAAAATATAGGAACAGGCGAACACTTAACTTGCCGCTCTGTAGATATGTGTAGGCCGAGAGCGAAAGCCTGAGTGACTGGCTTCCAAAGCGAACACATATAGGAGTCGTCTCTTAAATTTACATAGATAGCTTTAGCTAGAAAGGTCACGTGCTGATTTATTTTGAAGATTTGGAAGGGCAGGACTGGGAAAATGATAGTCACCTTCGAAAAGGCTCTAGATTTCAGCAGAAAGGTTCTGCTGCCTTCAACATACACTGCGAACTAGGGCCACGAAGATAAGATACGAGAAACAGGGATGATTCGGAGGCATGCAGACAGTTGTTTTTCCCTCGTTCTGATTGCTAGTAGAACAAGAAAGGTAATGACTAGTAGTAGTACAGGGTAGCCTACACCATGCGTCGTACAGTGGATTGCGTAGCATCAATGTAAATGTAGATGTACTTATGCGAAATGTATGTTGGTGGTTGCAAAATCGTTCTGCAGTCAGCGTCAAATGCCGGTTCTCTAGATTTTCTCAATAGCGCCTCGCGAAAAGAGCGTCGTCTTCCCTCACGGCATTCACTTTTTCGTCCACAAAACATCTCCGTAATACCTGCGCGCTGACCGAACGTGCTGGTAACAAATCAGCAGCATGCTTTTGAGCAGGTTCGATATCTTCCTTTAATTCGACCTGGAGAGGATCCCACACTCTCGAGCAACACTCAAGAATGGGACACACTAGTGTTCTATGACTGTCTCCATTATATATGGACTACATTTTCGTAAAATGCTCCCAATCAAACCGAAGCCGATAATTCACCTTCCCTGCTCCCACCCTTACGAGCTGGTTCCATTTCATATCGCTCGGCAACGTTACGCCTAGATACTAAACTAATGCCACTGTGTCAAGCAGCCCACTACTAATACTGTATTCAGACATTAGGAGATCGTTTTCCCTACTTACCTGCATTAACTTACATGTTTCTACATTTAAAGCAAGCTATCACTCATGACACCAACCAGAACGTTTGTCAAAGTCATTTTCACTGAACGACTGTAACTTACGTACACCACAGCATCATTACCAAACAGCCACAGACTGCTGCTCACCCTGTCTGTTGGATCATTAATGTATACAGAGAATAAGAGAAATCCTATTACAGATCTCTGGGGCTCTCTTGATGGTATGATTGTCTCTCACTCACTGTCGAGGATAACATGCTAAGTTCTACGTTCTAGTCACTCACTTATCTGGGAATCGATTCAGTACGCTCATACCTTTGTTAACAGTCCGCAATGAGGCATGGTTTCAAATGCTTTCCTGAAATATAGGAATGTAGAATCCTTGGTTCGTAGGCTGTCATGCGAGAAAGGCGCAAGCAGAATTTCGCATGAGCGACGCTTTCTGAATCTTTTTGGATCTGTGGACAGAAACATTTTTGTCTCAAGGTAACTGATTATTTTCGAACTGAGAATGTGTTCAAGAATTCTGAGGGAAATCGATGATAACGATATCGCTCTGTAGTTATGAGGGTCCGTTCTTTTACCCTTCTTATATACGCGAGGCACCTGTGCTTTTTTTCAGTCACTTAGGACTTTGCGTCGAGTGTGAAATTCGCAATAAATGCAAGCTAAGTTAAGGGGACAATGCCACAGGGTACTAGTAGGTACCAGGGACAGTTCTGGTACCAGATTCCTCCCCTCTCCACGCCTCTGATACACTGAAGTCAAAGAAACTGCCTGACATCGTTTAGGGCCCCCGCGAGCACGCAGAAGTGCTGCAACACGATTTGGCAGGGAATCGATTTATGTCTGAAGTAGTGGAATTCTTCAGGGCTGTCCATAAATACGTAAGATTATGAGGAGATGGAGATTTCTTCTGAACAGCACGTTGGAAGGCATCCCAGATATGCTCAATAATGTTCATGTCTGGGCAGTTTGGTGGGCAGCGGTAGTGTTCAAACTCAGAAGAGTGTTCTGGACCCACTTTGTAGTATATCTCGAGGTGTGAAATGTCGCATTGTCCTGCTGGAATTGCCCAAGTCCGTGGAAATTTACAATCGACATGAATGGAGGCAGGTTATCAGATAAGATGCTTACGTACGTGTCACTTGACAGACTCGTATCTAGACGTACGAGGAGTCCCGTATCACTTCAACTGAACGCGTCCCACGCCATTACAAAGCCTCCACAAGCTTGAACAGTCCCCTGCCGACATGAAGGGTCCATGGGTTCATGAGGTAGTTTCCATACCCGTATACGTCCATCCGCCCGATACAATTTGAAACGAGACTCGTCCGACCAGGCAACATGTTTCCAGTCATCAACAGTCCAATGTCGATGTTGACGGGCCCAGGCGAGGCGTAAAGCTTTGTGTTGTGCAGTCACCAAGTGTGCACGGGTGGATCGTCGGCTCCGAAAGACCATAGCGATGATGTTTCGTTGAATGGTTCGCACGCTGCCACTTGTTGATGGCCCAGCATTGAAATCTGCAGAAAATTGCAGAAGGGTTGCACTTCTTTAACGTTCAACGATTCTCTTCAGTTGTCGTTGATCCCGTTTCTTGCAGGAGCTTTCTTCCGGCCCCAGCGATGTCGAAGATTTGATGTTTTACCGGAATACTGATATTCACGTTACATTCGTGAAATGGTCGTACTGGAAAATCCCCACTCATCGCTACCTCGGAGATGCTGTGTCCCATCGCTCGTGCGCCGATTAGGCCTGTGACATCACGTTGAAACTCACTAATATCTTGATAACCTGCCATTTCAGCAGCAGTAGCCGATCTAGCAACTGCGCCCGACACTTGTTGTCTTATATAGGCGTTGCCGACCGAAGCGTCGAATTCTGCTTGTTTACATACATCAGTATTTTAATACGCGTGGCTATATCAGTTTCTTTGGCGCTTCATTGCATAATTGGCCTATGTATGAAATTGAGGGATTCAAAAGTTGGCGAAAAATTAAAACATAGCAGGGATTTTCTCCCACTCCTATGACGTCGCTGTAAATGTAAGACTGTTGTCCTAAGTATAAATTGGTGGGAAATTCTAAATTCATAGTGGTGGAAGTAGGTCACTTGAGCTAAGTACACAATTCAGAATAGTGGGTTAAAATGGCTCTGAGCACTATGGGATTTAACTTATGAAGTCATCAGTCCCCTAGAACTTAGAACTACTTAAACCTAACTAACCTAAGGACATCACACACATCCATGCCGCAGATCCAGACTGTAGCGCCTAGAACCGTTCGGACACTCCGGCCGGCCAAGATAGTGGACCTGGAATATTGGCACAGCGTCTATAACATCAGAATCCAAGAAGGTAATCCATAATGGCTGGCGTCGAATAGTGGCACTGGCTTCATGGCATCAGAAACCAAGATCTGGAATCCTGGCACTGGCTCTATTATTTCAGACGTCATACTATCCTCCTGAAACAAAGGATGTTCGTTTCCCCTGCAGATCTAGGCCTGTCTGGTAGACAAACAATGTTAACGTTATGATCTGCTTAATCTGTTTTCTCTACGCTGTTATTCACTCAGATACTTGTTCTAAGCATGTAATTCGAGATAGCTAATGGGGTTCTTCCCCAGTGTCACATACGGCTCTCCAAAGTTGAAGTCCAGCTGTATTAAGTAAAAGAATCTCCCCCCCCCCTTCTTCTGACATCTCAGCTTAAAAATTGTCATCCTAAGTTTCAGTCTGACTGGTCCTAAGCAAAAGTCCATCTGTGTCATACTTAAACAATTGATGGGAATAGGCTAGTAAGAGCTACATCTTTATTTAAACATATACCCCTCCATGGAGACTCTCCTTTCCGTGGTCGCAAGGTTTATGATTGACGGATGGTCAAGAAGTCAGCAGGGACGTAGACTGCTAAGAGCCAAATCACAGGGCACCACTGCCACCACCGGGAGGTTGGGCAGGGCCGATGTCGTAGGATGATGGTAACCTGTGCTATTTTTTTAATTTACCGCCAACGTTTGAATTTCCAGCCAATTTTATGCTTATGACAACTGGCCTACGTCAGAGGTGCGGATGGTGTGAAGGGGGATGACGTCATAAGTGATGTACTTTGGTGTCAAAACTGTCGCTGTGTACTTACTCATGGTCTCTGAGAAATCGAACTGTTATTCCATTCTAATCTGGCGAGTTGTTTGTTTTCAACTCTTTCAGTAACTTCTCTACGCCAGGAACGCCAATTATTATGTGCTTCATATTGGTGTCTGCACGACGGTATATTTGTACGATCGTCTTGAGTGAATGATTTCTTAAACACGAAATTTAAAACTTCCTTTTGCTGTCTTCAGTTGCCAGGCCAGACTGGTCGACTAGTGAGTGGATAGAAGCGTCCGACCCGCTTAGTGATTTTACTTGGGACCAGAATTTCCTCAGGTTGTCGGCAAGATCTTTCACTAATGTATGATAGTGAAAGTAGTTGTATGCTTCTCATATCTATCTTCTTACAGGCGCACGAATTCCTACTAACTTTTGCCCGTCGACATTTGCGCCTTCTTTCTGAACAGAGAGTGCAACAGTCTCTGCTTACTTGGCGTTTTCCGAATTTTCTTATTAAGCACGGTTGGTCTTCTCTGTCCTTGACCCAGTTACTCTGCATGTACTTATCCATAGAGCGATTTAGAGTCAGTTTAAGCTTTGCCCATAACTCCTCAGCGTCCATCATATTGTAACTAAATTATGTCCGTTCATCGTTAAAATGGGATGCTAACCTGCCTATCTGCTCTTTCTAGCACAAATGCTCCCATAGCCTTTTTGATGGATGTGTTAAATTTACGACCCATCATCACTATGATGACATCATGAACACTCATTGCTGTCTCTGTACTGGCACCGTCGGCAATGTTAGGCCTCTTTGTAGATACACGATCTAAAATATTTCCGTTAAGTGAGCATTGTCTAATTAGATGTTCAAGTCAGTTTTCGGAAAACGCGTAGTTCGTTAGTTACTTGGTTAATTTCATGTTCCATAGATGATTTGAACAAATGTTCCATCGAAATGATGTGGAACCAGTCAGTTTACAGAATACGTATATAAGATTAGTATTAACATTAATTAACACATTATTCTTTTGGCCCTACTTACGCAACTACGCTTTTTCCCCTGGTTATCAGTACTTCACAAAACTGTCTGTCTGTATCACCTGCAATGAATCCAGAGTCGTCCTAATCTATACTCGGTACATTGAAGTAACCTCCAACTAATATTGCATGACCTCGATATTCTTGCGCTACTGGTTTGAGACTTTCTTTGAATAATTCTACAACTGTAACGGCGAAATCGGGTAGCCTGTAAAAACATCCGACACCTAGGACCGTTCTTGGGTAGAGATAACTACACAATTAGACTCAATGCCGTCCTAGTTTGATAAAATATTTTTATTGAAAGCAAAGAATACTTTCCATCCTATGGCATCCAGTCTGTCGTTTCAATAGACGTTGCACATCTCGCTATATGCGAGGTTTGGAACCTAGATAGTGGTAATTATTTATTCACAACCGATATAAAAGAGTTACGTGTTTGCACCTGTTACAGTTCTCCAGAGTAGTCACCAGCGTTGTATAGAACCCGTTGCCAGCGATGTGGAAGGCATAGAACACCGTTAGCAGAGCCTGTTCTGTTGATGGTGCGAATGGAGCGGTCTACTGCCTGTCGAATCTGTGGAACAGTTCTGAAGCGAATGCCACCGCCAATGCACAGTATTACTGTTCGTTTTTGGAGCATCGTCTGCGACTAGCTCTTCGAAAGAAGCGGCGACACTTTCTGCGCAACCCACCCATCATTTTGCAAGACAATGCGCGGGCGCATACAGAGCAAGCTACGGCTGCTCTGTTCGGTCGATGGGACTGAGAAGTACTGTACCATCCACCATACTCCCCGGACTTAAGTCTTTGTGACTTTGATTTGATTCCGAAGATGAAGGAACCACTAGCTGGCATTCGCTTAAGAGCTGTTCCAGAGATTCGACAGGCAGTAGACCGCTCCTTTCACACCATCAACTGAACAGGCTCTGCTAACGTTATACTACGCCTTCCACAGCGCTGCTTTGAAGGACACTAACAGATGCAAACATATCACTCTTTTATATCGGTTGTGAATAAGTATTTGCCACTACTTAAGGTCCAACCCTCGTATTTCTGAGCTTTCTACTTCGGGGTTCAGCCAGCTCTCGGTTCCGAGCATAATGTGCGCTTGACAACTTTCCTTGAGAGCAGAAAATTCAGGGACTTTGTGAAGAATACTTCGAAAATTTACTGTTCAAATTTTGTCAACCAAAATGCTCACAAAATCCTTGACAGTAATGCGACCTTACAGAGTAACGATGAGGTCGATGGAGTAGCACGATGTGGCTGCCAAAGTCAACCCAGAACTCCCGCCATGTTTCACTCTTGGGACACAAACTTGGACAGAAGTTGAAGGCAGCATGAAACAAGACTCATTCAACTAAACGACTTGCTTCCATTGCTCCATGGCCCAGGATTTATGATTTCGGCACCACGTTTTCCCGTTAGGACATTTGCATTGCTGGTGAGTGGTTTTGAAATTCCAGCTCGTCCTGCAATTTCGTGATTCTCGAGCTCCCTTCATGTTGTTTTGGTGCTGACAGGGCTCAAGAGTGTGGCATTCAGTCCTGCAACGACTTTTGCAGTCATCGTCCTCTCACCTCTCTTAGAATACTCTTCAATAGCCGTCCGTCGTGATCACGAAACACAGACATTCCTCTGCATTGTGACCTAGCGGATAATGTTTTCTGCTTTCCCTGTGTACGGTATAGATCTTTGTTACGGAAGCACACGCCATTCTGGAACATTTGGTAGTTATTTGTGGTAAGGTTCTATGGGACCAAACTGGTGAGGTCATCGGTCTGTTGACTTACGCACCACTCAATCTAACTTAAACTAACTTACACCAGGGACAACACACATACCCATGTCCGAGGGAGGGCTCTAACCTCTGACGGGGAGGAGCCGCGCGAACCGTGCAAGACGCCCTGACCGCGCGGCTACCCCGCGCGGCTACTAGCCCATACTGAGGATGTTCCACAGGTGTCGTTCTTGGTGAAACACAACAGCCATCTTGCAGGCTCGGCTATCTCTATCTACGTCGAGGCATGCATTTCTCGCAGTGTGTACATATTTTGGCCAACCCCTGTAACTGACACTTGGGTGTGAGGTCCCTGCTAATTCTTTTCTCTTTTTACGTCACTGCAACGTAGTAACATTGTGAATACTTCTTTTGCTGGTTCATCTGCTTTTTTATAGTTAAATGTATAATTATAGATTACTTTTATTATGTCGTGCCAAATCTTTGCTATTAACATGTTTTTTTTTTGTTTGTTTGTTGAGTGTGCAATATTTCAGTATCATGTGATAATTACACTACATGTAATGGATATAATGAACTGCTACACGAGAGGGAAAGTGGGAGCAGTATGTAGATAGACGAAGAGTGGAATATTGTGATTGCGTGTGACAGTTCGCATGAATGCGGAGATAGCAGTTGGTTGGCGTCGTGTCGGAATGAAAAGTATGCCAAGTACCGCTGAACATATTCCGAATACCGTGTGGACTTAATACCGCCATGAACATTGTGTGATTAAATCAGCGGGAGTCTCGTGAAATGCTCTAGGCTAAATTTCCAATGTATTCCTGGTATTGATAGGGATTTTCTCTTGGAAGGGGGGACTAGAACAAGATGCACTCACCTTCCTGATGCCAATTGAGGAGCTGCTTAAGTGAGAAGAAAACCGACCTCGTCCGGGCGACGGCGTGCACACCATATGCCCCTCCATGTCGTATCTGCATCATGCCGAATGGCAGAGGTTGATATGGTGGCCGGTCGATATCCCTTGAGCCTTCAAGGCCTGGACTAGGAGCTCGTTTTTAATCAGACATGTGCCTTACAGTGAAGATAGCTCATTAGTAACCAAAGGATCCAAGTTCTCACTGTTACCATATCGCATCCGTACAACTACTGTTTGCTGACGTAGCCTTATTTTTGCTCTTGTTTGCCACTATATACATGTTCAGGTATATTTCGGGAAGATGCGCTCCGCGAATGTGATATGTGTGTTCAGTGATGTTGTTAAGAAATTTTACATGTTTACATTTTATATTCCGTAAAATGAGCGCAATCTGTGGCGTGCACCTTTAGGTTTCTGGCTCAGACCAGTCACAATAAATTATGTTGTTTCTCACTGCTGTAATGTCTAAAAAAAAAGTAGAAATGATTTTACTTTTACACTCTGGAACTCGTCACATAGCACGATTTTCGAAATCGTGAGAGCGCGTACTAATTTCTTCAATTATCTCTGGGCAATACTATCATGTGTTTCGGTTATTTTACAGAGGTATTTATTTGATTTTAGTAATTTTTACTTCTGAAAGTTTTGTTTACTAATTGTAAACGTGATTTTATAGTAATTTTATTTTAGAAATGGTTTATTCCAATTCACAAGTCATTAAATGTTATTTAATTAAGGTTATGAGTTAAATATTTAGACATATCCACAGTCAGGATTCCATAGTTTAGTTAGCAGACTCTGGGGAAACAAAGCTAGAAGTTTAATCTCGTCAGAGCAAGTTTCGTTACGTCGGTCTGCACAACTATTAGAGCTAGAAAGCCTGTGTTGGGTGTTGACGTTCACTTCGTTGCATTTAAAAGTTGTAGAGTGTCTCAACAACGAATCTTACCGCCGTTTATTGCACTGTGAGCCAGTACTATGGCTAAATATTGTCAGCCGCCTCGTGCTGCAGTAAATGTTATATTTTAATTCGATTTTGATTTGTTTTACTACATTTCAACTGTCTTTTGCCATGATATTAACACAATTTTATCGCATTATATTTAAAACAAAATGTTGAATAAGAGAGGATTTTCATTTGTGTAACATCCTTTTAAGCCATGCTTAATGCAACAAATATGTGAAAGTAATGTTGATTCGTGGACGAGCGGTTCTAGGCGCTTCTGTCTGGAACCGTGTGACCGCTACGATCCCAGGTTCGAATTCTGCCTCGGGCATGGATGTGTGTGATGTCCTTAGGTTAGTTACGTTTAAGTAGTTCTAAGTTCTAGGGGACTGATGACCTCCGATGTTAAGTCTCTTAGTGCACAGAGCCATTTGAACCATTTTTGAATGTGGATTAGATTTCAAGCTGTGGGAGGTACCTGGCAGATGTTACCGAGCGGTGTGGCGCAGTGTTTAAGGCATTGCAGTAGTATTCGGTTGGATCATAAATCCCCCTCAAGACATTCAGGCGTTGGTTTCCTATGGTTTCCTAAGCCGCTTAAGCCAAATTCCGGTTCCCGCCATACCCTTACCCCATGCGAACTTACGCTCCGTCCACAATGACGTTTTGTCGATGGAGCTTTAAACCGTAATCTTCCTCCTTTCCTTTTCGAAAAAATATCTGCTTTATTCATCCACGAATGACTATGGGCATCTGATACGATCCTTACTTGAAACTAATATCCCAAGAGATGATTCAAATGGCTCTGAGCCCTATGGGACTCAACTGCTGTGGTCATTAGTCCCCTAGAACTTAGAACTAATTAAACCTAACTAACCTAAGGACATCACACACACCCATGCCCGGGGCAGGATTCGAACCTGCGACCGTAGCAGCAGAGCAGCTCCGGACTGGAGCGCCTAGAACCGCACAGCCACCACGGCCGGCTATATCCCAAGAGAATTGGCGACCAAATACATAACGCATAATATGAATCTGATGTATCAGCTGTCGTTTTAGTGAAGGTGTGTTTCTATCTACTGTTCCCCCTCGTGTATCCCTTTAACAATATGAAAACGAATACACTGGACGGAGGAGTACCATAGGTAGGGCCGCAACAAATCCAGTCTCCCTCCATTTCTCTCTCTCTAACCCTCTCTCTCTCTCTCTCTCTCTCTCTCTCTCTCTCTCTCTCTGTCTATCTGTCTATCTATCTATCTATCTATCTATCTATCTATCTATCTATTTTTTGAGTCATCAGTGTTCCGAATGATTTGATGCTGCCCGTCACGAACTTCTCTCCCGCCCTAACCTCTTCATCTCAAAGTAGCCAATGCACTCTTCGTCCTCAATATTTTGTTGGATGCAGTCTAGTCTTTGTCTTTCCCTATTGTTTTTATCGTCTACGGCTTCCTCTAGTATCGTAGGTCATTCGATGACGTCTTAACACATATCCTGCTATCCTGTCTTCTCTTGTTGTCAATGCTTTCCATATATACCTTTCTTCGCCGTTCTGCGGAGGAACTCCACATTGCTTATCTTATCAGGCCAGATAATTTTTAACGTTCTTCTGCAGCATCCTCTGACGAGCAAAGAAAACATTATCGTATGCACTGTTACCATATCCAGAGTTGATGCCAGTACGAAATGAACATTTAGGCTGAAACATAATCGAATCCTTCCACAAACGCATCTTTAGCCAAAAACTAAACGAATATTTCTATAAATGCGCACATTATATAAAATATAATTCAACATTCACGGAAACGCATAAATAAGCTAAATTATAATCGAATCTGTATGTGGTTCTTTCAGCATTTTTGTTCGCTAATAGGAAATCATAAATCGCTACCGAAGGAACGAAATCTTACGACATTTTGTTGCACCATGATGCCATTGCCCATTTTGTCCTGTAAGTGAGCGAAAATTCTCATCTCCCTAGTTGCTGCTACACATGTTGCAAGTTCAGAAAGTCACCGGAACGGCTCTGCCGATGGGCTTGTATCCTATCGAACATTCACTGATGTGACAAAAGTCATGGAATATCTGCTCATATCGTATCGGAACTCCATTTGCCTCGCGTTTTGCAGCAACTCGACGTGGCATGGACTCAACAAATCATTGTAGCTCCCCTTCAGAAATAGTGAACCGTGGTGCCTCTGTAACCGTCCATAATTACGAAAGTCTTGCCGCTGCAGGATTTTGTGCGCGAATCTGGCTCTCGATTAGCCCCACAAATGTTCGGTGGGTTTCATGACGGGCGATCTGCGCGCCAAATTTTTCGCTCGGATTCTCCAAGATGTTCTTCAAACCAATCGCGAACAATTGTGGCCCGATGATATCATGTATTGTTATCTGAACACGAAGCCCATGAATCGCTGCGAATGGTCTCCAAGTGTTGAAAATAACCGTTTACAGTCAATGATCGCTCCAGTTGGACCAGAGGAACCAGTCCATTCCAAGTAAACACTGCCCACACCATTATGGAGCCACCACCAGCTTGCACTGTACCGTGCTGACAACTTCGCTCGATGGCTTCGTTGGGTCTGCGCCACACTCGAACACTACCATCAGTTGTTATCAGCCGAAATAGGAAACATCTGATGAGGCACGGTTTTCCAGTCGTCTATGGTCCAACCAATTTGGTCACGAGCCCAGGAGAGGTGATCTCGCGCTCTTAGCAAAGGCACTCGCGGCCGGCGTCTGCTGCTACAGCTCATTAACACCAGCACTGTTCATCGTACGTACTACATTGATTTCTGCGATTATGTCACGCAGTGATGCTGGTCTTTTAGCTCTGGAAAACCTACAAAAACGTCGCTGCTTTCGGTCGTTAAGTGAAGGACGTCAGGTACTGCGTTGTCTGAGGTAAGAGGTAATGCCTGAAATTTTGTATTAGTGGAACGCTCTTGACACTGTGAACTCGGAGTATTGAATTCCATAACGATTTCATAAATGGAATGTCCCATGGGTCTAGCTCCAGCTTCCATCCCGCATTCAAAGTCTTAATTCTTGTCGTATGGCCATAATCACGCAGCAAACCTTTTCACAGGAATCGCCTGGGTACAAATGACAGCTGCGCCAATGCACTGCCCTTTTATACCTTGTGTACGCGATACTACCGCCTTCTGTATATGAGCATATCGCTAGCGCATGACTTTTGTCACCTCAGTGTATTTCCGATTCGGATGGAAAATGTATTGCAGCACGATCAACAATTACCGTGACCCGGAGCTGAAGACTGAATAGCCGAGCAAAATGGTTCAGCCGCTAAGCTTATGCATCCGTGTTCAGAAGGATCACACCTCAAACCTTTTTACTGTCACACAGAACTAGATATCCGCTATATCTACAAACCACTTCAGGTTTTGAATAAGCCACGATCGATTTTCAGCTACATCCATGTAAGACAGTGAACCTGATGTCGACTCGAGTACTGAGAAGTGAAAAGTGTCCATGAAGAGGTCATATTTCCGAAAGGCTGATGCGACATGAAATTTGTCCTTCGTTTGGTGACCGGATAACAGTTTAGAAAATAATAATTATACACTGTCGGAAAACATCAGTATACCTGGAAAGATGACGAGTTTGATCCGATATGGCACATGGGGAATAGCAGATGTTTCTGGTTCAAAAGGCTTTGAACACTATGGGACTTAACATCTAAGGTCACCAGTCCCCTAGAAATCAGAACTACTTAAACCTAACGAACCTAAGGACATCACAAACATCCATGCCCGAGGCAGGATTCGAAGCTGCGACCGTAGTGATCACGCGGTTCCAGACTGAAGCGCCTATAACCGCACGGCAACACCGGCCGGCATGGTTTCTGGCATACCTATGACATCGCCATCTGTATCTACCCTTCAATAAGTAATACTCACAGCGAGAAGGATCAGTGTGCTGGTAACATGTGAAGCACGCATGCAACGATGCATGGAGGTGCACGCTTGCTTCCCACAGCCAACTGAGCGAGTTTGAAAGATGTCAGATTGTGACCTTCCGATTGGCATGGTGGTCCTTTCGGAGAAATGGGGCAGAAGCTGGACGTGCTGTGTCTGTTTGCAACGGTGCTTTGTGAGGTGATGCTTTGTGCAACGATGCTGGTATCAGTAATCACGTGAACATTCTCACACCCGTAGATGAAGTTCCGAGCGTCCACACAGCACCGATACCCACCAGGATCGTTGTATTGTAAGGGCAGCAGCGACAGATCGTACGGCTACCACAGCACAGATAAGAGGGCTTGTGAACCCAGACGTGTCAACACTAAGTGTTACGAACCGGTTATTAGCAGAGGAACTACAGGGACGCACTCCTCTGCCGAGTCTTCCGCTCACGTCACAGTATCGACGTGCTCTGCTCGACTGTTGCCGTCAGAGGATCACTTGGAAGATGGAAAGGCGCCCCGTCCTCTTCCGCAATAAAAGCAAATTCTGCTTGCAGGCAAGTGATGGTCTTTTGCGGGTACGGCGTAAATCTGGTGAGCTCCGTCTCGAAGAGTGCATTGGTTCAACTGGCCCCATCCCAGGCCTTATGGTCTGAGGTGCGATAAGCTGCAACTCTCGTTCACCTCTGGTGTTTCTGGGGGGGGGGCTTACCAGCGCTCGGTACGTCCAGAATATTGTTAGACGATTTCTTTTGCCATTCTTGCAATACGAAGGAGATGCGTTGTTCCAACAGAATAATGCTCGCCCACACACCGCCCGTGAAACTCGACGAGCTCTGAAAGGCGCGCAGCAACTCCCTGACCATCACTATTTCCAGACTGCAGTCGACCACGTGTGGGATATGTTAGGACGAGAAGTGAGTCGTACGACTCGTCAGCCAACAACTCTTACAGAACTGCGTGAACAGACCGAGTAGGCGTTGCATAACGTACCCCAGGACATTGTTAGCCATCTGTACGATCCACTGGATGCCTCAATCCGTGCCCGCATAGCCGCCCACGGAGGCTACGCCACGTACGAATGTGTATATTTCAGTATCGTTGAATACCTGGTACCTCAGAAATGCTTGTGCTATTGACCTGTAAATGTGATCATCTCATGTAATCCATATGCAATGTTGCAACAATAAATCTTGAGTAAATAGGAAGCCTCTAAAACGATGTTTTTTTTCCGCCAGTGTAATTACTTCACCTGTTATCGAGCTACTTCGCTGCTGCAAAAATTGTCCTCTCTTACTGCCAGCCTTAAAGTCATAAACAGAATGTTCATATCAGACTTAGCCAGTATATTATCCCGTATGAATGTATATCTCACTGTTTATGATATCAGAATGAATAAACAGTTTATCTCTACATAACGTGTGATATCTCGTTTGACCTCTTTCACCAGCGCAATTACTGAATGAGCCTGAATTTTAAAAGATTATTTCTCTTCTCTCGTTGCATGGTAAGCTGTTTACTTAACAACGTGAGTGTCACAGAGAGACGTCTCGTTTAATGCGGCACGCTTCAGTGAGGCAGAGCAGAAAGTTTCTCTGCCGGTGGCAGGCTGCCATACCGCGGCCGAAGCGACGGCGCTGCGCTGTGCCGTGAAATGGAATGAATGCTGAACGCTGCCACGCCGTATGTATTGTGAGCTGTGGTGTAGCCTCCAGGGTCGTCGAGAGCTTTGGCAACAGGCTAAAAAAAAGGCAAGGATAGATGAGTTTTAATCGCATGGCATAAAAACTGATAAATGAGTGAAAATTACGGAAAACATTCCAGTTGCTCTATCTAAATGGCATTGCCGAAGATAAAATGGCATATTAAATGCCTTATTAGCGCTAGTTGATGTACCACCGAATAAAGAAATCCCGAATATAAGCTGTGCCTCCTACTTCTTGAAGTATTCTAATTTTTAACGAATTATAATTAATGAAAATTAAATAATGTGTTATTGACATTAAATATCTTAAAATCCGCCTAAAGATTTGACACTACCTGTGGAAAGTAGTGTCAAATCTTGGTAGCCGTAATTATTTGCAACAAAATAACATAGATTACTTGTATTTTTCCTTTCAGCCGAACAGTCGTGCGTGTTAAAGGGCCGCTTTCGGAACGGGGAGGTGCGGATCGAATCCGCCCGGCAGGTTAACGACATGGGTCAGCCTGGATGTAACTTTTTGGCTGTTTTTCCCACAGCCCACTATGAGAGTACCAGACTGGTGCCCAAGCTCTGCCACACTTATACGATTCGCAAACATTTAGAAATATTCCGCTCACTTTCACGTGAATAACATTACGCACAGAAATTTGGAATACACATATTCTCTGCCAGAGGTAACAGGGTGGTGACAGGAAGGTCCTCCAACCAACGCTTAAACTAACGACGCCAAATCCGTCAATTACCTTGCCGACCGTGCGCCGACGCGGTACTAAGGCACAAGAATAACAATAAGAAGAAGACATGTATTTTTGCTTTCACAGCTTTTTTCCATCTACCTGTTCTACAGTTCAGGCAATCACTATTTCCGCGATGACTCCATCATCGTCATTTATCATCTTCACTGGTATCATCATCACCACTTGTAAGCCTTCAGCCGTTTCTTCCCTCCTGTTAGTTGTCTTACATATTTCATTTCCTGAGACACTCACGTCGTTAGATATGGGCATAGAAATGTTCATACGAGTTTCCTTCAGGTTCTGCTTCAAGAAGTAAGGGCCTGGTGTTTTAGCATTGGTTTCTTTGCTTCTCCTCTCAGAGGGAGGAAGAAGAGTCCAGTCGATCAAAAGTCGTGCAGGTAACTTTTGGAAGGTCTATTTACAACACCATTCATCACTTCTTCCAGCAGGCCTAGTGCAGTAAGGTACGTAGCAGAGCTTCTGTGAAATCTGTAGAGTTTAAAGGAGGCACTGGTAACAGCTGTGAGGGTGTCTCATGAGACGTGACTGGAATACTCTCTCGGTAAGAGAACTACACACTTGGGAAGGGCAAGAATCCAGGTTTGAGTCAGGTCCGGCACAGGGTTTCTAATCCGCCAGAAATTTTCACTCTGCAGCGGAGAATGCGCTGATATGAAACTTCCTGGCAGGTTATAACTGTGTGCCGACCGAGACTCGAACTCGGTACCTTTGCCTTTTGCGGGCAAGTGCTCTTCCTTTCTTCCAGGACTGCTAGTTCTGCAAGGTATGCAGGAGAGCTTCTGCGAATTTTGGAAGATAGAAGGCGAGGCACTGGCAGAATCTGTGAGAAAGGATCGTGAGTCGTGCTTCGGTAGCTCAGTTGGTAGAGGACTTGTCCACGAAATGGAAAGACCCTGAGTTCGAGTCTCGGTCCGGCACACAGTTTTAATCCGCCAGGAAGTTTCACATCAGCGCAAACTCCGTTACAGAGTGAAAATTTCATTCAGGTATCTGGACAGTTTGTCGGATGGGGTCTTGAACTTCTGTCAGCAAAATTTTGCGGAAATTATTCTGTTGCACAGACAATTTCCTGGAATGCACCTGGCACTGTCTTCCAAGTCCACCAATATTTCTAAAGATGGACACCGCTGTCAAGGCATTGATGCAACGACAGATCGCTGTGTGTCACATTTTAAACCCTCAAGTGAGCGGGACTGTGCCGGCGAGGAAACTAAAAGATGGCATATGCAGAGAGGTAACATGCACGGTAAACAATTGGCGTCTCTAGATTATCAAAAACAACCAATTTCTGTTGTTATCCATAGTGAAATATTAACCAGTAAGAGATGGGGAAGTGATATTAATTTCTATACGTCTGCTGTGTGACATTAATTCTGTACGTCTGCTGTTTAACAATGTAGAGAGAGAGAGAGAGAGGCGTCCAAGCACAAGGAAAGCGAGCAGTTACTCTTATTGACTCGTTAACTGTAGTGTTGTTACAAATTTCGCATCGAAAGCAACTGAGGTGACAAAAAGTCGTGGGACAGTGATATGCACATACGCACAAGGCGGTAGTATCGCGTACACAAGGTATTAAAGGGCAGTGCATTGGCGGAGTTGCCATTTGTACTCAGCCGATTCATATGAAAAGGCCACACCGCGGAATTAACAGACTTTGAATGCGGAATAATAGTTGCAGCTAGACGCAAGGGACATTCCATTTCGGAAATAGTTAGGGAATTTAGTATTCCGAGATCCGCTATATCAAAAGTTTGCCGAGAGCACCGAATTTCAGGCTTTACCTGGAACCTCGGGTGACGTAGTGGCTGACACCCTTCACTTACCGATCGATAAATAAGCAACCCTGCGTGAAACAATCGCAGAAATCAATGACGGACATACGACGAATGTGAACATTAGGACAGTGCATTTGCTAACATCGTGATATCGCCTGCAGCACCTCTCCTTGGCTCGTAACCAAACCTGTTGAACCCTAGACGACTGGAAAGCTCTTGGTAAGAGCTTCAATTGGTAAGAGCTAAAGGCAGGGTTCGAGTGTGGCGCAGACACCACGAAGCAATACATCCAAGTTGTCAACTAGGCACTGTGCAAGCTGTTGGTGGCTCCTTATTGGTGTGAGCTGCATTGACAGGGAGTGGACTGGTTCCTCTGGTCAAAATGAAACGATCATTGCCTGTGCGACTACTTGGACATCATTTTCAGTCATTAATGGTCTTCATGTTTCTAAATATGGAATTTTTATGGATGACAATGCGCAATGTCACAAGGCCACACCTGTTCGCGATCGGTTTCAAAAACATTCAGGACAATTCGAGCGAATGGTCTGGCTACCCAGATCGCCTGATAGGAATTCTTCGAACATTTCTAGGAAATAACCGAGAGGACAGTTGGTGCACAAAATCCTGCACCTGCTACAGTTTCGCAATTATGGATGGCTATAGAAGCAACACGGCTCAACATGTCTGCAGGGGGTTCCCAACGACTTGTTCAGTCCATACCACGTCGATTTTCGGCACAACGGCGGGCTGAAGGAGGTCCGACACGATGTTAGGAGGTATCCCATGATTTTTGTCACCTCAGTATAAAGATCGCAATTTGCCTAAGCTCATTCATGCGTGATTGGCTGTTGTTAGATTTGTGCCGAACATTACTGAGATGCGTGTGACATCCTGAGGGATATTTACCATGACAGCAACTGCAGGGAGCAGGGGAATGGTAGGTACTGGAATCCAGTAGAGTAAAGCTTTAACACAATAGTTGTTTTTATTTTTCAGAGACCTCCACAAAAGAAATTCGGCCAATCATTTAGAAGGCATATTCCAAGTTAATTTAACAAAGTACTTTTAATGAACCACCAATTGAAATTAAATAAAAAAAATTATTTAACAAATCGTGACTATTAAGGTAGCAGCTTGTCCTAAGCAAATGCAATTATCAAAGCTATTGTAATACAAATAAAAGAATAAAATAACACACTTCAGTTACAGCTTTAAATACTCGGATACTAGCAACGCTGATAGACGACAGGTTTCTAAAGAAACAACAATTCTTAATCAGCTCCTCCATACCAAGGAAACAAGATCAGGTCCGCGCAGGTGGTGCATGTGCCTTAGATGTTACGAATGCACTAGCACCAATGGATCATTTGACTACAACGCACATAAATGATAATTACACACATACCATACATGGGATTCGTAAGAAATATAGCGAGTCAATGGACATCAGAACATGAAATAAATTTCAAGAAAAATTACTAGTTAAGCTATACATGGCACTACAATAACCCCAATAATCCAGCGGCAGAAATGTTATCAGTTTATGTAACATCGGTTTCTCGTTGGCTCATACATTAAGTTAGTAGACTTCGAGAAATTAACTAGAGTACAACTGGTTTCGCCACAAGAAAAGCCACTTGAAACAGAGTTCAACTAAAATATTTCTATTATTGCCAAAGCGCAGCTGGGGACACTACGGTCAAAGCAGGTCCCCCACAGAAGAAGACGCGATGGCTCAGATTAGCAATCCTACACAATCCAGTTGCGCAATAAAATGGCCGAAAATCACAAAATCACCAGCGAACGTGCCTCGGGGACTTGCGGCGAAGTTTAAATCTTGCCTGGCAGAAATCTTCAACGCAAGCGACGCAACGCTCTGCTGGACGACAGTGCTCGATAAAGCCATTCTTCACGGTGCAACCACCCGATAAACAGAGGGTACAGCGCGTCCACTGCAATCCGCGGAGCCTTCCACACCACGCGGCATAACAACCGAGAGCTCCAGACCTTTTCCTCTCTCCGCTGTGAGGCATTAAATCTTCACGTTTCTTCTTCACGTGCCTCCTATCACGCGGCAGCGAAAACCGTGGCACCGCCATGCAGTAACACAATCTTTGGCCGCTTTTGTCAGGTATCGATACGAGCCGGTGCATGGCTCAGCCTCCTAGCTCTACTCTCATGCACGGTTAAGGGCTTCAGTATTGGCTCCTTCTGGGTCTGAGCTTCTTCCATTTTTAATATGACTTAAACGAAACCTTTTTACCTTGTCCATGGCTGTTCCTTATACCCAAAAGGTGACTGGCGCAATGATCCGCGCAACTTCGTGGGGAGCCACAAAACGCGACAATACTTCTCCAGAATTATTTTCGGTATCCTTATTTTGGACATGAATACCCAGACTTCAAACAAGGTAGGGCACCTCCCCTGTTTGTATCGCCAAGCCTCTCTCTGTTGTGCAAACCGAATATTTCTGGGTGCCTTAGAACAGATGTTTACATCATTTCGGCGTCAGTTTTCTCTGCAACAAATCTCTGATAATCCGAAAATTTTCTTTGATAAATTAAATGGACACAAAAACATCAACAGTGACGGCATGGGCATATGGCCCCCATGGACCGCTGAATTCAGGGCAAAGTTGAGCCACACAAGAGATCTGAACCAAGTAATTTGCGATTTGCTATGGAATATGATCAGTGTAGACTTGGTTGACCCTATCAGCGAACGAGTGTTGCGGGTAACAGCGAATCGTGGCGAAAAGGAATATTACACTGCCAGAATAAAACTAGCGAAACTCTCTAGATGTAAACGTTGGGGCGTTACCTACCATGCCACCCAAATAATTAGAAACACACTGAAATTTGATATCGCTTAATGTTGAATCCAACAAGCGGGATAGCACAGCAGTGCCCACTGGCAAGCCAAATGGGACTCTGGTAAATTGGAATAGATTCCAATCACTATAGAAATCTGGTAAGAATTACATCTTACGGTTAAAGGTATTTGATAATAAACCTGAGTCCAATCTGGTACTGAGAAATAAAGAACTTCAGTGAACCATTTAAAGCAGTTGAGGAGATCCAGTAACGGGTTTGATTCTAATATAACCTTTTGGTTCAAGACCCGATAATCTACCATCAGTCGGTATCCCTTCCGTTCTCTTCTATAGGAACTAGAAACATAGGATCCACATACGAAGATGTGACTCCAGCTTGGTGCTTCGGCTCCCCCATCTTGTGCGAAGACGGGTGGTAAGGCGACTGCTGTACTGGCACCTGGTTCGTTAACTAAATGTCATATTCGATCTTTTTGGTGGCACTCATCTGGTCTGTAAAAACATCAGCGAACTGATCCAACGAATTTAACATTTCCTGAGCTTCCGGAGATTTAAGATGGTCTAATTGCAATTTTTTCAAGCCGCCTTCCACTGCATTAATACTAGCGGCCTGTTTACGCTCGCACAATCTACACTTCTTCTCCGGTAAAAATTGAAAGAGAAAACTTTTTATAGCACAATTCAAAACACATTCCGTCTTGATATGAAATCGCGACCCGTTATAACACTTGAAGACAAGCCGCTAGATACCAGGAACTATAATGACAAGGCAAATCCAGAATTTTTACTTGAACCAGCAACTTGCCTAGAAATGACAAACTTCCTCCATTCACTGCACGACATTTCGGATTAACAGATTGCAAGGGAGGTAACTTACAAAGAGATTTATGCCTTTGATGCCAATTGTAATCAGTTAAGGAATAATTACTTCCCGAATTCCAAAAACTACAGATCCGATTAGTGATCGATAGCACTGCAAACAAAGGGAAGGCTCCGGTTCAGCCCCGTAATCTTATTACAATCTCTTGGTGTCTCCTCCCCGCCGGCTGGAGGGGCCAAGTGGTTCTAGGCGCTACAGTCTGGAACCGCGCAACCGCTACGGTTCGAATCCTGCCTCGGGCACGGATGTGTGTGATGTCTTTAGGTTAGTTAGGTTTAAGTAGTTCTAAGTTCTAGGGGACTGATGACCTCAGACGTTAAGTCCTATAGTGCTCAGAGCCATTTCAACCATTTTTTTGTCTCCTCCCCTCGCTTCGCCGATACCGTCAGCTGTTCTTAAGATTACTTAGCTGAAATTTTCAATAGTGCGCCACATGTTGATTACATCGAATATAGTTACCCCCGTGGAAAGAACCTTGCCAGGTTCGATCCAGTACCAACTCCTGATAATTATCATTACATGTCCTCCTCCGTTGTCGCCCTCTGTCAGAGAAAAATCTTTCCAGAGTGGCTACTAACTAATCAAGTTCCTCAAAATTGTTAGGATTTCTCGCGAAAAACACCTGAGAGCTGTCCTCCAGCAGCATGGCTTCCTTAATATTATTGACAGTGTAACTTTCTGTATTTTCTAAACATAGCGCAAGCCTAATTCTTCGGATACCGTCCATGTAATGAACAAAACTTTCATTCCTCCCCCTCGCTTTGAACTCTAAAATAATAATTAACTCATTCTCCCATCTACTGGAGAGATTTTGATGATCAATTGTCCTACGCACTCTCTCATGGGACTCCAGCTGGCAGAGAGTTGTAAGTAGGCTGTTTAGGTTGTTTTATTGGTAACGCCACATAGCGCTCTGTATGAAAATCACTGCATGTGCTGTGTGCAGTCAGTGGCTGGTTGGCATTGTTATAATACTCGTCATTGTAGTGTTGGGCAGCTGGATGTTGACAGCGCGTAGCGTTGCGCAGTTGGAGGTGAGCCGCCAGCAGTGGTGGATGTGGGGAGAGAGATGGCGGAGTTTTGAAATTTGTAAGACTGGATGTCATGAACTGCTGTATGCATTATGA
The DNA here is from genome assembly GCF_023897955.1 of Schistocerca gregaria. Taxonomy (NCBI): domain Eukaryota; kingdom Metazoa; phylum Arthropoda; class Insecta; order Orthoptera; family Acrididae; genus Schistocerca; species Schistocerca gregaria. The sequence continues at coordinate 944,122,774 of NC_064920.1, forward strand.
CTTTTGAACGCTAGTAAGGTAAATAAATAAGTTGTTTGTTCTCTATCAAAATCTTTCATTTGCTAACTATGGCTATCAGTAGTTAGTGCCTTCAGTAGTTTGAATCTTTTATTTAGCTGGCAGTAGTGGCGCTCGCTGTATTGCAGTAGTTCGAGTAAAGAAGATTTTTGGTGTGGTAAGTGATTTGTGAAAGGTATAGGTTAATGTAAGTCAGGGCCATTCTTTTGTAGGGATTATTGAAAATCAGATTGCGTTGCGCTAAAAAAATATTGTGCGTAAGTTTAAGCACAGCCTTGTACAATTTTTATAAGGGACATTTCAGAGTTTGCTCAACAATTCCACTCAATCTACCTGGCAGAGAGTTTGCTCAACAATTCCACTCAATCTACCTCTGGCTAAAGAATAAATCACCTGAAATATCATAAGATGAGAAACTGAAGGACGTCAGTTTGACCCTGTAACCTAACATGTAACCACAAAAAATGTACCATCTCAGTAACTCCACACAATTGACGAAACTTCTAATCCCTGTAGTATCCTAGCATTTAGGTCAGGAAGCTTAGCAAAGCAACACCACACTCCCACATCACCACCTTCCGCCGCAGCTCTGCACTCTACATTTAACACTGTCTTCCGATCCTTCATGCAAATGCAAACATTTAACATTGTCTTCCGATCCTTCATGCAAATGCAAACCGTTGACCAAGATCTGAAGTCAGCCCTGCGATTTTTCTAGGATTGGAATTTGTTCTCTACCTGTATTAGTCTGAAACAAATATTGCACACCATTATCTAAGTGGCTTAACTGAGCTTGAATACACAATACTTGCTTACGGGAACGGCAGTTGTCCTGCAAAAGCTTAAAATTAATCAACTGTGATTACATCTGGAGTGGTTGTGCATAGCGACCGTAGATAAATAGCCATCTTCAAGCATTTTCATTACATTTCAACAGACTCGGCCAGTTCACCTCATCATACGTTCTTGCAGGTGTACAGGCAGAAGGACACTGTAAGAACGTGAAAGAACACAAATACCCGATGAACACGGGGCGCAACGGGTCTACTGCAAAGCGCTGCGCCTCTGCGCTCTTTGACACCAGGCGGCTTACCAACAGGAGCCTTAGCGCAATACACGTGGAGCAAGACTCCTGTCTCTCTGTCATGCGACATTAAACCCTCATTTTTCCTGTCGCTTGCCTTCTTGTCGGGCCGCGGCGACGACCATGGCACCGCGATGCTGCGATACGGTCCTTGACTGCCCTCATCATGCATGGAAAGAAGCAGGCACGCTGCTAAGGGTATGTGTCAGTTCACGAAAGAATCATGGGAGTAGAACAACGTGAATGTGGAAGTAATTCCTTACAAGTGAACTTGCTCAGGGTCTCATAGAGGAACACACACTAATGTTCTTAAATGGGGAGAGGTTTGAGAAATGGAACATGATCGTATATGAAATCACATGCGAGTCCCTTCACATATTACTGCAATTATTTCGACGACATGCTAGGAGAGCAGTATGACCCGTGATGACCAGGAAAAAGGCTTTTGTATAGACATTGTGGTCCTAAGTTGTGGAACGATCTAGAATCGGTATCAGTAACTAACGTTGACTACATGCAACTGAGCATCAGAAGGAACCTTTACCTGCGAGGGATGAAAACTTGTACAAGAGAAATAAAGGAGTTCGCAGATTCCGCACCGACTGTTTCGTTAGTAACGAAGCCAGGCAGCAGCCGCGAGAAAGTACAGAGCGTGTCACCACACATTCACGAAGCGCGTAGGCTTGGAGACTGGGATGATGGTGCAGCATATTGGAAGAAATGTCACCACTGCTTATCGGTGAGGCAAACCGTGTGTCTTTTTGAAGTAATAGCTACCGACTTCAGCCAGTATTAGAATCACAAACTTAAACAGCCCGCAGTGTGTTACGAATCCTACATCTCTGGTTTGTCCGCCTCCATAGCTGAATGGTCAGCGCGGCAGAATGCCATGGAGGCGCCTGTGTTAGATTTCCGACCGGATCGGAGATTTTCTCAGCTCGGGGACTGGGTTTTGTGTTGTCTTCATCATCATTTCATTCCCATCGACACGCAAGTCGCCGAAGTGGCATCAACTTGCACCAGGCGACTCGTCTACCCGACGGGAGGCCCTAACCATACGCACATTCACATCTCGGATTTCACATGAGTTGTCAGTTCCTTTAGACGATTAATCACGCAACGAGGTTAAGCAATCGCAGTAGCACAAATCGGAACAGCACGAGGCAGCAGCAGAATTACAACATATTCACTATGTTGCCCGAAATATTACTACTCTATAAGCAAATCTACAGAAAACACTAGGTTTGATACATGTGAATGAATAAAATCTCTGGTGAACAGAATTTAAATAGATGAAAACAGCTTGTTTAGTTTCCTACTGCTTGGTGAAATAACTTCTTAACATCAATGTACCAAAGCAGATAGGCATTTAAAGCTTCTCTGTTACCTATAAGATTGTTTCGATCGAAATCTGCAATTGATTTTGACTGCCTGCGGAAAATAATTCGATAGTAAGTGTACAAGTCATCAGTTATCATTTTTACTGGCGGTAAAGAAAAAGCAAAGATTCAGTTAGCTAGCAGCGTGCACTAGCTTGACGCTTCCGGGATTCGGGAAAGCGCGCCGGCCCCATATCGAATCCACTCGGTGTATAACGAGGAGGCCCAGTAGGCTGGCCAGCCTGGATGTGGTCTTTAAGTGGTTTCTGACATCCGTCTCGGTGAATCGCACTGGTACTCACGTCGCGCCTCACCTAGGCGATTCGCAACCATTTCGAAAATAGTTTGCATACTTCGGCATGAGATAATACTAGATACAGCCATGTGGGGTACAAAGTTACCGTCTGGAGGAGTGGGCTGACGACAAGGATATTCTATTACCATCTGCCACTAATACTGCCAAATCCGAAAATTAATACGGCTCAAGACCAGGAAGAACAAAAAGATAAATGAAAGGCAAAACCGATGCATGTTATGAAGGGATGCGATAATGGGTATCAGTTTCCGAATACAGGTAGAGCAGTGTCCTTAACGAAGTCTCTAATTTCCAAGACGTTGGATAGGCATTAGGCATCTGTAATGGTTCAAGCTGACAGCAAAGTCAGAGAGAGACATGTCATATCGCCTTGCACCGGGCGCTTAAAATTAAGCTGACAACTTTGCGAGTGCAGAAATGCGTAGTGCATACATCACAGGTAGGTACATTCATTAATTGATGAGCTCATGGAATACGCTGGAAAAATAATAGTTCCACCTTCTGCCATCAGTTGGAAATACGGCGCTATAAGCGGTCAGAATGTGGTAAATGGAAATGCCGTGTGGCTACGGCCTCCTGTCGGATAGACCGTTCGCCTGGTGCAAGTCTTTCGAGTTGACGCCACTTCGGCGACTTGCGTGTCGATGGGGGTGAAATGATAAGGACAACACAACACCCAGTCCCTGAGCGGAGAAAATAACCCGGGCCGTTAGGTATGACATTCCGTCGCGCTGACCACTCACCTACCAGGGGCGGACGGAATGTGGTGTTGGTGTAGGAAAAGGGAAGAAACGATCAAATACGGGATAACGGTCACAAGTTACAACATGTGTTCAATACGGTCTCCCAACTCAGCAACATACTGCGTCCGTAACGCGGCATGATCGACAGTTACTCACAGCATAACCGGTGTAAGCAGAATGATATGTCATTGTATGCTATCTTTCAGATCAAGCAGATCCTAGATAAATGCATGATAGACTGTGTCTTTCAGATATTCCCACAACCATAAGTCATATGAATTTCGGTCGAGGGATCTGGAAGGCCACACACCTTTAAATTGGCTAGAGATGATGCTGTCGTTCCGAAGGTTTCTCAAAATAAATCTTTCATCTGGAAAGCGACGTGTGCTGTCGTCCCGTCTTGCATGAAAATAGCAGTGTGGATACAGTTGCATTCTTGCAAAGCTGGAGTCATGTGTTGCACAAGGAGGCCCTTATAACGTGTAGATACCGCTGTGCACCTAACAGGCCCGTGAGGTTTCATCTCTTCGAAGAAAAATGGACCGAGAATGATGGAACTTGTGAAACCACTCCACACAGTCACATAAGCTGAGTGTAGCGGATCTTCCCGCACAACATGTGTTGAAGTAGAACCCCAAATGTGACAGTTCTGTGCATTCACAGCCTCATCTGTCCAAATAATATTCCCAGACCACATGTCATCCATTTCCACGGTGCCAAAAAAGGAAGTGCAATCCCACAGCGTTGTACTCTATCTTGCGATTTCATTTGGTGCACGTTCTAGATCTGCTAGGGATACCAGTTTAAAATGTGCCGTAAATTCTTACGAAGTCTTGACCAGGGGAGAGACAATTCCCGTGACGCAGCTCCACCACTGGTTGCAGAATTTGAGACATGTGCTGCACAGTCGCCTATAGCTTCAGAAACTTCGTCAACAACTGCTATGGGAATGAGCCGAGCCGGCTTCTGTGACCGTGCGGTTCTACGCGCTTCAGCCCGGAACCGCGCTGCTGCTAAGGTCGCAGGTTGGATGTGTGTTATGTCCTTAGGTTAGTTAGGTTTAAGTAGTTCTAAGTGTAGGGGACTGTTGACCTCATATGTTAAGTCCCATAGTGCTTAGAGCCATTTGAACCATTTTGAATGAGCCACCTCCCTCTGCAGATTTCTTGATCATATTCTTTAGCTCATTTAGTGACTTGTGGCATATCTACAGCTGTTTCTGTCAGCAATATTCCTGCAGTGCAGTGCTGTCGTTTGCTGAAGTTCTGATAAAATAACTTTACCAGTAGTGTGCAGTCTTTCTTCTCAACAGCCATTGCCTTTCCTAAGGAAAACTTCAATCTTATTGACCGTTTACACCAACAGTCACTCCACAAAAGAAATCAACACGCGTCGCCAAGTGACAAACAGCGTACTGACGTCAAAACAGGAAAAATTTTCTATTCTGACCGCTTACAGCGTTGTATTTTCTCCTGGTGGCAGAAAGTGGAATTACTATTTTTTCAGCATGCCTGCTCCATGAGCGCACCGATTAATGAACATACCTGCGAGCGGTATTTACCCAGCATGAATCTCCAAAATTCATACAAGAACGCAAGCGATCGTCTTAGTATCGAGAATAGTTTTAAGCACTGGTGCTTTAGACTGATTCTAGAGTGGGCGTTCTTAAACCTAGAAGTCTCTGGTTTAATTACCCATGCACTGAAAAATATAATACTCAGAGTCAAAATGAATCGCTTCGTTTCGGACCTTATTCTGTATGAAAAGTATGTATGGTGCTATATGGCACCGTAGTTTAAAGTCAACGAAGTTTACTCGATGTCCTCCCATCTGGCCCATGATAATTCAAATATCTGTACCAGTAGAATTTAGACCTTGTCACACCATGCTTCAGAAGTATTACAAACGAGTTTCTGATGAGACCTTGTTGCATTATTTTATTCACATTCATGGTTCTACAATTAATCCCATGTGTATAAATTTTGCTTTTCCCGATGTTCTATCCTAATAAAATGTCATATTTGTTTCGTCTAAATGGGACTACAACTGCAAAACCCCGCAGTGTGTGGATATGAAACCGTACCGGAATGATGGAACTGCTCAGACTCCGTCACACACACCTTAATGACCCGCTATTAAATCTGAGTTCCTCAACGTAATCGCTATCTCAAAAATGACACTAACGTGGTATCCTAAGGTGGGGAATTTGTATAAACTCCTACTGAATGAGTATTTATACTATAACAATAATTAGTTGAACGAAACTACAAGTTCCTTCAAATCAAATACAAATAAAATTAAATTGATGAGTTGTTTGTGTTAATAGCAATAGCATAGTATAAAACTCAGTGACATTACTGGTAGAAAAACTGACCGCAATGAAGGTATTAAGCAATTGGGAGAGCACTACTGTAACGTAGCTGCACATTCAATCACCAATACAAATGCAGCCCACCAAATATTTTAGACTGCAGTGGACCGCTGAATAATGAATGAAGACGGTACTACGACCAGGGTGGTGGGTGCTGTGGCAGCGGCTCGCCTCACTGCAGACATCAGCGCCCACCTACCGCCGGTGATGATGCGCACTCTCGCCAGCCTGCTGTGCCGGTCGTTTGGCCTTCGTGGTCGCATGTGAGAAACCACAATGTCTCTCGTCAGGACTCGGGCACCCTCAAGTTCCATCCACCCTCTGGCTTCAGTGCCCCGACGCGTGTAAAACAGGCGCCCTTTCACCATCCGTATCCAGAGCAAGCGTCGTTTTCCTGTGTCCCTGTTCCCGACTTTGCTGTTTTCGCCGTTTCAGCCAATCAGGGAAAAAGTTCATATTTTCCACCGATACCGTGAAAACTGACATGTTTAATAACTTCCCACTAATGAACGTCTCCAGACGTGGGCCAATCACAGCACATCTTCGTCAACGGTTTGCTCTAGAAATTTCCGTCTGACGTCAGCAGGTGATGGGCAAATCAGAGAGTAGTTTTCATACTTCTGAATGTCCAGAAGCTTAACCACCGTGACGGGAACTCTGCGACGCTCCGCCTCTCATCGCGTGACCTCAGACAGTCAGAGACTTGTGGTTTCTGACAATAAATTATTAGGCGCACGCCTCAATCTTCTACATAGTCAAACAGGACCGGATACCGCGAACCCCGTCTCAGCTCGATTGACAGGGGAGGTCGGTGAGCCCTCCCAGGTGGCTCGTTGACAGCCGTAAGCTAGAACGGAGCCTCTGAATGCTGTGTGGCCTCCCCTCTCGCCTTCGGAGTCCTGTGCAAAGTGAACGATTTTTACGCATTCTCAGAATAGAACTACAAGCATCGACCAGCAACCTCTGCAGTTTTTTAAATTACGTTTCCAGCATCAAATAACGTCACGAGACTTTTAGCATGTGTCCTGTCTCTCACCAGTTGTGACAAGGGTCGTTTGAATTTAGTATATAAATGGAAGAAAGCAAGCCAGACGGCTTGTAACCTTTCGCACTATAGTCCACATTCGAGCCGTAGTTCTTTTTGCATTTCGGCTTTGAAGTTATCCGGTCTTATTCATTCTAAAGCAGCAGGCACACTGATTTTTCTTCGGGCAATAATATTTTAAATAATTTAAGAAATCGAACCGCGTCACCAATGCCTCATATTACTGTTACTGGCAGTTTAAAGAATGTGATAAACAGCATTAAGTTATTGTATAAAAATTTTGTAGACGTTTTTGAGAAACGGAAGTTCGCTTTCACCTTTTCTTTCCGCGTTTGGAATACAGAGTTTTGGAAACAGGAAATTTCTGTGACGAGCAAAAAAAGGAGTAGCAGTGGTGATGACGCAGGGTGATTCAGCCGGGCAGGGCAGACACAGACGGCGACGCCGACGCCGGCGACGCGAGGCGGGCGAGACGCCGGGCCGGCGGCGCCGCAGCTCGGCGCGCTATTGGCCGGCGCCGGTCACGTGGCCGGCGGCGGGCGGGCCGCCTGGTGGGGGCGGGCCCGCGGTTCGAGACTCAGTGCAAAGTGGCGCGCCGCCGGAACATGCCCTAGTGATCGCCACCGCCACCCTGGCAGCGAACCCGAGACGTCCACTCCGGGCGCCAATGACTTCCGCATAGCAACACATGTACATCAACAGGTAACCCGCGCCGCGCCGCGCCACGCTCCGACCGTTCGCGTCTGCATCAGTAACGCATACTCCTTGCGATGTAGCCGAATTTTGTTTCTTTCCTCAGATATATTACGTAGCCCGTTATTGTTAACGGCACGCCGGTTCTGTCGCTGCGGCACATGATTACCCGCAACGTTCTGGATGTCAGTTGGGGTGTCGAATGCTTGAACCAGTAGTCAGCCAAACACAGAAATCAAACTATTGTGCAAGATTCGTTTTAGAAACATTTTGCAATTATCGTACTATATTTGCGACTGGGGTCAGCACAGCTGTTACGAGCATTATCATCGTCGCCGGATGGTGGCTTATCTGAAGACGGCCTGATACTAGAGGACCGAACCCGCCTTATTTTTAAGAAATGACTGTGCTATCGAGACTGCTTTTTACTAATTTTGAAGTTCCTCCATTGATCTAGTACCGAATTAAAGTACATTAAATCTATACTCAGCGTCCGTAGCATTTGCGCAGCCTTATAATCGCTTAGAATTTTCTCGATGACATCTGAAGAGCATGTGATACTGTGGGAGCTAAACGAAGTGGCTCACAATTTTCGTTGCACTAACACGCTGTATCTCAGTCAACCTCTGCACACGCAAACATACCGAAACCGGCATCATGGAGGCTGATGAAGGTACCTTGTCAATCAATTTTAAGAGCAATTTTTTTTTTTTTTTTGCGAAACCTGAATGGAATGGGAAGCCTTCAGCTTTTGTCTTTTTTCGCAAATATTTGTAAGACCCGAAGTGTCACTAGGTGACGAAAGGAAACGATCCACTTAGATAGTCCTCCACACAATAAACTAAACACAGGTATCATTAGCAAAGATTATGTTCGTGTTTCGTACTTCCTTCCATCTGCAAGTTTTACCCGGTCAACTTGTATTATCCGTACATGTAAAACTTGTTCGGAAAATTTATGAAAAATTCGGAATATGGTGTTACTTAATATTAGTGAAGATATTCTTCTTAAACTTAGCTCTACGCCAGAGAATAGAAATTGTGATACAACTGTGTATGCTGCACGAGAAACATTTTTGTCTTTGTTTGTTATCAGAATCTCATTTCGATAGCAACGCTAGTACTACAGCAGTGTTGGTGAGTGTGGCACGGAATCGTGGCGGCTACGACGGTAAACATAGGATAGTGGGCGGGAGGCGCGGGCGCGGGATTCCTGACAACAATGCCAGCACAGAGCAGCGTGCGTGCTGGCCGGCCGCCAGCGGCGCGCCGCAAGAATGTGTCACGTGCGGCGCGGGGCGGCCGGCGTGGCGGGGAGCGGTGCGCGGCCCGCGACTGCACGCGCTCCGGGGCCCTGTCACGTGCTGTCGCCAGAGGCGCAGTCCGGTCCGGCGGTGATTCTAAACTTCACTGACAGCTCGTAGACAAATAAAACAGAAACTAAGCTGCCTTTTTAAATTTTCCTTTCGTGTACCTCTTGAGAGTAGGAACGTTCTACTGTCGTTCATCTATACGTAGGTTCGGAACAGATACGACAAACAGTGGACAAAGTATTCAAATCGTCAATAATTTGGAAATCTTATATTCGCTAATGAGCGTTGGAATCCTGCACTGTGCCGGTAAAGTTCTTCCGCCAGCGAGAGGGTGACGTATAAGGGAGTCGCACGTATGAGTGCGAAGAAGTGTGTTTGTTTAGTGTATTTTGTGGACAAATATACAATGGAAAGGAGGGCCGAGTTGAAACCGCTTCCTGCACGTACTTTGCCCCATAGCTCGTCAATGAGAGCTGCACAGGAAATTTGTCAGCAGCTGTACGGTGACACCCTTCTCCTTCTTAAAGATTTTTTTCACCCTTTCGATTCACGCGCTCCACGCTGTAGCTCCACAATGATACCGAATGTGCAACTTCACGGAGGAGTACTGGAACACTTCATGCGTATCTTTATTAAAATTTTGCACAGAATGGATTCTCTTATACGTAATGTATGTGCCACAAGCGTTTCAAAGTGCAATTTTACTGCTTTGTTCGTGACGACCATCAGTCGTTTGCTGCACGAAAGACAAACTGGAGAAAGCAAAACGGGTATCTGTGGAGTGCAAGCGACGTAGCTGCTCATTCCAAGCAAGCTCTGAAGTTCTCGTTCGTATTCCTCAAAGCAAAAGTGAGCAGCTCTTGCTGTGAAACGTTCGATCATGAATCACATCCCCAAGTATATTTGCCTGGTCACTGGTAATATTTCGCTCTTAAACGCTACTCAGGCTAACATATAACCCATATCCAGAGCACAAATCGAGCTTTACAAAGAAGATTTTCTCTAGGCATTCTCAGTTCAACAGCACGCCGTGCTGGAAAACATGAAGACCCTAGGGGGCCTACAGTTCTTCAGTAATTAATTTACACTTTTGTTGAGCTTGATTCTTTGTAGGAAGAAGTTCTTTAAGATCTTGACTGGCTTCTGCTTTACTGTCAATCAATGGCTGTTTCAAACAATCATCCATTGTTGATTAGTTCCTCTAAATTCTACAATACACTCCTGTGGAAACCCAGCTGGATGATCGAAGAGACTGGCTATTTACCGACGTCTAGCATGACCCGATACTCCACTAAATGAAAAGAGGCGATGCGCACTCATTAACTGTTGTGGCTGTGTAAGACTAATCAACAGTGGCCGTGACCACCAAATGGGTAAGGTTAAAAAATAAATAAATAATTCTCCCGAGCTAGGTAACCGATGATCAGGCACTGAAGTTGGCCTGGATGTTGTGTGCTATCACTTTCTGAATTAACTTGTCCTCCTCTCATATCCCTCACATGAGAATCAGTACGGTAGTCAGTATTAGAGTCTTCTCTACCTCTCAGTGCGAGAAGGAAGAAAGCACAGTTACTGAGCCGGAGTCTTTCTACTGCACTTATAATTCCTTAGCGGATTAAAAATTAATTGCATGTATCCATCGATAAATCAATGACGTAATCGTTAAAAACAAAGGGCGACGACTTACATCTTATAAGAAAAATCAGCAAATATCTGTAGCTTCCGTTCCCCACCGGCTAGACCAAGAGTGAGTGTTATTAGCAGACTACATCTAAAGAGGGCTTTGAACCCACGATATTTCTGGCTTTCCAAAACTCAGTAATATAGCATTCGATAACGAAGCTTTTACAGTGCGAACAGCATCGGTATGATTAAGCAGTTAGAGTATTAGTTGGACACGGGAGAGTTTCTAATCGCAATTTAAGCCTAGCTAAAGTTTTAACCAAACAACTTAACGCGTCGTGAATAGCATAATGCCCGAAGTGCTGGTGCCCGGAACAGAGATACGAGTCTGAATCGGCTACAGTACTTTGTAGTAGAATCGGGCGAAATTTAGGCACGCGAGCCAGCCACTGCGTTCCTTACACAACTATTGGACCGCCCCATATTGCTAGCCAGATATGGAACATGATAACAAGGCATTCGACAAAAACGAAAAATATCTTACTTAAAACATATCTTAAACTTATAGGACGTGATAGGCTGTCTGGAAGGACATTGGACACCATTAACATCTGCTAGACGATAAATGGACCTACGTCTGACAGTTAGAGGGAATTAGAGGGAAAGAAGTGTCAATATAACAGGTTTACCTACTGCGGGAAATGAAAACTTTATTGTCGACTTGTAATCGCACCCTGTGCCTAGTTTTTCCACTAGTAAATCCTTAGCTATGCTCATGTTCCAAGATATGTCTTAAAAGAAATGGTATGTTCATTCTCCATCGTGTCGCTCTAAGTGAAACACAAATCTGCATCTATTGAAAATAAGCAAAAAGTACCATAAGTTGTGAGTATGTCTCACGACAAAAGGCATGTGGAATCGAGGTGAAATTGTTATTATCCAATAGTTCTTTACAAAAGAGTTTTATGTGACACTTTTGGATGTAAACACGAAGGCAATACTCACCTTGACAGCCCTCGCAAAGTGCGTTGAATGAAATTCCTCTAGATCGGCGGATACAGATGTCATGTCTCAATGAGGCACTACGACTAACTTCATCCATCTGCAATCATAATGAATATGTATGTAAATTGCAAAATTTGTTTAACATAATACAATTCTAAAACATCACAACGTGCAAACCCATTTACAAAACTGCCGAAAACAGTTGTGACATGACTTCACATACAGTCGTTCATCATAGATTTCTTGAATCCCACTTTATTGAAACGTGGATTTGTAAGTAGGCTGTTTAGGTTTTCTTATTGGTAACGCCACGTAGCGCTCTGTATGAAAATCACTGGCTGTGCTGTGTGCAGTCTGTGGCTAGTTTGCATTGTTGTCTGCCAATGTAGTGTTGGGCAGATGAATGGGAACAGCGCGTAGCGTTGCGCAGTTGGAGGCGAGCAGCCAGCAGTGGTGGATGTGAGGAGAGAGATGGCGGAGTTTTGAAATTTGTAAGACTGGATGTCATGAACTGCTATATATATTATGACCTTTGAACACTATTAAGGTAAATACATTGTTTGTTCCCTACCAAAATCTTTCATTTGCTAACTATGCCTGTCAGTAGTTCGTGCCTTCAGTAGTTTGAATCTTTTATTTAGCTGGCAGTAGTGGCGCTCGCTGTATTGCAGTAGTTCGAGTAACGAAGATTTTTGGTGTGGTAAGTGATTTGCGAAAGGTATAGGTTAATTTTAGTCAGGGCCATTCTTTTGTAGGGATTTTTGAAAGTCAGATTGCGTTGCGCTAAAAATATTGTGTGTCAGTTTAAGCACAGTCATGTATAATTTTTCTAAGGGGACGTTTCAGATTTGCTGAGCATTTTGTGTATTAATTTCTCCATGGAACAGTTTATAATCGCAATTTAAGCCACTAACAGCTTGCCAATTAATTTTAATGCGATAAATGAGTATTTCATCAAGAAAGACCATAATCAAAACGATTATTAAAGGATGGCTCCGAAAAATATCGATTAATTTACGGACTTGTTGATGGAAGAAAATCCTGTTTATTAGCGTCAAAAAGCCTTTCCTGTTTTTTTTTGAATGTGTAAAAATAAAATTTCATCTCACTATTTCTAATGTTTTATGGAGGATAAAGAGCAGTTCCACTGGTATGGGGAACTAGCAGAACCTGATAGGAATGAAATGTCTGTCTGTGGTGGTAGACAGCTCACTGTTATATTGTAAAAGGTTACCAAATTTTAAATGTTAAAAATCAAATCCCATAGTGACAAACTGGATTATAAACTTTTTAGCCTCCTGGGCAAGGCTTAGTGGAAGCAGGTCCAAACTCCATGAACTGTCAAGTGTATATATATATATATATATATATATATATATATGTGTGTGTGTGTGTGTGTGTGTGAGTGTGTGTGTGTGTGTAGGTGACTGTGGTGGTGGGTTGCAGAGCAGAATACAGTGCTGTGCTTATGCTGATATGGGCGAGTGTGTAATCGAAATAAGAGAGAGCTTGAAGCCAGATGCCGCCACACTGCAGTTCTCTCAAACAACGTCAATGTGTTTGCCAAATATCAAGTCTCCTTCCGACGGAAGGATCACAGTCAACGGTGTTAGTGCGCTCAACTCATGAGACACTGAACAGTTTAGAGGTACTACAGTCTGGTGATCAAAAACTTTACTCCATCACCTCCCGTCCTCTTTCCAGCCAGTCACTGATGACTTCTACGATAATACCCGGCAATTTCCAGGTTGAGCGCGATGAGTTAGCGATTTATGTTGCGAAGGCGAGTTCAGTTCTTTTTAAAGATATAGAATGACAATCATCCTTCTACTTTAACACATGCACTAGTATTTTATTGATGACCTATGTTGTGTGATGGACTCATATGACAGTGTGCAGAAAACTACTTTTGTACTTACTGTGGCAAGCAAGAATTTTAGTAGACCCCAGTCTCGACAACATACGAATTTCGACAGCTATAGTAGGTTTCCGGTGACTGACATAAGATTTATTACATCTATGGCACATAGAAAATAAACATCAGAACAAGTCCAGTTTTGTATTAGAAACGTTAGCTTGTCAACTTTAAAACTACTATTCATATTTATTTTTCTTTTCTTTACCAAGGAGAAATACAAAATCAATATCCATGTATATCCATATACGAATAATGGATACCAATGACGATGTGTTAATTTTTAACGTCACGCTGAGCGCGTCTTCTCAGAATGCTCAACACTTTATGTAAATGTTTCACCGAAACAACAATACAATCCCCCCTATTAGAGGCCTGTCTACCAGAGAGAAATACATTTACCTTATGTTGCACTGATAGTCAGAAATAACACATTTCACCCTTTTGTCGCCGGAGATACACAGTATCGGTACGGGGCTTTTGATTTGTTTCCAAGACAGCAAAATTCGACACACTCGATTAAGAACCATTTCACGTAGGATTCATACAGTTCCAATGAAATATGGCTATAAAATTGAAGTCCCGAAACCAGTCTTCGGTATAACTGCACCCGTTAAGTTGTGCAACACAGATCCCATTACCGGTAATCTAGGAATTAGATGGTACACGGCTTTACATTGTGGTAAAAACAATACAATTCAATGACGTCTTCACACTACAACCTTCAAGATTTCATGAGATAGTTTGATAACCCCTAAAGAAATCCACGATAACTGAAAAGTGTCTTAAGTCTTCTGGTCTGTGTTTTCATTTCATTATTTTATGATTTGTGTCGCTTTTCGAGCTTATGAGTCTAGTAAAGGCACCATAAAACACTAATTATCAATGGCTAGCAATTGTTTTACGAAAATGTTACCAGGGGCGCGAGTAATCTGCGATAGCGTTCTAAAATAGCTACACAGTTACATACAGGGTGGTTTTAACTAAACTTTCGCTACCTGGTGAGTGTAGACGGGAAACTACTTACCGTATATGTACCCAATTTTATGGGAATGATATTCGGGCTGTGCATTGCAGAAGTTGCGTTGTTGTTAGTGTTAATGCCATGGCTTGCTGGTAGGCGCCGGTATTAGTACGGCGGCGTAGGTTTGAAACACGAGCATCAGTCTGCAGTACAATAGCAGGCAGTCAGCATGGGTCTGGAAAACGTGAGCAGGGCTTTAGTCATAAAGGTGCTTTATCAAAACAACAGCCATAGTCTTGCTGCTCTTCGCGTGTATCAGTGTATTAAAATAATATGGAGAGGTCTTCTTCCCGCACCGTGATCGAAGAACAGGTTTCGGAAGTTCGAATTGACTGGCGATTTGGGAATTGATCATGGGAGAGGCCGACTGCCAATAACGCCCAGAATTGTGAAGTTACCGTGGGTGAAAATGCTGGACGTAATGTGCGATCTTTAAGCAGAGCACGAGCTATGTCGCGACAGCTGTGAATTCCGTCATCAACCGTTGTTCCGGGCAGCAGTAGAGCAATGTCTAGCGCGGCTGTCGTGAGTGTAGATAGTCGTCACACTGAGCAACGAATGCAACCTGGAACGTAAACAAGGTACGCAAAATTAACAAATGATAACTCATGTGGAAATTAAAATGTGTTTCATTCAAATGTTTGTTCATTATTTCTCTTCCACATGTCCTTGCAAACGTTTCTACAAAGTTTCATTGTCCTACTACCACCCGTCTCTTTTTTTTGCTGGGGGAGGAGGAGGGTTCCTCTCAAGTGCCGAAGGTTTAAGCATCCAGCACTTCACGAAATATGAGGACTTCGCGAAGTGCATGAGTTTTCTTTTGCGAACTGGACAATTTCGCTCTGTCCTCAGTAAATGCGTCCGAAAATGCCGAGGTACATGCGCATGGGGGTGTGGTTTCTTTCTACCATCCTCGGAATTTCGCAGAAGCTCTGTATTTAATGATAGGGACGCCGACGAGGGGTTAAAGTTCCGACTTTTCTCCTTGGAAACAGTACCGTTTGCGTAATGTAGACTCTGTCACAGGATTCTGTTGCTGCTCTCAGTGCGACCAGAGTGGTAGACAGAGAGGAGAGCTTTGTGCTGTTTGGTTAGGAGAGCGCGTAATTGCTTGGCGAGCGCTGACTTGGTGGTGGCTAAGTGGTGGCGAGTAGCAATAAAACAGGCCGGATCTATGAGAGCCAGCACCGCTGGCAGCCTGCCACGGGGGCGCACAAGATTGTGGCTCCGCAGGCGGCACGGTCTGGCTTAAGCGACACTTATTGGCCTCTGGAGACGTACGTCACTGACCTATGTTTAGGTTCTTCCACGACCACTGTAACTACGGCTAAGAAAGCATTCCTCCCAGACAAGGCTTCCTGCAGTACAATGGTCAGGAAATTATCTCGCGTTCTCTCCAATTGAAAATGGCTTTCCGTGTCAGAGAATGAAAGTAGTTGCGATCGGTCTACAAAAATGGTTCAAATGGCTCTGAGCACTATGGGACTCAACTGCTGTGGTCATTAGTCCCCTAGAACTTAGAACTACTTAAACCTAACTAACCTAAGGACATCACACACATCCATGCCCGAGGCAGGATTCGAACCTGCGACCGTAGCAGTCGCACGGTTCCGGACTGCGCGCCTAGAACCTCGTGACCACCGCGGCCGGCGCGATCGGTCTACAGCGTTGCATGATCCATTAGCACTGACAGCGGAGCTTTCTGTTCGTCATTTCAATTATGTCATGTGCTACGAGGACACTGGCTGTTTAATGTGTTAAGTGACGGGATTAACATTAACCCTGCTCGTGTTTTATCTGCGTGGATTGTGACCAGTTTCTGACTTCGCTTTAGCAATTCAACCTCTTCTCCTGCTTATTATGACACCTACTTATGTTTACTGTACTTACGTTGCTGTCATTTTCCAGTTGCCTCCGCTTTCTTTGTATTTAAATCAAATTTGTTGAAGAAGGCAAAGTTACTTATAAACATTGTAAATTCGCATGAACCACACACGATAACGCGGAAACGGCTTGAAAAACATATTTTGTTCAATAAAAGGCAACAAAATGGGATTTATTTTCATTCAGTTGCAATATGATTTTATTCCGATGCGCAATAAATAATACAGCTATCAATTACTCCCAGCCACGTAAACGGAGTTAATTTTTCGCTCACTGCATAAGACGTACTAAGTAAATTTCTTTCTGTCGTGAATGTGGAGCTCCTCCAGATCACCTTCTAACCGTCAATTCACAAGCAGAGGAATGAATATGAGATACTGGGAATTTATAGCAGAAAAAATAATAACAATGATGAACTACTAGATGTGCCTCAAACCTAAACCTCTGATTCTTGTTCTAAATGAAAAACGCATCGTCAAGAAAGCCATCATTATCGTCACTTACAAATTAAGTGATGCGTTTCAGATATTTTGATGACTGTTGCTTATCCATCTTACTGCTATTTTTGGTTTAATTTGGATTTATGTCGATTTTGATACGGTCATCTTTCTAATATTCTCGTAAATTGCCACAATTGCCTTCGCGGTACCTGAGTTATTGAAGTAGTCGCGTGCTCTTATTAGTTGGTATTATTATCGGCGTCTTTCTTATCCTCTCCTCGCCAGAACTTGTTTGTGCTCTTCGCGGCTTTATCGATTTGCTCCCAGATTTCACTTCACTTCTTTTCTGTCTTTTGCCCATCGCCATACAGCCATCCATCGGTATTCGGAGCAACTCCAAAAATATTTAACATTTCGCCCTTAATGCCAATCAACACTGATTCGCTAATGACTCAATCATAAGTATCCCCATAGGTTCTTTACAGAAAGTTGCTTGCTGAAGGATTTATCGAACTGTATTTTTCCACCTAGTGTTTTCCTGTTGTACTGGGAAAATATTCTCACCGGGTCAGTAACTCGGGCAGTTTCATTCAGCGCGCATTATAAAACTTACTGGAAGCAAACTGCACTCTAGTTAGGTATAGTCCAGTCTCCTCCAAGTGGCATTCTAAGGGAAGTTCTCAGATTGCGCGTCGCCCGCCAACGACTTGCGGGGAAAATCCATTGAAACGTTTGCTGTTCGTTTCCCCGACGGGAAATATCAAGTCGCGGGTATCGCAGCCCGAATTCAAAACAAGATTTGAGAGTGAACTGTTATGAAACTCAATAGAAGTAGGCATGGGAAAGAAATGTTAGAAATAGGTCCACTATTTGTAAGTTGTAACACTGTGCAGCCATGAATCTGCATTTAATGGCCCCTCCACTTGAGCCTCCAGTCGAATGTGTCTCAACGTTTCGTTCCTCTTCCTACTCACAACATGCTGTTATACGCTCTGGTCTTACAATCGATTAACACTCTGCTTGTATATTTAATATTAATAGTGGTTAATTGTTGTGATTTTCGGAGAAAAACGCCCAGCTAGGTGGCGCAGAGGTTGACACTGGTCTCGTATTCGGTAAAGAGGCGATACAAATTCTCGACCGAACGTACAGAATGTTTCCCATTATTTTCCTAAATTGTTTAAAGTGATTGCTGCGAAGGTTCCTCTGAAAGGGTATGGCTGATTTCCTTCCTCATCGGTCCTCAATGCGAAGTTATGCCCCGTATTTAATGACAGAGTCGACGAAGGACCGATAAACCGTTATCTTTGTGAAAGTTGCAAACAAGATCCATTTATCTCTTGTTCATGTTAATTAAGTTCTGAATTGCTTCCTTGGCAGTTCTTAAATTTCTATTGCCTGTATCATTTTCTGTTGTCTCGATCATTTCCGGTCTTAATTCGTTGCATATCCTATTTCATAGAACGTCCCCGGAAGTGCAATGCTTTTGTACGAAATTCTGGAAATGAATTACTGATCACATCATTATCAAAGTTCTGAAGACACATATTCGATAACTGCGTATACGTTACTGAATAATTTTAACGATGTGCTGAGATATGGGAATGGTTCTTCCATTTTCTGCAAACGCACAACTTTATCATGAGGCGTTGTTTAACTCTTTGCACACTTATATCAAAGAATTAACTAAGACACAAACTGCGCGGATATTACGGAGTAAGAAATTATGTCCCTGTGAAACGTAAACGTGGTTTTGGGACTTTTTCCTGTTTACTAGCCCTGAGGGATGCAGGAAGAAACTTTGTTTTTACAAAGCTGCTTTTGAAATGAATTGTTATGCGTTGCTGTTAGCCAGATATTTTCTGTTGCTTTCTTCTCTTTTACATTGGTTGAGACTGGACAATAACGCCTACATGATTTTTTAAAAATAAGTCCAACTGGACACCTTAGCTGTGTACAAACGGCATCGTGAATTACTGCGAATAAATCCATTATCTTCGAGATTTTATTACATAGTAGAAACAAATTTGATCATTCAAAAAATAGCCGTTTAACGTTGAGACCATCTAATTACTCAAGCCAAGATTCCTAATTGCGAACTGTGTCCGTTACGCTGCATCTATAGTGAGCCTGAGAAATAGTGTTTGCAAACTATTCAATATTTACACCTCCATCTCCTGCAGGCAAAAAAGTCAGAGACAAACTTGACTAAATTTTGAGGTAGGCTTTGTAATTTAGTGGAGTTTGTCACAGCATAGCGACTGAAATAAAATTGAAAGAAACATAGGTGCAACGTATGTAGAACTCTAGGCGCTCTTATTTTTCGTATGTAAATTATATCGGATAATTACCCCAGTGGACTTCTGGGATGTGTTCCTAGGACCAAGAGTAAGAGGAAAGCCCGTCAAGCAAATGGAGAAAAAAAAACCTTTTATATCAATATGACAGCTCTTTGAGGTCGTCGTTGGGATGGTGCTGACGTTCTTGCAGGTAGCTACATACTGAAATATAATTAGGTAAGGGGCATAAATTTTCGTAGTCTAACCCAGTGCTACGGAACCAGTCTGCGGCGTAAGAGCCGGGATACATCTCAACAGCAGTAGCATCTTTCAGAGATCATACTCATGGTAAAATGATCTGCCAGGGATGTTACACACTTTTTTTATAGATTACATTTTGGCCACTTGACAATCTCTTATAGTGAGGCTCTATGGGTAACAGTGTATGTACCAGAAGACAATTTGAAAGCCTGGAGTGCAATCCTTGGATAATCCTATGATTTCTTTTCAGTCACGCTGACGCTATTTCCACCGCAGACATTGATGTGTTAAGCTGAAAAATACTAAATTTTTCCGTGTCCAGGAGTCCACGTTAAACAATAGGTCCCCATGGAACTGGCTGGGAAAGTCAGTTAAAAGGTCGGAGGAAGTCAAGTGCATATCATCTCCAGTACTGCCACATCTATTAAAGCACTGCAGTGATGGACCCAAGCCTCAGGTTGCGGGTAGCTCTATTTTAATCCAGTACTAATTTGTAATAGAAATTCATCTGTGGTGCAAAATGAGATGGTAAGAAAATATTTACGAAAATACTTTCTCTATTTAGATACTTTGTTTCCGTGGCTGTGACGATAGAGTTTTGTTGTCAAATTTAGACTCATTGGTATGTAGTAAGCATTAATCCCTCCTTCTGTAGTCGTAGTTGTGAACATCTCTGCCAATCTGGAACTCGATTTCATTAGTGGATTAATGTACTGTGAGGCTGTACTCAATATTCCCAATAGATTCCACATATGCCGACAATACATACATGTGTTTTTCTCACAGATGATTCAAATTGCGTCATAATACGTCGTTTTATAATGAACACTTCCAAGTAAGCTGCAAATAGTTTAAGTAGTGTTGTTTCTTCTTCACCTTGTTAGTGCTATAGCGCCACTATGAAGTAAACCTGTAGATGTTACTGTTGGTGTGTCTATTTACGTTTATAAATATTGTATATAAAGGTGAGTTTATGTATGTACTTACGCCTAATTGGAATAGACGCCATTATTGCATCACTGAGTAAACTGTGGACTGCCTATATGTTGCCACGTTGTTATAAGCCACTTAATTCTATTTTTATAGAAATTTATCGTGAAATACTTTTGAAAGCTAGAATGACAGATTATTCTCGTAGATGCTTCATGTTTACAGTGTCATATTTGTTAGGCAGTACTATTATGTGTGTTACATTGATTTTATAATTTTGCTATAATTTTAATCTATGATTACCTTTTGTTACCGTTTACTGTGTGTTTTTATCCGTTCTCATTTTCCAGTGAACGAAAGCAAAAGATAAACATAGATGCAAATCATAGAAAAATTATAATATCAATTAAATAGAACTAACATCACTGAGCAAAAATTGTACTGTAAACATAAAGCATCAGTGAGATTAAACCGTCATTCTAGTTGTGAAAAGTATTTCACGAAATAATTCTATACAGATAGAACTTATGCGGCTTCTAGCAATCCTGCAACATACAGACAGTCAATAGTTTACTAACTGATACAGTAAGGGCGTCTGTTCCAACTAGACCTCAGTATACATGTAAACTGACCTTTAAATAGCAGGTTCGAAACCTGCCTCGGGCATGGATGTGTGTGATGTCCTTAGGTTAGTTAGGCTTAAGTAGTTCTCAGTTCTAGGGGACTGATGAGCTCAGAAGTTAAGTCTCATAGTGCTCAGAGCCATTTGAACCATTTTGACCTTTAAATACAGCTTTTGTAAACTTAGTAGACTCAGCAACTGCGACATCTACAGGTTTACTAGAGAATGGTTCTATAACGAAAACAATAATGAAACTATCTGCAGCTTGCCTGCAATTATTCATTAGAAAATGTCACATGACGACGTATTCTACGCTTCAGACCGACAGAAAATCTGATTACTTTCTTTAGCCCAGTGAATAGTTTTTAAGGACAACATTCGCATACTTACACAGTTTGTTTACCGTATCCTTCCCTTACAAGCAAGTGTCAGGTTTTTGGGTTATGTTACAAGAGTGAAGTGCGGCTGACCTGCGAGCTGAGGCTACTCACACGTTTGACAGGATTTATCATGCCCTTAGAGTGCTAGCAACAGTAGGGCTTCACTGCAGAATCGATGTATACTATCTACCGAAATATGGTCAAACGGCTCTGAGCACTATGGGACTTAACTTCTGAGGTCATAAGTCCCCTTAAACCTGGCTAACCTAAGGACATGACACACATCCGTGCCAGAGGCAGGATTCGAACCTGCGACCGTAGCGGTCGCGCAGTTCCAGACCGTAGCGCCTAGAACCGGTCGGCCACACCAGCTGGCTCTACCGAAATAAATGGAAAGAATTTCAGAGAGGTGCTTTGAAATGGTAAGCATGAAGGGAGTATGGAACTAGTTTGCTGAAAACAGGTCACGGGATGTTAT
Source organism: Schistocerca gregaria (assembly GCF_023897955.1). NCBI lineage: Eukaryota > Metazoa > Arthropoda > Insecta > Orthoptera > Acrididae > Schistocerca > Schistocerca gregaria. Next base: position 944,144,576 of record NC_064920.1, read on the forward strand.
TACACAGAAACCAGAGTGTTTCATATCACATTTTGACACAGATATTTCTTCCCTTTCTCGTCGCTTTATGTAGAAACTTGGTGGTCCAGACTCCAGCCCAGAACTTCCTTCTTAGCGACACAGGTACCAAGAGCCGTTCTCTCAGCTTTACTTCCGCCAGCAATTGTCTGCTACTCTCCAAGCTTCACAGAAGTTCTCCTGTATACCTGCCGGGACGAGTACTCCTGGAAGCGAGCGTCGCTCCGCTGGAAAGAGACAGACTGGTTGTGCAAACACTCTCCTTAAGTCACAGTCGTTGGTCTACTTCCCCGTTATCGAGTACAATGTGTTTATTAACATTCACTGACGCATTCCTCGGTGGCGAAGCCGTACGCCAGTTTTGGCAATGTAGGACCTTAACTGTGATTTACAGAGCGTGCAGTAGCATCTAGCTTGGTGAAAAGTGCAGCGTGGCGTCCAAATATAATTACTGATGCAGCAGGATTTCTGAGCGTCCAGCTGTCGCACTAATAATAGTGGCGCGGGCGTGGGACCGCGCGTGGGCCACGGCGGCGGGCGGCGGGCGGCGCCCCGCCACACACTGGCGCCACGGGCTACTGCGTGCGGGAGGCACGAGCGGATCGGGCACGGCAGACTTGTCTTCTTTGCGATGAACAAGAGTGTGGTGCAATGCAGCCAACACAGAGGTGTAAACCGAGGTATTTCCCTTAGCGATACCATAGAAACCTGCCATCTTATCTGCATGTGTGCACTAAAGTGCATTGTTTGCTGTTAGAGTAAAAAAAAATGGTTTAAATGGCTCTGAGCACTATGGGACTTAACATCTGTGATCATCAGTCCCCTAGAACTTAGAACTAATTAAACCTACCTAACCTAAGGACATCACACACATCCATGCCCGAGGCAGGATTCGAACCTGCGACCGTAGCTGTCGCGAGGTTCTGGACTGAGCGCCTAGAACCGCGAGACCACCGCGGCCGGCTGTTAGAGTCACAAAGAGTTTGTAGGCAGTGGTCATGGCGCCACGGAAAACGCATTTTAATGTTGTGTAAAATGTCTGTCGATTCCAACCTCACTCTATCCGTATATTATTGTTTTACGTTACATAGGAATTAGTAACGTACGATACTTAGAATCACGAAAACGCCTATTAAGACAATTACCTGCCAAAATCAATTTTATCACATGCTACTTCACTTTCTTTCTCATGTTGCAGGGGCGGTGGAAAAATTAGTTGACTATTCTAATTACAAAATGAACTATGCATTATATTTGCAAGAGGGTAAACTATATTATGAAAAGTTTACTGCCAGCCGGTGTGGCCGAGCGGTTCTAGGCGCTACAGTTTGGAACCGCACGACCGCAACGGTCACAGATCCGAATCCTGCCTCGGGCAAGGATTTGTGTGATGTCCTTACGTTAGTTAGTAGGGTTCGATTCCTGGCGGGGTCAGGGATTTTCTCTGCCTCGTGATGACTGGGTGTTGTGTGATGTGCATAGGTTAGTTAGGTTTAAGTAGTTCTAAGTTATAGGGGACTGATGACCTCAGAAGTTAAGTTCCATAGTGCTCAGAGCCATTTGAACCAAAAGATTACTACTGGACCCGCTCTCAAGTCAGGCGGATGCTTCTTTAAAAGGGGGGGGGGGGGGGGGGGAGTGAATGAGCATTTCTCATTCTCATATTTTCACATAGAGACATAGTGCTTTTTACTGCAATTACAAACCGACCACCTCCCTCCCATTTTACAATGAGCTATTCTTCCTTTTGGACCAATTTCTTTTCGATTTTTAAAAAAATGCTAAAATAAACGGATACATTTTTCAGAATTCAAGTGACAATATTAATTATTGTGCAAAATAGTAATTGGCATGAAATGACAGTCATGATCTAGAAAACTTTTTGGAATAATTGTTAAAGGATTTTAGCAGTTTGTATTATGTTGCTAGATGACATTACTGTATATACACCCATGTTCAGAGAGAAACAGAATACCTTGAAGGAGTAGAGACAGGACGTTCATATTCACAGGACTTGTACATTATTATGTTCTGCAGAAATGGTTATCGTTTGAACCATGTCGGCGCCCGTTCCAGGTCAACATCGATATCGCGGCGCAACGCCAACTGCCGGTAAAATGTGCCTGTGACTCTCGTTGTCGCTGTAAACCGAAAGTAATCGATCAGTGTGACTTGAGCAGACGTGCAGGATGCCTCGCATATGTACAGTACCGTCAAATCAGTGAGTCTGAAAGAGGACGTATTATTGGCAAGAGAGAACGTGATGCATACATCTGGGAAATTGCTGCTTGTGTGGGACGAAGAATTTCGGCAGTGCAACGCGTGTGCGAAGGATGGTTCGCGGAAGGCGGTAGAACATGACGAGATGGGTCAGGGCGCACCATCCAGGCCACCACCGAGAAGATCGACCCCTCATCCGAATGGCATTTCTCGACAGATCTTCGTCCTTCTTGGCTCTAGCGTAACAGTGCAACAGTGTAACACAGCACATAGTATCAGGGATGACAGTTCGTCGCGGTTTATTACGAGATGGGCTATGTGCGCGTCGTCCAGTTCTCCTACCACCTTTGACGAATGTGCAGAAACATGCTAAATGGTAATGGTGTGTGGAGCGACGCCACTGGGGACAGGAAAGGCGTCAGATAGTGTTTTCGAACGATTCCTCATTCTGTTTGTTTGAAAATGACGTCCGCATTTTGTTTCACTACAGATAAAGGGAGTGGCACCTCAGTGACTGCATTCGCACAAGACATACAAAGCCAACTCAAGGCGTGGGATGCTATTGGGTACAAATATGAATCGTAGTTGGCGCTTGTGCTGGGCACTATGACCAGTGTGACCTACGTGATTGACAACCTGCAACCTGTAGCCATACCCTTTCTGCACAACACCCCAGACGCCATTTCTCAGCAAGGCAATGCACGAGCATATGTTGCACGAACACCCCTCCTTAGTGTCACGGGATGTCAGCCTTTTACCCTGGCCTGCCAGATCACCAGACTTGTAGCCAATCGAAAATATGTGGGATACTGTGAAACGACGGGTGTAGCACTGTGACCCGGTGCCACCCATGACGGATTAACGTTGGAACCAGCTGAATGAAGCATGGGTGGCTATACCACAGGGCGCCATTCGCGCCTTGTATGTGTTGAAGCCATCAGGCATGGAACAAGCTACCATGGACTACGGTGGACCCTGTACCTAAAGCAGGATGCATGCTGAACAAGTGTGACTGAAATGCTAATTTCAGTGTGACTGAAATGCTAATTTCTGTAGAATATACTAATGTACATGTCCTGTGAATGTGAATGACCTATCTCTAGTCGTTCAACGTGTTTTTTTTTCTGACTGTGGGTGTAGTATACCATCTGTTGCACCAGCTGCACTCACAATACAGGATCAAATTAAGCTAGCGGACGAGGTTGATACTACTATTAATTTAATTTTATCCATTGTTTACCAGTGTTTCGTCCGCGACTGTTTTACTTTCGTAAAATAAAGAACAAACCGCCTTCAGTCACAAGTTGTGACTGAAGGCGGTTTGTTCACTACTATTAATGCTTAACACTGTTAATAAGTTAGTTCGCATTCCCATTGGGCAACGAAACAAAAAGAAATCGTGCAAATATTCTGTTACATTTTCATTTTTTATTAAACTGAGAATCGTTTCATCACTACGATGGACTTGCAGTATTATAACGTGACATTTCAAAACAGCATAGTAGCCACGGCACTTCGAAGTCTTTTGCTTTTTGAATTTCATTCATTTGTTTAACTGATAATTACCCTTTTTTCAGCTCGATTTTGCATTTGCGCAAAAACGTACGCTATTGTTCCTATTACAGTCGTCTCTCACTTTGGCATTGAGCAACATGTAATTTCGATAGATTTTGTATCTATTGGCGCTATGTACAGTTCATTTTTATTTTGTACTACACGAAGTACAAAATGTTTCAAATGGCTCTGAGCACTATGGGACTTACCATCTATTGTCATCAGTCCCCTAGAACTTAGAACTACTTAAACCTAACTAACCTACGCACAACACGAGGCAGAGAAAATCCCTGACCCCGCCGGGAATCGAACCCTGGCGTGGGAAGCGAGAACGCTACCGCACGACCAGGAGCTGCGGGCTCTACACGAAGTATATGAGTGAAAAGCCATCTATAAAACCACTAAAATCCATTGCCAGTCACATTGTTTCCATCTGAAAAGGTTAAATAAAGTGTACATAAAACGTGTGAAATGTGTAAATAGGAAAACGAGTCCATTTCTAAATCACACACAGCAAGACAACTTATTTGTTATGCCTACAAGACTGGTATACTTGACAATTTTTGCAACTATAGTATCATGACATAAGCGGAAATAAAAAAGTGTTTCTACAGGTCATTAGCATCATTTACAGTTAGTATATTTTATATTAAAAACCGTATGTTTCTAGCAGTGTTAGACATTTTATACTTTTCTTCAGCATTTGTTTCGTTAAAGATTCGCAATCAACCATTCACGATTTTGCAGTTATTTTGTTTTCATTACGTGGCCGGATTTCATTATTGTCGCAACAATTGTGTGTTAAAAGGTTTTCGATGACGCTGAGTCACAGTCGTACAGTATTTTTTAAAAGAATACACCGCTATGTGACTGTGTTTTTTTGTACATTTCATGTGTACACCCTACATTTCGACTTCCACGCCATTATCGAGTATAATGACGTAGAAAATTAATATGTTAATGGTCTAACATAACTGTACTGCTAATCGCGTGAAAGCCGAAATCTAAGATTGTACACGGGAAAAATATAGACAAATATAGTAAAATGGCAGCGTATTTCTTAAAAAAATATGTGTTACATTAAGACATGAAAGTCATGTACATTTATTTGTGAGTCTTGTAAACTTTATTTAGTGGGTGTTTGTGTATTCACTGTTTACGTGTTGTGTTGCTCAAGTTATGTGGAAAGTAACTTAGCATTTGCCAAGAGAAGTGTAGAAAACCACATAAAAACAATTGCGCTGAACGGTGTACTAGACCAGCAGTCATCAATTTGGCAGAAACGTTCCCTGGGTTTAAAGTCTTGGAAGACATTTAAGGACCAGCAGTAGGGCACACGTAATTGTTTCTCGGCTCTCTTTGTGTGTCATTGCAGAGTCTGTCGAGGAGGCTGTGCCGACGACCAGTTGAGTGAGATAAATAATTTAACATTTCAGTGAACTTGGAATAAATCTGTGAGCGCGAATTACAGACCTTAGCTTTTCACTGGGCTTAGATTACTTTTTTAATTTTTTCAGTGACAGTTTTTTCAAGTTTTACGAGACAAGCGGCAGTTGTGACCTGTAATTATTTCCTACATTTGACACACATATTCGAGTGTGATGTACTTTAAAGTTTTTTTTCCAGTGGTTATTCTGTATAACATACTTTATTTTACATCGCAACTGATAATGGGAAGCTGTGAGTTCGGACTTTGAGTGTTTGCTGTTGATTTTTGTGAATTACTGTGCAGTTAAGCGAAAATTGTTCCACGTATTTGATGCTCTGATCGCACCACATACAGGGTGTACATAAAGTGCGGGAACACTTTCAATTATTTATTGCGCAACAACCAAACATTGTCAGATATCATACATATGTCATTTTGAAGAGAAACTCTGCAAGTTTTTTTCATGTATACCGCCAAAGCGTAGTTTGGTAATTTGCCGATAGTCAGCGCTGGCGAGTTCAGATGCGGAGCGAGCTTTCTGTGTGTTGGAGTTCGACAAAAACAAGTGTGCTACAGTTGTTCAACGGAAGTTTAGAACCAAGTACGGTAAGAAGCCACCAACAAGGAAGGCCATTTACCACCGGCACAACAAATTCGTTACGACGGGCGTCTTGTGCCCTTCAAAGAGAAGCGGACGTCCCAGTGTGAGTGAAGTGAACGTGGAACACGTACGAGATACATTCATAAGGAGTCCATAGATATCGGTGCTTCGCGCATCCCGTGAACTCGAAATGGCCCCCAATGATAGTGTGGAAAGTCCTGCGACAGAAGCTGTCTATGAAATCATTCAAACTGGACTAGTGCAGAAGCTAAATGACGACGACAAACGCAAGCGTTTTGAGTGTTGTTCACATTTGCAACAATTGAATGAGGATGGAGGTGGAATTGTTGGTCGCTTAATTTTTAGCGACCAAGCTACTTTTCACACTAATGGGAAAGTGAACAGGCGTAATTGTCGAATCTGGGGCACAACCATACGAATGCATTGAGTTTGCCGGCTGGAGTGGCCGAGCGGTTCTAGGCGCTGCAGTTTGGAACCGCGCGACCGCTACGTCGCAGGTTCGAATCCTGCCTCGGGCATGGATGTGTGTGATGTCCTTAGGTTAGTTAGGTTCAAGTAGTTCTAAGTCTACGGGACTGATGACCTCAGATGTTAAGTCCCATAGTGCTCAGAGGCATTTGAACTATTTTTGCATTGAGTTTGAGCGTGATTCTCCAAAGGTAAGTGCTTTTGTGCCTTGTCACTTCGAAAACTGTACGGGCCATTCTTCTTTGCCGAGCGCACTGTCACTGAATATTCCTACTTGGACATGTTGCACCAATGGCTTGATGCCTCAAATGCAATCGGACTCTCCGTTCATCTTTCTGCAGGATGGGGCTCCACCGCATGTTCATCGTGAAGTTCATGGGTACCTTAACACGGAGCTGTCGCATCGATGTATCGGTCGTGCTAGAAGAGGCGACAGATGTTTCATGAAATGTCCTCCCCAATCACCAGATGTTACTCCGTGTGACTTTTTTCTGTGGGGCCACATTAAAGATCTTGTGTATGTACAGCCTCTAACACGTGATGTAGCAGAGCTCCGGGAGAGAACACGGGATGGAGTGCTGGGACGGGTATGGCAAGAATTCGATTACCGTATTGACGTCTGCCGGGTCACTCATGGTGTTTGTGTAAAAAAAATACTTTCAAAGTTTCTCTTCAAAATGCAATATGTACGACATCTGTACAATGTTTAGTTCTTGTGAAAGTGTTTCCGAACTTTATGCACACCCTGTAAATTAATTATTGTTTTTTTTCTCATATTTGTATGTGCAGCTAATGTGAGGCCACTATTGATATATGTGTGAACAGCATTGGAAACATTTATTTGGTTTATATTATAACCATCCGTTTTCGTCCACATCATCAATTATATTGGATTCATACAGTCATTTTTGTTGTTTATACAGGGAGCAGTAAAATAATAACGGCAGAAACGGAAAAAGTAAGTAAACTGCTTTTTATTTCACAAATAACTTCCAAGCTGTTCATACATTTATCCCTCTGTGAGGCAAGGTGGTCAGTACATTCATGGAAAAATGTTTGCAGTTGGCTGTGGAACCATGATTGTACCTAGAGGTGTACTTCCTTTAGCCACAAATGCCTTTCCTCAGGGCTCCATAAATGTGGAAATCGCTTGGATAGATATTCGGACTGCATGAAGGATGTGTAAGAGCTTTCGAGCGGAACTTCTGCAACGTTATGGAAAAAAACGTTGGCAGCATGTGGCTGGACATTATCCTGCAACAGAATGGTGCCAACCGTGACCATTCCTGGACGTTTGGACTCGATGGCGCGCTTCAATTTTTGTAAAGTGTCCACGTACAGCTGTGCGTTAAATGTGGCGACGTATTCCAGAAAGTTAATGAGCAGCGGGCCCTCGCAGTCAAAGAGAAAGGTCATCACGACCTTCTCGGAGGTGTTGTGTCTCTTGTTTCGCTGGGAACCCCTTACACATCCTCCATACAGTTCCGATCTGTCCCCACGCGATTAGGATATTTTGGGAGTCCTGAAGGAAGATACTTGTGGCTGTCGGACGAAGAGATGCATGCCTGGGTAGAATTATGGTTCCATAGGTAACCGCAATCATTTTTCCATGAAGGCATTGACGTCTTGTCTGACAGCGAGATAAGTGTGTTAACAGCTATGGCGATTATTTATTAAATAATAAATTAGTTTACTCATTTTTTTCCATTGCCCCGTTTTCATTTAAGTGACCCTTATATTACTGGCAGTCTTGTCTGTTTATTAAAAAGAATTTGAGGATTAATTCTGCAATAAATGTATGGGCATTAAAGCGACGGTGCACGATACGACCGAGTCCTCTGAGAAGTAAAGAGTCAAGCCAACAGATTAGATCGTGCATTGTCCACATCGATAACGGTCTAAAAAGCCGCCGGTGCGCCCGTAAGTTGTCTTTCTGAAATAAGACGAAAGCGAACGGCCAATAGTACGAAGCACGCGTTTATAAAATAAACGAAAAGCAGAACCAGAGCGTGAACGAGCAGTATGGCGCGAGCCTGCGTGCTGGGAAACACGGCAGGGATATTGGAAGTCTGCCCCTGCGGCGGGTGAGAGGGCGCTGATTGCAGCAAGGCATTACCGGATCAGGGCACGCCCAATTACACGGCCCACCAACACTGGTTAATAAACTCCGCCGTCCTTCACAACTCAATTTGCGCTGATGAGCTGCAACACGCAGCGCCGCGGCCGAGCTGCCCGCCCCGGCCGTACGTCCCAGCGAATGGCAGCAGCCCTAATACGTCACAGAGTGTATTCAACAACGAGCGAAGCGAATGCAGACCAGCATCTCAAATTCTCCTAATCATTTCAAACAACCACAAAACTGTATAATCTTTCCTTTACGTTTCACTTCTTCGACTCCGAGGCTCTGCTAATCAGTTCAGTGTTAACTTCATAGGCTACATATTATATAAATAACCTTTCACTTTCCAATGGTAAAATCCAGTAGAGGGTACAACCACACCCCAAATTCCCCGTAAACTGAGAGAAGAAAACAGCTTTTCAGTAATGTTACTCAACAGATAGTTTCACATAAAATTTTAATTTGGAACAGCGATAATATATTTTGCGGAAGCTGATAAAATGGAATAAGTGCCTGCAGCATTTGCTGAAATTATTTTGAAGCAGTTGTAAACATACTTATAAATTGATTGGCGACTCCATGGAGTAAACAGCGGCTTCAGTTATTGTGATCGCTTCTCAGTTTTGGTTATTGGTTGAAATGGTTCAAATGCCTCTGAGCACTATGGGACTTATCTTCTCAGGTCGTCAATCCCCTGTAGCGTAGAATTACTTAAACCTAACTAACCTAAGGACATCACACACATCCATTTCCGATGCAGGATTCGAACCTGCGTCCATAGCGGTCGCGGCGACTAGAATCGCACGGTCACCTCGACCAGCGGTTATTGATAACTTGATACCAGTCTCCCAGTTTAATTTGTACATCACTGAAGATGATCACTATGTGATCGAAAATCGATTCTGCTATCAATAAGACATCAATATTACGGCCAACGCTGACCTTCCTTTTAATTTAACACTTTTAAATAACTATCACGTGATACCGTTGAGGCGAGGAGTGGCGTCGCGGTGAATTTGTCCACGCCACGGAGAGTTCAGCGTTCAATCGTCACACAAGCCGGATTATGGGCCAAGTGACGTCCAGTTATTTCCAGATCGGAAGAAATATTTGAAAGGAAGGTTCGCTACCTGAATCATCTAGAGATGATGTTCGGATGTCAATTTATCTCCGTACCCATCATCGGCTGGTATGCAAATAAATAGAGTTGCAATTCTTTGTGACAAACAGAAGAGTTACCAGAGTGAACTAATTATGTACGCGTTTGGCGTTTTCATCAGGTCTTGTAGGGTATACAACGGGATTGAATAGCGTTAGATGTTGAGTCATCAACGCGCAGAAAAGAAGCTTCCGGGTAACCGTCTGAGACAGTGATATCAGCAGAGTTTCAGAGGGCCGTTATAGTGGGTCTCCTTTTGGCCGGCTGGTCAAGTCTTGCAATATCCAGATCTGCGGAGCATTCGAATGTAGCAGCGGCCCGATGTTGGACTGCACGAGAACGAGAGGACAGGTCGACCACATCTGACCACAACAGAGGTTCACCGTATTGAGCACCAACCACATCAATCCTGTTTCACACCCGTGTCTGCCATCCGAAAACAAGTATTAGGCTCCTGTAATATTGTGTGTCATCCCGAACCATTGGTCAGAGTAACGAATTAAAGCCCCATGCCTACCTTGCTGTAAACAACACAACACCAACGGCTACATTCTAAGGGTGTTGTGACTGGGGCGAGGGACTGATGATAAATGATGTCGCATTGTGTTCAGCGATGAATCTTGGTTCTACATTATTCCGGATGACCATCGTCTGAGAGTATGAAAGAGATCTGGAGAAAAGCCCGATTCCTACAATGCTCTGGAGAGACAAAACAGTCTTACTTCTGGATATGTGGTGTGGGCAACGATCGGTTGTCACTTCAGATTAGGGCTGGTAGTGATTGAGGAAACTCTGACGGAATAACGGTACGTCATATATATCCTGCGTCCTCGTGTGTTACCACGCATTTGACAGTATCGTGATGCCATTTTTCAACAGGACACTGCTCTTTCACACCACATGTCACTATCAATTGCCTGTGGTGTGTTGAGGTACTCCCGTGGTCAGCAGGACACCCAGTTCTGTCTCCGATAGAACATATTGTACGTGGGACCAGCTCGTACTGAAACCCTTTCCCAGTGCCAAGGACGTCAATGAATCAGTTACAACAGTTGTTGGCCGTCTTGTCTCAAGTGAGGATGTGACGACTTTATGACACCCTTCCCAACGGTGTTAGTGCATGCGTCCAGGCCAGAGAGGAAGCAAAGTTATACTGGTAAGTGGGCTCATACTGCCAAGTTCCTTGTAAAAGAACTTGATTTTCTATTCACAAGTAACATCACACACCCCTTCAGATCGTGAAGTTTTGTCCTGCTTCCTCATCCAATTTTTTATCATTTTTTTATCATTTCACACGCTGAGATTCAAGAAAAGGAAAACAAAGTGGACTGATGAAATGGCAGGTGTAACACTCGTACCTAAACTCATTCAGTCGATGGCCATGCGCAATGATTATGTATGTTCTAAACAAACTACATCTTATACTGTAAGTTACTGTCTCAGAGACATTTTTATGCTTCATATGCAGATATTTACTTTCCAAAAAAACCTAGGACTTAGTGTAACTTCTGTTCTTGTGCTATTCAGACCGAAGATTGGTTCGACGAAGCTCTCCAAGCTACTGTATCCTGTGCAAGCCCCTTCATTTCCGAATAACTACGGCAACCTATACCCTTTTGAATCTACTTACTGTATTCATGTCTTGGTCTCCCCCTACGATTTTTACCAGGCACACTTCCCTCGAGTACTAAAGCGGATATCCCTTGATCTCTCAGAATATGTACTATCAGCCGATTCCTCCTTCTGCTATTCAGCATTCTTCTGCAGAACCACATTTCAAAAGCTTCTATTCTTTTCTTGTCTAAACTGTTGATCGTCCATGTTTTACTTCCATACACTCCAACTACCTTCAGAAAAGACTTCCGAACACTTAAATCTGTATTCGATGTTAGCAAATTTCTCTTTCTCAGAAGCACTATTCCTGCCATTGCCAGTCTACATTTTATATCCTCTCTATTCCGGCCATCATCAGTTATTTTGCTGCCACAATAGCAGATCCCATCTACTACTTCTAGTGCGTTTCCTAATCTAATTCCCTCAGCATCATCTGATTTAATTCACCCAGATTCCATTAGCCTTGTTTTGATTTTGTTGATGTTCATCTTACGTCTTCCTTTCAAGACAGTGTCCATTCCTTTCAACTGCTCTTTCAAGTTCTTTGATGCCTCGGACAGAATTACAATGTCATCGGCAAATGGCAAAGTTTCAATTTATTCACACTGGACTTTAATTCCTACTCCAAAGTTTTTTTTTTTTCTTTTACAGCTTGCCCAACGTACATATCGAGTGACGCTGTTCTCAACCACTGCTTCCCTTTCACGCTCCTCATCTCTTATCACCGACGTCTGGTTTCTGTATAAGTTGTAAATAGCCCTTTGTTGCCTGTATTTTATCCTTGCTATGTTCGTAATTTCAAGGAGAGTATTCCAGTCAATATTGTCCGGTCTTTCTCTAAGTCTACAAATGCTATAAATGAAGGTTTGCCTTCCCTTAGCCTATCTTCTGAGAGAAGTCCTAGGGTCAATACTACCTCGGTTGTTCCTGCATTTCTTCGAAATCTAAACTGCTCTTGCGCGATGTCGACTTCTATCAGGTATTCCATTCTTGTGTTATGAATTGGTGTTATTATTTTGCAACCTTGACATATTAAACCGTAATATTCACCTTTCAGCGCCTGCTTTCTTTGGAATTGGAATTATTACATTCATCTTGAGGTCTGAGGGTATATCACCTGTCTCATACATCTTGCACACGAAGTGGAGGAGTTTTGTGATGACTGGTTCTCCCAATGCTATCAGTAGCTCTGACGGAATGTCATCTACTCCCGAGACCCTGTTTCGACTTAGACCTTTCAGTGTTGTGTGAAATTCATCACGCAGTATCATGTCTCCCATCTCATTTATTGATTGCATCGGGTCTCATCGCACAACAAGCACTAACATTTGTAGTCTCATGGGAATTATTTCTTCAAGGAAGTGTACGACACACAGCCAGTAACTGGCACGATGTACATCTTTCCACAATGACTGGGTGAGGTGGCGGATGGGTTAGCACACGACTCACATTCAGTAGTACTGGGGTTCCAATCCCTGTCCAGCCATAAGCACTTAAAGTGCTTCCGGATTTTTCTGTATCGATCAAGGCAATGCCGTGGCGGATTCCTTCGAAAGATACGCAGCCTGTTTTCTTTTCCCACTTTGTGCTACCCGAACTTGTTCTTCGGCTCTACTGACCTCGCGCCACTATTCCTCCCTTCTTCCTGTGTTACCTCACCTAACGCTCTACGAATAGATATTTTCATATTGTTATGTTATGTTAACCAGGGACCTATAAACGACGGAGAGGCTACGTCCCCGCCGCAGCCGCAGTGGTCCACAACCCCACGACGACTACCGCAGTCCACTGCACCCTCCGCCTGCCCACGCCGAACCCAGGGTTATTGTGCGGTTCAGCCCCCGGTGGACCCGTCCCAGGGAAATTCTCACACCAGACCAGTGTAACTCCTATGTTTGCGTAGTAGAGTAAAGGTGGTGTACGCGTACATGGAGAACTTGTTTGCGCAGCAATCGCTGACATAGTGTAGCTGAGGCGGAATATGGGGAACTAGCCCGCATTTGCCGAGGCAGATGGAAAACTGCCTAAAAACCATCCACAGACTGGCCGGCTCACCGGGCCTTGACAAAAATCCGCCAGCGGATTCGTGCCGGAGACCGGCGCTCCTTCCCGGCAGGAATGCCGTGCGTTAGACCGTTAGACCGTTAGACTGTAACAGTGGCACGGTTCCGAACTGTGCGCCTAGAACCGCGAGACCACCGCGGCCGGCGATTCCATATCCACAGCAGAGTATCGGCGACGGCGCTAAGTGTAGAACATTATGGCTGATGCCCATTTACACTGACAATAACGGATGGGGCTTCGGGGGGAAAACTGTGGCGCTTGAGTCACGCTGCTGTGCCTCGACTACAGAGAACCTGTAGCGTTAATAGCCACAGGACATGAGCGTTGCTCAGAATTCTTAACGGCATAGTTGACTCACAGGTGTGTCAGTTGCCAAACGTGTACCACGCACGTCTCACGAGACATCTCGACCAAACAGTACAGTTGCGTCTATGTGCAAAACTGATATCTGACACCGAGCAAAAGGCACAGCGGCTCGTTAAGGAAATGGATTCGCATTCGGATGGAGAAAAATCCTGATCCCCATCTGGCCACCAACGAAAAGATTTTCTGTGCTTTCTTTAAATTGCTTAAGATAAATGCCGAGATAATACTTTCGAAAATGAAAGTTAACATTTCTTCTCCCATTCCAATGTGTATTTTTTTCTGATAACCTTGCCATCAAAGGCGCGTGAAACCCTAACCTTGATATCTTCTTCTGAAACCTAAGAAATGGCATCGCATTGTCCGCTTCTTCTGACGCTACGAATTAAAGTAAGGAATTCCAAAACAATCGACAAAATTTTAGAAAATTCGACAAAAACATGGTTCAAATGGCTCTGAGCACTATGGGACTTAACATCTGTGGTCATCAGTCCCTTAGAACTTAGAACTACTTAAACGTAACTAACCTAAGGACATCACACACATACATGCCCGAGGCAGGATTCGAACCTGCGACCGTAGCAGTCGCGAGGATCCACACTAATCGCCTAGAACCGCTAGACCACGGCAGAAAATTCCACACATAGCTTTAAGAACACCAGTGGAAAAATGCTCCTATCGGAACACAAAAAAGGCGAATATGCTCCTATTTAAAAGACTATGGCTGGAGAGTGGGCTACCAGTTGCCTCATTCTACCTTCCTCATCACCTTTAAAAACTTTCCCAAGAAGTTTGGCATACAAACATATTCGCGCTCTTTTTAACACGCAACTGACCTCTCACTCCCACGAATTCCCCTAACTATAACTCGCTCGCACCCACTATTCCGTCGCTATAAGACGCTCATATCCACCCGCACCCACTTGCCCATTCTCCCCACTGATTCAGCCCAACTCAGTGTCATTATCTCCTTGTGTCTCTAGCTCTATCTCCTATCTCACAGCCACAGCCCCCTTCATTCTGTCTGCCGTCAATGTCACCCTCTCCCTCTTGCTCTCTCTTACTGCTAGTATCTCATTCATTCCTTCCCACTGCTGGCGTATCTTCTCATTGTTACTATCTCTCTCTCTTCTACTCGTTGTTACTGTCATAGACTCTGTCTCTTATCATCAATGACTCTCACCCACTACCAGTTTCTCTTTCTCTTTGTTTCTCTTCTACTGGCACTGTCTCCTTCACTCTTTTCCTAGCACTGTTCGATCACTATCAATTACACCCCACTACCATTGAGCCCCTCTGTTTACGTCGCAATACCGTTGTCTCCTTCGCTCTTCGTACAACACAGTCACTGTCTACTATATTCCAGTATTTTTTACTTTTCTGTCTCTTTCTCACTGCCTCTAGCTCCTTCTCTCTCAACATAAAAAAGTGTTGATATGTTTGCATACCAAATTCTTCGAAAATACTTAAGGGTTCTGAGGAAGATAGAAAGAGGCAACTGGTAGCTCACTTTTCACTCAGCGTGTTTTAAATAGACTCTTATTTACCTTTTTTGTGCTCCAATAGGAGCCTTGTTCCGCTGATTCCCTTCTTTTCCCTGTTAAATCATAGCATGTCATCCATATGAAAAGAAATTTATGGGTCAGTAAAATTTTGCTAGCTTCGTTATGTGAAAGTGAAGTAAAGCAAAACTGACTTCACAGCTCAGACCGGACTTCACGTGTTCATAAATTTTGCATATGCTTCATTACTAAAACATGCGGTTCCCGGAACCATTCTGACGGTAACGCAGGCAATTTGCAGCAGATTTCTCCTCGCTACGTCACTTTATAAACTACGTTTCCGCATCCCACCGGATTTAACATGCGTATTGTACGTGTACGAATATGGTAGCGTTGAATCTCTGTATCTCAAAAGCGGATATAGATATCGATAAAATTTTCAAGGTTGTTCCCATCAGCTAATAACTTTAAACCTCGGTGTTTCGGAAATGGATAATGATACCGATAAAACTATCAATATTGTTCAAGGCTGAGAACATAGGAATATTCATAAAAATTTCAGCCACTTGCTGTGGTATCCGTGGCTCGGCTTTGGAACCAAAAAATAGTAAAAAAATATTTTCTTAGTATTTTCTAAGGAAGTGCCACGATCTAATCAAGATTTTTGAAAACGGGACGATGTACTTTTAGATAAGTGCCTAGAAAATGTACAGTTAAAATTAGAACAATTTTCTTCGGTTATTTATTACTTAGACTTCGCCTTACTTCGGATTTTACATGAGTGTTTTCACGTAGCATTAGGGTAACTTTGAACCTCTATATCTCAGAAACGGGTAAAAATATCGAGATATCAGAAATTTATCGTAAAAGTTTCAGCCATTTGCTGTGCATAGGCGTCTTGAAATCTACGCCTCGGCTTTGGTACGAAAAACATGTTAAGATACCGTTTCTTGGGAATTTCCAAAGGCACCTCCCTTGAACTACAGGAGCCTTCGTAAGCCGTTAAGACCCATCGTAGACCACATCAAATGCAAAGAGAAGTCGGAGGAAGTGTGTTATATTAATACTTTGATCACATACTGTAGGGAACTGAAGCTAATACGATCCTTCTGTTGTGCACACAAATGATCCTTAGCCCAAGGGCTATCCAAAACACTTACCCTACGTTTTTATCACCAACAGAACCCGTGGAATGAGCCCCCAGAAGTATCTCATTTTTTATGCGCTGCGTTTTGGAACATATTAGGTAGCGTATTCCGTCGCATGCGTACCGATCAAGCAGAAGTAGTAACATAAGAAGACTGTATTGTGTTGTTTAAGCAATAAATATTTTGCACCAGCGACACTTGATTCAAAATTTACGTCTTAGTAACACTGTCCTGCTCATGGTTCTTCTATTGTGTGACGCTTTAGTCTTTCTTCATTAATCTCTGCACAACCTTCCCTCCCCCCCCCCCCCCCCTGAAAGAAATACAACATGCGTACAGCATATAGGTAAAACTGTTAGTGAGTTTCTCACATGTTTGAAACACGAGGATGTTCCGTGTGTTTCTTTCTGATAAAGTGCAGACAATGTTTAGAGAACAGTCTCTTTTTAACTAATAAAACAGAAAACTAGAAACATCTACAAAATACAGGGAAAATACTGGTGGTGACTGTTAATGGCAGATTTCCAAGATCACACATCAGAATTCAAAGTAATAGTTGGAATGCAAGCGTTGAAAAAAAACTCTCCAAAAAACCGAAAAGAGGAATATATAAACGAAGATAGATCAACAGATGGCAATACACCACCACACATATCTAGTCTGAAGAAAGCCACACGATAATATCACTGTTTCTGGTATAATAATAAGTTTATTAAAAATAGAAAGGGTCTTCACAGAAAATTTATTCGTAATTTAAGGACCTAGAAATTTGACAGTCGTGATGTATAAATAAACAAATGTGTAAATGTTTTACGAGGCTTTCAACCGAAACAGTAAATATATAAACAACGAAAAACAAAGTAATTATAGTTCGACTATAATTGCAATATTCATTTCTGCATAGGCAGCAGAAGAATTGTAAGACGTTATGGGAAAAATTGTTGCTTAGGAAACAAACTGATCACAGTTTTCTAAGAGGAGTTGTAGTTATTCTCATGTTCGAAATAAACAGTGTTGAACTACCATTTTAGTGGAAATAGTCACATACATTAATAAAACAATAATTTCTTAAAATATAAACGGTGGTTTCAGAGAATCCATGACGACAAACAGGTGAGTCAGATAAGGATGAAGCATTTTACATACTTCGTAAGTACTTATATACAACGTGCAGGTAAAATTCAGAAAGAATTATCTCAATGGGATGATACCTACAGATATATACAGTGCGATAAACTGTATTTTTTACGGCCAGATATCACACTGCCATCAAAAAATGAATTCGGTTTATAAAAGATAATTCGTCTTCAGAACCGTTTGTGTAAACTGTATGATTCTAAAATATCGTGGCTTATACACGAAAATAACATTAAAAAATAAAAAAGCTGTTGATGATCAAATAAAAAAATTGAAAGGCTGTGGCATCAGTTACTAACATGAAAATAATATAAATAAATGCGTGACAGTAAATAGACACGTCAGAAACAAATCAGAGAAGGGTGAAATTTCACAAAGACTGATAGAAGTTTCAGCAGCGTTATACGAAAATATGTTTTGGGGTACAAAGCAACTTACAAGCGAATCACATTTAAGCTTCAGCTGAATGCAGAAAAATAATGTAGCAGCCCTATCAAATGCATAAGTCTTGACGGGAAAGATCTGTAGTGTAAGGAATAAGATTTAGAGCAATAGCAGAAGCATGAATTTGAACATTACGAAGATATACAGTGACATGCTACCTTCGAAAATGAAAGCCTTAAAATGAAATGGGCAGAAAAGTCTGCGAAGACCAAGAAAGACAAGGACACTGTAACTAGGATGTGCCTTTAAACTGAAGTGAAGTAAAATTAGTATGGTGAGACGCATATTACACCCCAATTAATATCAAATACTGGCGGGAACTCATAGTTTGCATGAAGATGAGGCTTTAGTTGTCTTGAAAGGAAAACGTATTTATTTATTTCGTCTTAGTCTCCTTTCAATTGTGATGCCGGATCGAATTGCTTACTGGTTGAAGAATAATAGTCTCCAAAATACTCTCAGAGATTCCAGAATGCCTCTTTTAGGTTGTACTTGTTGACGTCACATGATTTTATGACACTCTTCTGCTACTTCATACACGGAGGAACAGTCTGATATTCTGTCCCCTAAAACGGTTACTTGTACCGTCGCTAATGTAATAGGCCGTGTTCTTAGGAGTTTTATGTGATAATAGTTTCATTACTGTAATTCAAAGGATGTTCTCTATTGCACATAGAAGTTCTCCTCATTATTCTGGGAATAAATCCCCGCTGACATCAACATATTGCTTACGAGATACGTAACAAGTACGAGAGATTATAGTTTCCAGAATAAAAAAATGACTCAAATCTTCGAAGCTAAACACTTGATTAAATGCAACGGGATTGGAATAGTAGAAATACCGGGATTCGATTTTACGGTTAATTCCGAACATCGGATATAGAATACAAAAGAATCACATCAACCTGAGTGGGGTTAAGGTTGATTTTATGACAAGATTTGCCCCTTATCCCTAATACTTACAGATGTAACGATACCAATGTGTCCCTGTGGTAGTCTAAGATTCTTTGTCAGGTTTTATTACCAGATACCGTCTTGAAGTTGAATCTAGGAAAAACGATCTCCCTCCCAGGACTAAATACAGTTATTAAAATGGTTCAAATGGCTCTGAGCACTACGGGACTTAACAGCTGAGGCCATCAGTAGCCTAGAACTTAGAACTACCTAAACCTAACTAACCTAAGGAGATCACACACATCCATGCCCGAGGCAGGATTCGAACCTGCGACCGTAGCGGTCGCGCGGTTCCAGACTGAAGCGCCTAGAACCGCTCGGCTACACCGGCCGGCTACAGTTATTAATTACGAATATTGGCATCTTTGCGTTAGTGAACCTTGTAACAAACAACGTATCTAGGAACGAACTAACAATTACAGAGCCAGAAGTCTGCAAAATGTTAACAGAAGAGTGGGGTTGAGTGACAGTGTAGGTAACAGGGATAGGGGGAGTGGGGGGGGGGGGATGAGGGGGGGGGATGATAGATGTCAGTAATGCCGATGGTGAGGGAGTAAGTGTGATGTAGCTTTCAAGTGACACTGGCTGCGAATATGAGCATGAATAAAAGTTAACAAGTAGGCAGAAACACTGAGAGACATGTAAATTGTTATACACATTGCCTCCAGAATAATAGCACATGTAATTGTGATTTAGTTTAGCCAGGAGACCCGTTCGAAATTTTCGCACTTTTATGTTTTTAAATAATGACAGTATTTGGAATAGTGGAGTCATGTTGAAAAATGAAGCGAGCGATGTGAAATAATAAACATGAATTTATGATACAGCCTTGTATGCACATAATTGTGAACAAAATTCTTTACGGAGTTTCACAATACCTCGATATAAACGATATTTGAGACAAGAATGTAATCTTCGTGTACTTTTTGTTTTTAATTTTCTTTAAGGGATAAAATGTAAATACCATGTGGTTAGGGCCTCCCGTCGGGTAGACCGGTCACCTGGTGCAAGTCTTTCGAGTTGGCGCCACTTCGGCGACTTTCGTGTCGATGGGGACAAAATGATGATGATTAGGACAACACAACACCCAGTCCCTGAGCGGAGAAAATCTCCGACCCAGCCGGGAAACAAGAATGTTAGTTCATTTAGTTACCATTGAAAAGGGTACAGACAATTGGCCGTGAGTAGAGAGGGGAACTGGTAAAATACAATCCTGCTCTTTGAATCGTTTGTCTCTGCAACTGGTTTATTGAGATTGCAAATGCAATTTTAGTAGGCAACTGTCTTCTTTCAATTCAAAAGGCACGCCTGGATCAGATTGGGATATGTGTA
The DNA here is from genome assembly GCF_023897955.1 of Schistocerca gregaria. Lineage (NCBI taxonomy): Eukaryota > Metazoa > Arthropoda > Insecta > Orthoptera > Acrididae > Schistocerca > Schistocerca gregaria. The sequence continues at coordinate 944,164,723 of NC_064920.1, forward strand.
TCCGTGGATGGAATTACAACTATTTCCCCGGTGTCAGTCAACTGAGCATTAATTGTAAATGCATTGAATTTTGTTACAACCATGCGTGCACCATTGACTAAGCCCTGTATACTATTCAGGTTTCTTATCAACATGACAATAGTAAATGTTTTGTCAGCATAAGCTTATGTGGCGATAATACTAACGTGTCTAGTGAATGTAAGAACTCTACAGGATGTTTGTCGTTTTGGGAAGTACATTCGTTTAGTGGAATCAACTTGTAGGTTGGGCAGAGATAATGGACTAGTACAGTGCTCACGGTTACGGTCTATGACAGTGCTGGGTAAAAATTATGCAGTTAATACCAATAAAACTGTATTCGTAATAAGATAATATTAAGAGGATGTCTCCTATTCGTGATTAACAACTTAGCCTCGTAAAAGATAGGTATGAAGCTGGGCATCCATGATGCTTTTTTACGTACTACAGTTAAAAGTCTCTTTTATCTCAACATTTTCCACAGATAGTAAGTTTTAGTACAAAATTGGTATGCAACTTCAGAAGCCGGTTCAAAAACCTTTCTAACGATGCCTCAGTTATCATTGTACGAGTAGTATGTTGGGAAAGAGGGATACTGAACTGAGAAATAATTTACATGCTATAAATATAGTACTAGCTACACCTATAGAAGACTTCTCGCTAATATCGCGCAACACCAAGTCTAGTCTTTATAATATCCTTCACCCAGGAAGAGAGTGCAAATGTTTCTTCAGGTTATCGTAACCAAATGAAGCGTCTCGTTGATGATTAGAAACCGGAAATCTACCAGTCTGCAGTGTTGTTGATTACTACGTTTCACCAGCATTTCCGAATACTCCTAACATTTTCTGTGGAATCAAGACCGGGTGATTTAGTAGGCCAATAGATGTGCAGTTGGGTGACGTGTGTTTGTCAAAACTGAAACGTATGCGGGCAGACTTCGAACACAGCTGTTATCTTGGAAGAAAGAAATACCCATAACGCATTCATCACGAAAATGTAGACGAAAGGGCGACAGTTGGTCACCAAGACTGTATAAATAAACCTGAATGAGGGGGAACGTGCCACGGTAAGGAAAACACCCCCAAATCTCCACACAACCACCTCCGGCCTTAACTACACACTGCACACACTGTCGCCGTTGGTGCCTTGCATCATTTGAAGAGAGACGGAATGGCGAGCTGCCGTACCACAGTACACTGCTACTGCTCAGTTGCTCTGCTGTTTGGCCAACTTGAGCTGAAACGCTAAAACGTGTGTGAATCCCTAAGGAACCAAACTGCTGAGGTCATCGGTCCCGAAACATACACTTAAACTAACTTATGGTAAGGACAACACACACCCACGCCCGGGGGAGAGGACTCGAACCCCCGGCGAGAGGTACCTCGCAGTCCGTGACAGGGCGCCTGCAACCGCGCAGCCAACTGAAACTGTGCAGCTTTACGTGCCGTTGTGAGCAACGGCCTTCTGAGAGGAACCTAACTCTAAATGTCGACATCGTGCTGTCCCTCTCGCAGTTTTCGTCTGGAAGCTCGTTGAGATGGACCTGTACTCACTGACAGCAGGAATTCCTGTCAGGTTTCAAACCGAATGTCACTGACAAGGCGTCACGCTAGTGTACGGTCCTGTCGGCTAGGATTTTTTCACGCCCAGTGTTCTTACACCATGTTGCGCGGGCGCAAGCGATACACCATTCCCTATAGACACGTTGGACAGTCCTCGTAGCTGTAACAACAATTCGTGCATCTTACTCATGGTGTGGTCCTGGTCGCGTTTGAACACGATAGCCCCTTTCTGCCGTTCTTCCTCGTCTCCAGTCGACCTGTCTTAGTGCTTTGATTCCATATAACCGACTTGCACGTGTATACCACCGCACTGCCGTGACTTAGGTCAGCGGTGCAGGCTCAGATGGCGTCTGGTAGCAGTTCTGCGCCACCTACAACTCTCCAAAGAGACTAGCGAGCTCTTCTAAGGGGCTGAATGATATTTTGGGACAACTGTGATTTCTAACGGTTTTATCGTGTTAATAAACACTCGAAGAATTAATTACAAAATTCTAGTACCGTAGACAATACAAGGTGGGGCAAATAAAAGTGGCCCGGAGAACAGAGTTCCAGGGTACAAAGATACGCAGCAGAGTAAAGGAAATACAATACTAACCTAACTATAGTAGATGTTGAAAGTGACCACCATTCTTCTCCTGGCACTTTTGGGCCCTGTTTAGCTGGACTGCTGGAATTGCTGCAACCTCATCCGAAATGTTCTGCTGTAATTGTTGAAGACTATGAGTGTTGTTGCGCTACCCAGACAAAGTAATCGCACACTGACGGACCATGTAGCCTGAGTGGCCAGCTTGGTCCGCGAGCAGACAGACCTCTGGTAACAGCATATTGTGTAAATGTGCTACAAGGTTCGGCCGGTTGTATGGGCAGTTGCTCCATCCTGTTGGAAGTAACTGCAGGTCTTTTGCTCCCCCTAAAATGCTGCCACAAATGATTTCCACTCGTCGGGGTCACTTCTATTTGTCCCACCCTGTGCGTAAAATATTACGTGTAAAACTAGTACGGAGAAGTGTTGGCTCGCGACTTACCGCGCTACATAATGACTGGTCAGCTGGCGATACTAGAGAAATACAAATTGCGTTATTTAGTGATCGTATTTGTAGAAAATGTGCATGTGACTCTGAGTGTAGAGGATTTCTTTATTCGGTTCAGCCAAAACTCGAGGCAGCTGCGAATCGAGCGAGGTGAAAAGAATTCCATATAAGGGAATAGGCCTATTTTAAAAGCAATTTAGCACTTCCATTTATGTTATATTCTTGTTAATTAGCTACTTTCAGTTCAGATTATTCTTATTTAAGTAGGAACTTTTAAATATAGTTATTGTCAAGCTACTTTGTCGAAACTGCTATTTCGGTATTGCATTCCTAAAACCATCAATTTCTAAAAGTACGATTATTATCGGATATTCGCTGGGATGATTTTTTTCTATGTCTCGTCTTTAACAAGCAAGTCGGCAAATTTGCAGAAACCTGCAAATAATTAAGAAATATTGAAGCTTCTGTTGCAGGAGTCACAACGATTACCATAGATCAATGAAACCGGGTTGTGACGAAGTGACGTTTATTACGGCTAAAAGGAAGGTCATATGCTGAGACCGCACATGTACCGAGATTCTTTGACGGAAATACACATTATTTTCACAGACCAGTGCAACTGATTCGTGTTCGGCGCCATATTTAGTAGCGATCGAAGAGAACGCTGTTCTCGTGAAGCTCTCGGGAGACTCACGGCCGGCTGTCCGCAGGCGAGGCAGTCGCGCAGCCCGCTTCCCCATACCCGGTCGTTTCTCACTCGGTTGACTTTCTCAAAACAGGCAGCACGCGCCCCCAGACCACCTTGCAGGAGTATTTACAGCCATAACTCACTCACATCCGGCGCCTGCGAGCCGCCGGGCGCGGCGAAATGGGCGAGGGCGCGGTACGGCGCGCCGTGTCATTCAACTTTGCACCGGAGCGCGGCGGGCGGAACACACGAGGCCTTATCGCCGTCCCGTCCCATCCTCTCCTTTATGCGAGCCAGAGTTTATAGCGGCGGCGCTGCGTCTTGCCGTCGACGCCACTGCCGAGCAGCTCAGACCCAGGGCGCGAGGCCAGGCCAGATAAGGCCAGGTGTGAAGCGAGGCTGCACGGCCGTCAGCGCAACACCTGACATCCTGCATCATTTCTGTGTACACTGGGCTAACCCTTTGGTAATGCATCGGACACGGAACCACGTTACAGCGATTTTCGAAATGTTTGACACTGCTAGACGACCTGACGGAACGAAGACAAAAGCTCGAACAAATTAGAATTATATTAATACCTTCAGCTTCTGACGGGCGTTGATATACATCAACGGGGACAGGTGAAAACGTGTGCCCCGACCGGGACTCGAACCCGGGATCTCCTCTTACATGGCAGACGCTCTCTCCATCTGAGCCACCGACGGCACAGATGTTAGTGAGACTGCAGGAATTATCTCGCGCACGCCTCCCACGAGGCCCACATTCTCACTTCGTATGTCCTCACACTACATTCGTAGTGTCCCATTTTCAACTGTCCCCGTTCATATATATCAACGCCCGTCAGCAGCTGAAGGTATTAATATAATTCTAATTTCGTTCTAGACAGGACATGTCCTAAAGAACAGACACCATACCCATATAAGTATAACAGTTCTGGTAATACCAGCCATGACCTTCTTCTTCTGTGCGGATGCACACATATTCCCCGAACTCTTAAGGGGCTTGGTAAGAATGTCTTCCACGAGAAATGAGTGTGTAGGGATGGGACACTACGAATGTAGTGTGTGGACATACGAGGTGAGAATGTGGATCTCGCGGGAGGCGCGCGCGAGGTAGTCCCTGCAGTCGCACTGTCCTCTGTGCCGTCGGCAGCTCAGATGAATAGAGCGTCTGCCGTGTAAGCAGGAGATCCCGGATTCGACTCCCAGTCAACATATTTTCACCTGTCCCCGTTTATATATATCAACGCCCGTCAGCAGCTGAAGGTATTAATATAATTCTAATTTTGTCCTAGATAGCTGCAGGTCATCAACGGTGTCTGTTCTTTCGGACATGACCGAAATAACAGACACCATATCCATAGAACTATAAAGGTCGACGATGTCGTAGTGACTCCACTGCACACAGTTTCGGTGCATACTGTGTAGTGGTTGCAGGACATGGATCCGTCGGCACCGCCGCAACTCAGTAAATTGGGAATGCCACAACCTGGAGACCAGCCATTTCCAGGAATTCACCTGCAATGTAGCTTATCTAGTTTAACCCATACCCCCTCACTCGCAATTACTAGCATCACTACACATTACGTCTTAAAACACCTGGTGCAGCTTTACCACTAGCAATTTTTTGTCGAGCAGTACCACCAATCTTCTGAACTTATCAACTAGAATGACCCAATCAGCCCCATCAGCACCAAGAACGGATCACCAACTCTGTCGTCTCATCGTGTTTAACTTTATTAATTACTTTTAGAAACCATTATGTCTTAGACCTGACTGTCTCCCGCCGTACTCTAGTAAAAGTACGGGAGGTCGTCGGCAGTCGCTGATATTTCGACACGAGACCAACCTGTCATTTTCAAGACAAAACTGTAGCAAGTAAGCGCTTTTTAAGTGAGTTTAAAACCTCGGTTTTCAAAGCCGTTCCGAAAAGATAACACACGAGCCCGCAAGCGCGCGCGCACACACACACACACACACACACACACACACACACACACACACATACACACGCACAAAGTTAACGCTATCGTCACTACACAAACAATGATGACCGACGCCAGAAGTTATCGATAATGAAATTGAATAAAAAGTAGATGAGGTAACATTAACTCTGTTTCTCACACGGAAGAGAGCAGGATTCCTCGCAGAATTTAAGCAACAACCTCCATCTCCATCTACAAAGTTACTTACTAATTTAACTTCAACTCCTTTCTTATTAACACTATCCTAATAGCTCGAACTGCGTGCCATTATCTCCGTGCTTTTGTAATCCGTAGGATGGCCGGTTCTAATACGACGTTCAACGATAGCTGATTTGCTCGACTGCTGTAGGCATGTGTGACGTTTATGCTCACTACCCCAGTCCTCTTGGGCCCTGATAGTCTGGCCAACGACATGCGAGGAAAACGACAGACATCTGCCTTATGCAAACCAAGACTACCTTTAACGGGACCTAAAAGGAATCTAATCTTAGATGGAGATCGAAAAATACATTTCACATCATACTGCCGCAAAATACAACCAATAGAATCCGAGATGCTCTCTGTGTAAGGCAGAGGCCGTAGACTTTGCTCCCAACTCGGTTTTATTATCACCCACCCGGTGCACGGTTGGTCGACAGCGCAAGGTAGAAACCGCTTACGCTCTTTAGGCCCTTGCGGCCACCGTGATCTGTCTTACACATTCTGATCTGTCTTCCACATTCTGTCGCAAGGTGACCTCAGAATGAGCTCCTCCACGCTGAGACGAGTGGTGCCTACTATCAGCCTGTAACTACAAGTCAGCGAGTGGGCTTCCCACAGCCAGCACGTCTCAACGTATCATCAACCTCCCTCCTCACCAACACATCAAAACGGGAAGGCAGCCATCCTTTTCCACCATCAACGTGAAACGAATATTCAGGTGGATTTAATTCAAGTGTTCTAAAAAGTCGTTCAAATTCTCACTGCCATGTGGCCTAACAACAAGAATATCGTCTATATACCTGTAAAAACACACATCTTTCAAAGCCGCCGCCTCTTAGGCACGTTTCTCGAAGTCTTCCACAAACACCGAGCGAGGTGGCGCAGTGGTTAGCACACTGGACTCGCATTCGGGAGGACGACGGTTGAATCCCGCGTCCGGTCATCCTGATTTAGGTTTTCCGTGGTTTCCCTAAATCGCTCCAGGTAAATGCCGGGATGGTTCCTCTGAAAGGGCACGGCTGACTTCCTTTCCTGTCCTTCCCTGATCCGACGAGACCGATGATTTCGCAGTTTGGTCTCTTCCCACAACCAACCCAACCCAACCCTCTTCCATAAACAGATTTGCAGTCATATTCCTTAAAGTTGTGTCTGTCATATATTGGTCAGACTATCAGGACCGTTGAGGACTGGTGTGTTGAGGATATGCACCCCACGGGCTTACAACAGTGGAGCAAATCGGCTATTCCAGAACACTGTCTCGGAACCGGTCGTCCCCTGCAATATAACAACAGCGAGATTCTTGCATGTAGTTCCACCTGTTAGGATAGTTTTATTAAGGAAGTAGTTGAAATAAAAGTAGCAAGTAACCTTGTGAATCGAGATAGTGGTTTTTGCTTAAATTCTGCGTGGAATCCTGCTGTCTCGCTTGTCAAAAAAAAACAGAGGCACAGAGCTAATGCTACCTCACCCGCTGTTTAGTAATGTTCACTATCGATAACTCTGGCGTCGGTCACCTGTGGTGAGGGGTGTGTGTGCGCGCGCTCGTGTCTGTATGTATGTGTGTGTGTGTGTGTGTGTGTGTGTGTGTGTGTGTGTGTGTGTGTGTGTGTGTTTGCTCTGCAAACCGGGGTTTTAATGGAATCTTTTACTACTGCATGTTGCTGGTAAGATCGGCTATGCAAAATATCTCTTTACTGATTCCCTAACTCCCAAGAATGACTCTGTACGGAGGGTCTACGTTTGCTTGCCGGCAATAAGTACCACGCACAAAATTTCTGATTAGTGATCCAAATTTATTTAAATATTAATTAATTAAACTGATAAAAGAGCGCCACCTCACAGATCATTTGATGATTTAATAAAACACCAATCCAATAATCATGATAAATTTTGTTGAAACACTGCTACGAGGAGGTGCAAACTGACTGATTTTAAGAATCCTACTAGGGAGCGGAATTGCGCTGCGAGATGCAATAGCAAAGAATTTAACAATAAGTCACACTAATTTTTCAATTAACAGTAAAACACACACACACACATACACAGAAGTTAAATTACAGTTAGTTGGGATACAAGCGCGTGCATCGAAACATGGCACATTATACAGCGCAACATCTGGACCGACACACGTGGGACAAGGCTGATAAATCACTGGATACGATTTATCAAGATCACACACGCCTCGTTCACATTGGTCACTCACACGACGAAAGATAGACCCACATGTAACCTCACTGGATTATGGCGCAACTCCCGTCTCCCGTCCGTGTTCCGCACACGGTGGCCGCAAGGGCCTAAAGAGCGTAAGCGGTTTCTACCTATACCAACCTTACAATGGATGCTGACCAGTGACCACTAATGCCTCTCTGACCCAACGTAGCCGTATTCGAAGCTGTACACGGCTGGCTACATTGGTCTTAACATTAATAGAACCATGCAGTGGCTGACGTGGAGCCGTTACATAATTTAATTTAAGTTGCGCAACGCTTAGTTGCTGAAGTTTTGCCTTGAAAATAATCGGCTAATCACCTGACGAAATATTGTCGGTTTTTTACGACTTCACCCAACTGCATTCCCGTAAGTTATTTGAGCAATACGTCTGTTTCGTTTGCTTTTATTTGAAAAATTCTGATTTATCAGTTTTAAATTTACGTTATTTCTCGGCTAAGAGGCTGTAATTTCTAGGGACTCACGGCCCGGCTCCTCTTGGTGGAATCGAGGAACAATAAACATAAGAGACCGATTGGGTCTGTCGCTGAATGACATCCCTGTCCATCCGCACCAAGACATGCTGGAGCCTCCACTATCGTCCATCGGCCGCAAGCCTCTTCTGGGTCCAGTAACCACTCACTCGATGCTGGCCTTCGTGTCTCGGGCAATGTACACAACTGCCCTATTCAGAAGATACGGAATTGGATGGTTCAGCAGCTCAAATTTAGTAATCAACAGTAAACTGTTTATGTACTGATGTATCTACGAACTGTCTGTACCTGCTGCCCGTTCCAGTGTGTGCTGTTGCTCTTGATCACTAATTACTAAATCTGTTTGGACATAAATTTAATTGTGCGCAGCTCGTGGTCGTGCGGTAGCGTTCACGCTTTCAGCGCCCGGGTTCCCAGGTTCGATTCCCAGCGTGGTCAGGGATTTTCTCGGTCTCGTGATGACTGGGTGTTGTGTCATGTACTTAGGTTAGGTAGGTCTAATTAGTTCTAAGTTCTAGGGGACTGATGACCATGGGTTCTACACCATATTTTAGACCTATGTGACGATGCTATGCTGATTATATTTATATGTTTTGACGATGCCATTATGGCCGTATCACTTTAGGACATGGTGTAAAAAAGATCTGAGGATGGTCATTATAGACTGAAACCGGTCATCGTCTAAAGAATTCATATTGTGATCAGAGACTGGAATAAAAAAGCATTTTACAGTATTGGGTCACTGTTTGTATACGCGATTATGTCGCAGTTGGTGTTCCTTTATAGTCGTGTGGCGTGTTTTTTTAATACTTCCTTGAGGGTTTCAAGGCGGTATTCGTTGTGAAGATCCACGGTGCGTGTGTAGCATGGAGCGTTGCTAATGATGCTTAGCGTTTTATTTGTGTGATCTGCAGGCGGCGCAGTCGTGTAGGAACCGCATATCCCCATAGGGGAGCTGCGTACGTCATCAGAGGTCTAATCAGTGTCATGTATATGGACGTCAACACCCTCCTAATCAGTGTGCTTTCCCTGTTGAGCACTGGGTAGAGATGTTTGAACCTCGCGAGCGCTCTGTTGGCTACGTATTTGATGTGGTCCCCCCATGTAAGTTTACGGTCAGATATCTGGCTTTCTCTCGGAAACGTATTGGGCGTGTATGTAGTATTATCTGTCTACTGTGTTGATGTTTGCGCAGTAGTTTGTGTCTGCGTGTGAACAGGACTGCTTCGCACTTGCCGACGGTTACTTTAATACGCCATCGTTCCAACCAAGGCTCGGCAATTCTGAGTGCCGTCTTTATTCGTGAATTAATATTCTACGATTTCCAATCTTGCGCAAGGAAGGCTGTGTCATCCGCGTAGATGTATTGTTGGGAAGTCCTTAATGTACAGGTTGAACAAGATGGTCCCTAGGATGCTTCCCTGGGGTGCTCCAGCTTGGATACAGTGTTTTATCGATTGTTTGCCCTGTACATCAGTGTTGAAACATCTGTTCGTGATATATGAGTGTATGAGATGCACAAGTCCGTCCGGGAAACCAGCTTCGCTTAGTTTGCGTGTAAGGTCGTTGTGCCAAAGACGGTCGAAAGCTTTTTCGATGTCCAGGCACTTGGCCCCTGTGGCTTTGTTCATGTTGTAGCCGTATGTTATATGTTCGACTACGCGGTGGAGTTTGCGGAACTGACTCAGTTGTGCTTTAATCCTACTCCATATCCCCCCCCCTCCTTCTCCACCCAATTACAGCTAGTGTTTAAAAAAAAACAAAATAAATTAAAAAAATTCAGTTAGCCCAGGTGTGCTTTGTATCTGATGTCCTTTTTTTCTTCTATCCAGACACGACATAATACTAAAATTAGGCAACCAACTGCATAGAAATAGCTCCACGTGCAGAGATATTCACTAAAAATTATGTAACTGTCGCTAAAATGTCAAGGACGTGCATTATTTCGGTGAAAATGGTTCAAATGGCTCTGAGCACTATGGGACTCAACTGCTGTGGTCATGAGTCCCCTAGAACTTAGAACTACTTAAACCTAACTAACCTAAGGACATCACACACATCCATGCCCGAGGCAGGATTCGAACCTGCGACCGTAGCAGCGCACGGTTCCGGACTGCGCGCCTAGAACCGCGAGTATTTCGGTGAAAATCAAAGATATTTGTGTTCACATACATACCTCTGTATTTAATTAGCACGGTAGTCAAATAATGCACACACACACACACACACACACACACACACACACACACACACACACACACTGTTGAATGATGTCCATAACTGTCAATTGACTTGATACTACTGAGTGCACACACACACACACACACTGTTGGATGATGGCCATAACTGTCAATTGACTTGATACTACTGAGTGCGCGCGCACACACACACACACACTGTTGGATGATGGCCATAACTGTGAATTGACTTGATACTACTGAGTGGCGCAATGATGACCGTTGACCAATGATGGTCAGTGGCTAATGGTGGGTTGTGGTCAGTCATGGTCAGTGGACAATAATGGAGTGATATTTCTGGCTTTTGGAGTCGTAAGATCGTTTCGCTAGATTCACTCCATCGTCTCGGCAAGATATCTGAAAAACTATTAGGCAAAAGATAATACGACTATAGACCGCTACACGGGATGAGCCCTCACCAGTACAGGTTTAGAAGAGGCAAGCCAACTGAAGACGTAAGTAATAAGTCGATTTCGCTAGCTTTACGAACACCCTAGTGATGATAATTGATGTTGCTGGTGCTTTCAATAATAATGTATGGAGGCCGTTTTTCCTTGGTCGCCTTTAGGGATTTGAGGTCTCCTCAAACGATGAACAACCGCCTGAGAGATTATTGCCACGGGCGACACTCTTGCTTAACATACCCTTGAAGAAAAATAACGAAGACAATAACAAAAGGTTGTCTGCGGGGTTCAGTGCTTGGTCCAGAGTTTCGGAATGTAGAACTGGAGCCCAGACTACAGACGTTACGTGACATTGGTAACATAAAGCGAAGTGGTAGCATTTGCAGATGACGTGCTTTTCATTGCACATGGTGACTACAGACGAATTATAGAAGCCAAATGTAATGCTGCGCTCGGCGAGCTGGAGAGCTCGTGTTTAAGTTTTAAACTGTCACTAGCACCTCACAAAACAACGTATCTTTTGCTGAAAGGGAACCTAACAGCTCTAAAATAAAATTAAATGACGTTACGATTGGGAGAAACAAGACGTACACGCGAGATGAATAAAATTATGACCATTGACATAGACAATTTCGGCTTCCCTAGAAAAAAATCAGTATATACCACCAATCTGTATATATATTAGCATTAGTCGTAGGACATGGTGCGAGCGTTTGGACTCATAGATTACAGCTAGTGATGTCAGCCTCATCAGTGAGTTTAGCGAGGAGTGCTACTAAGATTAACAGGCGCCTACTGCACTACACCGAACAATGATTTGTTAGTAACTCTAGGAATAGGCCCACTGGACTTGAAAATTAGGAAAAGGGGGGCCTTTTATTTGTTAATGAAAAGCGCTCACATGTAAGTATGAAGGGTGCTTCTGAGGCCAATCCGAAAAAGGCAATAAAAGGCTGTGGAAAAATGTATGGTACACTTAAGGCACAGACTGGAGAACATACGAATTTCTCCCTAACATCAGGGAGAGATTAAAAATGAGATTTATTAACCCGTCGAGTGGATTGATACATTACCTTACTGTTCATGGCCCTTATGCGACGTATCTGTACAAAATCAAAAGACATGAATGATAGCTGCGCCTGCAACAGTGTGGGCTCACCAGAACACACATTGTGGGACTGCACGCTCTATGAAGATGAGATGGGCAATGGACGGCAGATATTAAGGATGTTGGATCCCAAAGCAGCACTAAGGAGCGAGTCGACCAGGCGTGTCTTGGACAGTTTTGCAGCCGTAGTATCCAGGAAGGCCAAATAAGACTTCACGGGGCATTCAACCATAAGTCAGCATGCTTCTGGCCAGGCTAGACATCACACGCAGCAGATGGAGAGAGGATGATCGAGGTCGGCGACTACCGAATGAAATAGTGCAAGTGATCGTGGGAGTTTAGATTTAAGAGATAATAGTGATTGATAGACTTACTTGCTGTAGTGGAAACGCTGCTTACGTTTTGCACGTCGCCCAATGAATCCAGGAGACAGTGATTGTTGACCGGGGTAATATGAGGGCGGATCCAGTAGCGGAAACAACCGTGTACAAGCTAAATGCACCAAAATAAATGAAGAAGCAGAGAAAAGTCATGATGCTTGTAGTAGTATTAGTAGTAGGGTAACTGATTAAGAACTTTATTGTAGTTTTGTAGTAGTAAAAGTAGTTGTAGTATTTTAAAAATTAAATATCAGAAATAAATATTTAGTACATAATTTATTACTACCCAAGGAAATGTGAGTTGTATGGCCTATTTAGATTGTCAGATAATAGGCTGTAATCATGAAAAACAAATAAGTAAAATAAATAATAAATAAATTCACTCCATAGTTCGGCAGAGAATATAGTACATTAAGCATGACGTAAGAAATGGGATGAGAGGAAGAGCACAGACGGTACAGTGAGTACCAATACTGTGAGAAATTGCGCCAGTTTATTAGGAGAGATATGTGGTTAGCTGCCGACGCGGGACTCTGAATTAGTTAGATTCATTTATTAATATTTGATAAAGTATAATTCAGATTTTATTGTTTGTCACGCTGAACGCACTCTTTATGTGAGCTTTAATCTACTTATTGAGAGTATATTCAGTGTGACCGCGCGTGCAAAGCAGAGAAGAACGGACTAACAGAGTGTATAATTTTTATGAACATGTTTTCTGCAAAACTTAATGTAACAGAATTGTGATCGTTTTTATATGAACCGTGACACATGTGGCTTTGTAATCGGACATTTGCATAATGTCTTATTAACAGTTTACAGCTTTATTTGCTTCATGTGGTGTTAGTAAAAATGCTATTCAGAGCCCTATTTTGGAACTTACCAGATCGTGTTGTAGAATTGAGAGCCTCAGCAATCTCACCATTTATGTTACAACCTCAGTTCATGAACTACGAACTCACGTCCTGGTAACTATCACTGGCCTGGGACAACGACACCTATAGAAGATACTGAAGTGTAACGGAATCCCTGTGTTATACTTTGAAGAGGCAAAACATGACTAGGTCTCCCCATGTCCTGCACTTCCAGTACATGTCATTCGAGGTGATACGGAGAAGCGTAAGCGAAGGAGGAATTAATGTGCGGAATGAGTGTTGAGTAGGAAAGGAGACTGCCATCGTCACATTCGATACTTACCTTAGCTATCATATGACTGAAGGGAACTCCCTACAACCTCTACGCTGAACATTCATTACATTTCTCCCTCTGTTACCCTTCGTACCGCCATAAATGTTGGGCGATACAAAGAGAAAAGGGAGGAAAGTATCGGAGAGAAATAAAATGAATGTAAATAAAGGGGTATTATTGAAGTTCCTATCAAGTCAAATGATAACTGAGCTAAGTGTAACGTTGTACTTACTGGATTTAAGAAAAACGTGGAAGGGAGGACATTCCAATATAATTTTCTTCTCACACAACTTGTTTATTTAACAATACACAACCATAACCTTTTTTTTACAAAAGGAACAATTTGGCAAAATTTACAAGACGGGTGGACATGCAGACCGCCCGTTATCGGGTCAAACAGCTGTATTTACTACCCAACTGGGCACAGTCTCTCTTGCCCTTCTGCAACACGCGAAAACTATATAAGCACCACTGATGACAAGAGAGATTCAGTTATTCAAAACAGATGACGTAACTTTTAATTTGAAAGCTGTAAGTCGAAAGGTTCGGAGTTAAGATGCGCACCTGTGCTTAAAGATTAAACAGATTAAGAAACAATATGACAATGATAAGGCTTACTTCAAAGCAACTAACTTCTTGTTTTCAATCGACAATCAAGGTGCGATCGGATCCCAACGTGTCCCTTTTGACAATATTAATTTGACAAATGCCCTGGTGACAGTTAGCTGTTAATATTTTCAAAGTTAAACTGATCGTCAGTTATTAAGAGCGCTCTGAAGAAACGTCTCAAAACATCACTTGTGAACACTTATTAAAAGAGAACTCACTCGACGGAACCACAAGATCCAGCTAAAATACACGGTCTTTCAAATACAGCAACGCACAGCTTAGTACAACAGGTTGTTAAGATTATAACTAATGACTGAAAAATGTAATTACAATCAAAGAATTGAACCAGTTGACATCTAAATCTAACAACAAGGTCCCTCTTTTGTTTAAAGGCAACCTGTGCCTTAGTACAATTGTTCCGGCTGTATTTACTCCCAGGAGCTGATTCATTAGAATATTAATGATGAGATACGAACCAGAATGGTAAGGCAATACAATAGCGAGACAAATTTTCAAACGACAACTAGTGTCTTATTACAATACTACGGCATATATTTACGATCAAAGTAAACTCTGAGGGTCGGGTGCAAACCAGAAAATAATAAGGACGTCGGGTAGGCATGACAGAAATCATCACCAGGATTACAGAAGGTTACTCCCCTTTATCAGGAAGCAGTTCCATGGATCCACGGTACGTCGCAGCGGTTACTGAGTGGTGCCGATGAAAACCAGGTAGAAGAGGGCAGCCAGGCCACGAGCGGTCGTCCGACACGAATGTTGCCAGCCAGCCGACGGGATGTCGGCTTGTTGCTTGTAGTTGACGCTGACCCCGGTGACGTACTCCCGTATCTTCACTGTGCGCAGGCCGTCCTTGCGCAGCTCGTGGCTTCGGTCGCACGGACCTCGTGACTACATCATGTCGCGAGGCTACCGCCAATCCCCAAACTTCGCGCTTCCTCTCGGGCCAGCGAACCCCGTATATGTATCGGCAAGGAAAGACCTTCTAAGTACACAACCCATAGATACCAACTCTTCCTCATAGATATTGGCATTGGGGCAGTAAGAGCAGTGATCTCTATACAACCTGGATGTAGAAATCTGGTCTCAGAGTATAGAACTGCAGCGTGTCTGCAAATACACGTACTATGCATCGTCCTCCATATTGTAGTTTGGCAACCAAATTTCCATCGGTCTGCGTGTGACAAAGAATTGCAGACTGATTTCCTGTTTTGTACTTTATGTCAACATACGATGTAATAGGCTGATGAGGGAGCGGAATTGACAAGTATTTTCTTCTCGTGTTCTACTGACATTTTCTGGCAGCCATGTTGTAGTTTAGCAAGAAACGAAATATGAGCATCTATGGCTGGCACGATCAGATAGCTGAAGTTCAACATCCAGGTACTACAGAGATCACTGAGTAAGAGCGATAGTCGACACTACACCTTAGCCAGTGCCGCCAGAAAGAGCAGTCTACTAATTCAATGGCGCCACGGCTCACTAAGTATTGAATGTGACCATGATAGTCTATTTTCATAATGAACACTCACTTTAACACGAATGACAAGTAACCGTTTTCGTTTGTACTGGAAATGCAGGACGTGAGAGGGGCCTTGTTGTGTCCTGCCGCTTCAATGTACAACCCAGAAATTGTCTTACACTTCAATCAAGCGATATCTGCTATAGATGCAGTTTGACCTTTAGTTATATTCCATGGTTTGATGAAACCCTTTCTCATTATTTCTAAGCGAGCTGTCGTACCCATATTTCATGTTTAATTGAGTCGCACCTGTTCAGACGTTGCATAATATCTGTTGCGCAACTTAACATTCCATATAATCTTTTGGGGAGCGGTCTACTCGCCGTACAGGTCACCAGGTCCAGATCTTTATAGCATCACAGGGATTTGCTCGAAGCTCAACCGTAGTCTCACGATACGTCTTAAGGCAAAGACCAGGAACGTTTTGGAACACGTTTGTAAGAAGTAGCACTTCAGTTTTCAAATGTGAAACGGAATAGTCTCTGTTTTGCTCTTGAATACATTGCAAGCACTTTTATTACTTAGATTCCGCTATCGTTTTGCCTGTTAATAAACTTTTATACTTTTCGATTGAGAGTAGGTGACCTTACATTATCGATCTATTGCTTACACATTCATACAGAAAAACACCCTTCTTATTAACAAATTAAACTTATTATTGTCAGGAGTATATGTCCTCATTATCTTGAGTTCATCGGATTTCAGGTATAAGGCACACTTTTGAAGGGAGAAAGTCAAAAAGGTTTGGGAATCGATAAATCGGAAATGAATGCTACATCTCGTCTCTCAGTGCATTATTGAAATACAGAATGAGATTTTCACTCTGCAGTGGAGTGTGCGCTGTTGTGAAACTTCCTCGCAGATTAAAACTGTGTGCCGTGCCGAGACTCGAACTCGGGACTTTGGCCTTTCGTGGGCAAGTGTTCTGCGAACGGCAAAGGTCCCGAGTTCGAGTCTCGGCCCGGCACACAGTTTTAATCTGCCAGGAAGTTTCACTGAAATACTGTTTGTAAATGATTTATACTTTTCCATACTAGATGGAATAAGAGAAACGTGACTTGAAGTTGGTTTCTCCTTCGTTGTCGTCTACCGTCGTTTGTTCACAAATGTCTGCGATCAAGAGATGCCCGCGGTAGTTGTTCAGATTGTGGAATATGATGGCCAGTGCATAGTGAGGCGTGCAGTGCACATTGCAGCTGGGATGTGCAGCATCTCGGTACGCACCGGTGAAACAGCAGTTCTCTCTGTATTTAGTATTGCCTTCCACCAATGGTTTCCTACAAATATGGCAGGCCTCTGCCAAGCGAAGAGCAGGCTCTTCTTCAGGGCTTATTTCCATCTTTCTATTTTGCTTTAAAAAGTCATTCGCATTCTAAGCGACTGCATACAAATCTTCGTTGAACCACTCCATGTAATCGCTTCCTCCGTACAGTTAAAACTTGCAATATTCCTGGTCATCGACCAGTAGTTGGTAATATGGAATAATACGTGCAATATCAGAATATGAATCAGACTGCTACGACTGCAACCAGCAACTGCTTCTAACGTGCATTCGGTATAACCATAAATTGTATAAGGCAGCTGCAGTTTACTGCTGAACTTTGTAAATTTCACAAACTCGTTTTTGCCACATTTCCTAGGAATGAAAAGCACCGGGGATTTTCTCTGCCTCGTGATGACTGGGTGTTGTGTGATGTCCTTAGGTTAGTTACGTTTAAGTATTTCTAAGTTCTAGGGGACTGATAACCATAGATGTTATGTCTCATAGTGCTCAGAGCCATTTGAACCATTTGAAAAGCACCGTTTACGTACTACAGCTGATTGCTGACAAACAGCAACACTACTCTGTGCAGGAGTCGACAAGATTTTATGCAATACAAATGGCATATATCTATATTAGCAGCATGAAACATTAACAGATTCACATGTTTCTCCCGACGACGTTTTGTATACCAATACTCAAACGAAGACGAGACGGATGGAAAAAAAAGATGGCAAACTAACATTAAACGCCATAACTGTTAATACATTTATCCCACTGTGAAACAAAACGGTCAATGCTTCTTGGAAAAATGCTTGTGGTTGCCTACAGAATCATGATTGTAACCAATGTCCGTCGACGACGACGAATGTCTTTCTTCATGGCCACAAAAATATGGAAATCGCACGGGGAGAGATCGGGACTGTATGGTCGATGTGTAAGGGCTTCCCAGCAAAGCTTTTGCAGCGTAGTACAGACAGCCTGGGCAACATGTGGGCCCGTACAGGTCATTCACTGCAGACCCCTATGTTCAATGTACTGAACGATGTCCTTTCAAAGGCTTATGCTTGCACAAGCATTTTTTTATTTATTTGTTGGGCTTTGCGAACACCAACACCGCCACTCCAAACTTACAATGCTGCCTATCGTCTGAAGGAATCAATCTGTAGCTGCTAGAACTTCTCATAAACTTAAAACAAATTACAGTGACATGACATAAAGAAATACATTGGCCTCTTCGATTAACTAACAGATTTCTACTAAATAAAAGTAAACACTTACACACCCACACACAGACACATAACGATTATAATATAATCCCAACTTTTAAAAACGAATCCCACAAGCAGTTTTTAAATGTCTATATTCGTTGTAGTCATGAGTGTCAAGACATGTGAAGGAATTTCTTGATTCATGTGGACCAGATACATAAGCTGCAAGTCTGATTTTTTTTTTTTTTTTTTTTTTTTTTGTATCGGCTGCAGCGAAAGTAGATGTGTTTTACGCCCTGGATCTTCCCACAGTCGCTACGTGATTAAAAAAATTGCTCTGAGCACTATGGGACTCAACATCTGAGGTCATCAGTCCCCTAGACTTCGAACTACTTAAACCTAACTAACCTGAGGACAGCACACACATCCATGTCCGAGGCAGGATTCGAACCTGCGAATGTAGCAGGAGCGCGGTTCCGGACTGAAGCGACTAGAACCGTTCGGCCACAGCGGCCGGCTTCGCCACATGGCGAAGATACATTTCAGAACTCTCTTTTCAGCATATGGGCTTTTGGCAAATACGGATGGATGTGTTTTCACCTGATGTCCTTGTGCAGATCTTCAGTATCCTACGTCTTGTTCCATTAGCTTTTTACCATGTCTCGAACTATAGAAATGAGATCAACGATTGGAATACGTAGCTCTTGTATGCCATTCGTCGTTTCGCCCTTAGCTAATTGGTCAGCTTTCACATTCCCACAAACCAAGTACGGACCTAGATCCACACAAATGACATCTCCTTACAGGTTCTGTGCAGCTCTGATACAACAGAAGCTACGCAGTGTGGTACATAGTAACTGCCTTTGTCCTGACCAACTGATGTATAGTCTGCACTGTGGAGAGCGAGTCCCTGAGTAGTACGAAGAGGGTGGAAGGGCGAGGGAATTTCAAAATCGCTCATCGGTGATGAAAATCGTGGTATAGGCGAAGCCATAAAACTTGGACTATGGAGGCAATAGAAAAATGTCTTTTGGTCGGATGGTTCTTGTTGCACACTGTTTACAAATTCTGGAAGAGTTTCGGTTCCAAGAGTGAACAATGACGTGGGTTTGGTGATGATTTGGGTATTCCATGCGTCCATGAGCACTCTGCAAGGTCACTTTACTGCCAAGGCTCATGTGACCATTTTGTCTGATCATGTCTATCCCGTGGCACAATGTCTGTTCCTCGGTGGTGATGCTGTGTTCCAAGACGACAAGGCCCCTGTTCGCGCAGCTTGCAGAGCCCTGGACTGGTTGTGAGCACGAGGATGAATTGTCACCAGATCTTAAAATACTAAGTCTTTGGAGAGAAATGTGGGTGATCGCTACCCACCTGCTTCATCGTTACCTGAACTTGCCACTGCTTTGCAAGAAGAATAGTAAAAAGCATTCCCTTGAAAAACTGTATCTGCTTTTTTTCCATTACAAGGCGACTGGAAGCTGTTTTGAATGCCAACGGATTTCCCACACAGTATGAGGCATGGTAGTGTGTTGTGCTTGTGGTGTTTCCGTATATTTGTCCTCCTCGCCGCCTGGGCGACATATTCGTACTCTTGCTCAAAGCAGACGAGCAATCACGTTCGTCGAATGAGGTTCCGATACTTGTTTAGTGTAGAAGATGCCGGCACAAGTTGTGGTGCTGATTTATGGGTCCATCAACGCTCGGCGTAGCATCCCGTTGTAAGGCTGCAAATTTATTTGTCAACTGATACCCAAACCTTTGCTTGTGCTTCACAATAATTTTTCTGCTAAGGTACATTTTACGTAGTGATAAGCGTGCTTCCACATTTTCTAATAACGGAGTGGATCGAAGACCTCCTATGCTTGATGACAATGCTTTGTGTTGATACCTGTCGGGTGTCTGCAGCAACTGCCTGGAGGCTGTATCGTACAAAATGCACACCTAATTTAAGTGATATCGCTGCAACGTGCGATTATGTGGTCCGTACACCATGTAATTCCCATCGTCGCACGAAGTATATTCAGAACGCCTTCACACTTAGCTTTGATGCGGTGTATATGGCGGGACCATAGAAGCTTATTGTTTACATGAAGACCTAGATATTTAACGTAGCCCATACAGGTAATATAGTGAGCACCTAACTGTGTGGCTTCAGTCGATCTGGATCTGTCTCTTGAGTACACGCAGACTGCTCCCATACTGGGTGTAGTGGCAAATCCGCTCACCTGTAACCAGTGTCCGAAGTGGAGCATTGTTTTGTTCAAGTTATCTGTAACGGCCTTCAATAAATAATTAATGGTATAAATACACAGATCGTCGGCATATTGAAGTATATATATTCCATGTGACGGAATACAATGGAGATCACTGATTTAAAAGTCTCAACAATCAGGAGGAGAGAACTGATCGTCGTGCCAGCCCCGTACTGGTCTCCGATACTGCCTTGACTTCGGAAATTTTTGGTAAGATTCAATGGGACCAAACTACTGAGGCCATTGCTCCCTAAACTTACACACTACATAATATAACTTAAAGTAACTTACGCTAAGGACAAAACACATGACCATGCCCGAGGGAGGACTTCTGCGACGGAGGGAGCCACGCGAACCGTGGCAAGGTGCCATTAGACTTCACGCCTATCCCGCGCGGCCCTTAACTTTCTTTCGTGTAACAGGGACAGAAGACTGCAGACGGAACTTCGCGGAAGGTGCAAGTATTTCAGACGTTTTGCAAGGACAGGTAACTGGAATTTACTATGTGCATGACTTAAATCGATTTAAATTGTCATTAAATATTTATTCGTGTAGTAACTCGACTGGATATATACTATCAGGTGCGATAACATTTCTGTAGTGCTCTGCCCTCGCCGGAAACGTGTTCACAGTTGGGTTCCATCTAAAAATGTTCTATGTATCATTCCAAATGCCTTAAAAGGTATACGTTCCAAAAATTTTTGCACACGCAATAACAACGGCATTGGTCTATATGAATTGGCTCCTGCTGCAGCATGGGACAAAAGGTGTTATACAGTTCGGGTGTTGCAATTTTGTGTGATTTGATGGTTACGTGTAGCTGACTTAATGTGAAAAGTCGATGGTCATCATTTTCGACTTGATCGCTTTCACTCACGCTCTTTAGCATTGGCGGGATTATCCCAGATAGTATGTCGTCCTTCACTAGGTAGTCTGTCAGTGCAGAGGGTCATGGACAGTCACGTATCCAAAGCGTTTCGGAACCGCCGAATTTGTTTCTAGATCGTCGCTACATGGATTTGATGATTTAACCTCTTGTAGCATTTGCACACTTGCATCTTTTCTTTACATTCGTGAGTGACACGCTTTAAGTCAATACCTTTTTTGTAGCCTCGTGGTTCTTCTTTCCTGTCTGAAACAGCTACTTGGGACTCTTCGTTCCACCTTCACTGTACTTTGTCTGGAGTGCGCGGTATCTTCCTATACATCTCCAGACTCAATGTAAGACAACAATCCTTCCTCCTATGCTGACGTGTGGTTCTTTTCCCAGTTGCCCTTTCTCTATTTTGCACGCTCGGAAGTAGTTCCTACCATTGTCATACCTCATATATTACGGAAAGCGGTCCGAATCCCCAGCGCCCTGCAGAACCTCCCCTGTATCGGAAGGAGTCAGCTGATGGGACGCTTGAACCACATCCATCGCCGACTGTGACTCGCGTGGTCTTGATATTCTAGTGGCAGAATCGTCATTTAGGACTACCAGGTTGTTTTCGTTCACCGTATGGAATACAGGTGTGCTCGTCTGGTCCGTTGCAAGCCTTCCTCATTCTGTACTATAGCCATTTAAATCTCCCGTGATAATTGCCGGATGGTTGATATTATCTCACGACAGTAGCCGACTTCCTTCGCCGTTTCCGAGTTGCTTGTTCGCAGGCTTCAGGACAAAACAAACGGTTTTTTGTCAGACTTGCTTCTGTCAATGAACTTCCACATTTGAGGTCCGTATCGTGGTTAGATCGAGTCCTTATTCCTCTTTTCTCCGATTATGTACTATCCTTACCGCGTCACGGGTCCGCATCACAACGAGCCGACATTCAGTATCGTGGAAGGTGACGATCATGTTTCGGCTCATCAATGCATGTAACTAAAAGCACGTCGGTACAACTAATTTACTGTAGGCGAACAAAACATAAGTGATGAAAAGCTGTCTGATAGTCTTTTACAAATACAGTCCCCACATTTCTGGTTAGTTGCAAGACACAGTTATGTTTTCAGTCCGTGAAAGGATGGTTATCTGGCAGGGGAGATACAAGTTTATTATCGCTGCGAGGCAGTACCGTGGCGTCTAGATATGATTCAGAGTGTAACTAATGACAAAATACATGCAGAGAAAATCTACGAAATAATGAGTGTTTCAATTTGATGAAATTTTAGTATTCCCGATATTAGTGCAGCACTGCCGCAATAGGGTGACACCAAACGCGAGTGACAACAGTCATTTGCCATGAATTTTAATGCGGGACGATAATTCATTAGTTCCACGAGGTACTGTTATAGATGAAACAGAGAAAACCCTAGTTACATTCCTGTTTATGAAATTGTGTAAAAGAACCCGCGCGGTACAATTCTACTGTTGCAGCGCTCACATTTTCTAGTGAATAAATGATTATTGTTTATGTTAAAATCCTGTTTCTAATTATTCACAATTTCACTTTTCTTCAA
Source organism: Schistocerca gregaria (assembly GCF_023897955.1). Classification (NCBI taxonomy): domain Eukaryota; kingdom Metazoa; phylum Arthropoda; class Insecta; order Orthoptera; family Acrididae; genus Schistocerca; species Schistocerca gregaria. The sequence goes on from NC_064920.1 coordinate 944,187,548, forward strand.
CAAGAGTAAGTTAGTAACTTTAACGAGAAGTCTTCGTCTTTAATACGTTACGCCATATATGCATCATACAACTAAGGTGCGCATGTGCATAAGAATACGAAGGTGCATGTGTATACAAGAGTGTAGCCATTGTCTGAGCTCGTGTTAGTTCCGCTGTGGATGACGAAATGGCTCTGGATTCACTCGTTACTAGTCAGTATCCAGCACATATTCTTGCTTTCTTCGAACTGATACTGAATTGATACGTCCTGATGTTTGATAGGGAAAGATGCGGTTTTGGTTTACGAAGATAGTTTTTTGTAGAGACTACAAAGTGTGTGTGTGTGTGGGGGGGGGGGGGGGGGGGGGGGGGGAGCAGCAATCCCTCCCTGACGGGTACGCCCTTGTTCTTGTTGTACTTTTAATTCATGATGAAGTTGCAGTGCGGCATCACGTGAGTGTTCAAACCCACGTTTATATGTGTATAGAACTTAGCGACATATTTTTCCCTTCAGTAATCCTATACAGAGTTATTTATTTCGCTGCATTTCCATTTCCTGTTTTTAAATTATATCTGGCGCCATGTTGACAGTGGCAGCGTTTCGACGTAGTTCAGCAGCTTGATGGAAATCAAAAGCATCTTTTGTGAAGGGATCATCCGGATAATCTTCAGGACAAGCGTGATTTACAGCTCCAACTCTTATCTGTCGTTCTGAATGGGCGTCGCTTTAGATTGTCTGTCGGATCGCATTCTACCTACCAAAACTGTTCACACGTGGCGCTCATTCTTAAAATATGATGAATATTACCACCGCTGCATGACAGTTTCAAAACATTATGCAATATAATCGAATTGTGTATCTCCGTTCTCAGTGAAAAGAAAGTGAGACTTGCAACGAACAAATAATTAAAGTTATGGTACCTATTGTTTGTTCATCATGTTACTACAAACAATAAGAAAATAGTAATAATGGAATAACGTACAGCCCACACATAGACAGTTCTCTTGCAAAAAGAATTTGTTGATGAGCAGGACTAGCTTTGGATCTGAAACGCACTTTCAATTTTTCCGTCTTCTTTTGAAAACGGACGATATTGTGCAGCGGCTAAGTCACTGCACTCACGTTCCTTAGAAGCTGGCCAGTTTCTCCAACATGGCTTTAGGAGAAGTATGTGATGGTCCCGTCAACTAAACCACGGCCCATCGCCTCCTCCCTTCTTATTTAGTATACCTACCGCTTCCTAGCTTACGACCTCGAAGCCGATCAGACATTTAAACTCTGACCTTCGCTCACAAACAACACATTCATTTCTCTATATGACATATTTAAATTAGAAAAGGATTTACACAGCTAAGCATAGAAAGTTTGTCAGCTAATATGGCGTAATACTCCTTACACATACAGTGTACCGACAGAAAGCAATTCCAGTTTTCTTTCAGTGGATAAAATGAGTTATGTGGGAATTGGGAATAGTGCCGATCCATCACTGTCTGATAGCCACTTAAGAGACCGCTTATTGAAGTAAATTCCGGTTCTTCATTTCAAGTGTCCGCCCCGTTAGTTGAATGCTCAGCGTGACGGACTGCCGTCCTAAGGAGCCCGGATTCGATTCCCGGCTGGGTCGGAGATTTTCTCCGCTCAGGGACTGGCTGGTGTGTTGCCTTCATCATCACTTCATCTCCATACGGAGCGCAGGTCGCCCAATGTGGTGTCGAATGTAATAAGACCTGCACCAAGGCGGCCGGACTTGCCCCGTAAGGAGCCTCCCGGCCAATGACGCCAAACGCTCATTTCCATTTCCATTTCAAGTAAACTCAATGTTGACTAGCTAGGCATAACAGAAAATGGAAAAAGTACCTGTCAAAAACTGAGAGTGAAGCGTAGATCTGGTTCAAGAATTTTAGTTTTACATCGCTACATAGTGAGACTCATTTCAATTCAGTTCAATTAACTGCCATGAATTTTAGATCTGTCTCCTGGAAACTTATAATCAGGTTTACATATTGAATACTGACACACAATATTTTATAAAATATATATCATTAGAGCCCCCATAGACCATGGACCTTGCTGCTGTCGGGGTGGCTTGCGTGCCTCAATGGTACACATAGTCATACCGTTAGGTGCATCCTTATCGGAGGAGCATTTGTTGAGAAGCCAGGCAAATGTATGGTTGATGAAGAGGGGCAGCAGTCTTTTCAGTAGCTGCAGAGTAGCAGTCTGGATAATTGAGTGGCCTGGTCTTGTAACATCAACGAAAACTATCTTGCTGCACTGGCACTGCGAACGGCTGAAAACAAGGGGAAACTACAGCCGTAAACTTTTCCGAGGGCATGCAGCCCTATTGTATGGTTAAATGATCATGATATCCTCCTGCGCAAAATATTTCAGAGGTAAAGCAGTCCCCCATTCGGATCTCCAGGCGGGGACTACTCAGGAGGGAGTCATCAGGAAAAGCAAAACTTGCGTTCTACGGATCGGAACGAGAAATGGATAGGTTGAAGTTAGATGTAGTGGGAATTAGTGAAGTTAGGTGGCAGGAGGAATAGACTCATGGTCAAGTGAATAAAGGCTTATAAATACAAAACCAAATAGGGGTACTGGAGGAATAGGTTTAATAACGAATAAGAAAATAGGAAAGCGGATAATGTACAATGAATGCATTATCGTAGCCCAAACCCACCACAGTAGTGCAAGTTTATACTCCAACCAGCTCTGCAGTTGATGATGAGAGTGAAGAAATATATTATGAGATAAAAAAAGTTATTCGGATACTTAAGGGCTACTGAAATTCGATAGTAGGAGAAGGAAAAGATGGAAAAATTGTAGATAAATATGGATTGAGTGAAAGGAATGAAAGAGGAAGCCGTCTGATAGAATTTTGTACAGAGCATAATTTACTCATCGTTAAAATTTGTTTTCTAATCACAATTTATTAGTTATGAACTGAGATTAAAATTAAAGAAACTACAAAAGAATAGAATATTAAGAAGATGGGACCAGGATAAATTGCACAATTTATTAGTTATGAACTGAGATTAAAATTAAAGAAACTACAAAAGAATAGAATATTAAGAATATGGGACCAGGATAAATTGAATGAACCAGAGGTTGCTGCGAGTTTCAGACAGAGCATTGCGCAACGATTGAGTAGAACATGGGAAAGAATTACAGTAGAAGACGAATGGCCAGCTTTGAGAGATGAAATAGAGAAGGCAGCTGAGGATCAAATAGGTAAAAAGACAAGATCTAGTAGAAATCCTTGAATAACACAAGACACATTCATTCTAACTGACGAAAAGAGCAAATATAAAAATTCAGCAAATGAAACAGAAGAAAGGAAATACAAAAGTAAAAAATAAGATTGGCAGGAAGTGTGAAACGGCTAAGGAGGAATGGCTAGAGGACAAATGTGAGGATACGGAAGCATTTATCACTATGATATTGCCTACAGGAAAATTAAAGAGGCCTTTGGAGACAAGAGATGCAGATGTATAAATATCAAGCGCTCAGATGGTAAACCAGTTCTTAACAAAAGAAGAGAAAATTGAAAGGTGGGAGGATTATTCAGAGGGTCTATACAAGACAGATGAAATTGAAAGCAGTATTATAGAAATGGAAATATAGATGAAGAGGAGATGGGAAACATGATACTAAGAGAAGAATTTGGCAGAGCACTGAAAGATCGAAGTCGAAACAAGGCCCCAAGAGAAGACCTACAGATAACCTCGGAAGAGGGAGCTCTGACGAAATTGTTCCATCTAGTGTGCAAGATATATAAGACAAACGAAATACCTTCAGACTTCAAGAAGTATGTAGTAATTCCAATTCCGACGAAGGAAGGTGCTGATAGATGTGAACATTACTGAACTTTCAGTTTAATAATTCATGGTTCCAAAACACTAACACAAATTCTTTACAGAAAAATGGAAAAGCTCGTGAAGCCAACCTCGGGGAAGATCACTTCGGATTTCAGAGAAATGTACGTACATGCAAGGTCATGCTAAATCTACGACTTACCTTAGAAGATAGGTTGAGGAAAGGCAAACCTACATTTAAGGCATTTGTAGGCTCAGAGAAAGGTTTTGATAACGTTGACTGGAATACTCTAGACGTATCTACACTTCTAGACGTATTGTTGCTACACTATTCTACATTGGCCACACTGATATGTGCGTGCCTCGGAAATACTCAAGTCTATCCATATCGGTGTGGGTGGCCAATGCATTTTTTTAAAAATATATTTGTATATTTTATAGTATCTATTTATTGTATTTCAGTGTGCCTGTCATTGTCTACAATGGAAGAAAGACTGCTTGTGGTCTGTTAACTTCGTTCTGATATTCTGAGCGTCCATTTATTATTTGAAAGTTGAGCAGTTGCCTTTCACATATTCGATGTGCAACAATATTAACTGTAGACAATAAACTTTAGTCACTTACTGTTGTTTGCATATCGCAGTCTCATTGTTCGCATACTCTCTGCTTGGAAAGATGGGCAACTGAAAACGACGTGATCAGAGGAACTTCCCAATCCAGTTTCACAGAGCTACTCGATGCAGGTGGATAGGAAATGGACAATGTCTTGTTAATAAATGCATCATACTTCGAGTAGGGGTAATGTCGCACAATTTGAACCTGATCCTAATGCTTGGGAATATGCTATATACCAACTCTGCAATGCTTCTAGTGTCTCAGTCAGACTACTATTCATCTAATTTCCAGGCTCGTAAGTGTCTTTTATCAGTAATATGAAGTCTTGTGATCACGTACACACGATCATATTTTTCATGCAGCAGCCAATGTGACAATGCCCTGTAACGTACTACGATATCTGTCGGACATATCCCGAGAATCACCATTAAACGCTCGGCGGATGAAGTGCAAAAGGCACCGGTAAGACCCAGTAGTACGCACATCTCCAGCGAATCCCACAATAATGTTGAAGACTGGTTTCGTGATATGACTGTACCACGTGCGACTGTCATTTATAGTCAATACTGCCAGCACTGGCAACATTGTGCATAATTCGTACACCAACGCTGCATCTCTACAAGCACATAATTCGTCTTTTCCTGAAGCCTCTCCCTGGAGTCCGCAAACACAACCACTAGGATGTCATCTGCTAACTTCTTCAAGTGTATCTGACCCTCTAACAGATTTAATAGGGGTTCAGTGCTAAGCCAGGAGGCCAGAACAATGGACCACTTATAGAGACTTGAGGTCAACCCTTGATATTCTTTTTCATTACTTCGGTCTGCCCTGCAATCCACTGGACTTCACGTCCACTACAATGATCTACAAAGCTCTTGTACAGATGTTTGCGGACCCTGAGATCTCAGAGGCGTGCGAACATCGCAGGCTACCACAGGATGTCGAATGTGCTTGCGATGTCAATCATGAGCGCAACTCCATACTTCACTGTCGAATTTTCTACATTTTGTAGAGGTCTGTTAACCACATTATCTATAAACTTCCTTTGAATGAATCGGTAACTGACAGTGGTTTAGACTTAACAGTTTCCTGCGCCTCTGTAGTCGGTCACAAAGTAGACTCTCCTGAACTTTGACCGAGACGCTTAATAAGCAGACGGGTCTGTAGGTTTTCAGTGACAGCGGATTTTTATTCTTTCCCTTTTTAACCATTACTTCCCTAGCTGTTTTCGAAATCGCTGGGATCTTAACTGTACGCAGAGCCTCGTCTTGCAATGCTGTCAAGTAAGGCACTCTACAGGAGCTACCGTCCTCCCGACCTCAGGGTGGCCGCTATCCGGACCAGGTGCTTTCCCAGCTTTGAGACTGGAAATTGCGACAGAAACTTCATTTTGAGCCAAAGGTAGAAACAACATCTGATTGCTGTATTTGTTATTTAGTTCCTTTCTAATCTGAGCTTGCATTTCAGTACCTGTTTTTGGTTTGCCATCAGGAAGAAGGACGGCTAGCAGATACTCTGCTGAGCCCATTCAGAAGTCAGTGAACCATCCTCTCCACGAATTGTGGACATGACAAGGAACCTTAAACTTTCCAGTCTATAACTTATTCTGCTTTCCACTTATGCCAAACTGTGTATTCTTTTAATTTCCTGAAGCAGTGTTTTGCAGCGCATCTTAATTGCCTTGTACTCATGGAGCCTCGGAGTCTACTGTTTGCCGTAAAGCGTGTATGATAAGCTTTTCTTCTCCATCTTACCCTTTGCCTCAGCATGGAAAGTTCTGGACGCCGCAGAATTGTAGCCTGATTGTTTGCTTTTTCTCTTAGGGATATAAATGTCTTGTGATCTTTCCAAGGGTTTAGTTAGGAGCTGCGCCCTCAAGTCTATATATACCGGAAGCGATTCCATAGGAAATGCTGCAGTGTAGGCAACTACGCCATTACATTCCGTCTTCCTTATATCCAACACAATCATTCTTTCCTCTGTCTGTCTCCTTCTACTGTTGCACCATTCCCCTGCATTACGGTCACCGGATGTTACGTACTGAAGCACCTGCCGACTATTAATCTTATCTGCTCCCATGCAATTTGCTAAAGTGACATTTAAGTATGTGGCAACACCTGTTCATAGATCAAATGTATTTGGCTGGTCTTCTAGATTTAAAACAATGAGGTCCAGTTCCTGTATTACATCCTCCAACATGTCATCTCGTTCGTCAGCTTGCCTGTTCTGCCACAGAAAGTATTTTGCATTCGCTACTGTTGCGACAAGGAGACAAGCACTTTGTCTATGTAGAACTGCGGCCCTGCGTTTATCTACAAAAGATCCGCTGGGATGAGACGGCTGCATGTGTGTACTTACTACAACCCAATCTGTCTACGCGTCCTTCACTTCTACTGTGATCATCTGCGTGTCATATACAGTAGGTTTGCCTCCTTAGACATAGCGAATTTCCTTCTTGTAATGACAATGGCAGACGTTGCCTCATAGTGACCAGTAATTGTTAAAACATCGGCAGTAAAATGTGGGAGCCTATTGTTTCTACAGTATGGTTCTTGCACACAGACTATATGAACACCCAGCTCGTCCATTAGTTTACTTCGCGTAGCATCAATCTGCAGTATCTTTACCCTTTTATGTGAACAGAGCTCTATGAAGAGGAGAGGGTTTGGTAAAAGTATACCTTTTCATGTGCTTCTAGAAAATTCACCTTTAAGAGATCAATGACGAATGATTCATTTACTCTCGTGAACGCATCCCGAAGGATGCCACATAATGATTTAAACTCTGTTGGCAAATTATTCTCTCTTAAAAGAATCCTGTCTAATGTCCCGGGAGTAGGATGGCTCAAATGGCTCTGAGCACTATGGGACTCAACTTCTGAGGTCATCAGTCCCCTAGAACTCGGAACTACTTAAACCTAACTAATCTAACGACATCACACACATCCATGCCCGAGACAGGATTCGAACCTGCGACCGTAGCAGCAGCGCGGTTCCGGACTGTAACGCCTAGAACCGCTCGGCCACTCCGCCCGGCTCGGGAGTAGGATACGTAATAAATTTCCCTTTATGATGCTCAGCTCTGATACCATTTCTAAGAGCAACCTGCAGTATACTGGGATCCTGCAAACGACTTAACTGGACATTAAATTCTAAATTGTCTGCGTGCAGTTGAATGTTATTTTTAGTAGGGCTCGAAATACTAGAACATTTTTTGAACACGCCTTATCACTCGTACATCCATAGTGTTTTGCGATTCTTACCACGGTCACAACACTACACGTGATAATTATTGGGTCTGTGATAATGCTGAACCTGCATGGATGTGTGCCGCTACTGCAGGTGCGGTATTGATGTCATCTTGATCGTCACCATTTTTATCATACGCTTTGGCAGGAGCTCCATGTAAATGCGGCACCAGGTTGGACAGCTCGCACGTTGCGGAGCGTCCCTTTGGAAGTGTTAAAAAGTCTCTTCCGTCAGCAGCCCTTGCAGCATGAGAAGTTGACGCAGATATTCCTGACAATGTCTCCTCGGTACTTCATCTGGTGCGATTCTGCACTTTATGAGCAAGAGCCTCCTTTACTTTTGGACAGATCATTATGTCACACCGTCTGTGTTTAAGTTTCCTGAATTTTTAGCTTCATTTGCTCAAGACTGATGCACCGCAAGTTCGTTTATCATACAACACATCTTTGTCTGTATCATTACTCATTAAAGAGATTGTCTTCCAATCTCCATTACAACTGCTACCACTAATCGCTTCTGCAACGTCGTGTCATCTATGAAACTCATAAAGTGAATACGCTGCTTCACAATAAATTGTGTACTGATTGGGCTGGAATGTGGTCAATACATGACACTCTCCTCGCTGGCGGTATAATCCCAAGTTGCTAAAGCCAGGCTATGGCACGATGCCAATTTCTGCCTATTGTCGACGGGAGCTTGTGCTTCCGTTTCATGAGGAACGTGTTTTCTGATACTCGATTTTCATATGTTTGATATGGAGTTGACTACTCTACGATTTTGTGTTTTAGATGGGTCCATAATCTGTTCTAGCTATCTGACATTCCAACAGCATTGCATAAGTTGCAGAGTCTTTCCTAGCAAAATAATATTTCCTGTTCCTGTTGCGACATGAGATACAGACAGGCTTCTCGTTGATTTTTGTGCGTGCACTTTTCTGGTGCCCCTCTTCTCCACAGTAGGATCACACTTATTTTTTACACTTACACATCTTTATGGTGTGATCTAAATCACAAAATTTATAACATTTTAGCACGTCAAAGTGATCATTCATTCCTAGACCCCGAAAACCGACATACAGTTTTTCCTTTTGCTGGGAAGCTTATGAACACGAAGAGTGACTTTCATTACGTGATTGACATAGGTTTTACCTCGGGATCCGCTTGGGAATCTCCGTCGAAACTCTTCTTCAAACTCCTGCTCTTGTATGTGCTCACACAGTTTAAGCTCATATACAGGGAGTCTCTCCTAAGAGTCGTCAGGCGAATTTTCTTTGGGTGTTTCGGCAGATATTTTAGGTTTCAGTTTGCAATGTGTAACTTGAGTCGTCCCATTATGCTCATTATGTCATCCATACGACGCTCAGTGTCGACGGAAAGCTTCGGTTTGTTTCCCGTTTACAAACAAAATTATTTTTAAAGCGGAATTTTACGTGTCCATTCGATAGACTGGTCCCAAATTAGCCTATTGCGATATTCGTTTTCTCGAAATGTGTTAACAGGAACAGTAAAAGACAAAGAACAACTGCTACTCCAGGTACGACGGCGTCGCTGCTTGGTCGCTCTGGAGTACTAGGCTATTCTTCGTTTTAATGTCCGTGTTCATATACATCGATAAAACAAATATCGCACTAGAGTAATTTGAGACCACTCTATCGAAAATAATATCAGGAAACAAACTCAAGCTCTCCGTCGACACTGGGCGGCGAGTGAAAGCCGTGGTGAGCAGTGCTTGTTTTGGCTGACTCCAGCTACACATTGCAAAAACTAAGTTGCGGGTATCTACCGAAACAACAGAGAAAGTTCGCCTGACTACTCTTACGAGAGAGACCCTGTATATCTCGGAGAAGTTCTTTTGTCTTCTCATCCTTGGGCACATTGCACACAATTACCAGCGGTCTTTTCTTCTTCCGTGGGTCACATTTAATGCTGTGTGTCTGATTATCTTTCTCTTGAAGTCTTTTTGCAGTTGTCATCATTCTCTGTTTCCACTGCCACGACGTTGTTGACTGTCCGGATCATTTCATTCTAATATTGTCTATCCGCGCGTTTATTGCAGTTAGTACGTTCCTTCTTTATATTTTTGGTGTCCTTGTTTTCGGGGTATGTACGAATAATAAGGAGTGTGCTGACTTTTTTTCATTTCAATAACATCGGGATAGACTACAGCCCGGTCTCACTCCCTCGTCAACCACTGCTTCTCCTTGATGCCTCTCGATTCTTATAACTGCCGTATCGTTTCTGTTAAAGTTGTAACTAGCCTGCTAACTTCAGAATTTCATAGAGTATTCCAGTCAAAAGCTTTCTCTAAGTCTACCTTGTAGTTAAAAGCGAAGACATGCTTAATTGGAAATATTACGGAGGTGTGAGGTATTAGTAAAAACGAATAGTCACGTCCTGGATTCTGTGCAGTATGTAGGCGTCTTTCCTGCTCATTAAATACTGTAATAAGCATTAATATTAAATGGAAAATATAAGTCAAATGGATTTTCTGATATTTTTCTTACATGTCAGTGTGAGAAAAGACATGTAATCAGAAAAATATTGCTATGAAATAATGTAGCAAGTTAACTGAAATAAATAGTATAAGAACTGACTGAAACAAATTGAGCGGTAAAAATAGCAATAGCAACCATGAAACTTAATTTTCTAATAGAAGTTCCGCATGACTGTTAGAAGACAATAAGATGGCTCTTCAGTGGAGTCCTTTAATAAGTAAAATCATAAGATTCTGTAACCCTTTTTCTCTTCGGTTACCCAGTTTTGACACATTACTTTCTTCACGTCATATCTACGTAAATATTAGTCTTCTAAAATAACTATCATGGTTTGTTATTATGATAAGATTTAGCAACTGAACACAATCGTAGCTGACAGCCTGCATGCGCCATCTATTGACAGATGCGTTCACTAGACTTAGGGGTCTTGTATGTTTTCATTACGGCTGTGTTTGTATACGACTCGAACTCTTCGGACAGTTTGCGTCACAGTTCGGGAAATCTCAGTTTCTGTTCGATCTTTTGATCGGCCTGCGATCTAGTGAGTTTTGTTGGTAATATCACAACGATCTGTCTTGGCGTTTAAATAAATGTGAAATATGAACTGAAATATCTTCTATGGTTAAGGTCATATGTAACAGCGGCAACTATTAATTGAACAAATAAAAGATGGCAGTCATGATTTTATCCAATTTTCGAGCTTTCGCTCATCCCGCAATCTAATAGCGCCCGATGGCATTATTTACAAGACAGACCTTGGCGCTATAATTCACGCTCGCAATAAAAATTACAGTCACCTTATTACTATACATTTCGTTTGTATAGTATTAATAATTTTATTAATTTAATTAATTGTCTTGATTGTTTCATCTGAATCTTGCCACCTTGTTCTCAGACTGTTGTCATTCTAGTACGTGAAAAGGAATTAAACTCCCCATTTGCATCCTACTTTGTAAACAATTACCGTCTCTCATAAACAGACAAAATACTATATATTGGGTTCACTCAAGTAATGTTTTTTGGAGGACAAGTTGTCAGACCAACAAGACGGTATTTATGAACTAAATCGAATAGAAAACACAAATTTAAAAAGCTTTAATTTCAAGGTGTTGTTTTCTATTTCAGAACTACAAAATGACTTGAGAATGGCCTAGAAGGCTGACATTAGTTGTGAAAAAAAGTGGAAAGTACCACGTTGTCATCATTGCCGTGGTACCATCTATGAGAAAAAACATTAATACTAATTCCCCAAGTGCTCCACGAAACTGTCAAATTTTGAGTTGTTGTTGTGACTAGTTCGTAGTTAATTGTCTGTTTCCTGCGCTCTCCCCGCGTCAGTAAAATGTCACGCGATTTTTCGAACAAGCGCGATACTGTATCGGGAAATCTCGAGCCCATTCGAACGCAAATATCGTGCGCCCAGCCGTACTTTTCATACCCAGTATGATGTGTGCAACCAGAATATAACGGGTGATCAAAAAGTCAGAATAAATTTTAAAACTTAATAAACCACGGAACAATGTAGATAGAGAGATACAAATTGACACACATGCTTGGAATGACATGGGATTTTCTTAGAACAAAAAAAAAGTATTGCTAGACGCGTGAAAGATCTCTTGCGCGCGTCGTCTGGTGATGATCGTGTGCTCAGCCGCCACTTTCGTCAGTCATGCTTGGCCTCCCAGGTCCGTGCGATTATTGGCTTTGGGGTTACCTGAAGTCGCAAGTTCATCGTGATCGACCGGCATCTCTAGGGATGCTGAAAGGCAACGGCCCTGAGCACTATGGGACTCAACTGCTGTAGTCATCAGTCCCCTAGAACTTAGAACTACTTTAACCTAACTAACCTAAGGACATCACACACATCCATGCCCGAGGCAGGATTCGAACCTGCGACCGTAGCAGCGGCACGGTTCTGGATTGCGCGTCTAGAACCGCGAGACCACCGTGGCCGGCTGAAAGGCAACATCCGACGCCAATGCCTCACCATAACTCCGGACATGCTTTGCAGTGCTGTTCACAACATTATTCCTCGACTACAGCTATTGTTGCGGAATGATGATGGACATATTGAGCATTTCATGTAACGAACATCATCTTTGCTTTGTCTTACTTTGTTATGCTAATTGTTGCTGTTCTGATCAGATCAAGCGCCATCTGTCGGACATTTTTTGAACTTTTGTATTTTTTTGGTTATAATAAAACCCCATGTCATTCCAAGCATGTGTGTCAGTTTGTGCCTCTCTATCTACATTATTCCGTGATTTATTCAGTTTTCAAATTTATACTGATTTTTTGATCACCCAGTTCACTATACCTCCGGAATATTTGTGATTTAAAGCTTTACTGAGCGTAATCCCGTTTTGTTCATAGACAATGCCACATGCCATTATGAGGTAATTTGCTGCTACCTACTTATTTCCCGTATGGGTTTGAGACAAGGCGGGTTCCATATTTTTGAAAAATACCTTTCGGTCACCTTCTGTTTAATTTTATTTTATAGGACACCGTGCAGTGTTTGTAAGCTTTGACAAGGGGCATTTACCTGCTGGGATATTCTATGCGCGGTGTCCCATGTATCCATCCTTCCAAATGCGAATAAGGCGTTGAATATTTTCTTGGTAACACAGTCTCACTAAATGGGGTCAGGCAACTATTACAAACTTTTGTACTTCTTCCGTAGATGAAACGCGTCATTAGGAAATAATAAAAAATTTTAAAACCTCAACGAAGACTGCTTATTTATTCATATCTCTCTGACAATTTAACGCTTCTTAATGAACATGTAACGCAACACGCTGCCTTTCTTTGGATCTATTCTATTTCCTCTATGAATCCTCTCTCGTATGAATCCCAATCACTGGACGAACAAATGATCTGTAAGCAACCTCCATTGTAGATGGTTTCCAGTTCTTGAGATCTCTTTCCACAAATCTTCTGGCACCTACCATGCCTAACATTAGTTTTATGCTATGATTACAATTGCTCTGTACGAAAACTCCTAGCTTTTTGATGGGTGTGACTGTTACCAGCCGGCCGTTGTGGCCGAGCGATTCTAGGCGCTTCAGTCTGGAACCGCGCGACCGCTACGGTCACATGTTCGAATCCTGCGTCGGGTATGGATGTGTGTGATGTCCTTAGGTTAGTTAGGTTTAATTAGTTCTAGGGGACTTATGACCTCAGCAGTTGAGTCCCATAGCGCTGAGAGCCATTTTTTTGTGACTGTGGCCAGTGCCTGTTCCGCAATCGTGTAGTAGTACATTTGTGTATTTATGTGCAGTAAATGTTAAGGGAAAACTGCGAGACTCGGCACTAAACGTTGTCCTCGTTTTTCTGTATTTTGCCGCAGTTTTGTAGCGCTTCGACTCCACTGTGTGCAACAGCATGGTTAGGGAAAAGCCTCATGGAACTATATCATTAATATATCTTGTGATAAGTAATGGTCCCACTCTGCCCAGTCATACTAATGTGACCACTTGCCAAAAGCCTGAATAACCACCTTTTGCAGCGCGTGCTGCTGCGACACGTGCAGAAAGAGAATCAACGAGGTTCTGCGAGGTACTGTCGGGGATGCTGAGCCACGCCGACTGCAGTGCCGTGACGAGCCGCGCTAGGTTTCCCGAGTGAGGATCCACGGCGTGAACAGCCTAGTAGATTGGATTTAAATCCAGCTTATACGGCAGCCATGGCAGCACGTTAAACTTCGAACCGCGCTCGTACACTGCGAGCTGAGTGACACGTTGTATTGCCCTGCTGCTAGATGCCATCGTTCCGAGGAAAACAAATGGACTTTGCCCTCAAGTATAGATATTTATACTTGCTGATTCGTTGTGCCTTCTGTAATGACGAAATCACCCAGAGAATGCCACGAAAAAATTCCCCAAATCATAACGTTCCCTCCTCCGGCCTGGACCGCTGCAGGGTGTTCGCCCCGTTTCACGCCATACTCGCCAACGACCATCTAGAATGAAATTTTCACTCTACAGCGGAGTGTGCGCTGATATGAAACTTCCTGGTAGATTAAAACTGTGTGCCGGGCCGAGATTCGAACTCGGGACCTTTGCCTTTCGCGGGCAAGTGCTCTACCGACTGAGCTACCCAAGCACGACTCACGCCCCGTCTTCACAGCTTTAATTCCGCCAGTACCTCGTCTCCTACGTTCCAAACTTCACAGAAGCACTTGCCCGCGAAAGGCAAAGGTCCCGAGTTCGAGTCTCGGTCCGGCACACAGTTTTAATCTGCCAGGAAGTTTGATATCAGCGCACACTCCGCTGTAGAGTGAAAATTTCATTCTAGAAACATCCCCCAGGCTGTGGACCGAGCAAGGTGGCGCAGTGGTTAGCACGCTGGACTCGCATTCGGGAGGACGACGGTTCAATCCCGCGTCCGGCCATTCTGATTTAGGTTTTCCGTGATTTCCCTAAATCGCTCCAGGCAAATGCCGGGATGGTTCCTTTGAAAGGGCATGGCCGACTTCCTTCCCTAATTCGATGAGACCGATGACCTCGCTCTTTGATCTCTCCCCCCCAAACAATCCAATCCCAGGGTGTGGCTAAGCCATGTATCCGCAACATTCTTTCTTCCAGGAGTGCTAGTTCTGCAAGGTTCGCAGGAGAGCTTCTGTGAAGTTTGGAAGGTAGGAGACGAGGTACTGGCGGAATTAAAGCTATGAGGACGGGGCGTGAGTCGTGCTTGGATAGCTCAATCGGTAGAGCACTTGCCTGCGAAAGGCAAAGGTCCCGAGTTCAAGTCTCGGTCCGGCACACAGTTTTAATCGGCCAGGAAGTTTCAACGACCATCTGCCTGATGAAGCGTAAAAACGTGATTCATCAGGAAAGGTCACCTGTCGTCACTCGATTTACGTCAATTAGCGGTACTGGAGTGTAAATTTCAGTCCGCAGATCGGGTTCGATTCCGACGGGGTCAAAGATTTTCTCTGCCTCGTGATGACTGGGTGTTGTGTGATGACCTTAGGTTAGTTAGGTTTAAGTAGTTCTAAGTTCTAGGGAACTGATGACTTCAGAAGTTAAGTGCCATAGTGCTCAGAGCCATTTGAACTTTTTATTTTTTGTAAATTTCAACTTTCGTCGCTGACAACAACACTCGGCAAGGATGCAGAAACCAGGGCCCCGCTGAGGACGCCCATACGGAGCAAAGTTCGCTGAGCGGTCGTTCAGGAGGCACTGTTGGTAGCCCCTCGGTTCGCCTGGGCGGTCAGTTGCTCAACAGTCGCACGTCTATTCTCCCGTACTTAGTCCCGCAACTGTCCTTCACCTTCTCATCTATGGCACGTGGTGCGCAACATTTGCCTCGGCGCCGGTTTTGGATAGCGCTACTTTTTCAAGCGCGAAGTACTTCAACTACGGCGACGGCGGCACACGACAGTTTACAGACGTAGCCGTTTCGGAAATGCTTCATCCTTTGGGTGGAAAGTCAATGATTGCGCCCTTTTGAACGTCAGATAAACTGCTCCGCTTTCGCATTACAACAACTGCCCTCCACTGCTACTGCCGCCGCCTTCCGTCTGTCAGTGGTTATTGCACGCTTACGTCTAACATAGTCGGCGGTGGTCACATTTCTCTCAGCTAATAATGGCATTCTGTGTTGTGTTTACTAACAGTTCTTTAATCCAGTCTTATGTAGCGCTTAAAGTGTCTTGCTGCACTTGTTCTCTCACGCTGCCCACAGCGAGATGGCAAGAAAGAGAGATGTGTCTTCTAAACTGAAAGGACTGCACTAGTGTTTTGCCTTAGGACGGAAGACACAATCAGAGGGCGCCTCCCTGCTGCCGACACACACACACGCACACTCCGGGTGGTGCCCGACGGCCGCCCAGCTTGGAGCGCGACGCGGCTGGCTGGTCGCGGGCCAACCTTTAATGCGCTCCGTTAAGTGCCGGCACTCCCTCGCTCTAAATCAAGCCGCCCGCCGAAGAGCCGGTCGCGCCGAATGCAACTGTAAACACGGACAGCGCTTTGTCCACAGGTCCGACACGACCCATCACGCAGACCTCGTACTCGCTTTTTCCCCTCTGTTTGCCGCCTGGTCTGACAGTCGACGCGTAACAAATCTGTTGCCCCGAAACAGACATTCTCGTGTCGCTCAGCCTGATTCTGGTGTCAGCTAACTTGTCATCTTTATCTGCGAGATGTAACGTGAGTTCAGTTTCTACCGATAGCGCAACCATATCGCCAGCATACTGGCGAGGCATTCGTCTTCATGGACGACACTTCGCGCCCCCATCATGGACATCTTGTGAATGACTTCCTTCAGGATAAGGACATCGCTCGACTAGTGGGGCCAGCATCTTATCCAGACACGAACCCTATCGAACCCTGCCTGGGATACACTACTGGCCATTAAAATTGCTACATTAAGAAGAAATGCAGATGATAAATATACTATACTAGAACTGACATAAGATTACATTTTCACTCAACTTGGGTGCATAGATCCTGAGAAATCAGTACCCAGAACAACCACCTCTGCCCATAGTAAAGGCCTTGATACGCCTTAGCTCTGAGTCGAACAGAGCTTGGATGGCGTGTACAGGTACAGTTGCCCATGCAGATTCAACACGGTACCACAGTTCATCAAGAGTAGTGACTGGCCTATTGTGACGAGCCAGTTGCTCGGCCACCATTGACCAGACGTTTTCAATTGGTGAGAGATCTGGGGAATGTGCTGGCCAGGGCAGCAGTCGAACATTTTCTGTATCCAGAAAGGCACGTACTGGACCTGCAACATGCCGTCGTGCATTATCCTCCTGAAATGTAAGGTTTCGCAGGGATCGAATGAAGGGTAGAACCACGGGTCGTAACACATCTGAAATGTAACGTGCACTCTTCAAAGTGTCGTCAATGCGAACAAGAGGTGACCGAGACGTGTAACCAATGGCACCCCCTACCATCATGCCGGGTGATATGCCAGTATGGCGATGACGAATACACGCTTCCAATGTGCGTTCACCGCGATGTCGCCTAACACGGATGCGACCATCATGATGCCGTAAACAGAACCTGGATTCATCTGAAAAAATGACGTTTTGCCATTCGTGCACCTAGGTTCGTCGTTGAGTACACCATCAGAGGCGCTCCTATCTGTGATGCAGGGTCAAGGGTAACCGCAGCCATGGTCTCCGAGCTGATAGTCCATGCTGGTGCAAACGTCGTCGAATTGTTCGTGCAGATGGTTGTTGTCTTGCAAGCGTCCCCATCTGTTGACTCAGGGATCGAGACGTGGCTGCACGATCCGTTACGGCCATGCGGATAAGATGCCAGTCCTCTTTACTGCTAGTGATACGATGCCGTTGGGATCCAACGCGGCGTTCCGTATTACCCTCCCGAACGCACCGATTCCATATTCTGCTAACAGTCATTGGATCTGGACCAATGCGAGCAGCAATGTCGCGATACTATAAACCCGAATCGTGATAGGCTATAATCCGACCTTTATTTAAGTTGGAAATGCGATGGTACGCATTTCTCCTCCTTACACGAGGCATCACAACAACGTTTCTGCAGGCAACGCCGGTCAAATGCTATTTGTGTATGATAAATCGGTTGGAAACTTTCCTCATGTCAGCAAGTTGTAGGTGTCGTTACCGGCGCCAACCTTGTGTGAATGCTCTGAAAAGCTAATCATTTGCATACCACATCATCTTCTTCCTGTAGGTTAAATTTAGTGTCTGTAGCACGTCATCTTATTGGTGTAGCAATTTTAATGGCCAGTAGTGTAGATTGAAAAGGGATGTTTATGGACGACATGGCATACCAACCACTCTGAGGGATCTACGCCGAGTCGCTGTTGAGGAGTGGGAGAATCTGGACCAACACTGCCATGATGGACTGTGGATAGTATGCTACGACGAATACAGGCATACATCAATGCAACAGGACGTGCTACTGGGTATTAGAGGTACCGGTGTGCACAGCACTCTGGACCACTACCTCTGAACGTCTCGCTGTATGGTGGCACAACATGCAATATCTGGTTTTCGTGAGCAATAAAAATGGCGGAAATGATGTTTATTTTGATCTCTGTCCCAATTTTCTATAAAGGTTCCTGAACTCTCGGAACCGTGGTGATGCATAACTTATTTTGATATATGTAGTAACTACTACATTAAGTAAATTGAAGGAGGAGCGCGAAGGAAGGAAAGAAAAGGTAAGGAACTGATGCCTTCAGCTGCATACTGACTTTATGCGGGATCGGCGGCGACAAGTGACAAATGTGTGCCGGGCCGGGACTCGAGCCCAGCATCTCCTGCTAAGTAGGCAACAGGGTTAACCACTGCGCCATCCGAACTCAGTGTTTTAATGCACGGACTATCTCAGCACTCTCCCGGGTGAACCACAGTCTCACCTAACGCCATCTACACTCAGTCCCCTTTCATGTCTTCATGATCGCTAATTTTAGATTCCCGCTTTAGACCGAAGGATACCGTGCATCCGCACTGAAGGTTTGGATTCACTGCCATTCGAGGAGGATCAGTTAAATAAATGCGTGGTGTCTGTTCTTTCCGACACGTCCAAAAGAACAGTCACAACGCATTCGTGCTACATTAAGTCCCTTTCACACACGGAAAACCGCTCGCGTGCAGAGGGAGGTGCAGAGAATGTTTGCACCGTGCATCGGTCCAACTCTGCTTAATTCCCCTCAACTCGGCTTCCACGGTGAAGCCGCCGTGGTGCGCTGCCGAGTGTATTGATAGACGGCTCTTTTAACACTGAAATAGACAAGCGCAATGCAGTTACTAAAATAACAGAACAGCCTGCTTCGAGAAAAGCAAATATTTCCATACTTTTGTTAATTGTGATGGTAAAGCGAAATGCCTAATCTGAGGCATAGTAATTACGGATGTAAGAGAATCGTCTATTGAAAGATATGCTGAGGTACGCTGGTTGAGCAAAGAAAAAGTGATTTCCTCAGTTTTTCGACAACGCGTGGCTCAGTTTTTGGAGTAGAAATGACGTCCGGAACCACTTTTGCATGGCACTGAATGGGTAGCTGATTTAGGAATTTTAGCATACATTTTGGCGCTTGTAAATGATTTAACTCGGAAATAATTTTATCAATGATATGGTTGGCAAAATAAAAGGTTCCCAACGCAAACTTCAGCACCCCAAAGACAGCCTTTCATAGAAAAGTAGGCAACAGTTTCCTGAGCTACGTAGGCGATATATGACTTTAATAAGGCATCCGGTTTGTAAAAGTGCTTTGTTCAAAAAGGTGCTACGTTTTTTTTAATCATCTGTGTGGAGAGCACGCTTTGAAAAAAACGTCGAGGCGCCACAATCCCTTGGAAATGGGTTTAGAGGTCGATTCCAGATAATGTACCGCAATATGGCTTTGAGCACTATGGGACTTAACTGCTGTGAACATCAGTCCCCTAGAACTTAGAACTACTTAAACCTAACTTACCTAAGGACATCACACACATCCTCGTCCGAGGGAGGATTCCAGCCTGCGGCCGCGCGGTTCCAGACTGTAGCGCCAAGAACCACTCGGTCACAACGGCCGGCTACCGCAATATCACTAACAGCAAAATTAAGTCGATTTTGTTAAATAACAAGTGTAGCATTACATTAAAAACAATAGTTCCCAGTACTTTTTTATTAAAACATATCGCCTTTTAGTACCTGAAAGTAACTTTCTTACATTACTTTCATTAATCAACGTTTGGGTTTGTTTTTGTTACAGGGAATTACTAAAATGGTTCAAATGGCTCTGAGCACTATGGGACTTAACTTCTGAGGTCGTCAGTCCTCTAGAACTTAGAACTACTTCAACTTAACTAACCTAAAGACATCACACACATCCATGCCCGAGGCAGGATTCGAACCTGCGACCGTATCGGTCTCGCAGTTCCAGACTGTAGCGCCTAGAACCCCTCGGCCACCCCGGCCGGAGGGAATTACTAACTTACAGCCAATACTTGATGTATTTGCAACACCATTTTCGATAGCAACTGTTAAGCTGCACAGAGAAGCAGCTAAGATTGTTTCTATGTTTGGTTCCTCATGTGTATGTGAAAGGTTTCTTTTCTATTTTGTCTTGTGCGAAAACTAGATTGCGTGCAAGTATGTCTTACTGTATTTAAAAAAATTCTCTAAGATTTGCTCTGAGCGGATCTCTTGTTCAAATCTTAGTAACATTAACACAAATAAAACAGGAGAAAATAGAAGATATAATTTCCTGTTGAATCCTATGTCAAAGTTATTATTATTATTACTATCATTGTTATTTAAATATCTTTTTCACCGATAGTGTTGTCCCTCAAAACGAAGCTCTCCACCCGCTGCAGATAAACATTTGGCAATGACGTTGAAAACACAGGTGAAGTTTTGGAGAAAGCCGCGGCGATCTGAGCGAGCGAGACAAGAGTAATAAGAGGGACAGCGCTATTGCGCAAAGTCAAGGAGTGGGGGTTTGCAATGTCGTCAACATAGCGGAGTCTTCTGCATTCTGCACTGTGTGACGCGCTGGTGCAAACACCCTCCACTACATGCTCGTGGCGTTATTACCATAAAGTCACGTTTCGTGTGCTCCCAATACAGCTAGGTTCACTTCAGATGAGATTTCGGTAATAACAATGTGTAATGACACGCATTTAAGGTCAGGAAATATTATCGAAAGAGTATTGGTATTCGGTATGACTAATTATAATTCTTATATATTTGGATTGAGCACAGACCTGTAACCTAACATTAAGACAGTTAGAATGGCTAGCTTACAGCGTATACTTTACAGGAAATATATGTATTGTTACATATGCACTGATGTATGTAATCTTACAAAAGATTTCTGTTATGTGCACAGATACAACTGAAGATGAGACGTGAAGTCTCGAAGTCGATCATACAGTTAAACTTGTAACAACATAACTGCAGCCTAAGGCTATTTTATTTACTGTTCTTGTGATCAGACGCTCTTGTCAACACATAAAATGGAACGAGAAATTTCCGTTTATTTTCCATATACGCGGAGTTTTGCACTTAGATTTCTCTATTGTAACCGTTTGTATTTTATGTTTCTAAAATGAAAATCGGAAACTGACACATTATGACGCTCGAGGAGAGTGGAAAATGCCTAAAAAACCGTGCCCAGGCAAATCTTGTGAACGGACCAACTATCGTCTACTTGAATTCGGAGAAGTTATCGCTCACCTTTGTGTCTCTCAATCTTTTATTCTAATTTAACAAATTCCTTATGTTTCTAGATGCTAGCCGCTACTATAAGCGCTACTCGTGAGTCTACTGGGCTCCGGCCTGCACTAGTGTGCTTCATCAATTAAATAACTCTTCTTTCTGCTTTAAAGGCGCGGCTTTTCTTTGTGTGGTAGACAAATCGTGACTTGCTAAAGTTATCATAAGCGGGAAAGGGATACTCTGCTTCACTGCGCCAGTAGCCCTGTAATTACTACCGTTGCCATATTTATTTGCAAAAAACCGCGCGAGGTGGCGCACTTGTCAGCACACTAGACTTCAACAGATGAGGACGACGGTTGAAATCCCCTTCGGCCATTCAGATTTCGGTTTTTCGCCATTTCTCTAAATCGCTCCAGGAAAATGCCGGGATGGTTCCTTTGGAAAGGGCACGGCCGATTTCCTTTCCCATCCTTTTGCAATCCGAGCTTGGGTTCCGTCTCGAACGGAACTTTAACCTCCTTTCCTTTCTTCCTTATTTGCTTACGGAAAGATACAATATATTGCAACAACACACAAAATATTCGTTATATATGCTAAATTGCGGCCTCAACCACCGAACACTGTTCGCAATTATATAAATAAGAAATGGGAAAACTACGTTTCTTTGATTAATTTACAAAGAACGTAAACCGATTTCACTGAAAAATAACACAACTGACCTGAAAATTAAGCTCACTTTATCGTAGTGGATTATTTATTGTTAACTCTGGTGTCTCTGAGTGGACTCCGAGACAACTATAGGCCACACAAAGTAAAAGACTTAGCCACAATTTTCTTAAATGAGAGTCAATTTTGAACTCTCTGTGAAGACTTCAGTTCGTGGGTAAATAAAAGATTCGGTGAGCCTATCTGCTGGTAAGCTCCGAACAAATCAAGACTGGCCCAAAGCGTCAGCATGGATTGAGCTAGTGCGAGAAATATCCACCAGAAGTCGTAACACATCGGAGGAATGCAAAATGGTTCAAATGGCTCTGAGCACTATGGGACTTAACTTCTGAGGTCATCAGTTCCCTAGAACTACTTAAACCTAACTAACCTAAGGACATCACACACATCCACGACCGAGGCAGGATTAGGACCTGCGACAGGTGTAGCGAAAGGCATGGCGCGTTCTGCACTGCATTCGTTTGAAATCATGGCGGTACGGTTACTGTACGAGGCACGGTGCCAGAATCTACACTCTAGAGCAGTGGTAGTCAACCTTGTTGGTACGGCACACTAATGGGCGTTCCAGCTATTATGGTGGATGGTAGGCGCTGGGGTTAAAGAGATTTTCGTCACGTTTTCATTAAATTTTGACATAAATTGTATAGCATGCTTTAATTTGATGTAACGCTGCTTTATAAGTTATTTCCCTACTTCAAAAATCACCATTACTGTGCAGCCGGTGGGCAGATAAATTTTGATGTTAACAGAGATACAAAAGTGGGCAGTATGTAGAAAAAGGTTGACTACCACTCCTCCCGTTTTCACAGTTCCAGGTCGGATACAGAACACAGTTTTACGTGAATCTTGGTCTCAATCAATGGTGACTTGCTTCCATGGTTTTCTTACCTGATTATGCTCTGATGTCAAGGCGTTACGTTTCGCTGTCCCCAGTCGTACGTAACAAATTATTCTCCTTTCTCTGTGATACTTAAATTCTTAACAGAAGTATATAGAAACTAAAAGGGAATAACGGAGAAACCACTTTATGCATGAAAGAGTTCTTACTTACTTAGTTTTGGCAATACAGTTTGTAAACATTACTACACCAACGTGACGACCATTAATTACGCGAGCTCAAAATGAAAGTCGGACAAAATCTCACCAAGTGTCATTAAAGTGGTGGGCGGCGAAGACAATGAAAATCTCACGTCAAAATTTCAATTCAGAGGATATACATCGTTATCAGGGATAGTATTTTGTTTTATATAATTAATCCCGAGCACGACAGTATTAGACTGCCCATCAGTCTTTAAAGTCTCACTGAACTAACTGAATGCTTTAGACGTGTGCACACCCACGGGTCCCCGGTTTGAAACAAGTGTTAGACTTCATTTCGAGGTTTCCCTGCCGCTCCGCTCGAAAATACTGCGTGTCAATCGTGTTAGTCTTTTGCAACGCATATAAAGCCACTGCTACTGTGTTCATCGCCAATTTCTATCAAAACTTTTACAACGCGCATGTTAAGCGACGCGCTGACAAGTTTAAACACACATGCAAGCAAGAAATTAATCGCCGGCTTCTGTGGCCCAGCGGTTCTAGTCGCTTCAGTCGCAGGTTTGAATCCTGCCTCGGGCATGGATGTGTGTGATGCCCTTAGGTTAATTAGGTTTAAGTAGTTCTACGTCTAGCGGACTGATGACCTCAGATGGTAAGCCCCATAGTGTTTAGAGCCATTTGAACCATTTTGAAGAAGTTAATCTTTTGTGGAAGGAAACCAAGCTGAAATTCACGCACAAAAATTTTTTAGTGATCATATAAATTAAGCGATTAAAAATCTACGGAATCGTACGATTCAAAGAAAGGAACAATGTTGTCTTTATCTATAACAAACAATGTTGTCTTTATCTATAAAGTAAGTAGAAGTTCAATGGCATTTACAGTATGCAATATACCAATAAAAGGACAGTGTTTAAGGATCCCTCAAAACGATTAATACTATTTTTGTGGATCCTTTTTATCCTTTTGTCCCTGTCTGTTCCTCCGAATACCACTTAGGGTTAGCAAGTTTAAAAATAAAGTATGTTTAATCACGTGTTAAAAACACTGTTTAAAAACTTCCGTAGAAACAGGGTTTAATTGAAGTATTTTAATGTTTGAAACTAAAAAATTCATTTATTTGTATTTATACCCAACTACGGTGAGGGCGGGGGAGGGGAGAGATTGTCCCACCAAATCTCACCAAGTTGGGTTGTGGGAGGGGGTGGAGGGGATCCAATTTTTAGAGAAAAAGCCTCACGTAAATAATGGACGTCCCGCAATGAGAGATGGTATTTATACCCAACCAGGGTGATGGCGGGGGAGGGGGGGGGGGGTGTCCCACCATATCCCACCAAATGTCACCAAGTGGGGAGGGGGGTGGAGGGGATCCAATTTTTAGAGAAAAAGCCTCATGTAATTAATGGACGTCCCCCAGTGACAGATAGTATTGCGGCGCCAAGTAGACCTCGAGACAGAGATGTCCTGCCTTCTATAATCGTATGTTTTGACACCTTTTGTATCATCTCTCCAAGCCTTAGATATCTGGCGAGACAAACCAAGTTTGCTTATTTGTAATCGGGGCATCTAACTGTAATCCGTACAGATTACAGCGCTTCTCGGTTTAGAATGTTTCGTAAGAAGAACAAGATCTGTGATAAATTGTTAATCAGACTGAAGCTCATTGCCATGGTTCTTCAGTTCTTAACATTTCCCTTCGACCTTATTTTTAGGGTTCTGTACCTCAAACGATAAAAGCGCGAGCATTATAGGATTACTTCATCTGTCTGTCCGTCTGTTAAGACCCCTTTTTTCTCAGGAACGGGTAAAGATATCAACTTGGATTTTATGTTGGCAATATAAGAAACTGAAGATTCTAAATCAATGCAGTCAGAAGATACGGTCATTTATGCCGCACGTTTCGATGCAGACTCACTCATCAAAATCCATGAATGAGCTGTCTGTATACGTTCTCAAGTTTGTACGGAGCGCTCAAAGTGCGACTCCTGGTCCCACTTGTACGGCTTTTTCCTTCATATTCTCCTACGGATACAAGTACATGCGTAGAGAGAAAGCAGGTAGCTGTGACACTTTGTCCGTTGTCTGACGCAGCCTGTTGACATGTTCAAGACTCGTTTCTCAGAAAGGCCTCATGTGTGTAATATTTGCTGCCGTCGCACGGTGAAAGCGGGCACGACGACCTCCGCTACAGGCGGAAAGACACGGCCCTGAAGATAGCGAGATCGTCCGAACTCACTCAGCACCACTGTCGAACATGCGCGCTGTGAACGGATAAGGAAGATGGCTAATGTTTAAGCACTTGGTGTTACGCCAACTTCCTCTGTAACCGTTTACGCAAGTTCCCACGAGTGGAAATACTTCCTTTTTCTCATTATGAATCCCTGGCCTCAGTGAAAATAAAGTAGCTAAAAATGCTGCGGCGTATTCTTCCACTGCCGGTCTAGTGGCCGTGCGGTTCTAGGCGCTACAGTTTGGAACCGGGCGACCTCTACGGTCGCAGGTTCGAATCCTGCCTCGGGCATGGATGTGTGTGATGTCCTTAGGTTAGTTAGGTTTACTTAGTTCTAAGTTCTAGGCGACTGATGACCTCAGAAGTTAAGTCGCATGGTGCTCAGAGCCATTTGAACCATTTATTCTTCCACTACACGCAAATTTGTCTGATTCGACGCAAATGTGATGCAAAATCGGTAGCATCAGTATGTAGGGCTGGCTAATCGATACAATAGAACGCAACTTTTGAAACTAACTAAATACGTCAAAAAATAGTCCCGTTTACGATTCTTAGGCATTAATTGGAGAGCAATATATCCGAAACTGATATAATGAATATCATAACTCTAACCAAGAACAGAAAATTAATTCTGAATTATTTTTTTCGATAATAATTTTGTAAATGTAAAGTAGTTTTTTATTACAGTTTTAATGCACTTGTATCACTTAATTAGTTTCTTTTAAATACAGGTTAATTTCCTATCAGCAGCCCTGAAACTAGAAGTCAATATGGTAGGAAAGAGGTCCCATCGACATCGTAATGTGTCCCAACTTGTAATTTTCTATGTGAGTACGTTAATACACCAAAGTCGAGGCAGAAAAAGTAAATTAGAGGGATCCCCAAGTCTGAATAAACTTGCTCTTACGTGTGGAGCGGTTAATGACACACATGAGATTACGTGTCACTGCATCATAAATCATATAAACTAAGGGAAATAAAAATAAGCTTAAGAATTCTTTAATGATTTCACAACGATTGAAATACACGAATCAGTGTATTATCAATTTCAGTGGTATGAAAGAGATATGAAACTAATGTCTATCGCTGTAATTTCTCACCGAATGAGTGACAGTGTTGGAAAACAAGTAAGGCAAAATCATCATAGAAATCATTTACGTGAAAGATTGCAGTTTGATGTATAGCCCAACGAAGCGAAATATGTGCCTGCAGCCAAATCGGTGTATTTTGGAAGTTGCTAGGCAATATGTTCAATCTTTTGTGTTGAAAAAGTGAAAATGTATCCACGCAACGCAATAAGAATAGATCAGTTCTTTTTATCAACACTTCTGATTTACAAAATGGTTGAAATGGCTCTAAGCACTATAGGACTTAACATCTGAGGTCATAATCCCTTAGGACTTAGAACTAGTTAAACCTAACTGACCTAAGGGCATCACACACATACATGCCCGAGGCAGGATTCGAACCTGCGACCGTAGCAGCAGCGCGGTTCCGGACTGAAGCACCTAGAACCACTCGGCCACAGCGGCTGGCTCTGATTTACATTGAGGTGAAAAAAGTAATGTGATACCTCCTAATATCGTGTAGATCCTTCTTCTGCCCCGCGTAGTGCAGCAAATATATGGAATGGACCCAACAAGTCGCTGGACGCCCCCGCAAAACTATTTGGCCATGCTGCCTTTGTAGCCGTTCACCATATTGTAGCGGGTGCAATATGTTGTGTACAAGCTGATCTCTCGATTATGTCCCATAAATGTTCGATGGGAATCATATCTGGAGATCTTGATGACAAATTATTCGCTCTAATTGTCCATAATATTCTTCCGAACAACTGTGGCTCGTTGACATGACATAGTTGTGTAGGTACACGAAGGCTTTGTCATCATCATAAACTAAAGGCTATGCCTTGTCGATTTAGACACGTCTCTCTCCCCATTGTCATCCTCTTCAATTCTTTATACGACTTCATCCCCAGATCTTCTTTGATGTTATTAAAATACGTTGCTCTTGGCCTGCCTCTTGGTTTTTTCCGTAAAACTTTTCCTTCAAATACATTCTTTAGGAACTGGTTGTGTCTCATTATGTGCCCTATCATTTTTGTTTTTCTTCATCCTATATACTTTAGCAGCGTTCTGTTCTCATTCACTTCTCTTACAACCTGTTCACTACTTTTTCTATCTACCCAGCTTGTTTTCGTCATTCTTCTCCATATTCACATTTCCATTGCTTCCAGTCTCTTTTTCTGTGCCTTTCCCGGAGTGCACGCTTCACATCCGTATGTTAAGGCACTCCAGACAAAAGTTTTGGCAAACTTTTTGCTACTTTCTAGGCTTATATGATTGTCTGTTAGTAAATTCCTTTTATTTTGGAAAGCTTGCTTTCCCACGGCTATTCTTCTCTTTATATCTGTGATACATTTATTGTCGTCAGTGAACGTGCTCCCCAAATAACAGAAGTTCTCAACCTTCTCTAGAACATAGTCTTCTAGTTTAATATTAACTTTACCATTTTCTTGTGTCTTCCCTATTACCATAGTTTTTGTTTTCTTCTTATTTATTTTTAGATTCTTTTAGAATTTTGGCAAATTTTAGCAAGATAAACTCCACTTCCTTTACTGACTCAGCAAGTACTACTATATCATCTACAAAACGGATACAGCGTTCTCGTTCCCCGTTAATTTTAATTCCTTTGGTTATTCTTTTCAATTTTCCAATGGTTTTTTCAATAAATACGTTGAACAAATATGGTGATAATGGGCATCCTTGCCTTACTCCCCTCCTTACTTTTGCTTTCTTCTTCACAGCATTCACTTCTGTCCCTCTTTCCTGCCTTTTCTGCAGGCTCCAGATTAATCTTCTGTCCCTCCAATAAAGATTTATTTCCTTCATTGTTCGGAATAACAATTTCCAATTAACCATGTCAAATGCTTTTTGTAGATCTATAAAGGTTAAGTAGGTTTTCCTATTAACTCCAATTCGTCTTTCTAATACCATCCTCACAGCTAGTACTGCCTCTCTAGTTCCTTTTCCGGATCTGAAACCAAATTGGTCTTCTTCTAGGTTTGCCTCAATTTTCTTTTTTATTCGCTTTTTTACTATGTTTGACATTATTTTGGAAGTGTGGCATAGTAAGGAAATAGTTCTATAGTTGTCACAGTCCAGAGCATTTCCTTTTTTTGGGATTATTACTGTTTTGCTGTTACGAAAATCTGTAGGTGGTTCTTTTCCATCTTCATAGTACTCTTGAGTAAGTTTATATCAGTACTCTTTTGTTGATTCTACAATCTTCTTCAATATTTCCGCCGGGATATTATCTGTGCCTGTCGCTTTGAACGGCCATGCACGGCTGTAAATGTAGCGGAACATAAACATTTGCAGTCAATGATCGGTTCAGTTGGACCAGAGGACTCAGTCCATTTTATGTAATCGTAACAAGTAGATTTCTGCGGCTATTTCATGCAGTATTGATTCTCTGTTAGCACTGACAACTCTACGAAAGCGCTGCTGCTCTCGGTCGTTAAGTGAAGGCCGTCGGCCACTGCGTTGCCCGTGGTGAGAGTAATGCCTGAAATTTGTGTATTCTCGGCCTACTTTTGACACTGCGGAACTCGGAATGGTGAGTTCCCTAACGATTTTCGGAACTGAATGTACCACGTGCTCCTACTACCATTCCGCGTTTAAAATCTGTTGATTCCCGTTATGCGACCTTCATCACGTCGGAAACCCTTTCACGTGAATTACCTGAGTACAAATGACAACTCCGCCAATGCATCACCCTTTTACACTTTGTCAAAGCGATACTACCGCAAACTGTGTGTGTGCACATCCCTACCCATGACTTCTGTCGCCTCAATTTATTGTCTCGTACATTCTTCAGGTTTTCAAATTGGCATCGTTGTCTCTATACTTGGTCTTCTAGAATGAGAACATAATTCAATGCGAAAGGCTCCGGCTGCTGCTCTATTTTCCATTTGCGCTGAGTGCTCCAAAACCAGCACAAGAAGACAAAGTGCCCACTTCTCCAAAACTTACAAAATTGACTCCATTCCAAACCAAACGAAAGCTATAAACACATTTATTTGAACCGTTACCTTTCGGTTCGGTATCTAAGGGTTAAGTCGTAGACGGCATATACAAAGGGCAGGGGTCGAATCATAAATCGGTCCTAGGATTTCTTCTGCCGTGTCGCTTCGCTCACATCTGGCAACTATTTGTCGACGTGAAAACTGGCGAATTTCGCTGTAGTTGGGAACCCATCTTAAGCTCTAGTTCCGCCTTTACCTGGCTCGGGTTAGTCAGTTCGAAGCTAGAGGGAAAGGAACAGCAAACTACGTCCAGTAGGAGCGTGCCTAGTGGAACAACACGCTGTTCAAACTAACCTTCTGGCCGAGAAAAGCTTTCCATTGCCAAACATGGTGCAAGACTTGCAATATATACTCTGTAATATAATTTATCAGTATCAACAAACACAGCCAAGTTCCAGTTTCACAGTATCTACCTCCCAAATAGACATAGCATTAACCTGTGCAGAAGTACAAATGCGAAATTTTATCAAAGAAATAACGTTTGACTGATGTGAATGCTCACGCAGCAAAATTTGATGACGGAAACACTGAACTATGTGCTTTTATGTGTCGAATTAATAGATATCATCTACAACTTTCCATATCTAAGAAAACGTCTATGTTCTTAGTAGAAAATCCCATTCGAGAAGCAGTGATGCGAGGCAGAACATTACCAAGTCTTGCAATCGCGGTCTATGACTCAGGAACCGTCATAAACCTATTCTGGATATTAAATAAGTGGGAAAAAATCGACGTAGTAGGTAACCAATTGCAAATATATGGGTAAGGGCAACTCAGGAACGATATTCAACTACAGTATCCTATGCACAGACTAGCGAAGAGGAATGAGTATTTGGCAAGCATATGATTTTACACCGTTACAAATCAAAATCAATAGAAGCAACAACAAAAAACCAACCTCGATATATTTCTCATTTACCTGCATCGAATCATGGTTATTCTGTTCCACTGTTGTTAGTGAGGTTAAACATGCATGGAAGGTTTGGACTATGATCCTTTTCTCTGCAATTTTTGACAACCACAAAGTAAAGCCCCTGAACTTCTTACTAAGTTCCACCCAAGGTAAAAATAATCTGTGTGAAACGAAGATAGCTATATGCACAATAAGACTAAGTGCCAAATTAAATTAAGAATGCACACTGCTTTCATCACCAGATGAACAAGTTTCGCTTGGCTACACCGAAAGTTCGAGAAGAGAATTTACAGTTAGAGTGCAAACAGTAACAGAATCTTATTCTAGCATGTAACGAGCAGAAGATACATACAAAGTCTCTACTCGATTCCCAGAGAAACCTATTGTTAGCTTCATGTGCAGTATACGAGTTGCTTACGTAAAAATACTTTTACGGAAACAAAAATAATAATCTGCACTAGATTACTTCGAAGACTGGGGCGAGATTAAGATAAGACTTAGCTAGATAAAAAAGAATTCTACTACTTTGAGATTTAGTATCCAGCATACACTGGAAAATTACCAATAATTTTATTATTCTCATCATTCGAAGTAAGCTTATCGTCGATCCAGTAAATCCATTTCGTGCTAATCTTCCCCAGGGAGACAAAGGTGACTTCTTGGAGGCGGCGACCATGTGAAAACGTAACAACACATTGCCGGGGACTTTTGTAATGTAAGAGTGTTCTTTATTAAAGGTAAACTAGAACTCGGTTAGCTGTCTATAGCTGATAATGCTCTCTAAATGAGATATTTGAAAATACCTATGTGACCTTAAAACGTCTGAGATGAGATGGATTTCGCTCGATCCAAATCTGCATCTACATGGATACTCTGCAAATCACATTTAAGTGCCTGGCAGAGGGTTCATCGAACCACCTTCACAATTCTCTATTATTCCAGACTCGTATAGCGCGCGGAAAGAACGAACACCTATATCTTTCCGTACGAGCTCTGATTTCCCTTATTTTATCGTGGTGATCTTTTCTCCCTATGTAGGTCACTGTCAAAAAAATATTTTCGCATTCAGAGGAGAAAGTTGGTGATTGGAATTTCGTGAGAAGACTCCGTCGCAACGAAAAACGCCTTTCTTTTAATGATGTCCAGCCCAAATCCTGTATCATTTCAGCGACACTCTCTACCACATTTCGCGATAATACAAAACGTGCTGCCCTTCTTTGAACTTTTTCGATGTACTCCGTCAGTCCTATCTGATAAGGATCCCACACCGCGCAGCAGTATTCTAAAAGAGTACGGATAAGCGTAGTTTAGGCAGTCTCGTTAGTAGATCTATTACATTTTCTAAGTGTCCTGCCAATAGAACGCAGCCTTTGGTTAGCCTTCACCACAACATTTTCTATTTGGTCCTTCCAATTTAAGCCGTTCGTAATTGTAAATCCTAGATAAAAAGCTGGATTTACGGCATTTAGATTTGACTGATTTATCGTGTAACCGAAGTTTACCAGATTCCTTTTAGTACTCATGTGAATGACCTCACACTTTTCGTTATTTAGCGTCGATTGCCAATTTTCGCACCAAAGTTTTCTAAATCGTTTTGCAATTTGCTTTGATCTTCTGATGACTTTATTAGTCGATAAACGACAGCGTCCTCTGCAAACAACCCAAGACGGCTGCTCATATTGTCTCCCAAATAGTTTATATAGATAAGGAACAGCAAAGGGCCTATAACACTATCATGGTGAACGCCAGAAATCACTTCTGCTTTACTTGATGACTTTCTATCAGTTACAACGAACTCTGACCTCTCTGAAAGGAAATCACAAATTCAGTCACATAACTGAAACGATATTCCATAAACACGCAATTTCACGACAAGCCGCTTGCGTGGTAGAGTGTCAAAAGCCTTCCTGAAATCCAGAAATACGGAATCGATCTGCAAACGCTTGTCAATAGCACTCAACACTTCATGCGAATAAAGAGCTAGTTGTGTTTCACAGGAACGATATTTTCTAAACCCATGTTGACTGTGTGTCAATAGACCGTTTTCTTCGAGGTAATTCATAATGTTCGAACATAATATATGTTCCAAAATCCTGCTGCATATCGGCGTTAATGATATGGGTGTGATTCGATTCATCAATACTCCCAGTTCAGTGTTTGAGAGTGCGTTTTCCAGCGTCTCTCTGCAAACTGTCTCTCAAGACCATTTGCTTAGTTTATCACACGTACGCCACTTGCAAATGTCTACCTTCATTCAAGCTCTTCTATTAGGGGGGTATTGATGATTAAAAGATTATGCTTACATTGTGATGACTGACATAAGCAATCTCAGTTACTTGTGTGCTTTCTAGCTGTAGTATTCGAGTATGAGAAAGATAACTAAAAAAGGGTAATAAATGGATAAAAAAATTAAAATATACAACATTCGCAAGTGATACGTACATAAATGCAAAGATAGCCAAGACACTTAAACAAATGAACTGGCTATATAGCCTAGTAGCTGAATGGCGGTAAAAAATAAATAAATAAATAAATAAATAAATATGCGTCGGTGCCGGTAGAAACAGTACTTAAGTACTCTAAGATGCAAAGCATAATGAGTCATGTACACATGCATAATGTGAACACAGTGCAAATCACTCATCACGCACGTATCAGCAGGAGTTCTCACTGGCAAGGCCGTGGGTAATAGAGCGAGACGGTCGCACACAGTTAGCGCTCAATATCCAGTATTTAAGCCTCATTGAAATGTACCTGACGCAGGGAACAATATCGGAACATCCATGAATCCATCGTTTTACGAAGTTTTTACTTATTTGATGAACGTGTTTGGAAATTCTGTAGCTACTGATGGACTGTAGTCCGAAGCTACTCCATAGAACTTAGATTCTGCTACGTTAGAGCAACAATAAGAATATATAGTTTTTAGAGGATCTATATCAAACCTGTTTTACACGAAGGAGTTTGTGTTATCTATGCTTTCGGCGGATTAAACTTTATTCCAAGCGTTCAAGTTCTTGCAAGCGTTCGTTACATATATACTGGCAGACTGGCCTTCGCCGGCCGCAGTGGTCCAGCGGTTCTCGGCGCTCAGTCCGGAACCGCGCGACTGCTACGGTCGCAGGTTCGAATCCTGCCTCGGGCATCGATGTGTGTGATGTCCTTAGGTTAGTTAGGTTTAAGTAGTTCTAAGTTCTAGGGGACTGATGATCACAGATGTTAAGTGCTCAGAGCCATTTGAACTCTGGCCTTCTGATGGTAATGTCTCTTATTTTGATACGTGTTGTCCGTTTACAAAGACTGATCTTTTAAGCAGAAACAACAGAAAGGGAAGAAAAAAATTGCATGTTGTTGCTGTGATACATCAGTGGCTAGGGGAATTACCCTTGAGAGTTAAGGCTGGGTTTGTTCAGGTCCGAGACAGAGTAGACTGCCACCTGAAAAAGGTTCGCATGTCTCTTGTATCCATCTTTGAAGCATAATTCTCCGAAATATTATCTATGTTCATGTTACGATAATAAACTAATTTAATAAGGCATAGATTACTAGAAATGCGTTGGTCTAACTTGTACCCAGACGATGGTGATTATTCGCCTTGACATGATCTCCATAAGACACTGAAAACTTTGGGGAAATATGCTCGACGATAACAAAAGTCCAACTGAAAGTATTGGGGCAGGTTCAAAGGTTCACACAGCTCTTCTAAAAACAAACCACATGGCTAGTGTAGGAAATAAATGTAGACACATACAGTGCTGCAATTATGATGTACGCATGTGTCTTGCGGCATAGTGCAAGTTTTTGTCTAATTGATACCTCATGGGCGACTTGGGTGTCAGTTGCCTAAGTGTACCTATCTCGAGTAGTTTGCCTGTGATACGTGCCCGTGTGCTGTAGTGTCGTGTAGTTTCAAGCACACGGCCTGTGTGGAGATGCAGATCCCTTCCATACATGCTGATTT
Source organism: Schistocerca gregaria (assembly GCF_023897955.1). Taxonomy (NCBI): domain Eukaryota; kingdom Metazoa; phylum Arthropoda; class Insecta; order Orthoptera; family Acrididae; genus Schistocerca; species Schistocerca gregaria. The sequence goes on from NC_064920.1 coordinate 944,221,809, forward strand.
AGATCCCTGATAAATCACTTAGTGTCGTGACTGCGCGGTCAGAAACGCCATCCCTCATTCCTTGTCCAGCCTAGACAAGTTTTCCGTCATCAATGGCGGAGCGATAGACTGCAATCCATGTATAGAACACACAGAAGTAAGAATATTTTTCGCTACTCTCACAGAGCTATGGAGAATACCCAGTGTGTTGACGTTCTACAAGTTTCTGTGAAGAATATTCTCGACGGAGGTTTATGATGTTTTGGGCTGCATTGGTTCTGCACGAGGACTATTCTGTTATAAGAATCACAGTTGAAACATCCCCTTAGAAAAATTTATGAATTACTGTGCCGGTAAACCCCTCACGTTATTTGATTTTCAAACAGCTGAGCAAAACTGAACGTGCTCAGACATTTCTCTCTTTACTTATTCTGGTCACCAATAAACGGACACACAATACTTTTAGTGCAACGCAATCAGACTTTCAATAATCCCTATAAAAGAATGGCGCTGGCTAACAATAACCTATACCTTTCATGAATCACTTACCTCACAAAAATCTTCGTTATTCGAGCTACTGCAATACAGCGAGCGCCAATACTGCCAGCTAAATAAAAGATTCAAACTACTGAAGGCACTAACTACTGATAGTCATAGTTAGCAAATGAAGAATTTTGATATATATATATATATATATATATATATATATATATATATATATATATATATATATATATATCGCAGTCAGTATCCACGTACGCCGCCAAATGTACCTACAACATTATATGATTGTACGATACCCAGTTTAATAGATATGACGTCACAAGCACTGAGAAAAAATGCCACATCATGCATGAAGCTTTAATATATTTATTCTTTATTACTAAGACATTTTTATAGTCGAGTTAACATATGGAAATTCCTAGCACCTGGCAGCGCCTTTGACAGTTTTCAACTGCGAAACGCAAACGGCTGTAGGGGAAAACGATAACCACCAATAGATCTATGAAAAGACGTTGCCCTAGAGACGATTACAAAATCGCGTTATAGATACGTGAAGCAGCTTCGGCCAGCGCACAGTGAGAAGCCGTTACCTAATTGTGGCGAAAAGTATGTGCAATGGAGTCGCACCCTGTGGAGGACGATTCTGATGGAGGCGACGGGTAGCTCTTCCATTACCGAGAGCTCAGCCATTCAGAGGGTTCATGGCAGTGTGTTGTGCGGACGTGTACTCGACCGGGTTTCTCTTAGCACTCGCAGCCACTTTGAATGCAATGGACGAGTGGCACAACGACGCATGGTCGAGCAGTCTCCGCAGCTGTACACGGTAGCCTACGAGAAACCAAGCACTGTATTTTGTGCTGTACGTTTGTCCATTACATTTATTGTTTTTTTCGCAATTGATAAGATATTTTCTCAGAAACAAAGTTAACTGTTGTAACATACTGAATAAATCGTAATTAACATTATTATACTGTAATGAGGAGCCGGAGTCAGTGGCTCCCTTGTACCAAAATACAACGTACCTCTGAAAAACCTCTCAAAGTTGTCGTCGGAGTTATAGCTAAACCTGTATATTGAATCTCATGACTTAGCCACTGGATGTTGAGAGTTGCCCTTTGGTGATCAAATAATTATTGATTGAAGGGGGGGGGGGTTGCTCACTGTGTAAGTAGGCTGTTTAGGTTTTTATGTTGGTAACGCCACGTAGCGCTCTGTATGAAAATCACTGGCTGTGCTGTGTGCAGTCTGTGGCTGGTTGGCATTGTTGGAATATTCGCTATTGTAGTGTTGGGCAGTTGGATGTGAACAGCGCGTAGCGTTGCGCAGTTGGAGGTGTGCTACCAGCAGTGGTGGATGCGGGGAGAGAGAGTTGGCGGAGTTTTGAGAGCGGATGATCTGGACGAGTGTCCATCAGAGACAGTAAATTTGTAAGACTGGATGTCATCAACTGATATGTATTTACCTTAATAGTGTTCAGAAGTCATTATATATATATATATATATATATATATATATATATATATATATATATATATATATATAGGTTTAGCTATAACTCCGACGACAACTTTGAGAGGTTTTTCAGAGGTACGTTGTATTTTGGTACAAGGGAGCCACTGACTCCGGCTCCTCATTACAGTATAATAATGTTAATTACGATTTATTCAGTATGTTACAACAGTTAACTTTGTTTCTGAGAAAATATCTTCTCAATTGCGAAAAAAAACAGTAAATGTAATGGACAAACGTACAGCACAAAATACAGTGTTTGGTTTCTCGTAGGCTACCGTGTACAGCTGCGGAGACTGCTCGACCATGCGTCGTTGTGCCACTCGTCCATTGCATTCAAAGTGGCTGCGAGTGCTAAGAGAAACCCGGTCGAGTACACGTCCGCACAACACACTGCCATGAACCCTCTGAATGGCTGAGCTCTCGGTAATGGAAGAGCTACCCGTCGCCTCCATCAGAATCGTCCTCCACAGGGTGCGACTCCATTGCACATACTTTTCGCCACAATTAGGTAACGGCTTCTCACTGTGCGCTGGCCGAAGCTGCTTCACGTATCTATAACGCGATTTTGTAATCGTCTCTAGGGCAACGTCTTTTCATAGATCTATTGGTGGTTATCGTTTTCCCCTACAGCCGTTTGCGTTTCGCAGTTGAAAACTGTCAAAGGCGCTGCCAGGTGCTAGGAATTTCCATATGTTAACTCGACTATAAAAATGTCTTAGTAATAAAGAATAAATATATTAAAGCTTCATGCATGATGTGGCATTTTTTCTCAGTGCTTGTGACGTCATATCTATTAAACTGGGTATCGTACAATCATATAATGTTGTAGGTACATTTGGCGGCGTACGTGGATACTGACTGCGAAATTTATTGCGAATAGATTTAGTAGCACAGAACTAATAAATTTAGACGTCATGCTTAATGCAGCTTGTTTAACGCATCTCATTGTTTACAACATCATATCTCTTGAACTGTGATAGGTGGATGGTTCTTACCCCTACAGCTATAGTACGGGATATGTGCGCCAAGTTTGGTTTGGGTTAGGAAGAGATGTGGAACATACACACACACACACACACACACACACACACACACACACACACACACACACACATTACATTTTAAAACAGCAAAAATGGTTGCGTACCTTGGAGTCCAAGATGTGTCGTCCTAATCTACTCCCATATATCCCATACAAAGATGGAAAACAGAGAAAATGGATTCTACAAAGAACCGTAAAATTCATCAATATCTTGAAGTGTCTGAACAAAACGGCTTCATAGGTAAAGATAATCACGAGCATGCTCTTAACTTCTGTATACTTTATTTTCAAAACATGCCGACTAATGTATAGGTGGAGGAGTTTAGACGCTTGCTATGAAACGTCTACAAGAAAAGCACGCTCTGAAAAACAAGTGTCTCTCAAAACCAAGCGCGTCTAAATATTTCCACAATATAAGAGCGGGAACTTTTTACTGCCGTGTTTGTGACGCCCGGCGATGCGTAAGAGGACGCGGGAGTGGGCGGCCACCTCTCTCAGTCCTCCGGCGGTGGCATCGGTTTAGCATTTGTGACGATAGCCTCGGTGGAGCAGCGTTGTTTTCGCGCCCTCTCCACTTCGCAGATATTCTCCAGATACCGACGCGCAGTCGAGTTGAAACAAATTGGCGATCGCATCTGATAAATCTGCCTCATAAAATGACACGGCTTCCATATAATCGCTTGATATCGACGCTCCTGATCCCTGGCGAATTACTCGACTATTAGATCGGTCTTCCTACACTGCTTAATGATACACGCAAAGGCGAAATAAAACATCGGTACAGGTCACAAGTGTCGCAGGTGGTTGAGGTATGGTGTCAGAGATTAAACCGAGCGAGGTGGCGCAGTGGTTAGCACAATGGACTCCCATTCGGGAGGACGACGGTTCAATCCCGCGTCCGGCCATCCTGATTTAGGTTTTCTGTGAATTCCCTAAATCAGTTCAGGCAAATGCCGGCATGGCTCCTTTGAAAGGGCACGGTCGACTTCCTTCCCTAGTCAGGTGAGACCAATGACCTCGCTGTTTGGTCTCTTCCACCAAATCAACCAACCAACCAGAGATTAGCCGGCCGGAGTGGTCGAGCGGTTCTAGGCACTTCAGTCTGGAACCGCGCGACCGCTACGGTCGCAGGTTTGAATCCTGCCTCGAGCATGGATGTGTGTGATGTCCTTAGGTTAGTTAGGTTTAAGTAGTTCTAAGTTTTAGGGGACTGATGACCTCAGATGTTAAGTCCCATAGTGCTCAGAGCCATTTGAACCAACCAGAGATTAACATGGAGCTGACACCACAATTTGAAGCAGAGGCTGCTGTCATCCACCTTTTTCAATAAAATTTTGATAAGAAATCTATAAGTAGATAAATGGATATCTTCATAGGACCCTATTTTGGAATAACAGCTTAATTTGTCAGATGCTGAAAGAAATCCCATAAAATATCATTACCTCAACACCAATATGATTAATTTTAGTTACAAAATGTTTTGTAGGCGAATTTTCGTGTTACATTGGGTGTAAAGTGTGTAATTTAATGTGAAACTGTGGCTTGAAGATGTTAAATACATAAAAATTTTACATATCTTCCACTACCGTTGTTTGTACATTCTTCAGACCTGTTCCTGATTGGCCTCAAATATTCTTAACGCTGTACACCACCATGACCAGATCTATAGATATACACAGCAAGCCGCTTTCCATGCTTGTCGTACAAAGCTTTGTACTAATATCACTTTCAGTCATTTTAGCATATAAAGTGAGAGTAAAATTACTTTCTTGTAATGTACTCCAATCTGTCCTATGGTATTCTCCCTGTTCCTACGTGAAATATACTATGAAAACAGCTGAGTGTAACACAGTTTTCTTCGAATGTTGTTTCTCTAATCTTCTCCAGCCGGGTTTTGCCAGAACAACAATGCCTTTCGTACAGATATTCCAAGTAGTGCAGTTATTTTGAATAGCCTAACATTTCCAGAATTGCTTCAACAAATCTAGGTATCCATTCATCTTCCCTACTACCAATTTCATGTGTTCATTCGATTTCATATCGCTTCGTAGTATTAAAACAACGTGGTAGACTCCTTGAGAAGAGACTCCTTTGTATGTGTTTCAAACCCTAACGACATTCTGTCCTGCATCATAGTCATCGAAGAATTTTTTTTTCACTTCACTTTTTTTATCATCTGGTACATGCAGACAAGATGGCACTAACAGTTGGAGAAACACAACAGCGGGTAGTACATGCTACTGACTGTCAATATTAAAATATTCAGCGAATGAGCACAGTGCTTCAACAATTTTTCAGCGTACGCTCTTCATGAGAATGATCTGTTTTGCTTGCGAAAAGAGACGTGTCACAATGGCAGAATTTCGTATTGTGGAGGTTATAAGCCAAGAGTAGTACAATTTTATATGCCAACTAGCTCTGCAGATGATGAAAAAATTGATGAAATGTATGATGAGATAAAAGAAATTATTCAGGTAGTGAAGGGAGACAAAAATTTAATAGTCATGGGTGAGTGGAATTCGTCAGTAGGAAAAGGGAGAAAAGGAAACATAGTAGGTGATTATGGATTGGGGCTAAGAAATGAAAGAGGAAGCCGTCTGGTAGAATTTTGCACAGAGCATAACTTAATCATAGCTAACACTTGGTTCAAGAATCATAAAAGAAGGTTGTATACATGGAAGAATCCTGGAGATACTAAAAGGTATCAGATAGATTATATAATGGTAAGACAGAGATTTAGGAATCAGGTTTTAAATTGTAGGACATTTCCAGGGGCAGATGTGGACTCTGACTACACTATGTTGGTTATGACCTGTAGGTGAAAACTGAAGAAACTGCAAAAAGGTGGGAATTTAAGAACATGGGATCTGGATAAGCTGAAAGAACCAGAGGTTGCACAGAGTTTCAAGGAGAGAATAAGGGAACAATTGACAGGAATAGGAGAAAGAAACACAGTAGAAGAAGAATGGGCAGCTCTGAGGAATGAAGTAGTGAAGGCAGCAGAGGATAAAGTAGGTAAAAAGACGAGGGCTGCTAGAAATCCTTGGGTAACAGAAGAAATATTGAATTTAATTGATGAAAGGAGAAAATATAAAAATGCAGTAAATGAAGCAGGCAAAAAGGAATACAAACGTCTCAAAAATGAGATCGACAGGAAGTGCAAAATGGCTAAGCAGAGATGGCTAAAGGACAAATGTAAGGATGTAGAAGCTTATCTCACTAGGGGTAAGATAGGTACTGCCTACAGGAAAATTAAAGGGACCTTTGGAGAGAAGAGAACCACGTGTATGAATATTAAGAGCTCAGATGGCACCCCAGTTCTAAGCAAAGAAGGGAAGGCAGAAAGGCGGAAGGAGTATATAGAAGGTTTATACAAGGTCGATGTACTTGAGGACAATATTATGGAAATGGAAGAGGATGTAGATAAAGACGAAATGGGAGATAAGATACTGCGTGAAGAGTTTGACAGAGCACGGAAAGACCTGAGTCGAAACAAGGCGCCCGGAGTAGACAACATTCCATTAGAACTACTGATGGCCTTGGGAGAGCCAGTCATGACAAAACTCTAGCAGCTGGTAAGCAAGATGCATGAGACAGGCGAAATACCCTCAGACTTCAAGAAGAATATAATAATTCCAATCCCAAAGAAAGCAGGTGCTGAAAGATGTGAAAATTACCGAACTATCAGTTTAATAAGTCACAGCTGCAAAATACTAACGCGAATTCTTTACAGACGAATGGAAAAACTGGTAGATGCGGACCTCGGGGAGGATCAGTTTGGATTCCGTAGAAATGTTGGAACACGTGAGGCAATACTGACCTTACGACTTATCTTAGAAGAAAGATTAAGAAAAGGAAAACCTACGTTTCTAGCATTTGTAGACTTAGAGAAAGCTTTTGACAATGTTGACTGGAATACTCTCTTTCAAATTCTGAAAGTGGCAGGGGTAAAATACAGGGAGTGAAAGGCTATTTACAATTTGTATAGAAACCAGATGGCAGTTATTAGAGTCGAGGTGCATGAAAGGGAAGCAGTGGTTGGGAAAGGAGTGCGACAGCGTTGTAGTCTCTCCCTGATGTTATTAAATCTGCATATTGATCAAGCACTAAAGGAAACAAAAGAAAAATTTGGAGTAGGTATTAAAATTCATGGAGAAGATGTAAAAACTTTGAGGTTCGGCGATGACATTGTAATTCTGTCAGAGACGGCAAAGGACTTGGAAGAGCAGTTGAACGGAATGGACAGTGTCTTGAAAGGAGGATATAAGATGAACATCAACAAAAGCAAAACGAGGATAATGGAATGTAGTCAAATTAAATCGGGTGATGCTGAGGGAATTAGATTAGGAAATGAGACACTTAAAGCAGTAAAGGAGTTTTGCTATCTAGGAAGTAACATAACTGATGATGGTCGAAGTAGAGAGTATATAAAATGTAGACTGGCAATGGCCAGGAAAGCGTTTATGAAGAAGAGAAATTTGTTAACATCGAATATAGATTTATGTATCAGGAAGTCGTTTCTGAAAGTATTTGTTTGGAGTGTAGCCATGTATGGAAGTGAAACATGGACGATAACTAGTTTGGACAAGAAGACAATAGAAGCTTTCGAAATGTGGTGCTACAGAAGAATGCTGAAGATAAGGTGGATAGATCACGTAACTAATGAGGAGGTATTGAATAGGATTGGGGAGAAGGGAAGTTTGTGGCAGAACTTGACTAGAAGAAGGGATCGGTTAGTAGGACATGTTTTGAGGCATCAAGGGATCACAAATTTAGCACTGGAGGGCAGCGTGGAGGGTAAAAATCGTAGATGGAGACCAAGAGATGAATACATTAAGCAGATTCAGAAGGATGTAGGTTGCAGTAGGTACTGGGAGATGAAGAAGCTTGCACAGGATAGAGTAGCATGGAGAGCTGCATCAAACCAGTCTTAGGACTGAAGACAACAACAACAAAGCCAAGAGTCCATACACACTGAAATTTATACGTAGTCGTTGTACATCTAGCTCCTCCATTAGTGACACCGTGAGAAAATACATTGTTTTGTGTTTGTGCCACCAAAGGAAATGAAGTCTCTGAGACCTGGACAAAAACGATACAGCCAGCACTGAAAATACGCGATTTCTCTCCTTGCGCGAAAAGGACGTACTATTTTGATTGTAGCTCCTTGCCGATTTTCTTGGGCATTGGGTGACCGCAGATGCAACGCTATGAAATACGCTTACCGACTTACCGGGTAGCGAAAGTAGAATCGCCTCGTAATGCCACAGAGCAGCGGTGTCTTCCTCCGACCGAGCTCTCGCCCGTACTTTTTCGGTGTTTCAGGACTACACTTCTGCAGACATCACGACAAGGTTCTTCCTCCACATATTTGGCTATCTGGCATAACACATTCCCAGCTATAGTTTTGAAACTGATGATGGCCTCTGCGACTCAACAGGTCCGTGCGGTAAATGATGCTTCGACGTCATTTGACCTTGTTTCCTAACTCAGCTGTTTCTCTCATTCCCGCAGCAACAGTTTCGGTTTTCATCTCCAAGGTGTGCGCTAAGTAATTCAGGAAATTATTTGCTTAAGTAACTTAATGAGACTTTCTCCACGTATGCGTACACCATAATTACTCTACCATGCAAACATTGGGGTTATACTCGTCTGGTTGGAGATGTTCCCGGGGAGGGGGGGGGGGGGGGGAGTCCACTGGGGGCCGAACCACATAATAACCCTGGATTCGGTGTGGGGCGGCGGTGGGGTGAGTGGACTGCTGTAGCCTGTTGTGGGGTTTTGTACCACTGTGAGCTACGGCGGGGACGAAGCCTCTCCGTGGATTCTAGGTCCCCAGTTCGATACAAGTTAATGCGAATTGAATCCTTAATAATACTGATATGTCATCCTACTATTGCTCGTGGTAATATATTAATGACTTTGAGGCTATCTCTGTATGCAACTGATTGTGCAATTTTTGTTTTGCCGTACGGCATTTATTGAGATGCACACAAATATAGTCTCAAGATCATTATTATAATAGTGTGAATTATATAATGCAATTTCGAGTTATTCCTATTTTTGAGATTTTACCCGAATTTGGGAAACAGTAGTCAGTGCAACACATTACTGGACACTAAGTGATAATCTCGAGACAAAATTGAGTGCCAGAGGAAAGTCTGTTGATTTCAGAATGCGAAGTCATAGACGTCTGAAGCCTATACAAAGTTGCCCTGATACTTCTACGTGATGCAAATACTGCAGCTGCAGGCACTTTAGGTTAATCCATTAACGATATAGTTAAGAATACTCGCCACCTGAAAGCATTTACCATATAAAGTTGTCAACCTGCAACAATTGTCGCCGTGCACATTGTGTCTTGTAATATATATTTTTTTTTAATCCATATGTTCGATAATAATGAAACCAGCACTTGACACTGTCAGGTCGTTGCAAAAATAAATAAATAATTTCCATAATAATCTAACTATGCTTCGAACATTGTCGGGCACGTCTTTCTTAGTAATCGTATACGCCCTCGGTTCTCTGCTATGTGTAATTTACAAGCTCAAGGCTACGCACGAATAAACACAAGCAAGTAGTTGTTCTGTGGGTCACTCTCGCGGAGGGGACAGTTGTTGGCGACGCATTCTGAATTCGAGAGCAACTGCGACACAGCCCGTCGCCGCTTGTTTTAGACGTAGCCATTTCGTCGTTGCAGTGGCGGCATTCTGTTAATAATTGCAGCTTCCCGCGTTGTAATGTACGTGGATCTGACAAGTTGCCGATCATGAAAACCACCATCAACTACTCGTGCCTTCGGCACAAATTTCCAGAATCTGTCATAAATTACCTCCATCGCAATGAAACGAAGAATACCCATCGAAAGAATACTCTTCCACACCAGCAATTCCAGCACGTCCCACGGCCCAAGTTGTGATCTCTGGCACTATAGAGGACTGTTGAGTTCTTGGTGACACTACGACTTGCGAGTAAAAAGTTAGCATAAATAACGATCCTGAGGCTACGGTCACATGAATAGCTTCGCAGTTTCGAGATAGCCCCTTTCATAACATGACTCACTTTGGAAAATTACGTAACCTCTACGCTGATAAACTGCGTAATCTGCAAAATGACATTAGAGGTGTAAATTTCTATACAAATTAGACAGTTTTCTGTGCCAGTCCCTTATTTACTGTACCACTAAGCATTTTCACAGTTCATACCATCATCTTGCTTGAGGGGAAATGCGTGGTTACGTCCTTGGTGTTAGTGCGGAACACAGGCATTTTTTCAGGCCAAATGTTTTTGAAACTGCACTGCTTGGAAGTTAAAAACAGAAATTTGCAGGAAGCATATGAACTTAAGACAAATTAAAATAAAAAATGCTGAATACTGCTATTTTTTGTTCGCGAAGAGAAGAAAACTGTTTTCTTTACTTTTGACTAGCAAACCAGCAACGGCCGAATGAGTTACTCATAATATGTACAGAATGAGTGCATTAGTGAAAACCGTATCAATATCGCTATAGTAGTTCCAGAGATTAGCCATAACATACAGATAGAAACCGCAGGGAGTTTTTCAATTTGTGTGTAGATTATCAGTAGCACTAAACCCGGTATGTGGAAATGCAATGAGCTCTTAACGACTTGACCCGTGCCACAGCTCACAATGTGTCTCAAATGGCTCTGAGCACTGTGGGACTTTAACTTCCAGCCATCTGCCAAACCGCAGATTCAATGAAGATGCAGATTAAATGACAAAAGAAGCAAGAACACGACAAACCCATCGGCTGAAGCAAAGCGCTCCGAGCTGGAACTTCAAATATCTTAGAATGACGTGTGAGTCTTGTCTAATTGAGAAGCGACAATCAGTAACATTACTCGTTGTGACGTTTTTTATGGACGAAATTATTATTATTTGTCCATATTTATGACATGCGCCCAGCTCGTAAATGTAGTATTGTACATAACCAATGACGTTCCTTTGTGGAAACTTATACAGAAATCCTGTATATAGCTCTGATGGTAGCCATAGCGGAGCAGATTGTAGAAGCTGCGTGTCGGGGCGGGGCCGGTGGCGGCGGCGGGGGGCGGTGGCTGCAGCCGCTAACGACAGCCGTGACAAACACTCTGCCCCCAGACGTCCGCCGGGGCTGAGCCACGCGCCGTTATCCAAGTTTTCGCCGGTAACGGGGCGATCGGACGCAAAATACGACCGGTCCGAAGCCCGCGTAAACTGTCCGACGCCGGCATAATTTTAATGGCCTCCCGCGCCACGCACTTCGTCCAGTCTTCCGACGGTCAGAAGTTGAAAACAGCTCAAAATACGACCCTCCGGCGTAGTTCACGGACTTCTCCTTCTCGTCTTTCTTTCCTTTGTCTCGGCTCCGGCGCTCGTTAGGCGATGCGTCAGATGTGAATAATTAGTCGCGAATAGCAGCCGCGGTTTCTCCGCGGCATTTAAACGTGTCTGCCGTGGCAAGGTCAACGAGGCACTCCCGGCCTCTCCCGTGACATTAACAAACAAAGACACGGAGACAAAACACTGGTTAAGACAATGATTTTGCCGCGATTAGGTTTGACAATGAGCACTCATTGTTGAGAAATTTTGAACGACAGCGTTTCACTCATAGGCAGACATCAGAAAAATGAAACCGCTCGTTGCAGAACACCACTTTGATGGCAAAAACAATTCTGAAGTGTTGAATGTGTCGTACAGTTGTGTTCGCTGACGTACTGCTTTCCAACTGACTTCTACAACAAGAGCTCCTGTGGAATTTTCTACTACGTTTACACCTACATTCTTGACTTGAATGATTCATGAAGTTGAGGAGGAGCGACGGACTACAATCAAAAAATATGATTCGTTTGTTAGCGTTGAGTTTCATTTTAAAAATGGCACCACTTTTGACGACAACGTTAGATGGTAAATGGCACAGCGATGCATGACCAGAAAACTACCTGGAAATAAAAGTGTGGGACCATCCCGCTTGTCAAAGTAAAATGTAAGAACTAGATGATATGTTCTGTATTTTCCGCTAAATGAATTCTTGGGGGCGATTGTCAGCCCTAATTGTTTAAAAGGAACTCAGACACACAAGAAGAAGAAAATAATGAAGAAAAGAAGTTAAGATTGCACTCGTTGTAGATGGAGAATTAGGTCGGCATGGGAAATGGAGGGTAAGGTACTCGACCATGGTCTCGTTGGAAACCATCTCGACATGCTCTACGGCTTTAGGGAAAACAATATGAAAAACTCAAAATGGCCAGACGGGAATTTCAACCTCTCCACACGGAGTTCAGTGCCTGAACTACTGCATCGCCTCACTCAGTAGTGTATTAAGAAAGCTACTGTTCACGAAATAGACTGCCTGTGGGGCGGTGGGTGGAAATTATTGAATGTTAAATGTTCCTACTATTTATTTATTTCTGTTGTTTGCCGTTCTCAACACTGGCTCTCTAACTACAATATTGGCAACCAGAAAGTGATTAGCAAAACGTGAAGCCTGTAACTAGAATTCCTAGTGCCCACTTCATCTGAGAAATACATTTATAGCTACAGCTTATAGCTCTGAGGGATTAGGAGATTGTCTGGGATTCATAATCAAAAACGAATCTCTCTCAAATGTTCACTATATTCTGAAAGTCACATACCAAAAAGAATCCACACAATCCAACTACCAGAGCAGTTTAGGGTCTAATGCGCTGATGCAACTATAACTGTCAAATTAAATGTTTAAGTGAACGCTCGCCATAATTTGATGATAATGTTCATCAAATGCCACGCTAAATAATGGTAGAATGTCTGTCCCGCGGCAGCACGTGAAAATACGACATACGCAAACTGAAGATAGATCATTAAAGTCATCCCAGAATTAACACTTCATTCGAAAACGATTTCATGGTTACGCGTATCCCGAGTAACTTATTACGGCATCCAAGGCTGTTTATAGCAATGATACCAACGCGACGCAGGTGGTGCGCTAATCAGCGTCTGGAGAGAACTGGGGCCTTCCTTTTGTGAGATCCAGAATACTGTTTCTACTAAATTATTATGAAAAAGGAATCTAAATATAAATTTTTAAGTTTCTAGCTCTTTTCTGTTGCACCAATGACTTTTACGGAAAAGTTATTGAACTGATATTTAACACATATTGTTTTAGTATTATTCCTGACATGTTAGAAACGTTTCAGGTTATTTACTTGATTTTTAAAGTATTGCGCAACATTTATGATGTCAGAGCTAGTTACAGCGGACTGGCTGGCACACAATGGAAAGACTGATGTGGATTTTATACAGCGTGAGTAGGCTGCTTCCCTACAAGCCTGTTAGACTGTCACAGCGGATGCCGACCTAAGTGTGCTCTAAAATCTATGGGGTAACAGATAATACTTGTATGACGTAGTTTCCTCTTAGTAGGTCAGTCACTCACTGAGCACTCTTATTCAATGATTTTCTGGAGGTCTCTCAGAATTGTGCATCTGATCATTTTTGCGATCTACTTTAAAGACAGTTTTCTGCACCACCTGTATTTATCAGTTTAACGTATGTTTCTTTTCATTAATGCTACATGCCTTACACGATATAGTGATCACAGAGTGGGGAAGTTTAAACCTTCTACAGGAGCACTCACCCGTCAGACTTCAGTCAGACTGAACGCGCGTGGCACACTTTGCTACAATTCTGGCGCCGTCAACACGAACTACTCTTGACCTCCAAATGATTCTTGTCCAGCGAATGAAGGTTTTATAGCTAATCACGCTGGCCGGACTTATAACACAAGATCGAGCTGTAGTGCATCCACACAATGGCATTGAAGGATCTCTATATGAGCCCTTTCATAATGTTGCACTAAAATTTAGCGTCATTTCACATGTCCTTTAGCACCTTACGTTTTCGGTGCACCCAAAAATCATGATGGGAGAAGAATCAGTAGCTGAGTACGTTCGAATGTGCCACAGCTGCATGCGTTAGCTGAATTCATATTTATCCCACCTCTATTTTATATCTATGTATTGATTTATTATATATTAGAGCTTCCTTTACCTTTCCAAAACTTAATTTTAGTGTATTTATGTTTTAATACTATTCATCTTTCCTATTCCCACTACATTAGAATGACAGAGTGAGTGAATGCACATGTATACTGAGTTTTCATAGTATCTGGTAGCGGGTAAACTTGTTTTCCGCTACTATGACAGTTTGCCACCCTTGGCGCAAGTTTAGGGAATGGCAAAGAGGCTTCATCCCCTGTGGTCCAATCGCTATTGTACTTAAGTTGGCAAGGTGCGGTAAGAGTGTTCTCTGACAACTTCGGTAAATGTGTGTGGATCACGATTCGGTCAGTGGTGATCATTCTGTTCTGGGAATGTTGTGAGTGAATTTTGCTGTTAGGAACTGGCTTGTATAGCTGAATATGGTAGCTGCATTTGTGTACCTTTCAGTCTAACTGAAGACGCAACCGATTTCTGTCGCAACTTCAGGTACCAATAATCATGCAGAGTATTTTATCCGGTATAGACAACGATACTTTTTTATGTAGGAGTAGTAAACAGCCAATCAGTTGCAAACTGGAAGGTTTATTAAAACATCTTTACCATGGTTTCAATGTCTATAAAAACGTCTTTTTCAGAAGGATGTATAGACAACTCGACTACTTGTGACAAAGGTACGTTAAAATATGCTCACAAAATGTAATCCAGTTTTCTATGTTTCCTTCTCAAGAAGACGTTTTTATAAACGTTGAAGCCATGGTAAAAGGGTTTTGACAAAGCTTCCAGTTTGCAGCTGATTGGCTGTTTATCATTTACACAACAAGATTTCATTCTTCGGTTGTTGCTCCAACCATCTACATAGTTTTAGAACGATAGTCACTGCAATAATTCAGTTTCATGAATACTTGTTCACTTAGAAGGGTGGGAGCATGGAGTGAGGATTATGCCTGATTCGAGTTAGGATACGTGATTATCGATTTGAATGTGTGTGCGTTTGTGTTTCTTGTATTGTTTTATTCCCCTGTTTATTTTAATTTGTGTTCAGCATTTTCTATAAGTTTAGTGTATGTGCTTTATCATTTGGTTCCACATGTTGAGTAACGATGTAGCTTGCAGCGCAACCGTTTAACAACAATTTACCTGTGATTGTAGTTTCTTTCGTGCATTAATCGACTTTCCGAAATTTTACATTTTGCTTTGGCTTTGCGTGGCTTGGACCAAGTGGTTCCTCTAATCATTGTTAACTCCATCCGTAGACCCGTAACTCATTGAATCATTATTGTCGACCCGAATTACATTTCGGATCGTAGCTTTCATTTAATTCCACGGATGTATTACTGGGTGGCGTTAGACTGATGGAACAAAACTCTGCGTCTCTATGTGTACTGTAGTTCATGTTACATTCTTCTGGCTTCTTTTCCTCTTTCTGTGTCGTGTTAGTGTGGATGTGGAATGAGTGTGTGTGTGTGTGTGTGTGTGTGTGTGTGTGTGTGTTTCCTTTAGCACGCTATTCCCGTTCCTTATGTATATTCAACGATTTGCAAGCCCTTCAGAAGAGCAATTCAATTAATTTTTGCTATTACTTAACCGTCAAAACCAGGCATTATCAGCCTTTAAGTTGCTTGTAAATTTGTTACGTTTTTATTTTTAATTTGATTTTGTAAAATGAATGTTCAATGCAGTTTAAATTTAATTTCACTGTTAATGTGTTATGACATACATCCTACGCTCTGTTTCATAGGATTTATCCTCAAGCGTTTGCCCCTTGTGCAATTCATTCAGACCTATTTATTCAATTACTTGTTAAATAAAGTTTCAGTTTCATAAAGCACACTCTTCATGATGCACAAATCAAGTGCCTGAGGATAGAATGCACAGAACAGCTCGGCATCTCAGAGCGTACTGACATCCTGTATGTCACCGTTGGGGCGACTCCATGCACTTCACGTGCCACACCTATCGTCAGTTTGTCGGTATGTCTTTAACATTTATCACTGTGTCATACGTTACAGTGGATCCTCTTAGAGAACACGTGGTATAGCTCACATATTCTTGTTTAGAGATTTTTAATGGTTTAGAAGGATTCTTATTCCAGTTCCTGAAACGTTTCTGCTTATGTAGGGCGACGATCTGCCTTGACACTTTTCAGTACACACGTCATAGCCGTACTTGATGATGTTTTGCAAATGTCGAAGACGAACAGTAAAACATGGAGCATGATGAAGTGGAGGTTTAGTCCAGCGCCGTCTTCGTACGCATTAAAATTTATCGTGATTTAGATTGTCTTCCCTACACGCTACATTTTGACTGTAAATTGTTTTTTTAATAACGACAGCGGGACATTTCTTCGATACCTTTTCCAGCCCCCTAAGGAGACAGTTGTCGACGGAACTAGTAGATGTCAAAACGAAAATACAGTCAATAACCAATTAAAATTAATTAGACCGCAGCTACTGCCTATGTTCAGGGGAAGGGAAAGGAGACGGATGTCCTGTCTCAGAATACACTGCTGCTCACTGAAGCTGCAGCACCATGAAGGAAGCATGCCACATTCGTTAAACTGGCATGCTTGGGTACTCTGTGGTCCATCGAGACTGCGGTTTACCGTTTTGTGATATTGCTCCTCGTCTTGATCGGGTCTCACGACTGCCATGCAATATGGGAGCGATGAGTTCAGGAGATCCCCACTCAACGTCATTCAAGAGCTCGACACTCATGCATATAGCGCCCACAAGGAGAGACTATCATTTGCTTGACTGAGGAGCATCGTATAGACACGCCTCGTACTTTGTGACAGAAAATGAGTTCGTTAGCAGTGAGACAAGAATCCAGACGTCGTCCCCATGCAGAGAGCATCACGGACTGTAAGCAGAGAATCCATTGGTGAGACTTATTTAGACGCAGCAGCAAAGAGAGGCAGTGGTTCACCCAACGACAACACTGGAGACACTAGAGATAACATAGGATCACACGTTGACCTTGCTCTATTGAGCTACCTCGACACAGTTCACACTGTTGTCCTGGCCAGCCCGATCTCTACCCGTTGAAAGCATCTTGTCATGAGCTGCCTAGAGACTGTCACACCATGACTCACCAACCACTGCGAGTGAACCCTTACATTTGAAATAGCGTGGTATGAGGTATCCGTATCTGTCTCCTGAGCTCAGCTCAACCTGATGCCCAATCGGGTTATATCCATTGTTGCTGCCAGAGATGGAAGCTCTATGTATTAACTTTCGTACTCCATGCACCCCCAAATCATCTACAAATTCAATCATGTATTCTTCGTACTATATATATATATATATATATATATATATATATATATATAAGGCAAAAACCCCAGTGGCTGACTAACTGACTCACCATCGCCCAGTTCCAAACCACTAGAGATAGAAAGTTGAAATTTGGTGAGGGGGTTGATCCTATAATGTAGGCGCCGTTTAGCCAGGGATTTTTCGAAATTCCACGCTTAAGGGGCTGAAACAGGGGATGACATTTTTTTGAAAATATGGCTGTATTATGGCAATTTTGAAGCCAGTCTTACGACAATTGGAATTTGGTTCCTCGGTGAGGAATAAAGAAATACATGTTTCAGCATTTTTTGAAATTTAACCCCTACTGAGGTGAAATAATGAGTGAATGTTTTTTTGAAAATAAATCATTATTAAGGAACTACTAGAGTATTTTTAAAGCTACATAAATGAAAATTCGTATTCGACATCTCAGTTACAAATTTAAAAAAAAACATGTTTTACTTTTTTTGGAAATGGGTTGAAATAAAGGGTGAACATTTTTGAGAAATTATTTAGTTATATCAAAAAAATTTAAAAGTTTAGAGCTGAATCTATCAAAATTGGTATTTCACTTATCGGTTAGATATAAAAAAATATGTGTTACACGATTAAAGTTACAATACAAACATCACCACAAGAATGAAAAAGGCGTGATGAACAAAAACCTTGGACTGCAGAAACCAGAACTGCTTTTTGATCAGAAGTGGATTCGGAAAAGACCATATTTCCATGGCCTTAACTAGCGTGAAAAATTTAGGAGGTGTTGCAGTTTATGAACAACGTAAAAGGTTGATAAAAGAAGTACAAAACATACAAACAAAAACATGGGCACACTATACAGTCTACGCGAACGGAGCAGCGGCGCTAAGCTAAACTGTAAGTGTGCAGTGACTAAACTTTCGTTATTTGCTGGCCTGCCTGGTACTGGAGGTTTACTGGCCAGCAGTGTAGCTACAGTATCTGACTAGTGTTTCAGAGGAGGTATCGCGAAATCTGCTGCGTCCGAAACTTCTCTAAAAGACTTAAGTCCAATCGCTCCTCGGATAAGGTCATGTCTTATTCCGATCGAGATTTAATACACCTACTGCTCCATCGGTATCGATATTGACGGGACGCCAAACTTCAAACTTCCACTATATCACGTATAACTGGAGTTTGCAAGTAGTGAACCAGGTCCCCGGAAGACGAGTTGTCTCATTAAAAGGGCAGCCTCTGGCTGCGGCGGGCCCCACACCTGGCATTGTGCGAGACAATGACGGCTGTGGGCAGCGCCGCGCTGAATCACTTGCGGACACGTCAGCTCGTGCGCCTGGCCAGCTCCGAGCCGCCGCCGAAGCTTCTGTCCACGTGTACAAATTTATTCATCCCCCTAACGTTTCACCTACTATTATAATACAGAGATCACAATCTTTGGTAGTACGATGGCTGTTCAAAACTATCCGACTTTTATGTTCAAAATCAGTCCTTATTCAGATACAATCGCTTGATACTAGTCACTTTCGAAGCAGCTCCCTTCAGCTTCTAGACACATCTCCCATCGCTGCTGCCACTTCTGGAAGCATAGCTGGAAAGCCTCTTTTGGTACGGTGCACAGCTGCTCTGCCGAATTCTGCATAATGTTTTCCCTGTTCTGAAATGTGGTACCTTTCAGTGTCTTTTTCAGTTTAGGGATAAGCCAGAAGTCACTCGGTGCTAATTCAGGGGGACAAGGAGGCTCAGAAACCACAGCTGTCTTATATGTGGCAAAAGAATGAATTAATTGAGAACGATGAGCGGGTGCTTCATCGTGGTGAAGGTGCCAACTGCCCGTGACCACAAGTCCGGCGGTTTGCGTCTCACTGCTTCATCAAGGCGACGCAGAGCCTCTTGTTAGTACTTGTTACTGATATTAGTGCCTTCTGGGGCGGAATTCATCAACAATGATCACTATGTTCGGAAAACTGGGATTACTGTATGTAGCACGTCCTAGGCTATTTGTGCTCAGATGCTTTTGCTTAGTTCTTAGTAACCTTGGCACAGATTTTAGTGAGCTCCTCCTGAGGTCCTAATGTTATATTAAAATGGGATGAATAGATCTAGCACTAATTATAGCCTCGTTTGCAAGTTCTCTGACTGCGACTCGTCTATCCTGCGTCACCAAGGTTCTCACTTGATCAGTAACAGCCTCATGTGCGGATGTTGAGAGCCTACCTGAACGTGCTTCATTCTTCACTGATGAGCGGTTTATCATTCCTTTATCTGTGCGGTACCCAATGCTTCGTCTTCAAACACTTGTGGGATCTTGCAGACTGTTTCAACTTTAGAATCACCGAATCACCAAGCTTAAAACAAAATTTACTATAGTAACGGTGTTCCACTTTTTCCAATTTTGTCGCCAACACATACTCCGACGACTACCAGTTACACGTGTTCACTTGTCAACGGTTAGCTAGTGACTGGTTGTTTCCGCAGTCGTGAAAAAACTCTGTCTTGCGCACCACGTACGACTATAGCTGCAGAGGTAGAAACGCATAGGCCCGATACCAAAGTTGTTTTCAACAGTAACAAATAAGGTCGAATATTTTACCAACAGCCCTCGTATTCCAGTAAACAGAATTTAATAAAACTATCACAAGTTAGTATCTACTCAAATCTTTCATCAGTTTCTTCATTTCATTTGCTTACGAGTAAAGTAAACCATTCTCACACCTAAACCTCCAGATGTCACACACTAAGGTACCAAACGTGTCGATAGAGTATCAACCAAAACTCGGATTTAACTCGTACTATGTGCTGCCATCCAGTAGAATATGTTTAAACGTTAATTAGAAGTAACACCAGAACTACGGAGCGCAGGAAAAGCATAACTGTAACAAATATGTGTAGATTTTGTGAGGTAGTTGACAGAGAGCTAGATCGTCATACCGAGGATCATGGGTTCATATTCCAACGATGACAATTTTTTTAACTGTATTATGCGTGAGTGTTATGGGGCTATCAATACTTCCGCACGTGTGATGCAACTGTTTCTTTATTCTATTGCTCCGATTGTTTACTTTTATTCTGTGAAACTACAAATAAACTAGCTGCTTCATCACGAGTGGTATCTGTTCTTTCGCAAATGTCCCACTGAACACCGCACCTATCTACACAAATGTACTCAATAGGTTTTCTACTTTCACCTTACGAAGCGAAAGCATACTGCCAAAAGAACATTGCTACACACTCCAAAAAGTCCTTTTACATTTCAGAAAAATGTTCTCCTATATAACAGTTTCACGTGTAAACAGTTAAAACAAATTATCTTTAGTAGGGTCTGCTCACAGGACCTTTGGCATGACAACTTCAACACTCTGCTAACTCACCCACACGAGATCTACAAAACTGTTACTCACAGATACACCTCTCCTTTGCTCCGTAGTTCTGGTGTTACTTTTAATCGCCGTTTAAACATGTTCTACTGGACGGCATCACATGGCACGAACTAAATCGGTGTTTTTGTTAATACTTATCTACATATAAACGTTTGGTACCTATCTGAATGTCTGACATCTGCAGGTCTGGGTGTCAGCGAGCAGCGAAGGATTAATTCTCGAATGGAAAACAACAAAGACTTTCTAATGAGACCGTATGATTTCATACCCATTAATACCGGTGTTATGAATATGGCGACAATATACAGTAAAATAGTAGACAGGAATGTAGTCAGATTTACTGAGCACCAGTCCTCATTTATGTTGTCTGCTGTTTTCCTAGATCGTTTCTGAGTAATGTTCTTTACGCAGCGGCACGTTCTATTTGCTCATGCAACCTTGGTAAACTTTACTCACCGATCCGCCCCTAATGACTGTGTCGTGCCGTGTTATTACTGGAATGACAAGGGCGTGACTGCAGTAACACATTGTTGTTAGTCATACCTGTAAACACAGAGCAGTCGCCAAAGTTCCACTCCTATAACGGAGCAGCTGTTGTTAACCATTTCGAGCCGACGTACAAACAGTAACGTGCCAACCACTTTCAGATAAGTCAGACAGGGAAATACAACTATATACCGCCAAAATAAAAAAAAATAGAAGTAAACGTGGGAATAGCGAGAGGCCAACCAAAAAGTCTTTTAGACATTGAGCAACAATTCAGAAGAGCCCTCTAGTTATGTGATCTGTGACTTATTGGAACTGGTTTGAACAGCAGTAGCTCAGTTGCTAAATGACCTTGCCCGGAAATTGCTTAATCGGCGGCACTGCAGCTCAACTAGCAGGCTGTAGAACAAGTTGTGCTGTCATTGTTGTTGTGATCTTCAGTCAGAAGACTCGTTTGATAAAGGTGTCCACGCTACTCCGTCCTGTCCAAACCTCTTAAACTCTGAATAATTGCTGCAACCTACATCCTTTTGAAATTGCCTACTGTATTCCACAGTTTTTGCACCCACATTTCCCTCTAATAGGAAATGGTGATCCGTTGATATATCAGGATGTGTCCTGTCAACCGATCTCTTTTTTCTTTTGTTGAAGTTGTGCCATAAATTTCTTTTCTCCCCAATTTTATTCACTACCTCCTCATAGGTTACACGACCTACGCACCTAATATTGAGCATTCTTCTGTGCCACTACACTTCAAAAGCATCTGTTCTCTTCTTCTCTGAACTTCACTTTTCCATACAAGGCTACACAGCAAACAAATACCTTCAGAAAAGCCTTCCTAACACTTAAACCTATATGCGTTTCTTCTGCAGAAATGCTTTTCATGCCATTGCCAGACTGACATATTATATCCTCCCTACTTCGGCCATCATCAGTTATTTAACTGTCTAAAAAGCAAAATTCATCTCTTAGTTAAGGTGTCTTGTTTCTTAATCTACTTCCCTCAACATCTCTGATTTAATTCGACTACATTCCGTTATCCTTGCTTTGCTTTTGTCGTTGTCCTTTCGAGACACTCTCCATTCCGTTCGCCTACTCTTTACGTCCTTTCCTATTGACGCGTCTTCGATATTCCAACCAGTACAGGACAATCTTACGATCACCGTTTGCATTCAAGGAAGTTCATTGTTATAAGGGATACTCAGCGATCAGATGCGCGTGCGAACTATACGGTTTGTTGAACGAACAACGAGCAAGTCTTCGGTCACCAAGTGTTTCCATTGATAATCACGACCTGTATCAACTACGATCTTTCAACGGCGACAGGTATGTGGATAATCTTTTGCGTCCCCTAACATTATCCTTCCTTCAGTGTACTGCCACAAATGTATTATTGTAATCTAGCTCGTAGCTCTACAGTACTAAGAACAACGTACCCTCCTTTGCACCATAGAAAAAAGCGGTCGATTACGAGGTTCTCCGCAGAATAGGAGAAGAAAAGAAGATTTGACAAGAGGAAGGAACAGGATGATGGGACGTAGGTAAAGGCGGCATGGAATAGCCTCCTCGGTACGATATTGAACTGTAGAGGATAAAAAAGTGTAGGTAAAGGCGGAGATTGAAGTATATCCAGCAAATAATTCAGGTAGTAGGACGCAAGTGGTACTCTGAAATGAAGAGCCTGGCACTGGAGAGGAATTTGTGAGGGGCAGTATCAAACCACTCAGAACGGTGAGGATTAAAATATAAAATAAAGTAAAATAGTTAAAATAAAATAAAGTAAATAATAATAATAATAATAAAGGCGGTGACTTAGGGAGAGGTCCCATTTTTCCATTGTTCAGGAGAGGCACAGCGTGCTTACCTCACATGCGACAGTTTCGTGGTACCATTTCTCAAAAGGACAACCCTCGTACACACACGACACATGTCTTTATGAACGGTCGGTGGAATGTTGTGGTACTCCAATGGCCAGAAATATCCCCAGATGTGTCAGCGATATAACGTGTGTGGGACCAGTTCGGACGTCAGCTCCGTCCTGATGCTAGTATCTAGGATATCAAGGACCAACTACAACGATTGTGAGCCAGCTTGCCACAGGAGAATAGACAACGGCTTTACGACACGCTTCCCAATGTTATCAGTGCATACACCCGTGCCAGAGGGGACGCAAAGGCATACTGATAAGCTGTCTCACACTGCCAAGTTTTTTGTAGATTTGACTAGCTAAGGTAATCAGTGAAATAACATCACATACCCTCTCAGTCCAATAAGATTCACTTTCTTTCCCCATCACCTTCTGCGAACCTCATATCTTTGTCAGACAATGTACACCAAAAAAAAAAACACGCTAAAATCACTAACATCTACATCTACATTTATACTCCGCAAGCCACCCAACGGTGTGTGGCGGAGGGCACTTTACGTGCCACTGTCATTACCTCACTTTCCTGTTCCAGTCGCGTATGGTTCGCGGGAAGAACGACTGTCTGAAAGCCTCCGTGCGCGCTCTAATCTCTCTAATTTTACATTCGTGATCTCCTCGGGACGTATAAGTAGGGGGAAGCAATATATTCGATACCTAATCCAGAAACGCACCCTCTCGAAACCTGGCGAGCAAGCTACACCGCGATGCAGAGCGCCTCTCTTGCAGAGTCTGCCACTTGAGTTTGTTAAACATCTCCGTAACGCTATCACGGATACCAAATAACCCTGTGACGAAACGGGCCGCTCTTCTTTGGATCTTCTCTATCTCCTCAGAAACTGATGACCAATACTCAAGTATAGGTCGAACGAGTGTTTTGTAAGCCACCTCCTTTGTTGATGGACTACATTTTCTAAGGACTCTCCCAATGAATCTCAACCTGGTACCCGTCTTACCAACAATTAATTTTATATGATCATTCCACTTCAAATCGTTCCGCACGCATACTCCCAGATATTTTACAGAACTAACTGCTACCAGTGTTTGTTCCGCTATCATATAATCATACAATAAAGAATACTTCCTTCTATGTATTCGCAATACATTACATATGTCTATGTTAAGGGTCGGTTTCAACTCCCTCCACCAAGTGCCTATCCGCTGCAGATCTTCCTGCATTTCGCTACAATTTTCTAATGCTGCAACTTCTCTGTATACTACAGCATCATCCGCGAAAAGCAGCATGAAACTTCCGACACTATCTACTAGGTCATTTATATATGTATACTGTGAAGAGCAATGGTCCCATAACACTCCCCTGTGGCACGCCAGAGGTTACTTTAAAGTCTGTAGACGTATCTCCATTGATAACAACATGCTGTGTTCTGTTTACTAAAAACTCTTCAATCCAGCCACGCAGCTGGTCTGATATTCCGTAGGCTCTTACTTTGTTTATCAGGCGACAGTGCGGAACTGTATCGAGCGCCTTCCGGAAGTCAAGAAAAATAGCATCTACCTGGGAGCCTATATCTGATATTTTCTGGATCTCATGAGCAAATAAAGCGAGTTGGGTCTCACACGATCGCTGTTTCCGGAATCTATGTTGATTCCTAGAGAGTAGATTCTGGGTTTCCAAAAACGACATGATACTCGAGCAAAAAACATATTCTAAAATTCTACAACAGATCGACGTCAGAGATATAGATCTATAGTTTTGCGCATTCCTCGACGACCCTTCTTGAAGACTGGGACTACCTGTCCTCTCTTCCAATCATTTGGAACCTTCCGTTCCTCTAGAGACTTGCGGTACACGGCTGTTAGAAGGGGGGGGGGGGGGGGGGCAAGTTCTTTCGCGTACTCTCTGTAGAATCGAATTGGTATCCCGTCAGGTCCAGTGGACTTTCCTCTGTTGAGTGATTCCAGTTGCTTTTCTATTCCTTGGACACTTATTTCGATGTCATCCATTTTTTCGTTTGTGCGAGGGTTTAGAGAAGGAACTGCAGTGCGGTCTTCCTCTGTGAAACAGCTTTGGAAAAAGGTGTTTAGTATTTCAGCCTTACGCGTGTCATCCTCTGTTTCAATGCCATCATCATCCCGGAGTGCCTGGATATGCTGTTTCGAGCCACTTACTGATTTAACGTAAGACCAGAACTTCCTAGGATTTCTGTCAAGTCGGTACATAGACTTTTACTTTCGAATTCACTGAACGCTTCACGCATAGCCCTCCTTACGCTAACTTTGACATCGTTTAGCTTCTGTTTGTCTGAGAAGTTTTGGCTGCGTTTAAACTTGAAGTGAAGCTCTCTAACTTTTTTGTTGTACCACGGTGGGTTTTTCCCGTCCCTCACAGTTTTACTCGGCACGTTCCTGTTTAAAAGGCATTTTACGATTGCCTTGAACTTTTTACATAAACACTCAACATTGTCAATGTCGGAACAGAAATTTTCGTTTTGATCTGTTAGGTAGTCTGAAATCTGCCTTCTATTACTCTTGCTAAACAGATAAACCTTCCTCCCTTTTTTTATATTCCTATTAACTTCCATATTCAGGGATGCTGCAACAGCTTTATGATCACTGATTCCCTGTTCTGCACATACAGAGTCGAAAAGTTCCGGTCTGTTTGTTATCAGTAGGTCCAAGATGTTATCTCCACGAGTCGGTTCTCTGTTTAATAGCTCGAGGTAATTTTCGGATAGTGCACTCAGTATAATGTCACTCGATGCTCTGTCCCTACCACCCGTCCTAAACATCTGAGTGTTCCAGTCTATATCTGGTAAATTGAAATCTCCAACTAAGACTATAACATTCTGAGAAAATTTATGTGAAATGTATTCCAAATTTTCTCTCAGTTGTTCTGCCACTAATGCTGCTGAGTCGGGAGGTCGGTAAAAGGAGCCAATTACTAACCTAGCTAGGTTGTTGAGTGTAACCTCCACAAATAATACACTCCTGGAAATTGAAATAAGAACACCGTGAATTCATTGTCCCAGGAAGGGGGAACTTTATTGACACATTCCTGGGGTCAAATACATCACATGATCACACTGACAGAACCACAGGCACATAGACACAGGCAACAGAGCATGCACAATGTCGGCACTAGTACAGTGTAAATCCACCTTTCGCAGCAATGCAGGCTGCTATTCTTCCATGGAGACGATCCTAGAGATGCTGGATGTAGTCCTGTGGAACGGCTTGCCATGCCATTTCCACCATGCGCCTCAGTTGGATCAGCGTTCGTGCTGGACGTGCAGACCGCGTGAGACGACGCTTCATCCAGTCCCAAACATGCTCAATGGGGGACAGATCTGGAGATCTTGCTGGCCAGGGTAGTTGACTTACACCTTCTAGAGCACGTTGGGTGGCACGGGATACATGCGGACGTGCATTGTCCTATTGGAACAGCAAGTTCCCTTGCCGGTCTAGGAATGGTAGAACGATGGGTTCGATGACGGTTTGGATGTACCGTGCACTATTCAGTGTCCCCTCGACGATCACCAGAGGTGTACGGCCAGTGTAGGAGATCGCTCCCCACACCATGATGCCGGGTGTTGGCCCTGTGTGCCTCGGTCGTATGCAGTCCTGATTGTGGCGCTCACCTGCACGGCGCCAAACACGCATACGACCATCATTGGCACCAAGGCAGAAGCGACTCTCATCGCTGAAGACGACACGTCTCCATTCGTACCTCCATTCACGCCTGTCGCGACACCACTGGAGGCGGGCTGCACGATGTTGGGGCGTGAGCGGAAGACGGCCTAACGGTGTGCGGGACCGTAGCCCAGCTTCATGGAGATGGTTGCGAATTGTCCTCGCCGATACCCCAGGAGCAACAGTGTCCCTAATTTGCTGGGAAGTGGCGGTGCGGTCCCCTACGGCACTGCGTAGGATCCTACGGTCTTGGCGTGCATCCGTGCGTCGCTGCGGTCCGGTCCCAGGTCGACGGGCACGTGCACCTTCCGCCGATCACTGGCGACAACATCGATGTACTGTGGAGACCTCACGCCCCACGTGTTGAGCAATTCGGCGGTACGTCCACCCGGCCTCCCGCATGCCCACTATACGCTCTCGCTCAAAGTCCGTCAACTGCACATACGGTTCACGTCCACGCTGTCGCGGTATGCTACCAGTGTTAAAGACTGCGATGGAGCTCCGTATGCCACGGCAAACTGGCTGACACTGACGGCGGCGGTGCACAAATGCTGCGCAGCTAGCGCCATTCGACGGCCAACACCGCGGTTCCTGGTGTGTCCGCTGTGCCGTGCGTGTGATCATTGCTTGTACAGCCCTCTCGCAGTGTCCGGAGCAAGTATGGTGGGTCTGACACACCGGTGTCAATGTGTTCTTTTTTCCATTTCCAGGAGTGTAATTCACAGGAACTATCCACTTCTACTTCACTACAGGATAAACTACAACTAACAGCGACGAACACTCCACCACCGGTTGCATGCAATCTATCCTTTCTAAACACCGTCTGTACCTTTGTAAAAATTTCGGCAGAATTTATCTCTGGCTTCAGCTTTCAGTACCTATAACTATTTCAGCTTCGGTGCTGTCTACCAGCGCTTGAAGTTCCGGTACTTTACCAACGCAGCTTCGACAGTTTACAATTACAATACCGATTGTTGCTTGGTCCCCGCATGTCCTGACTTTGCCCAGCACCCGTTGAGGCTGTTGCCCTTTCTGTACTTGCCCAAAGCCATCTAACCTAAAAAACCGCCCAGCCTCCGCCACACAACCAATGCTACCCGTGTAGCCGCTTGTTGCGTGTAGTGGACTCCTGACCTATCCAGCGGAACCTGAGACCCCACCACCCTATGGCGCAAGTCGAGGAATCTGCAGCCCACACGGTCGCAGAACCGTCTCAGCCTCTGATTCAGACCCTCCACTCGGCTCTGTACCAAAGGTCCACAGTCAGTCCTGTCGACGATGCTGCAGATGGTGAGCTCTGCTTTCATCCCGCTAGCGAGACTGGCAGTCTTCACCAAATCAGACAGCCACCGGAAGCCAGAGAGGATTTCCTCCGATCCATAGCGACACACATCATTGGTGCCGACATGAGCGACCACCTGCAGATGGGTGCACCCTGTATCCTTCATGGCATCCGGAAGGTCCCTTTCCACATCTGGAATGACTCCCCCCGGTATGCACACGGAGTGCACATTGGTTTTCTTCCCCTCTCTTGCTGCTATGAACTCCACATAGCGAAATTACAAACTGGAACACAGCCCAGTGGAGCTTAAAGAGAAATATCTACGAAAATAGTAAAATGTGACATTAGAACCGTATCGCCATCTCAGAAATAATGAACAATCTGTAGAGGCACACGCTGCAGCATAATTTATTGAAGAGAAGAAAAAGCGAATTGTAACAACGTGCTATTGTGACACATAGACTTAAATCGTTGGATCGTCACTCAGGACGCCACGCTTGCCATTAAAGTAAATTGTGGGTATAAGCTGAAACGCTTATTGTCTAGAGATCTTCACTGAATATGTAAAGACTCCACAGAATGAAGACAGGGGCTTTTATGCCTTGCCTCTATGTTAAGAACAAGCGATAAAACCAGTAGCAGTAAGGGAACGTTAATGTAACGCACTGTAAATTCAGTTACATTATTGGGTGTTCAAAAAGAAACGAGTCGGAGGCATAATTACAGAGACCAGAAACCTGTACGTTGGAAGAATTGATCCTGGCACTTGAGACACTTGTCCCACTGTGATACAAGGTGGTGAATGGCTGTCTCATAAAATTTCCGGGACTGCGATGTTAACCAGTTCCAAATGTGCAGCTGGACGTCGTCGTCCGAGGTGAATCGTTAGCCCCTCAGAGCATTTTTAAGGGGACCAAAAATGGCGTAATCTCAGGGAGAGAGGTCCGGACTGTGTGGAGGGTGGCCGAGAACTTCCCATTTGAATTTCTGAAGGAGTGCCACTACTGTGTTGGCCGTATGAGGCTTTGCATTGTCGCGAAGCAGAATGACCGCACGGGTGAGATTGCCTGGTCGCTTTGATTTGATCGCTTAACGAAGGGTGGCCAAGGTTTTTTTTGTGGTGGTCACCATGGATGCTTCCACTGGAGACTTTATCGTTTCGATCCTGATTCGAGGTGATGACACCATGACACATCTCCAGCCATCGCTCGTGTCAGGAACGCATTTCGTTCGCGACCATCGCACTGCAGATGAGCAAGACAGAGGGCCATTCAACATGCTTCCTGGTGTGGTTGAAGACTATGGGGCACCCATTTGGCACACACTGTGTGCATGTGCAGTCGTTTCTTCATGATGGTATGAACACTTCACTCAGTCTGGCAGCTATGGCTTTTACTGTTACTCAGCAGTCCTGGGTAATGAGTGCATCCACCAGCTGGACGATGTCATCGTTAATGCAGTGAGTTGCTCCATACCGTGCATCATCAGCTAACGACACCTGCCCTTCCCTGAAGCGCTTGCAAGAGACATGGTTTGCCATACACTTGTGCCATTCGTCGATGAATGTCCGTTCCACCTACTCCTTCCACTCTCAGAGAACGAACAACACCTCTTTGTTCTTCTGTGTACACCTCCATATCACTGTTTGCAATGCGACTGGCAGTGTTGGACGATTGATGGATGCTACTGCTAACTCTGTATAGTCACGTGACGTGCACGCATGCCCTCTAACGACAGGCTGTGGAGTTCAACGCTCTCGTCGGAACCACACTTCGTTACACACGCCACGATATTACCCTCCTGTCACCAGTTTGCACAGTCCAGACTCTGGCTCGTTTCTTTTTTAACGCCCCTTATGTTTGCACTTGAAATCTGGATTTATGCGTTCTTCCAGTAACTACTCCAAGGAAATGTCAAGATCAATTACAAATACGGCAGAGACTCTTTAAGATGTGAGCGATAATAATTTAGTGATATAAGAAGCTTGGACTACATATACCTGCACCCAGGGCAGGAGGAATCAGCTTCAGCGAAAATCAATTTACTCAGGTACTACTTACACGTCAGTTGTAGAAGAACCTGCGTGTCACCCCACTCTCCATTGTTGCCCAATTTATTCAAGATGGCGGATCCAAGATGGCAGCGATAGATATGGCAACGTTACAATCAAGTCATGGCGGAAGTTCAAATTTTGGCAGGAAGATAGGTCAATTGGTCTACCTCCACTAAGATTATCTCTCCTCTCCCCCCTTCCCTCCCCTCCCCCAGAAAATGGCGGGAAGTTCAAATTCCATCAGGACAACGCTACACACCACGGCTACTTCCACTAACATAAGAAACTGGCGGGAAAATTGGTCAGTTGGGCTACCTCCACTAACCAAGGTCATCTGACCGTCAACTCTTCCAAGGAATAGGTGGTAAAGTACTCAGCCTCTGCTTTATTTTGCAATCAATCTTCATTTCAACAATTTGATGCAGTACTGTCATCCAGTGTGTTCACCATAAGGTTCAGGATCCAACTGACCTAGTACACAGTACTGCCAACAGAGGGCGCCATTGTGCCTCCAGTGACGTATCCAAGATGGTGGTCTGGTGAGGAAAAATGGCGGGAAAAGAACTCAGCCTGTTTTGTGCTGCTGGAGAGAGGAAGGAGTGTACTTTATTTATTTTTGGAACAATTTACTTAGGGATGGATCTGACATAGTATATTTATTACATTGATACAAAACACTCACCCTGATGTGCTTGAGGTCACAGTATATAATCTACAGACCTGCAAACTACTAGTAAATAATGCAGTACACTGATGTGCAGAGACGCAAACACTTCATAAATTACCGAAATCATGCAGTACACAACATACTGACGTGCAGACTACTCGTATATTAGTGCAATAATGCAGTACACTTATATACAGGTACGTAAGCGAATCGTAAGTTGTCAAAAGAATGCATGTAAAACGCTCTGCAGACATGCACGCTAATCATCAACTGTCGAAACATCATGCATTGCACAGCCTGCACACCTGTTCTCAAAATAATGCAACAGACACGAAAACAACTCGTAAATTGTCAAAAAATAATGCATGTGTAATGCTATTGAAACACGCTCACAATGCTCAAACAACCAAAAATAATGTAATGTAGTGCACGAACACTCAAGTGCACGTAAAAACCACAACGTTTCAGCAAACTGTTCCAATGTACACACCTGCTTTGCAGGGTCAGCCGGACACAAGCCTGTGCCAGAGTGCAAGCCATTGCTATCCCATCACTGCAGATGGCAGGTGAAAGTAGTGTCTATTTTAGGGTATACAGTTGGAGTTCTTTGACTGTTATACTGCCATCACATGTCTATGTAAATAAGCGCCAAGTCACCCTCTGGACCGCATGCACGTGTTCACCATTGCTGGTGCGATCCCTCTCTCTATCTACAGTCCAGCGAAGACCTAATTGTCAAGCGATTCACCCTAGCAAACGCTACAGAAATCCGTTCCATTGACTCCCAGAATAGCACAGGCTGCCTTGTTCCTAGCGATCCTAATGAGACATGTGAGCTGCATCTCGCCATGCAAGCATTTACCAGCCACGCGTGGGTGACGCATCGCCACAAAATGCTCATGTAGCCACACTAAAGTTTCTCAGTGTTATACTGATGTCACATGGCTATATAAAATATTAGCCAAGTCGACCTCTCGGAAATTGTATAGTGTCCCTGAAATAGTTATCGGTCACTTTTGTAGGAGCTTTTGTGTTGTCTCAGCTTATCCGCATCGTAATTCATGCCCTAACTGAACTTGTCTAGGAAAACAGTGCAGAAGAACGATAACGCCCAAAGCGTCCCTCCTGATGGTCCTAACGGGGCACCCTGTCCATCACTTGTTATCCTTCCTGGAAATCGTTAAGTCCAGCTTTGAAAAACATCTCCAAAATGCAAACTTTCTCACCGCTATGTAGAGGCTCCAGTGTCCCGGCACAAAGGATGTCTTGTGAATGAATGGTGCTTTGTGATTGGTTCTAATGGTTCAAATGGCTCTGAACACTATGCGACTTAACTTCTGAGGTCATCAGTCGCCTATAACTTAGAACTAATTAAACCTAACTAACCTAAGGACATCACACACATCCATGCCCGAGGCAGGATTCGAACCTGCGACCGTAGCGGTCGCCTGGCTCCAGACTGTAGCGCCTAGAACAGCACGGCCACTCCAGCCGGCCTTTATGATCGGCTCTTATTGAATTTATGTGCCGAATTGCTGATGCCGCCGGTGTGGAAGCACTGTCCGCCTTTTTTTTTTCTTGCTGCAGATGAGACTTTCAGCGACAAAAAACTACTTTGTACAGATCACCATGTTGAGCAGTCAATTAAACCCTGCAAAGTGGCCTACAGATTGTCAAATATGGAAAGACTCTTACATAATTACACCACTCTGCTACTGAGGGCGGGAGCTTCAATATTAGCGCATGAAACCAATCTCAAACCCGCTAATATATCACCACATACCGTGTCGATGCAGTAAACATGTAATTGGTATCATGCACCATACAACATCACTCCTTCTAAATTATTTGTGTAGCTATCGACTGCCAGACACTCCTACATATACTGTGAAGACAGACAACATAAGCACATGAACCGTAGGTATACTCCTCGCTGCACGAGATATTACCCGTGAGGTCGGGCAATCATCCACCCCCGACATGTGACCAGAGCGCCCTCAGTGGACCAAGGTCACTATCAGAACTGTTCTACAAACTCGGAGTCGGCTGCCGTCGTCACAAATGCGTTACTGTTTCTGGTCCCGACCTGCTTACACCAACTCCAAACTCTGGGATTACAAGAACATATGTAATTTCGATGGATTGCCAGAATATCGTTCCATTTTCGCGACGCTACTTGATATCAAGCACATAACAATATCGCTTGCATAGCACTATCGCACATGCAACATAACTCCGAAGATACAGACTGGAAATTATGTCTCTACAAACCCAAAACTTCAGCGAGGTGGAGTGCGCTGTAAACCATTAAGTAACTAGAAACTTACCCCATCGGCGAAGACCTTTATGTTAAAACTCATAAAAAAACAGAAGAATCTGATATTTCCGCTTGCCAATACCGATGTCGGTGATATAACAGATTCCAAATCATCCTTATAATTTACAAAGTCAACTAACGTGTTTCTCATGTCTAGAGAACCGGCAAAAGTGTCCTCCACTCGTCTTTTACCTGCTAAATGCACTCAGCACACACCTCAATCGATGTACTCTCAACCACATAAAGATGGAAATGTGAAGAAGCAGTCAATCGGACAATTTACATGGGAGGGAATAATGGTCCAGTGCAAACACATGTTCATATTGAATCCTCTCAAATTTCCACGCATTCATGAAAGTTGTCCAACACACACCAAGTAATAGTTCACTACTGAGCTATCGAGAGGACGACACGGTTAAGTCAGCTACATTTCTGTACACCAACAGGCCTTTCCATTTAGATGGCTCCTGCCATTAATGGAAAGCGTGAATATTTCCCGCTACAGGCCACCGCCGGCGTGCCACACAACCCTAGACAGAATCATCCTACGAAATCGGTCACATATGTATTTGATCACTATACTTACAATTAAATGTTATGATTGCAGTCCGAGTTGAACAACATTTGACAATGAGCCAAGTATCGTAAATACACCTTGTTGAAAGCTGTGGCTCTGGAAATAAAATTATCTGTACCATTCTTAGGACTTGTCATACTCTTCCCTTTGCTATCACAGTATTCCACATGAAATCCATACCTTCCTTACGACTGGACATAGTCATTTCCTTTGCACATGTGGGACAGGTGGACATGTCTCATATGTTTTTCTTACGAGTAGTACCACTGTGTCTTAGAAAGAGAAGCTTGGTTCTACGACTGCTTACAAATATCCATGGCTTTATAAATTGAGGTATGGCGTTACCTCTGAAAGAAGTGGTTTTTCTAGACAAATACTGTGACACTGGATACAGATGCTGATCGCCGTAGCTTATAGTATTACACCAACAATGCGGTTGAACGTCACCGATAGTGCAACCTCGTAATAAAATTACCGAATTTAGAAAGTGATTTGAATGTGGTATGAAACCGGTATTTGCAGCTCCCTCACGCCGCCACCGCTGGATATTTCTCTAGTATTTGTAACACATTCTGTCTCGATGCCATGTCAGAGGTTCGGTGATATATCGACTGGATTACGGGTGATGGTTGATTGAGAAGGATCACAAACAGTAGATGGGGTGCTGATCGAAGTCTCAAGAAATGTACACTAGCTTTTCAGATCTCTGGTGTTAAGCTATCAACTAGAAACGTTGTATGGGACATGTAATCAAGTCTCTCCATTCAACCACATACCTGCGTTTGATCCTATGGAGAAGTCCTTTAATGATTACAGCCACTAGTGAATCATATTTCTGGCACTCTCATATCTCGAAAAGAGTGTCCTTTCTCGAACCTATCTGCTACAGTAATATCCCAAAGTCGTTTTAGGTAGTCCCTATGCATCTTGCAACTGCTGCCATTTCTGCAGCTTTACGCATGTGATTGTTCCAATTTAAGTTGGAACTGAGTAGAAGTCGGAGAAAGCTGTACCTACCACCTTCTGCAACCCGTGTAGAAACAGGCTAAGCTGATTTAGTGCAACAGGACTATGTTTTGACCATTCCGTGGAAACGGAAACATATCGTCGTAGCTCCACCAACTATGCACAACGTGTAAGGTCAGCGCCAAGTGAAGCCCATTCCTGCAACACGAAGTAGTAGAAAAGACAGTCCGGGAACTGGGAGAAAGACGATTGTGTTGCTATTGCATTGTGGTGCGTCGCCAAACTACATACAAGTACTGCAGTCTGAAGCAGATCCGTGACCCTCAGGACCCATTCATCACATCTATCACCCCAACATGCCATCTTCGTTATTCTGTACCATCCAACAGAGAAAAATTACGAACTATAAAAGCTCCACTAACTTCATCTGATAGATAACTCAATAAGATTTTTACTGCATCTCTCTCCTCCACATATATCGAAAATAAGTACTGTCTGTGTGCCAATATTGAGCACATCTAACGATCCTATTAAATATACAGCTATTGACCCATTCCACAGACCAGTGTAAAGGTGCATCACCTGTACTGCAGGAGGATGACAGTATCCCACAAACTACACAGTAAGTTGAAGAGACCCTCCTTGTGACCCTGTGTCGTTGTTTGGAACATCGTTTTTTTTCTGCTGTAACACGCTTTGTACACTGCCATATATTTTGTTTTTTCCACCATGACTTCGAGGTCTGTGTCAGGTTATAAACTGACTTTAACACGTTCTGGTCCACTACTTCTAACAGAAAACTAGACATTGCACAGTATAACACACGTTGTTACTGCTGCTACCATAACACACCACACACACTGGATGATTTTAAGTGAAAGACAGTTACAACATAAGGAAAGTGGAAGACTTCAATGGAATTGTGGGGAGTTTCTAACCTGCTGTCCGAAGGTGATTGGTGACCTCTACATTTAAACTCATCTGACACAGTGACGGAATAGCTGATGGCTCCGCATTCCATTTCGACTGATTCCTCATATTGTGGTCATGTACACGATCACTGTTTTGATGCTAGCAATCCCCAGAAGGTGTGGCCCTCCACCAAAACTCTGTCTCCAGCTATGTCAGTCAGTCATTACATAGTAACCAACAGTGTACTAGTGGACAGATGGAATGGAAAAGACACTGTTGATGTACTGAAATGATAAGCATCACAGTTGATAGTGGAAAAAATTTTAGCAGTCTTACAGTAATTTCAACACTGACCAATGATGCAACAGCATGTTTCCCAATTTCAGTATCATGGTCAAACCGTCTCTCCTGTACTTTGCGAGTATCATTGCGAATGTAGATAGGTGGCTGTGCAGTATGTTCATTCATTGTTATCTCTCGAACACATACGTCATTAAAGTATACTAGACAGCACTCTACATATTTCTAGCACCTCAAGCATAGTGCTTAATTTACGATCTATCTCTATGTAGATGGGAGTCACAGAGCATTCTCGCAGTCTTAGGATAAAATTAGAGACTGAAAGATCCCCTCACACTGTCTTTGACCAATCGACCTGCAGCACCGTTACCGATTTAATCTGCAGCTGACCGGAAGAAAACTGCTACATTCCATGTCTCATGAATGAATGGACCTTGCTAAGTCCTCACCCATCGAAGTGCACAAGATTTCTCCAGATGCACCCATGTCGAGGAGGTTAGCACTCCTTATTGATGTATAATAACAGGTTTGAAAGCGTTGTGATGCAATAGGAGACTGTTAAGAAGAACAAGAAACAGCTGATTTTTATGTGTGATGGGGCTCCAGACGGGTGGAGTTAAAATAATTTTGCTTAGATCAACTACGCTATCAATTTTAAAATATTTTTCTAGTGTTTATGATGAGTACCTAGAGGGTATTCGTAAGAGGGAACATAAACACATGTATTCCTAAGACTACACGGTTCTTCACTTAAAACAGACTATAATGTTAGATCACTTCAGTTTCTGACCTATCAGTCATGTGGAATGCATCACTGTTAACATTCCAATGTAAGAAATATATTTGCCGTGCATGACATATATCCTTCCTGCAGGTTTCTCTACGATAAATTATGGTAACAAACTGTAAAATGAAAAAACTCCTTCCTTAAAATATCAATTCTGTGAGATATGTGCACAATGTAGTTTTCCAGAAAGGAATAGCTTCCATTGTTCACATTCGATCACAGTTCAGAAATTATATTGTGTCCACATCAGTCGTACATAAAACCATTGTTAGTAACAAAGAATCCTCCTTATAAGGAAACAGATAAACGCATAGCACCAGGGTCCAACATGTTATTACAAGTCATACCACCACTAACTCTGTAAACAGGACATCGGTCAAGCAGATGTATACATAGGGTGTGCACTATCTCACAAACACCTATCGCTTAAGGACTTAACGATTTCCAGGAAGGGTAACATTTGATGCACAGGGTGCCATATTAGGTCCATCGGAAGGAATGCATTCGGCATTATTCTGTGCTATTTTCCTAGTCAGGTTCTCTTAGGCAAGAATTTCCATGCACACGTGCTGAGACATCACGAAAGCTGCTACAAAAGTAAGTGACCGATAACTATTTCAGAGACACTATACAATTTCTGAGAGGTCGGCTTGGCTATTATTTTATATAGCAATTTGAAATCAGTATAACATTGAGAAACTTTTAGATGTGCTTGCGATGGTGTGTTGCTACACGAGCATTCTGCGGTGATGCGTCAGCCACACTTGGCTGGTAAATGCGTGCACGACTAGATGCAGCTCACATGTCCCAGGTAGAGAGAGGGATTGCACCAGCAATGGTGAACATGTGCGTGCGGTCCAGCGGGTGGCTTGATGCTTATTTACATAGACATTTGACATCAGTATAAAGCTCGAAGAACTCTAACTGTATACCCGAAAATAGACGCGACTTTTGCTTGCTGTTGGCAGTGGCTCACACTCTGGCACTGGCTTGCGTCCGGCTGGCCCTGCAAAGAGTGTACACTCGTTGGACCACTTTGCTGGTACGTTGCGTTTTTTATGTGTACTGAGTGTTTGTGCACTACATTATTTTTGAGTGTTTAAGCATTGTGAGTTTGTTTGAATGGCATTACACATGCATTATTTTTGACAATTTATGAGTCGTTTTCGTGACTGTAGCATTATTTTGTGAACATGTGTGCAGTCTATGCAATGCATGATGTTTCGACAGTTTATGATTATCGAGCGTGTCTGCAGAGCGTTTTACATGCATTCTTTTGACAACTTACGATTTGTTTACATGTCTGAACATCAGTGTACCGCATGATTTCAGTGATCTAAGAGTAGTCTGCATGTCTGTATGCTGTGTACTGCATTATTTCGGTAATTTACGAGGTGTTTGACTTTGGGTAGTGGAAGTATCCCAGGTGATCTATTTTCCCGCCATTTTCGAATGTTAGTGGAAGTAGCCATGGTGTGTTGCATTGTTCTGATGGAATTTCAACTTCCCGCCATTTTCTGGGTGAGGGGTGGGGAGGTGGGAGGGAAGGGGCTAGGTTAGTGGAGGTAGCCCAATTGCTCTATCTTCCCACCAAAATTTGGACTTCTGTCATAACGTCATTGTGACGTTGCCATATCTCTCGCCGCCATCTTGGATCCGCCATCTTGAATAAATTTTTCAAGAATGGAGAGTTGGGTGACGTGCAGGTTGTTCTACTACTCATGATGGCTACCAAACTTTATTGATGGCAAGAGTCTACTAGACAATATTAGAAAGTGGCTTATCTCCAGAATCTCTACAACTCTAGGTCTGTCTGAAACTGCATGAACAATTCAAGGACTCATGTTAGTGTCACTAATTGCGTATGATTTCACAATAGCAACAGGTGCTAAACTGAACGACTACAGTATATCGAAAACCCATCGGAATCGTAGGCGGTATTTGCATATGTCAACAGTGAAATAACCATAAGCACTTCGTTTTACAGGATGAAATGGAACTGGAAAACATACTACAAAAATCAGTCACTTATTATACACTATTCTGCAAGAAAACACTAACCATGTTGCCAGAATTCAATACATTCAGTCACTCATTATACACTATTATGCAAGAGAACATCAGCCCTGCTGCAAACAATCCATATAGCTAAACGTAAGTTAGGGAGCAATTTAAGGTAAGTAGCAAAGGTGTATTTTTTTCGGATCTTCTCGCAGATATCCAGCGAACATTGTGCTGGTTTGCTTTAAGTCGAAACCTTCCAAATCATGGTTTGACCCTTAAAATCTGTGTATCATGGAGGTGGTCTCAATCTCAACTACGTAAAGCAAAGAGGTAAAAGATTTTAATTTTTAAGAATGTAATCAACCACATTCTGCAGGCGATTGATACTTCAACCACCAGTTTCCCGCCCTGGAAAACTCAGATATCTGAAAACACAACAGTTAAACCAAAGGTCTTTGACACCTCATCTTCTAGGGTATTACTCTGTTGAGTTTTGATATTTAAAAAATCCAAATAGTACTTCGAAATATTATAAACAATAGAATCTACGAAGTCACCAACGAAAAGTCATACTGAAGAAAGGTATCCAGTTTTAAAGCTGAACACAGACGGTTAATACTTAACAGTCGCAACCTACCATAGAGCGCGAAATCTGTGTGGTATATAACTGTCAAAGATAAAATACTGGATAACGACAAACACCATAAAATTAACCACAGCCAAACTCTGTTTGAAAAATACGATATTTCACAGACACGCTAAGTCACAGTTTCACATGATGAGTACAGTTTGTCAGCCTTGTAAAAGCATGCCAGTGCTTTGTTTCCTGTACTAGAGGTAGCCAGTTAGAATCTTGAAGGCAGAAGAATTATAATCAGAATATGGCCAGCAATACGAGGAGAGACAAGGGCATACAAGCCTAGCCACGATACTGTACGTTTAGGTCTGAGTGAACTTCAGAACTCAAGGGAGTGCATCTGGGAGTGTATCTGTCCATCGGACGTGGATTGCGGCTTTAAGTGTGCGATATGTTATGTTACAAAGTACATTTTCCCTAATAGTTCGCTAATTACACTATTGCTCTTGACTGATTTAAGGTATGCCTTATCCCCCTTCGATTAAAATAGGCTGTGAAAGTAATAATGACTATCAAATCAGAGTATAACAGACGGAGATTGCATTTGTCCCAGAAACAGTGCGGGACGAGACATATCTAATCTGAAAAAGCGTTGTTGAAAATTTCTTTACTACTCGATATTATCGAGATGAAAGTAAACAGGAAAGGCGACTCTGATTCTTTACTTCCCCGACTCGAATTACATTTTAAAAAATTCCACTGCAATATTGGGCGACACATAGCAGTAAATTATCCTTGACGTAGTCACAGACTTGCAAAATTTCATTGAAAGAGAATAATCAGCAGAAAATTACCGTCTTTGTAAAGCGTAAAGTTTAGAAGAATAAACACGTTTCTTAAATGATATTCATTTTTGCAGGACAAGATGTTTCTCGAAATATTTTAAAACAACTCGGTCATCAAATTAGAAATTAAAAATAAGTATTCCTTGTTTGTATGAAAATATTTGTATACACAGTATTTCCTTCTGAAATAATTCTGTTGTTCATTTACGTGGAAAACAGGTGTCAAGTCAGAGTTTAGTGATTTGTGTTCGTTCTTGAAATCCGATTGTTTGAACATAGAGACGTACGAAGAGTAGGAACAGACAAGCACAAGGCTGAACTACTGTATAAAATCTGTCGAGCAGCTCGTAGCGCATTAAGTGTGGAGACGAAAACTGGTACCTTATATGAGTACGGATATTGGAGAGCACTGCCATGTTTGTTAACTCTAATACTCCTTTAAGGATTACTCGCAGAACCATTGTTACGAAAGGTTATGACGTGTCCTCCGACTATTAAGAACTCTTATGTGTGTTTTGTTAGAATCTTGTTTACGTGCTTCTTCTGATTTAAGAAAAACTCTCGAGACATTACTTAATCACTGATAAATAATAACCACTGCTCAAGGAGGATTGCACTGAACACATTCAAAGACCGAGTTCGAAACTGGAACTCGGTATGCTTTCTCTAACAGTGAGTCCACAATAAAAAAAAAAAAAAAACACTGAAATAATTGCTGGATTTATGACAGGATGTTAGTCATTACTTGTCCAAGTAACTTGCCTAGTGACGTCACCGCTGCCCAAAGACAGCCTAAACGTGACACATTCTTATAAGAGCTTTGCTAAACAGGCTCAAGTATTCATAAGACTTTGTAGTACAGTTCAACACCCCTTACTTTAAGTCATAATGAACAACTCTAACTATACTAACAGCTTTCACTTTTAAGGTTTCATACTTCATCTGTTTAGAGATAATTGTGGATGGAGCACAAGTTTACCTGATCGATAGTCGACGACGAAAGGCCCATGGTCTCATTTAGGAACCATTGTTGCACAACATTCATGTGGCTCAGCGCATAATCGGAAATGTTGCGTGGGCACTGCTAGATTGATAATGTCACGTAATCTCTCTCCAAGTGAAATAATCGGATAAATTTAGCCGTAGACTCACCAAACAGGAAAATTATGTAGAAAGAAAAGAGAGTATCAAAGTGTAATAACAATAGTTCGTACGAAGCACCAGCTTTAAAACAATTAGTGGAAAATGTATGTTATAATACCTGCTGTGTATGTTAGGTATTTTCTGCAGTATGTAAAAGAAATTCTAGAAACTAGTACGTAATGTCAACTAACACTAAGCATTGTTCACCTCGAACGTACCTGACATCTTGAGAAGGTGTTGGAATTTAACAGCGTGTGACGATACGTCACATTAATGGGCATTTGGAGAAAGGGAAAGGAAGTTTTTGTTATGAGACGTGTCAATTACAAATTATTTCAAGACTGTGTACGTGTGCGCGATGTATAACAAATAGTAAAGATCGTAACTTATTATTATTAAAACATAAATATCGATGTAATTAACAAAATACAGTTTTTTGGTATAAACTCTGTGTAACTTAGGCCATGAAGATCAGAGAATTGATTGAATTAGCTCTCCAGTTTTGTTTCGCCTACCGCTAGACGAAACAAACTCGATTGACATAATCCACAGATGATTTAAAGTAGCAATATAATGAATCTTTCTTGTTTGAACGAAGTAACTTACTAAAGCGGAAGAACCAAATATATTTCTCTCTAGTGAATTAATAGTTTTCTTACCACATTTAAGGACGAGGTCATATTTCACATAACAAATAATCGCGGAAGTCGATCTTGTATCCAAGGTTATTCAACGTACTTCTTTGAAGGTGAGCTCAGTTTGTTGTTTATGTTCTAAATAAGCATGACGCTTATATCCGTCTATGAACTGTTCGTTCTCAATGGGTTTCACGGACATATCCGTCCACAGCATACCTTTGGCTTTAACCTATGGCAACGACGAGTTTAAATCAAGTAGGTGATATAAATCTATTAGCAAACGCTTTCTGCATTAGATGATATATATCATGACAAGCAAGATAATGTATTCTAGGCCAGTTATAACGTGTTTATAGCGGTAAGGATATAAATTATTGCAGTCATTATCCTGAAGAATAAGCAAAGTTCACGAATTGTTTTCTAGCTTGCTCATCATTTGCTCTGAAATACACACATCAAAAAAGTTTTGCATCACTTCGGTTCCCAGAGTTCCGGAAACGCCACAGAAAACTGGAATAGAGATCAACATAAACATCATTTCCACCCTTTTTATTGCTCATGAAAACCACACATTGGATGTTATACGACCATACAACGAGACCTTCAGAGGTGGTGGTCCAGATTGCTGTACGCACCTGTACCTCTAATACCCAGTTGCACGTCCTCTTGGGTTGATCCATGCCTGTATTCCTCGTGACATACTATCCCCAAGTTCATCAAGGCACTGTTGGTCCAGATTGTCCCATTCCTCAACGGTGATTCGGTGTAGATCCCTCAGAGTGGTTGGTGGGTCACGTAGTCCAGGCATGTTCGATAGGGTTCGTGTCTGGAGAAGATGCTGGCTACCCTAGTCGAGCGATGTCGTTGTCCTGAAGGAAGTCATTCACAAGATGTGCACGATGGGGGTGCGAATTGTATTACATGAAGACGAATGTCTAGCCAATTTGCTGCCGATACGGTTGCACTATCGGTCGGAGGATGGCATTCACGTATCGTACTGCCAAATAATACGTCTTCCATGACCACCAACGGCGTAAGTCCGCCCCACATAATGCCACACCAAAACTGTAGAGAACCTCCACCTTGCTGCACTAGATGGACAGTGTGACTAAGGCGTTCAGCCTGACCAGTTGCTTCCAAACACGTCTCCGAGTATTGTCTAGTTGAAGGCATATGCGACACTCAACGGTAAAGAGAACGTTATGCCATTCTGAGCGGTCCAATCTGTCTGCTGTTGGGCTCATGTGTACCACTCTACACGATGTCGTGGTTGCAAAGATGGAAATCGCCATGGCCGTCGGGAGTGAATTTGCACATCATGCAGCCTATTGCGTAACACGACGTCCGGTGGCATTATTGAACATGGTGGCGCTGCTGGCAGGTTTCCTCTGAGCCATAATCCGTGGGTAGCGGCCATCTACTGCAGTAGTAGCCCTTGGGGAGCCTGAGCGAGGCATATCATTGACCGTTCCTGTCTCTCTGTACTCCTCCATGTCCGAACAACATCGCTCTTGTTCACTTCGAGACCCCTGGACACCACCGTTGTTGAGAGACCTTTCTGGCACAAACTAACAATGTGGATGCGATCGAACAGCGGTATTGACCGCCTAGGCAGGGTTAAACTACGGACAATAC
Organism: Schistocerca gregaria; assembly: GCF_023897955.1. Taxonomy (NCBI): domain Eukaryota; kingdom Metazoa; phylum Arthropoda; class Insecta; order Orthoptera; family Acrididae; genus Schistocerca; species Schistocerca gregaria. The sequence continues at coordinate 944,265,238 of NC_064920.1, forward strand.
GAGCTGTGTACGTCCTTCCTGGCGGAATTTCTGGAACTGATCGGATGTCGGACCCCCTCCGTCCAATAGGCGCTGCTCATGTATGGTTGTTTACATCTTTGGGCGGGTTTAGTGACATCTCTGAACAATCAAAGGGACTGCATGTGTTATACAATATCCACGGTCAACGACTAACTTCAGGAGTACTGGGAACCGGGGTGATACAAAACTTTTTGATGTGTGTATTTACTGAATTTATGTCGAGAGCTGGTACAATAGTTCAGCTTTGATTGACATACTGATGAGTGAGGGCACCACTATTGGTGTCACACTGTTGCGAAACTGGAAGGAGTTCCATGAATCCATGAAAAATTAAGAAGGGTGAATACGTGACGGTGTAGAGAGGCAAGTGGGAACGGAAGGACAAGAGAGACGTCCTGATAGAGGACACATCCACATATCAAGAATGTCTTAATGCCTAGCATTTTCTAGAATTTTTGCCTAGCACCACGAAACAAAGATCAACAATGAGGTGTGGTTTATGTAAAAAAAAGGGAAATTCAAGAAATGAGTTCAAAGAATAGCATCGTGCAATAACAATGTGTTATCATGGATTAGAACAAGAATGTGGGAGTCGTGAATAGCATTGATTCTCCATTGGAAAGTCACCAAATGACCAGGAGTAGACAGGAAAATAATGATCGGAAGAGTTTACGCTACTTATTTGACGTTTCATGCTTCATTGGATACGTTCTGTACAAAAAATATGGCGGCGAAAAAGTCAGATTGTAATTCATGATAAGGCTCTTGGAACAGTTGGACGTGCTCTCCCCGCAACAAGAATGATCAACCTGGATGCCCACCTCGAACACCAAAATCAATTCGTTTTAATGCCTAGCATTTTCTCGAATTTTTGCCTAGCACAGATATCAACAATGAGGTGTGGTTTATGCAAAAAAAGGGGCTTTCGAATAGAAACATGTTATTGATGCGAAAAATGTATAGTTCTGTCTATGCAGCCGCCCTTTTTAAAATATTTGAAATAGAATATGACCTGTAAGTACCTTAAAATAAAATTTCAAATGCTGTTTTAATACAGTCTATTCTATGTTAATGCACAGTGTAGGGCCATAAACTAAAATCAACGAAGAAACGTTTTTATAGATGAGCAAGGCACGTGAAGCAACTGGCAGAGGAGAGCAACGAAAAACACACTCTTAAGGGTTTAAGAAAACATTACCCAGATGATTTGATTGCTAAGCTTGAACCAGTAATTGTGTGGACTTGTATTGGCGATCCAACTGATAAAATCGACACATTGTCTTAAAGACATCGAGAGCCTCACTCTTCTGGAAATTAATGCGAAGATAACTCCGCAAAATCTTCTTTGGCTTTTGCTCCACAGCTGTGACACTACACATTTTCATACGTACGCTATGTGATCAAAAGTGTTCGGACACCCCAAAAAAACATACGTTTTTCATATTACGTGCATTGTGCTGCCACCTACTTCCAGGTGCTCCATATCAGCGACCTCAGTAGTCATTAAGTATCGTGAGAGAGCAGAATGGGGCGCTCCGCGGAACTCATGGACTTCGAACGTGGTCAGGTGATTGGATGTCACTTGTGTCATATGGTCTGTACGCGAGATTTCCACACTCCTAAACATCCCTAGGTCCACTGTTTCCGACGTGATAGTGTAGTGCAAACGTGAAGGCACACATGCAGCTCAAAAGTGTACAGGAAGAGGGTCGTAACGGGTAATAGGCGGACATCTATCCAGACCATCACACAGGAACTCCAAGCTGCATCAGGATCCACTGAAAGGGCTATGACAGTTAGGCGGGAGGTGAGAAAGATTTCATGGTCGAGCGGTTGCTCATAAGCAACATATCACGACGTTAAATGCCAAATGGCGCTCCGCTTGGTGTAAGGAGAGTAAATTCTGAACGATTCAACAGTGGAAAAATGTTGTGTGGAGTGGCGAATCACGGTACACAATGTGGCGATACGATGGCAGGGTGTGGGTATGGTGAATGCCCAGTGAACATAATCTGCCAGCTTGTGTAGCGCCAACAATAAAATTCTGAGGCGATGGTGTTTGGTGTGGTCGTGTTTTTCAGGGAGGGGATTTGCAATCCTTGTTGTTTTGCGTGGCACTATCACATTACAGGCCTACATTGATGTTTTAAGCACCTTCTTGCTTCCCACTGTTGAAGAGCAATTCGGGGATGGCGATTGCATCTTTGAACACGATCGAGCACCTGTTCATAATGGACGGCCTATGGCGGAGCGGCTACAGGACAATAACATACCTGTATGGACCGGCCTGCGCAGAGTCCTGACCTGAATGCTATATAACACCTTTGGGATGTTTTGGAACGCCGACTTGATGCCAGGTCGGACCGACCGACATCGATACCTCTCCTCCGTGCAGCACTCCGTAAAGAATGGGTTGCCATTCCCCAAGAAACCTTCCAGCACCTGACTGAACGTATGCTTGCGCGAGTGGAAGCTGTCATCAAGGCTAACGGTGGGCCAACACCATATTGAATTCCAGAATTGCCGATGGAGGGTGCCACGAACTTGTAAGTCATTTTCAGCCAGGTGTCCGGTTACTTTTGAATGCATAGCGTATCAGCAGAAAGCTGCTAGGAAACCCCATTGTGCTGCAATTAGTTCATCATCCGGCAGACAGTTGTCACAAGCTTTAAGATCGGTCACATAAAGCATCTGCAGTGCAAAAAAGTCTTATAGCAGCATTTTAGAAGTGTATATAAAAATGAAGACATTACCCTTCAGTTGTCTGATAGTTCTGAAATAACTTTCGTTTGGATTCCAAAACGGCCAGAATAGCGTACTCAGCAGGACGTGGTATTCAGTCAACATGTGTTTGCAGTAGTGACGCCTATGAAAGAAAATCTAAACTGCTGTCCTGAACTGTGTTCTTCAAGAGAGACTTTAAATGTTAAATAGGAAGCGTTTCTGAAAAATAAAATTACAAAATCTTATCCATAATGGACGTCGATGAATTCCGTGATTGTTACTTTATAGGGTGTACAATAATAAGTGCTACTACTCACAACAGAAGGTGATTTTATTCAACACGCAGTCGGTTTCTGTCTTTTGCCCATCTGCACGTTGTTTACTTTCATATGTATGTCTACATACTCAGTGCTGAAGATCATTGTTTAAATCAAAAACAAATAATGTGATGATGAGTAAACAAACACAATTGAAACATTTGCAAGTGGCTAAGCGACATGTGTTCCAAGATATTATAGTACTTATACATTGCTGATGTATCCATATCGTTTTCGCATTATATTTTTCATGTTTTTTTACAAAAATATTTCTTTTTTTACACTTAAACCATATATTAGTCACCATTATAATTGTTGGTGCTTCCTTATTATGTCTTTATAAAGTAGTCGCACTTCAGTTGTTAGTTACTTAAGAAGCACATGCAATCACAAGGTCCAACGTGTTTACTGTGGAAAACACAGGTTTATGGCCAAAGGCCGACTGGGGTGGCCGAGAGGTTCTAGGCGCTACAGTCTGTTACCGCACGACCACTACGGTCGCAGGTTCGAATCCTGCCTCGGGCACGGATGTGTGTGATATCCTTAGGTTAGTTAGATATAAGTAGTTCTAAGCTCTAGAACTCAGAAGTTAAGTCTCATAGTACTCAGAGCCATTTGATCCATTTTTTATGGCCAAAGAGGTTAAGTCAAAAAAGTACAGAGATGTTAGACATACAGACACATAACAGATATTACAAATTACGAAAACGAAATTGTTACATGATTGTGGAATCACACTGGCATTTATAACATGTAGAATGGTTGCAGGCAAAGATGTGTACAAATCAATTGTCTACAAGGTCTACTTATTCACTGAATATTAGATGTGATGATTTGGAGCTATGGATGTAAATTTCGAACTGTTCAAGAAGATTGGTTTTCTTTCCTTTGCTGGCAGTGTGCAGTTTTTGCAGGTTGTCTTTAATAGCAGTAGCTAAGTGGTCTTGTTCTTTCATTTGTGTTGCAAAAGTGGATGTACCAAAATTATCTATGTGTTCCCGGTATCTTACAGTGAAACCTCTTTGTTTGTAGAATTGTGCGCAGTTGTCACATAAAGGTTTGTAAATACCTAATTTGGTTGGACACTGGCTGTATGTCTTGTTGCAGAGAATGATGTCAGTGCTGAAGAATATTTGTATGCCACTGTTACGAAAGAGATTAGCTATTTGGTACGAAATTTTTACTATAAGTGGGATGCGAGCAAATGTGCGCATTTTTTTCTTCTGAATCTGATTTACGAGGTGTGCATTGTTTCTTTTAGGTTTTAGTGTGAAGTTTATCAATTATAGATGGGATGTATCCGCTCCTGTACGCAGTTCACTTGATGTTATTAATTTCTTTCGTTCATCAAGAGGACTGAGTGAGACTTCGTGTATACGATTAAGCATACGTCTGAAGAATTGTGCTGGACAACAGAAATGAACTGTAGATTAAAACTGAAGAAACTGCAAAAAGGTGGGAAACTGAGGACATGGGACCTGGATAAAGTGAAAGAACCAGAGGTTGTAGAGAGCTTCAGCGAGAGCATTAGGGGACGATTGGCAAGAATGCGGGAAAGAAATATGGTAGAAGAAGAATGGGTAGCTTTGAGATACGAAATAGTGAAAGTAGCAGAGGATCAAGTAGGTAAAAAGACGAGGGCTAGTAGAAATCCTAGGGTAACAGAAGAGATATCGAATTTAATTGATGAAAGGAGAAAATACAAAAATGCAGTAAATGAAGCAGGCAAAAAGGAATACAAACGTCTCAAAAATGAGATCGACAGGAAGTGCAAAATGGCTAAGCAGGGATGGCTAGAGGACAAATGTAGGGATATAGAGGCGCATATCACTAGGGATAAGATAGATACTGCCTACAGGAAAATTAAAGAGACCTTTGGAGAAAAGAGAACGACTTGCAAGAATATCAAGAGTTCAGATGGAAACCCAGTACTAAGCAAAGAACGGAAAGCAGAAAGGTGGAAGGAGTATATAGAGGGTCTACACAAGGGCGATGTTATTGTTGAGGACAATATTATAGAAATGGAAGAGAATGTAGATCAAGATGAAATTGGAGATATGATACTGCATGAAGAGTTTGACATAGCACTGAAAGACTTAAGTCAAAACAAGGCGCCGGAAGTAGACAACCTCCCATTAGAAGTAATGATAGCCTTGGGAGAGCCTGGCCTAACAAAACTCTAACATCTAGTGCGCAAGATGTATGAGACAGGCGAAATACCGTCAGACTTCAAGAAAAATATAATGATTCCAATCCCAAAGAAAGCAGGGATTGACAGATGAGAAAATTACCGAACTATCAGTTTAATAAACCACGGCTGCAAAATACTAACACTAATTCTTTGCAGACGAATGGAAAAACTGGTAGCAGCCGACCTCGGGGAAGATCATTTTGGTTTCCTTTGAAATATTGGAACACGTGAGGCAATACTGACCCTACGATTTATCTTAGAAGAAAGATTAAGGAACGGCAAACCTACGTTTCTAGCATTTGTAGACTTAGAGAAAGCTTTTGACAATGTTGACTGGAATACTCTCTTTCAAATTCTGATGGTGGCAAGGGTAAAATACAGGGAGCGAAAGGCTATTTACAATTTGCACAGAAACCAGATGGCAGTTATTAGAGTCGAGGGACATGAAAGGGAGGCAGTGGTTGGGAAGGGAGTGAGACAGGGTTGTAGTCTCTCCCCGATGTTATTCAATCTGTATATTGAGCAAGCAGTAAAGGAAACAAACAAAAATTCGGAGTAGGAATTATAATCCATGGAGAAGAAATAAAAACTTTTCAGGTTCGCCGACGATATTGTAATTCTGTCAGAGGCAGCAAAGGACCTAGAAGAGCACTTGAACGGAATGGACAGTGTCTTGGAATGAGGATATCAGATGAACATCAACAAAAGCAAAACGAGGATAATGGAATGTAGTCGAATTAGATTAGGAAATGAGACATTTAAAGCAGTAAAGGAATTTTGCTATTTGGGGAGCAAATTAACATGGAGTATAGAGTAAGCGTCAGGAAGTCGTTTCTGAAAGTATTTGTATGGAGTGTAGTCATGTATGGAAGTGAAACGTGGACGATAAATAGTTTAGACAAGAAGAGAATAGAAGCTTTCGAAATGTGGTTCTACAGAAGAATGCTGAAGATGAGATGGGTAAATCATGTAACTAATGAGGAGATACTGAATAGAATTGGAGAGAAGAGAAATTTGTGGCTCAACTTGACTAGAAGAAGGGATCGGCTGGTAGGGCATATTCTGAGGTATCAAAGGATCACCAATTTAGTATTGGAGGGCGGCGTGGAGGGTAAAAATCGTAGATGGAGACCAAGAGATGAACACACTAAACAGGTTCAGAAGGATGTAGGTTGCAGTAGGTACTGGGAGATGAAGAAGCCTGCACAGAAGCTTGCATAGAGAGCTGCATCAAACCAGTCTCTGGACTGAAGACCACAATAACAACAACAGTAATGTGGAAACTATATGCATAAACAAGCTATATATAAGTACTATAATATTCTACAATACATGTTGCTTGGTCACATCCAAACATTTTATTTGTGTTTATTTAATCATCATTACAATACTTGTTTTTAACTGAATTTTTTAGCACTGAGTATGGAGACATGTACATGAATGTAAGCCACCTGAAGAAGGGCACAAGCTCGAAATCGGTCATATTTAAATAAAATCACCTTCTATTGTGGCTGGTAAGGGCTATTTTATATATCCCTTAATACCCTCTTTATTTTGCGGATGTTAGTCTCAACAAACCTACTGCTGCATAAAATAAAAAAGCACAGCTTCTAAAGTGAAGCGTGCTGTCGGTAACTAGATAACGTTCCCTCTTATTTTTCTTCAACGTGTAGAGTGCAATTCCTGTATGCGAACTCTTTCACCTCCAGATTCTCTATATTATCTTTGACAGCAAACAGCTATGAACTTCGTTCAAGGAATCCGCAGTTATCAGAACCAAGCACTTACAAGAACCACCAGTGTCATGTGTGATTGGTGACAGCGAGTTACGTAAACGATCGGGAACACCGATGGAAACTTGTATGTGCGATCGTTCAGAGTGATGAGTAAGCACGCAGCGGTACTCTGAAGGACTGAGAGAGTGCGGAGGAGATTATGCCGCGGCCTTGCAGAAGTAAGCTGCATAGTTCAGCGAAGAGGGTTTCGGTCTGTTTCGTTTGCGTTGTACGACGACATTGTAAGAGTGGAAACGGGATGGAACACACGAGCCAGAAACGGCCTGGGAGACCCTGACAGATAGACCGAATAATTCATTGGGAGATCGTCGCTGTGCGGTATCAGGAAGACGAGTTGTCATTGGCTAGCTAAATTCTATTCGTACGACGACTTGCACCTCTGAATCTGTGTTCACGTCCCTCTTACCTCCTCTTCTGTTAACAGCTCAACATATACGGCATCTATGTGTACAGGGATCGGTGGCTGCTATATTATGACCGTTCTGGTCTGCGCCAGATATCTTCCATGTGTGATCTTGCTTGAGGTACTAAGACAGCATTTAAATAGCACTTCAACTTTTACGTTTTCACGTAATTAACAGTTGTGTCGGCGACCGTCTCTATAGCGATTTTACCTGGTCTCGTTTTAAATCTCTGTAACGACTGTTGCATGGTGGCATGCTATTTTATATAGGAACCAGCGACGCTCCCCTGATTCGCACGAACGGACGACTTGTCTGACGTAGCAGGAAATAAATTGTATACACAAAACCTTCCTCTTTCATCAGTCTGTCTCTTAGTGAATATCGTATCAAAATCTCTTCAACAGTTTCTGAGATTAGCCTTCACATACAGAGAGAAAAAGGCGGCGGGAGACTTTAATTCATAGAATGTATAGATATTGCTACTGACAAGGGAATTGTCCAGTCCGACATGTAGAAATCTACTCTGAAATTTTCCGCACAGGAAGCATACACCAAAAGAAATGCACTACCAAAATTTTAAGCATTCGCAGCCGTGACATCAGAACATAGCGCGAAGTGCAAAGTGCACACGCATGAATCTTAAGCACTTAAACTAGACCGAACATGTCTCATATCATAATTTTTTTGAGTGACGTGCAGTTCATATCGACTGAATTGGCAGATGCATTTGTTACATAACTGACTGGCAGAGACGTTGCATTACAGACGACATCCATCAGTAGAGTCTTTAATTTGTTGACATTAAGTATTTTACAACAATTTATGTAGCACAGCTCTTATGATAATTTTTGAAAATGATTAATTTACTGACATTCTTTTTTTTTGGCCATCAGTCTACTGACTGGTTTGATGCGGCCCGCCACGAATTCCTTTCCTGTGCTAACCTCTTCATCTCAGAGTACTGACATTCTAACAGTTCCTTTTCTATTCCGTCTAATCGTCAAAACTGCAAAGTCTCTCTTGGATGACGAAAACAAATATTTTCTTTGCACCGAGCACACCTGACAAAATATTAATGCATTCGCCTCTTCACAGTTCTTAGTAATCCTATTGTTACAGAACTGGAATGGAGAAAGAAATGGTTGTAACCGTTGTTCAGAATATTGTGTTGCATACCATATACAATTGATCAAATTCGTAAAATGTGATGATACTAATGATACTAATTGACAATGAAGAAATGACTGAAGTTAAAAATACTGTTCCGCCACTAAGCCTGAAATGACAGCGCACTATCGGAAATTATATTGTCCGACATTTTTCTGCAAAAAATTTTGGGGGAGGTTGAATCAGACTAGTAGTTCTCTGCGGAATCTGAATTATGTTAAAATTCTTTTTTCATCGTCCTCCTAGAGACGAATGTGTCGTTTTGTCCCTGCCAAGAGTCCAACAAAAAGAGTGAACTATTTTCTGCAAATGGTAAGAAGACGTTTCGGATGTAAAACTCAAAATTATTCTGTCTCATGTTTCCAAGTTTTGTTACGTAGATTACAAGATTTTTGCAAGTAAACAGTCTTTTTCTTTAAATTTTTGTCCTGATTTGCCTTGATGTTACTGAAGACAGGTATGAAAAAGCGGAGTTAGTTACTCTCCGATACTTACCACTGGCATTCTTGTATATAAATGTGTCACAGCATTCCTCGACTTCACAAGCGACTCTGTCCTTTTTGTGCGGTTTACATGCAGTTCTTCCACGAAACACGCCTGGCTTTACACATAGCATTTTAGGGGGAACAAGAAGCTTCGTTTTTACATCAGCTATAAATTTCTCTGTAGTATGACCTATTAATGACATCTCCACACATTTACTTGAGACAAACTTCCTTTCCGTATAATTTACCAGGCTGAAGAAGCTTGAAAATCGGTGATGTTCAACTCAATTGCAATTCAGAGCGCTCCGTGTCGTAGATTCCCTCTGTAACAATTCACATGCACTAATCGTTGGAACAACTTTTCTTTCACACATTTATTTCATTTTGGTGCGTATTTCGTACCTCGTGTCAATCTTTCTTCCATTTATAGAGTTGATGTACAGATTTTACGAAACGAAACCAGCTTTTCTCACTGCTTACGTTTAAGTGTTTTCTCCCTCTCTTACGCAACCAAAATATTTACAGTCTTTTCTTTCTTACAGGTATTACTGCACATTTTTCCTTTGGGCTTGGGAGGTAGTCTACTTCTGTCCTGGACTTTAATTTGCACAACATTTATCGTTCGAGCTACTATTCACGGAATCATCCAAGTTATTCCTGTTTCTTCTAGTACTCATATTTCCACAATTTCTAACAAAGTGTCAGCATCATTCGAAAGTATGTCCAAGATACTAAATAAATAACTAATAAATAAAGCATTTTTAAGCTTTCGGGAATCGGAGGTGATTTCGTTTGCACATGACGTTCTTTATATTTCATCTTTACAAGGCAAAAAACGTTAACTGGATTCCACATTGCTGTGAAACTCTGGAACCTACCCAAAGACAGATAGTAGCAATCACTACTAATTATTATGGATACTAAACGATCTGCAAATTCGAGCGAATAGTAACTGTGAACAACTGTGTAAGTGAAATATCAACGGCAACTGAAACACGTTTTACAAATTACAATCGCGTTGTGCCCTGTTATTTGTATACCGATGTGCCGTCAACGAAGGACACGTCCCCGCTGTCTACTACAGCTAGGACAGACGTGTACATTTCTCAAGCCTCCTGCCGAACTACGAATTTGACCGTTTTCAAAACTTAAAAAAACTGCCGTCTGTCTTAGCAACTCAATTTTTGACGTTGTGTTTCTTTCAGTGTATTCTTCCCGAATAAAAAATATTAAGGCTGTTTTCGACGCGTCGGATTGTACTTTTCCATTGTGAGTTTAATTGAACTTACATGATGGTTTCTGTAGCCATCTTGACAGAAGTTGTTCTATAAAATGAGATTTTGTTCATTTCCTTACAGCATGAAACGTTTTACTTGATTAATGTAACACGGTCTGAGAAACGTTCACATTTCTCTAGTGTGTCCATAATCTGTCTACTCAGCTACTACTCCCAAAATTAAATCCCTCGATTGTGCCTGATTTGAGATAATTCAACTAGCAAACGGACACTAATTCGCATATTTATAAACCGCCTTGCTGCACTGCTTGACTGGCATGCTCGCTTTTCCCACCAGACTGACTCTCTGACTATAAGCAACGACTGATACCTCCAACCATAATCGCTATGGCGTTTGTGGAGTCACTTCGTGTCAGCCCACAGCAGGAAGAAAACAAAGTCCGCTAGCAAAATAGTAAGTGGCAGATCGTTTAGTTTGCAGTAGCTGGGAGAACTGCTTTTTTTCAAGTATTACTGATTTCCACTTCTGTGAGCATCAGTAAGAGAACTGTACCAATAACAGTTTATACTGACGTTCTTATTTTATTTTCACATAGTAACAAACAGCCCGTCAGAGGTCAGAGACATCTGGTTAGTAGAAACAGTATGACTTACTTTTGTTGATATTCAACATTTTTATGTTGCTACTCATGCAGTGTTGATAAACTATGCGACATTATTTTGCTATTGTTCCTTCCGCTGCTAATTGCTTGATTTTAAACGCAATTTTTGTTGTAGTGTGTGTCTGCTGTAGACAATAAATCCATGTGGGAGGACGTACCGCTGTTCACGTTAGGATAATGGCAAGGCGCAAAGAGAGGCTTTCTGCATCAAGAGCTCCTATGCAGAGGGGTGCTTGTCTGTCTCTGCACTCCTACGTTGAGGGGAACTTTCCCCTGCCGCCTTTGCTGAGAATCACAACTAAACACGGTTTACGCTGTGGGAGCGAATTTAAATGAGTGTTTATAAATATAACATTTCTAAATATTACGTCGGAAAGAAATAGAGACTTAATCGTAACAGCGCGAGGGAGAAAGCAAACCATTTATGACCGTAAAGAAGTGGATTTAAACATTTGTCTCTGAGAAGAGTATTAAAGAACACGAGACAGTTTACATCCATTACAGTTGTGGTACTTCTGCTCTGAATACAAAAAAATGTCAACGGATTGATGCTTTCTGTTCGATTTTAATAACCATCAACATCACACATAATACTCTACAATCGCACGTTGCGAAACTGGAAATCTCTAGCTGTAAATGCATGTTTCGATTAAGTATATCCTCCCATTCACGCGATCGTCAGCTACGGGAGCTACGACATAAGGTATTTCAAAATTCGGAACACGAAAAGTAAGCGTACCACTCCGTATGTATTTGTTCTACACGTTTATTTTGACAAGTTAAAGTATCCTGTAAATGTAATATAACTGAAAGTAAACAAAAGAACGAAAATAAAATTTGTGAAGCTCACAAGGCAGCTTTTTAAAGAAGATAAATTGTAATATAATGCATTAGGCGCTCTTGTGTAGAAATGTGTCAACGGAAACGAGGCTGCGACAATAAGTGACAGATTCAAACTAAATTTTAAGAACGTGGGAAGTATCAGGACCTCTGCAAACAACCACTTGGAAAGATTAAGACGACTGTTATGCAGTCTGGAACTGTGAACCATTCGCATCTAATCGTATTACGAATAAGACTTAGGAAGATAGGTGATGAAGTGAATATTGCGTACAAATTATTTCGCATCATTTTACAATCACGAAAATTATTCTTACACCGCCCCTGAGAAAAGCGAGTGTTCATGTTAGCAAGTAGATTACTTCGGGAATATCGTGTATTTTTTTAAACATCTCCCCCACACTATTCATGATACATCTAAACTAAAAGGATTTTTGTACTACACTGATAATGAAAATGTGTGATAACATGTCAAGAAATTTTGGGTAGCCATTACAGCTTTGACGGAGGTAAAAAGGAAGGAATATTGCAGCTTATCGTCTTACCGGGATAGAGCACTAACTCGTCTGGAGAAGAACGAGAGTAGAAACCAGACTGGGCCTTCTCGTGAGTGGACAGGGGAGCCGGACGAGGATTTGTACGGCATTGTTCCCCAATACGTGTCTGCTGAAACTAGCCTCGCTTAATAATCTGGAAGGAATGTAAATCACTCTACGCTGATTGCAATCAGGCGGCGAAGATAAAAGTGTGCCTGCTGAAGGAGTTCACTTAAGATTCTACAGTTCCTTCAATTGGCTTGAAAGTGTTTGCAACGAGTCTGCGGTTTTGGCTTTGAATACCATCGTTAAAGTTGTCTCTCAAAGGGTCCTCAGACTACGGAGGTGAGTGGAAAATCACAGTTCGAAGTTCTACAGCGGTGGAATTAGAGGGTGATTCTGCAGGAAAGAAAGGAGAATGTAAATCGCTTGCAAACACGTAACGAAAAATACTTCTACTTTATAACCGTACAAAACACAAAGGCCGCTTATGTGGTCATAAAATACTAAACTGAGATTTATGACTATTAACTATAAAACATTAAGCGTCCTCATGAAGAAACATTTTTCGGATTTAAACAGCAAGGGAACAGAACTTGGCGAAAATGAAATTTAGTTACAAGTGTCAGTGGTCTTGAGTTTCTTTTCATTCAAACTGCAGACAGGCACACCGTGTGTAACATACTGGCAAACGTAAGTGGACAGATAATAAACACCAAAGAGAAATTGGTCTGAAATGTGGACGTGGATAAACAGTCAGGTATAGATGCTCCTTTCCCCGATGTTGATGAGTTTGAAATTTTACGAGCACGTTACTTGACAAATTCTAAGGACAAAATAAAAGCGAAATATACATGGGAGTGTTGTGCGTGTATTGGGAACATTGCACACATCTAGTAACTCCTCAGGGTGGTGTATTCCCTGGAGTTGGTGATGTGTACCTCAGCATGAGGAAGGTGGCTTCAGTTCCAACCCCACCTAATGGCACAGGAACAGTTTCGAATAATTGATTGATTCATTTGAAAACCTTGGCATAAGGCTGAAATATTTTTCAAAATTCTCGATGGGCAATATTCCACATTTTCCATAGACAAATGAAATGTAGAGCGCTAAAGAATGGATATCTAAACAAATAAGAAATGCAGTATGACGTAGTCTGTTAGAAGGGGAGTAATGATGGAGTTAAGGAACCACTGCAATGTACATCTAGATCTACATCGATACTCCGCAATCCACCTTATGGCACACGGCGCTAAAACTTTGGTAAAGTTGAACAGTGTCCTTAGTAACGAAGCACTAACGTCAATAAAGCAAGCGGGAGGTTATTCCATGACAATGTACACCTCCATGCTGCGGCTTTTGTATGTAGAAAAAATACTCGTGAAAATCGGTTTGGAAACGTTCCTATCTAAACTCTGCCACACTGCACCATCGAACATTCTCTTGTCTGGTCCAATGAAGCAATTCGTCAGAAGACGAGTAATGGTGCAGTTCAGTCTCCTGACTCATTTGATGCGGCCTGCCACGAATTCTTATCCTGTGCCAACCTCTTCATCTCAGAGTTGCACTTGCGACTTACGTCCTCAATCATTTGCTGGCTGTATTTCAGCCTCTGTTTCCTCTACTGTTTTTACCTCTATACATCCCTCTAGTACCATGGAAGCTATTCCCTGATGCCTTAACAGATGTCCTACCGCCCAGTCTCTTCTTCTTGTCAGTGTTTTCCGTATCTTCCTCCCCTCTTGTTCGGGTTTTCCCGCAGTCCATGTCTTACTGCCATACAATGTTGTGCTCCTAATGTACGTTACGAGAAACCTATTTCTCAAAATAAGACCTGCGTTTGATACTAGTAGAGCACTCTTGGCCAGGAATGCTAATTTGCCAGTGCCAGTCTGCTTTTTATCTCTTCCTTGCTCCGTTTGTCAGGGTAAGTTTGCTGTTCAAAAATGTTCAAATGTGTGTCCTGTGGGACTTAACTGTTAAGGTAATCAGTCCCTAACCTTACACATTACTTAACCTAAATTATCCTAAGGACAAATACACACACCTATGCCCGAGGGAGGACTCGAACATCCGGCGGGACCAGCCGCACAGTCCATGACTGCAGCGCCTGAGACCGCTCGGCTAATCCCGAGAGGCTAAGTTTGCTGGCTAGGTACCAGATTACTTAACTTCGTTTACTTTGTGACCCCCAATTCTGATGTTAAGTTTCTCACTATTTTCATTTCTGCTACTTATCATTACTTTCATTTTTCTTGGATTTACTCACAGTGCATATTCTATACTCGTTAGACTGTTCATTTCGTTCAAGACATACTGTAATTCTTCTTGTCTTTCACTGATACAGCAATGTCGTCAGCGATTCTTAGCGTTGATATCCTTTCACCGTGAGTTTTAATCCCACTCTTGAACTTTTCTTTTATTTCCATCATTTCTTTTTCGATGTACAGACAGAACAGTAGCGACGAAAGACTACATTCCTTGCCTTATCCCCTTTTTGATCCGACAACTTTGTTCTTTTGTGTTCCAGCCTTATTGTTCCCTCTTTGTTTTTGTAAATATCGCATATTGTCCGTCTTTCCCTATAGCTCACCCTCTTTTTCCTCAGAATTTCGAACATCTTGCACTATTTCACATTGCGAACCCTTTTTCCACGTCGACAAATCCAATGAATGTGTCTCGATTTCTCTTCAGTTTTACTTTCACTGTCAACCTCAACGTCATAATTGTTTCTCTGGTGCCTTTACCTTTCCTAAAGTGAAACTTATCGTCATGTAACAGATCCTCAGTTTCCGTTTCTATTCTTCCATTTATTGTTCTTGTCAGCAACTTAGATGCGTGAGCTGTTAAGCTGATCGTGCGATAATCCTCACACTTGTCGGCTCTTGCTATCTTCAAAATTGTGTGGATGACTTCTATATTTGCTGTAAACAAACTTCTATGAGAAGGGTAGTTTGGAACTGGTACCACGATGAAATCAATGTATTAACGAACTTGGCGAGAGTGTAGAAGAATACCTTCTAGATATAGCCCCATACCTTACAATTTATTTTCCCCAACCCAAAAAGCTAGTAAAACATCACCTCGATTTCTGATTGATCTACCATAATAATAATTACAGAGTGTTAAATTTACTAAAACATTTTTATTCTAAATGACCTAGTTCCACCTGAAAATTAATTTAGTTAGCCTTCTGTGTTATAATAACGTGCATTCAGTTATAAGGTAACCAAGTACAGCTTAATTTACTTTTCTATGTTTTCTGATTCTCAGCTGTTACTAAGCATTATTCCTTACTTTGAATGGGAATAGAATACAGAATACAAAATAATCTTCAATAATTATTGAATAACATATGTATTTCAAATATGATGTGAAAAAAGACGAAAAAACGAGAAATTCAAGAAGTGGAGGAAATTTCTGTTGTCTTTTGCTGAGGTCTAATATCTCGTTAAACAACGTCAACATGGCCATCTATTAACTGGTAGAGCCGCGCGGGATTAGCCGTGCGGTCTCAGGCGCTGCAGTCATGGGTTGTGCGGCTGGTTCGAGTCCTCCCTTGGGCATGGGTGTATGTGCTTGTCCTTAGGATAATTTAAGTTAAGTATTGTCTAAACATAGGGACTGATGTCCTTAGCAGTTAAGTTCCGTAGGATTTCACACACATTATTATAAACTGGTAGTACTTAGAAAATGTCTGACAATGAGAGAGAAGGGAGCAAGTAGGGCCTTATCATACGGTATCCATGTACAGAAGCGGAGAGAATTTTTTCACTTTACCACACGTGTTTCTCCACTTGTTTGAAATTGAGATTTCATAGAGAGCCTCACCCGTGTACTTTTGCATTGTTACCTGTTATTTTTAGTTAACCAGGGTGATCGTATTGGTTTGGGAATTGTAGATCGTTAACATTGTAGTGTAAATTTTTAAAATTTGTATTATGGGAAAAGTTTGACACCTGTCGCTTTATTCACCAAAGCATGCTTCCTAAATGCAAGAAGATACCGACACTTACTGGAAGAAGTTTCAAAGATGCGCAGATATTCCGCTTCTCTTTCGTGGGACAAACTTTGCGTACACTTGTTCAGTACAAGCTGAAGGCTTGCGATTGTTTCTCTGGCGCCTTTACCTTTCCTCAAGTGCAAGCTATCTAGTCAGATGAGTAATATTCCTCAATTTCTCCAAAAAGTTCTTGGTTCCACTTCTGAACAAAAAGTAACGATCGGAGAAGAATTTATTTGCAGCCCTCCTAAAAAAGAAAAAAATAATAATAAGAAACAAAAAATAATGCCCTTGGCATTCGTTCTGAGTGGCATACAAAAAATGCAAAAATCTAATACCCGAAAGTGTCAGACTACTTTTTGGACTAGTGTGTTAATGCTGTTCCCCATTGAACTAACTTTATGCTTAATTTGTAGATTACGTCTGTTGACAAAATAATACTTTGTAGAAGAGGTCATGTGACGAAAGCCTCCCGTCGGGTAAACCGTTCGCCTGGTGCAAGTCTTTCGATTTGACGCCACGTCGGCGACTTGCACGTCGATGAGGATGAAATGATGATGATTAGGACAACAAAACACCCAATCCCTGAGCGGAGAAAATCTCCGAACCCGGGCCCGAAGGATTGAGGATTGACACACTGTCACGCTGACTACTCAGCTACCGGGGGCGGACTGCAGAAGAGGTAAATAATCCGAACAGAATCTTTTTCCTAAACATCAACAAAAATATCTTGTATATGTAAGCGGAGGCACTGAGAAACAGGTTTCAAATGACTTACTGGCTTTACGGTCTTTATATCTGTCGATGTGGTACTCTCGAAGCTGTTACTTCTGGTTTTTTTTCTCCATAGTGTAGCAAATAACGCACTATAAGAAGGCTTTCTGGTGACCGATTTCCGTGTCCTGACAACATTAAGATGCTTCACTCCTATTAAGATGATGACATGCGGTCCGCGGACGATGTTCTGAACAAATTACCAAATTTCTCTCTCAATCCGTAGGACATGATTTCGTCATAAACTATCCGCTTAATGCCCCTGATTACACTCATTACAAAGAAGGCGCCACTTTTAAGTCTGACGTACGTGAGGCCACTTACCGAGAAAAGAGAAGGGCCAGAAATTGCTAATGATATCTCTTCAGTACCCTATTCCATAATAGACCATAACTAATACTTTATAAATAGATTGCAGATGCCCCAACAACGAGCAGGCTGGTGTCACAACAGAAAGCGTTCAATCGCGCTGACAAACGAACACAGTAATTATAAACAAAAAAAGCAGAAAGATACCACGTGAATCTTTCCTTGGACTTAAGATAACTGGCGTTAAATTACGCACTTATCTGCAAAGAATTAAATTTAAGCACGGCGACCGCAAAATATTACCAGTATGCATCGCGCACCTGGTTTTTCAGTTTTAAGCTAGCGTAGTTCCTCGATTCCGGCTCTGAAGAGTAATTTGTTGTCACTTGTCCATCTTATAGCTGGTTCGAGCAAAACTACGCTTTGGTTTGGATCCATACTGTACTAACCAGAAGGAAGCAGACAGTTGATGGAGGTCAACAGTTGGTACTCCTGGAAATGTCTAATCATTACGTTCACGGGGGGAGTCTGGGAAAATGATTCTTTGTTAGGGAGCACTACGACCAGTCAATAAGTGTTCTCTTCACACAGAAGCAGTCGCTATGTTCATACGAGGGGGGTTTTATACGTCTGGTAAAAAGCAGGAAAAAAAGTTTGTTTCGTAAGCAACTCACCTTGCTTCTGGACATAGTCTCCTTTGAAGAATTTACGCTTGGTCCAGCGATTCTCCAGCTTTCTCATCCCATCGAAAAAATAGGTTTTGTTAAACTCTGCAAAATACTCGTTAACTGAAACTATCACTTCCTCATTTGATCACAATTTCTTCCCTGTAAGCCAAAGCTTCAAGGTACAGAACAGGAAGAAGCCACTAGAGGTTACGTCTGGTGAATAGGGTGGCTGAGAAACCATTTTAAAGCCCAGTTCATGCACTTTAGCCAATGTTATCGCAGCTGTGTGATCACCCTGGAGAAAGAATACTTTTTTGAGTGCCAACCCCTACAGTTGAAAATGTTTATTAACAGTACGAAACTCGGTTTGCCTTACTTCCAATCGTAATTGACATATTGAACAATTCATACGACGGTCAACAATGACCCGTACACTGTAGTAGTTGAACTCCTTTGTAAGATACTTGGAACAATCAAGCTTACCAACAACGAAGGAGCAATAAAAATGTTCTATTCCTCAACAGAAATTTAGCGGACTTAGCAGACTATCCTCGTATTTATGATGTTGGAGCCAAATACTGAAACGGGGAGCAAAAAGTCTCTCAAGTCTACTATTTCTGCCTAAAGCTCATCATTTTACATTTTTCCTACAGGAAACTGAACTGATTCAGCTGCTTGAACTCTCCTCTTGTTTGCACTAGTGAAAACCTTGCAGTTGGCGTCCTGCACTGTAGCTCGTTGAGGTAACATGCCTAAGAACTGTGCCATGCTGATCGATGACCGACCAACAGGCAGCTACAAAACACGTACATACACTATGTGATCAAAAGTATCCGGACACACGGTTGAAAATTCAATATGGTTTTGGCTCACCCTTAGCCTTGATGACAGCTTCCACTCTCACAGGCATACGTTCAATCAGTTGCTAGAAGGCTTCTCGGGGAATGGGAGCCCGCTCTTCAAGGATTCACGGAGTGCTCCACTGAACAGAGGTATCGATGTCAGTCGGTGGGGCCTGGCACAAAGTCAGCATTCCAAAACATCCCAAAGGTGTTCTATAGGATTCAGGTCATGGCTCTGTGCAGTCCAGTCCATAACGGATGGTACTGTCGTGTAACCACTTCGGCAGAAGTAGTGCATTATGAACAGGTTCTCGATCGTGTTGAAAGATGCAGTCGCCATCCCCGAATTGCTCTTCAACAGTGGGAAGCAAGAACGTGCTTAAAACAGCAGTGTACGCCTGTGCAGTGATAGTACTCCGCAAAACAACAAGGGGTGCAAGCCCCCTTCCATGAAAAACACGACCACACCATAACACCACCAACTCACAATTTTACTGTTGGCACTACACATGCTGGTAGATTATGTTCACCGGGCATTCACCATACACACACCCTGCTATCGGATCGCCACATTGTGTACCGTGATTCGTCACTCCACACAACATTTTTCCACTGTTCAATCGTCCAGTATTTACGCTCCTTACACCAAGTGAGGCATCGTTTGGCATTTACCGGCGTGACGTGTGGCTTACGAGCAGTCGCTCGATCATGAAATCTAATTATCTCACCTCCCGCCTAACTGTCATAGTCCTTTCAGTGGATCCTGATGCAGTTTGGAATTCCTGTGTGATGGTCTGGATATATGTCCGCCTATTACACGTTACGACCCTCTTCAACGGTCGGCGGTCTCCTTCAGTCAACATACGCTTTTTACACTTCACTATCACGTCGGAAACAGTGGACCTAGGAATGTTCAGGAGTGTGGAAATCTCGCTACAGATGTATTACACAAGTTACACCCAATCACCTGATCACGATCGAAGTCCATCGAGTTCCGCGGGTGTCCCATTCTGCTCTCTCACTGAGGTCGCTGATATGGAGTACCTGGCAATAGGTGGCTGCATAACGCACCTAATATGAAAAAGTATTTATTGGGGTGTCCGGATACTTTTGATCACATAGTGTATATTGGGGGGAATACATTATTTTTATTTCATCACTATTTCAGAAGTGCTCAGCAGTACTGAAATCTTGTGGCTCCCGTGGTTCTGACACTGTGGAGTGATGCACCTTGCAATTCCACAGCCGAGTGAACAAAGAGCTGTGTTCAGTCTGTGAGTTTCGATAAGCTAAATACAGATAACTACACTTGCGTATGTAACTACATCTTCAGCTGCACTGCGCGATGTATCCTACGAGGCGTTGCGGAAAGTGCTTTGTGTACCATTATTATCCTCCATTTCCCCCGTCCTCCCCCCCCCCCCCCCCCAATACCCCACCTCAATCTTTCCTCTTCCATTCGTGAATGATGCGCTAGAGAAATATACTGCTGGTAAGCGTCTGTAAAATCTCGGATCTTTCTGATTTTACAGTCATGGTCATTTCGTAATTAACACGCGGCCGGAATCTTTTGGAACGAACGCTCGGTTATTATAGCAGTGAACCTTTCCACGACGCACGAAACGTCTCTTGAAAAGTATGCCTTTTGGATCCTATTACCCATTAACGTTCGAGTTCCCAACTCCTGTGTCAGACTCCTGTCTTTGAGCACGGTTTGCAGCCATTGCGGACACAGTCCCAACAAGTGTGGCACAGTTTGTTGCCTCAGATGTACACTACTGGCCATTAAAATTGCTACACCACGAAGATGACGTGCTACAGACGCGATATTTAACCGACGGGAAGAAGATGCTGTGATATGCAAATGATTAGCTTTTCAGAGCATTCACACAAGGTTGAGCCGGTGGCAACACCTACAACGTGCTGACATGAGGAAAGTTTCCAACCGATTTCTCATACACAAACAGCAATTGAACGGCGTTGCCTGGTGAAACGTTGTTTTGATGCCCCGTGTAAGGTGGAGAAATGCGTACCATCACGTTTCCGACTTTGATAAAGGTCGGATTGTAGCCTATCGCGCCGGCCGCGGTGGTCTCGCGGTTCTAGGCGCGCAGTCCGGAACCGTGCGACTGCTACGGTCGCAGGTTCGAATCCTGCCTCGGGCATGGATGTGTGTGATGTCCTTAGGTTGGTTAGGTTTAAGTAGTTCTAAGTTCTAGGGGACTAATGACCAGATCAGTTGAGTCGCATAGTGCTCAGAGCCATTTGAACCTTATTTTTTTTTTTTTTTTTGGTAGCCTATCGCGATTGTGGTTTATCGTATCACGACATTGCTGCTCGCGTTGGTAGTGATCCAATGACTGTTAGCAGAATATGGAATCGGTGGGTTAAGGAGGGTAATACGGAACGCCGTGCTGGATCCCAATGGCCTCGTGTCACTAGCAGTCGAGATGTCAGGCAACTTATCCGCATGGCTGTAACAGATCGTGCAGCCACGTCTCGATCCCTGAGTCAACAGATGGGGACGTTTGCAAGGCAACAACCATCTGCACGAACAGTTCGACGACGTTAGCAGCAGCATGGACTATCAGCTCGGAGACCATGGCTGCGGTTACCCTTGACGCTGCGTCACAGACAGGAGCGCCTGCGATGGTGTACTCAACGACGAACCTGGGTGCACGAATGGCAAAACGCCATTTTTTCGGATGAATCCAGGTTCTGTTTACAGCATCATTATGGTCGCATCCGTGATTGGCGACATCGCGGTGAACGCACATAGGAAGCGTGTATTCGTCATCGCCATACTGGCGTATCACCCTGCGTGGTGGTATGGGGTGCCTTTGGTTACACGTCTCGGTCACATTGACGGCACTTTGAACAGTGGACGTTACATTTCAGTTGTGTTACGACCCGTGGCTCTGCACTTCATTCGATCCCTGCGAAACCCTACATTTCAGCAGGATAATGCACGACCGCATGTTGCAGGTCCGGTATGGGCCTTTCTGGATACAGAAAATGTTCGTCTGCTGCCCTGGCCAGTACATTCTCGAGATCTCTCACCAACTGAAAACGTCTGGTCAATGGTGGCCAAGCAACTGGCTCGTCACAGTACGCCAGTCACTACTCTTGATGAACTGTGGTATCGTGTTGAAGCTGCATGGGCAGTTGTACCTATACACACCATCCTAGCTCTGTTTGACTGAATGCGCAGGGGTATCAAGGCCGTTATTACGGCCAGAGGTGGTCATTCGGGGTACTGATTTCTCAGGATCTATACACCCAAATTGCGTGAAAATGTAATCGCATGTCAGTTCTAGTATAATATATTTGTCCAATGAATACCCGTTTATCATCTGCATTTCTTCTTGGTGTAGCAATTTTAATGGTCAGTAGTGTACTTTAAACAAAGTGGAGTTTATGATTCTGTGGCGTACAGGGACAATCGTGAAGTCATCGCCAATATTTACCTTCTGCCCACAGACCCGTGACACCACCACTGTTCGCCATGCAGTAACAGACCACAAACGAGGGACTTTTTGCGACGGGCCTCGGATATTTCCAATGGATGCAGGAAAACCTGCGAGCATGCCTGTCCGTTAGTGGAGACCCGACCTTCAAGCCGTTACCAGCAGATCGCACAAAAGAGTTGCTTTCTGCTACGGGCCACATTCAGGAAATGCGAGAGTTTTCCTGTGGTTTTCAGGCGACAGGATGTTTTAGTTGCTTCAGGCGTGGTGAAAGAATGGACCAGTGACCGGATAAAAACTCATTACTGTACTGCGGATGATCATATTTGTGAAAATCGACCCATTAACGTTGCATGAGCAAAAATGAAAAAGGGTAGGGCGTACAAGGACATGACTGAAACATTTATAGACTGTATTGCAACTGTGGGCCAGAGTGCAATGAAAATTATGTTACAAAATTTGAAATAACGTTCCTTAAAAAAGCTCAAAAAGATGCAGGACTCTGAAAGAAATGAAAAATGTGGTGATGAATTGTATAAACCAACATTATGGTGAATTGTTTGTACTATGCTGTTACCGTACTACCCATAACCGTATTATTCTTTTATTTTAAAAAAATTAGAGGTAATGTACTTTACCAATGACCAAAGATCAATAACGTTTTCTTCCTCCCATATGGAAGCCTCGCTATTCTCAGAAGAGTGCTCACGATTCTGAATCAGATTCATTTGGCTGGAACTGGCCTCTCGCTCTGGACAAAGCTGAGAAACTAGATCCGAGAGGCGGGTCCAGCACGTTGGTGGAAAACGACGGATGTGAGAGTGGCAATCCTGATCAATTGAAAATTTCCTTGTAACTGACCCGCGGTTCTGGCTCATCGTAGAAATCCTCTCGTGTGTAGCCAGCTATTTTATAGTGAAGACGAATCAGTCAATTCAGCGTATCGGATCCCATCGGCATCAGGGGTTGCCGGGGGCATCATGGGTGTCACATCCCTAGTCCAGAAGCGCATGGCAGCTACATGAAACGTGTCGACATGACTTCTGACTTTTTGCGAACAGTGGTCAGCTCCACGTGCACAGAACAACCATTGGGTTGTCCCATTGCTGCAAGTACATCCAAGCCAGCATCAGTCGCTCCACCTGTTGGGAGACTGGTGTGTATCTTCCTGAAATGTCTCGACAAGCACAAAGGATTGATACGCTGGTTACTGGCAGGTTCAGCTCTATGCAGGCAATAGAGACTCCCAATGAAGTAACTGTCAGGTTGGGAAAGAAAGTCCAGGATGTGATGCTGCTTTTGCCTGAGGGTCTCGTCTGAGATGTGTAGACGGCTCTCAGAATTGTTACAGAAAGCACTGGTGGCAGCCGGTTAACGCTGTCACGACCGATGAGGCTTACAGGTAGATTTAGGAAGTGGTGAGTATTGTTAGCTTCACTCGTGAGGTGGAAGCATAGTTTGCGTCTTACAGTCTTCTGATACGGAGTTGGATGGAATACTTAAACTAGAATCTGCAACATTCTGCAAATTTTTTTACCAGCACTACCTAGTACAGCGTTATAAGATACCTTTGAAGAGATCAGGTCACTACTGCACACAGGAAATTTTGAAAAGCTGATCTGCGTTTCATCAGTGTTCGTTTTATCAGCACGAGAAACTCACGATGATGCTTACGCGATTTCACATCTGCATTTACAAATACACTACGCAAGGCATTGTAACATACACAACGGAACTACTCCCGTGCCGGCCGGGGTGGCCGAGCGGTTCTGGGCGCTACAGTCTGGAACCACGCGATCGCTACGGTCGCGGATTCGAATCCTGCCTCGGGCATGGATGTGTGTGAAGTCCTTAGGTTCGTTAGGTTTAAGTAGTTCTAAGTTATAGGGGACTGATGACCTCAGAAGTTAAGTCCCATAGTGCTCAGAGCTATTTCGACCATTTTGGACTCCTCCCGTGAAAAGAATCCACAACAGTGGCGTTACGTGTCACGGAGAGGTACATTCCAACTAGAGTCAGGCAACACGTTACTTCCTTGCACGTACACCATGTAGAATCAGTATAATGGTAAATTCAGAAAGATTGGAACCTATACGAACGCTTATCAGCAGTACTTCGCTCGAACCAGTCTCGAGTGGAAATTGAAGGGTGAGGAGGAGTAGGTCTCCTACTGGCTTTCATACATACCGGATGGTGGTTAGTGTTGTGTAAATATAGATGTATAAAATTTTTGGAAGAGGTTATTGTTGCAGCTGTGCATGGCACATAATAGCAAAACTGGAAGAAGGAAGGAAGATAAGGATTTAATGTCCGGTCGAGGACGACGTCATTATAAATCGAAAAGATGCTCAGAGTGGGGAAAGATCCTTTACAAAAGAACCAGCGGTTTAAGAAAAACAATATGTTACCGATGGAGATTTGGGCATCTGTCACCCGCGATTCTACATAATTCGGTATCGAAACAGGTTAATAACAAGTTGCATGTAAGCTAGAAAGCTGAAACCTTATGATATGCAAATCTGCCACTGCAGTTTACTAAAAAAGTGTTACGTATAATACATCGGTGATAATCAAAGAATCAGATCGTATAAGTAAATAAACGTGTCTATCAAAGGAAATATCACTTACGTATCAAATGTCTAAATGAAAATCCTAAAGAATATACACACATCAGTAATAAAAATGAAAACGAAAGCTGCAGTGTCAAAGTCAATGGGACCAAGGATAAGCTTTCAACATGAAAATCTGGAGCAAACTGCCCCAAGAAATGTATTGTTATTTCATGAGAAATGTCAGGCTATAAAATAAAATTTAAGTTTATCATGATACCGAATGTGGTATACAGTTATGGAAAAGAAATAGGCAAAGGAAGAAATAATTAAAATAATTAACAATTTCTTAAAGCTTAAAGAGATAACATAAGTTTAAGTAAACAAACTGTACAGTAATTTTGTTTTTCATAAATACATCTAGACTGCACAATAAAATTTCCATTCTACAATCAGTGAAGTCGATAAGGAACATTAATGATGCGCCGACGACAGTCACAGTACTATTATTTCATGATTAGAAAAATTAAAATCAGTTGTTGAATCAACATAGTAGTGGCAACAGCGGACACCTACATTAGGGGGGAATAATTCCGGCTTCTGGTGTAGATCCGTAGTTTTACAAGGAGCCGTAAAGCCATTCACAATCGGAATTTGTTTATTTCAAAAAAAAATATACTTGACTTACAATATAAGTTCAAATATATGTCCGTCAATTAGATGAGTGTCATCTGGAATGTTGTACAGTACATTTAGTTAACTAATTAGTTATTTGTCGGAGGAGAAAACTTTGAATCGCTTCCGAATGAAACAGACGAATTAAAAAGTTGTATCGGAATCCATAACAAGTTTAATAAGTTAAATGGAAGATAGCATATAATCCACAGTAAACCGAGTGATACAATAAACGGCAATAAATACAACAAAGAATTCAGAGAAAATTAACGTTTTTACTGTTGCTCATACAATGTATGAAATCCGCTACTCTGAAATGTCTTTTTTTACTACTGTTAACTCCGTCTTGTGAGAGGGGAAAGAATGTTTCACGAAAAACACTGTAAGACTTTTACGTCAATATATCAAGTTTGAGAGTCGTAAAGCCATTCACAATCGGAATTTGTTTATTTCCAAAAAATATACCTGACTGTTACAATATAAGTTCAAATATACAGACAACGTGAAGAAAAAGAATCCCAATTTTAACATAGCCACTTGGAATGTGAGAACACTCCTTCAGTGTAGCAAGCTAGAAAACGTAAAACTTGAAATGGAACGACTGGAAATCGATATCCTAGGCATATCGGAGACGAGAGGGCCTCAACCAGGCGATTTCTGGTCTGGAGAATACAGAGTCATTCACACTGGAACTGACCAAGATAGAACAGGAATGGGAAGAGTTGGAATAGTTTTGAGGAAAAATTATAGGTCACGTGTCAAGGGATATGTGCAATATAGCTCTCGAATAATACTAGTCAAACTTGAAACTAAACGTAAGGACACTGATAGTACAAATATACATGCCAACATTCAAAGAAGAAGATGCAGTCATTGACGAAATATACGAAGAAATAAGTAATGCGATAATAAATGTTAATGGAGATGAAAACCTGATTGCCATGGGGGACTGGTACGCGATTGTGGGTGAAAAACCGGAGGAAGGAATTGTTGCCAAATATGGACTTGGAAGAAGAAATGAAAGAGGAGAACGACTTATCGAGTTCTGTTCGAGGCACCAATTAATTGCTGCAAACACACTTTTCCAACATCGCAAAGGAAGACGATACACATGGAAGGCCCCTGGAGACCTGAGGAGACAACAGATTGATTACATTCTAGTGAAAGCACGTTTTAGGAACCAGATAAAAGCTTGCAGGAGCTATGCATCTGCAGACATAGGCAGTGATCATAACTTGGTCCTGATGAAAAGTTCACTGAGATTCAAACGGTTGAAGAAGAAGCTAGTAAAATTTAAATGGGAACTAGAAACACTGAACACTGAGGGACTGGCAAAGCGCTATGCTCATGAAACAGGCAACCTAGCTAAAACTTTTCAACATGGTAGAGTAAATGAAGACTGGGATCAAATTAAATCTGGTATATAAAAAGCAGCAGAAAAGATAGTTGGAAGAACTGAACCTAAATACAAGAGGAAATGGATTATTGAGCTTACAGGAAACAGGAGATTATACAAAAATGCAACTGATGGACAAGGAAAATCTGAATACAGAACACGAGGGAATTTAATTAATAAAGAAGCTAGAAAAGCAAAAGAAAATTTTGTTCATTAAATGTGCAGGGAAGTGGAAGAAAATATGCAAAACGGAAGAACTGATTTAATTTACAGAACAGCAAATCAGTTTTGTAACAAACGTAAAACAACACTCTCAGGCACAATAGAAAATAAAGAGGAAAAAATGCTGTTTGATGAAGATATGGTGAAAAGATGGAATGAATACGTAGAGGAGTTGTATGCCCGGAACACCTCTTTCGGAGGAAGTAATAGGAAGAGAAGAGCAAGTAGACGAATATGACGAGGGACATGACATTCTGCACGAAGAATTTGACAGACCTCTAAGAGAACTATGGGGTAACAAAGCAATGGGTATTGATGACATCCCTGCAGAATTAATAAAGAATGCTTGTGACAGCGTGAAAATAATGCTCCTTAAACTTATTAGGTCCATCTATAACACAGAAGAGATACAGACAGACTTCCAGAAATGTATCATTGTTGCTATACCAAAGAAGGCAGCAGCTACAACATGTGAACCGTACCGAACTCTAAGCCTAATATCACATGCATCAAAAATTCTCATAAAAATAGCTCTGAAGATAATTGAAGAGAGGGTGGAGGATATGCTAAGTGAAGATTAGTTTGGTTTCAGAAGGCGATTGGGAACAAGGGAGGTGATTCTTGCACTTAGACTCCTTATCGAAAAGCAATTACAGAAAAATAAACCGACTTATATTGCAATTGTAGACATGGAAAAGGCATTTGATAACGTTATCTGGCACGAGATATTCAGAGTGCTGAGGAAAAGTGGAATAAAGTACAAAGACACCCGTGTGATACTCAGTTTCTATAAGAATGAGGTGTCAGTGATTAGTAACTGTCACCAGGAATAAGAAGCAAATATTAGAAAAGGGGTAAGACAAGGAAGGATGTACTCTCTCTCCTCTTATATGCAGTGCTTACATCCAGGAAGCTATAGACCAAGTTCGAGAAACTCCTGATGTGGGGATCAAAATTAATGCGCAGAAGATAAACATACTACGTGATGCAGATGATATGTCTATAGTCACGTAGACAAAAGAAGATCTAGAGGAAGTCCTCAGAACGACGGGAAAAACTCTATGCATTTAGTATGGAATGAGAATACACAAGAAAAAGACTAAAGTGATGGTATGCAGTACAGGAGCAGAATATGAACCTCTGAGAATGATAATTGGAAGAGAGGAGCTGGAAGTGATAGAGAAATTTACTTACCTGGGAAACAAAATCAGAAGAGATGGTAGAAGCCGGAAAGAAATTGCGACCAGAATACAAAAGGCCAAAATTGCATTTAATTGGAGAAGGAACTTACTCGCCGGTAACAACATCAGTCTGAAAATAATGAAACGTGTCATGAAAGGTTTCGGTTTGGAGTGTGGCCCTGTACGAATGTGAAACTTGGATAGTTGGAAGAGAAGAGAGAAGACGGCTAGAGGCCCTGGAGATGTGCTACAGAAGGATGATGAGGATCAGATGGAGAGACAAAGTAACAAATGAAGAGGTGCTTAGAACAGTACAGGAAACCAGATCTCTGTGGAGGCACATCGAAACAAGAAGATACAAATTTGTAGGGCACATCCTACGACACAACATAATCGGAACAATTGCAGAAGGAGCTACTGAGGGAAGGAATCGGCGGGGCCGACCAAGGATATCATACATGCAACAGATCATGAATGACGTTGGATGTAACACGTACGTGGAAATGAAGAGGAAGGCAGACAGACGAGAGGAATGGCGCTCTGCTGCAAACCAACCTCAGGGTTGAACACTAAAAGAAGAAGAAGATCAGGTATGCTACACTGAAATGAACGTCCTTCCGAGAGAACTGTTTAGGAGATAACCTTAAGAAAGCGAGCGAGGTATGTCGTATGCACGTACACACATACACATTCTTGCGCCTGAGCTTGCTCTTGGTATGTGGATGATCCCGCCGTAAACATGACATAAACTGCGCAACGAGACGAGAATTTTAATTCGAGTAAAGAATGCCGTTAACGCGAGCGCTGAGTTCTCGGCGTGTCAACATGTGCCATTTGTTGACTAACAGTCGGAATGTTTTAAAGCCGAAAGACTGGTCCAGTTGCGATGTTAGCGTGTAAACTATGGCCAACAGAAAAGGCGTGTGTAAATATCTTCTTGTACACAAGAAATATTCGACAGGGCACAATAAGTTTCTCTTTTGATAAAAGTTTGAAATTTTTTTTGTTTATTTCATGCCATCTCTGTCTGTTATTTCAACTGATGTCTTCAATTCATACTATAATAATAAGAAAACTCCCCACGTGTAGGCTTTCAGGCCCTCTATAACAACATAATGCATGATTAGAAAACTGAATTCTATGAAATCAAATGGCTCTCTGAAATTGTTCTTGTACGATAACAGCGAAAGAGTTTACAAACATACTTCGACATGGCAAGCAAACCAATAACAGGTGCAAGATCACTGAGTACTATTACGTCTGGTATTTATGCATGGGCAACGGGAATTTATCAGCAGGAGACATTTAACACCTGCTGAATGGTGCTTAGTTTGTCCGGTAAACAAGGGGCTGCTCAAGTGGAATATACTCCTAGAAAGAAGTAACAAACGTTGCAGTAAATGTGGTTTCATGCGTTAAGATACAGTTTGTCAGAAGAGAAAAATACTTCAGATATAATACGTGAAAAGTTACACGTTTCCTTACTGACAGAATATCTATGTTTTACGTCGAATGTATAATTGAAAAAATACTCCTGTGTAAATGAAAGACAGGGTACATATAACTGGATAACATATAAACTATGAGGAAGTAAGTAATAGTAATCTGACAATTGAATTGCCTGTCGTTTTTCACGCTTCTGTATCCAGTTGCCAATGAGATCGAAGGAGGCTTGTTGGCAACTGGTATCTGAAAAGCTTCGGAGGGTAGATATCGACTGACTGGTTCCACAAGAATGAATCTCATCATTTATCTTGTGTCGGGAAGCACCGAAGAACTTCTACGAGAGGAGCATTGGTGTTCTGATAACGATCCTGTGGGATATATTACCGCATTCCCAGCTTGTCGACGTGATAAACTGCGCCAACCTGTTCTGCTGATCTTAAGACAATTGACGGAGAAAAGCGGTCCTATCGACGTCAGTTTTTCTTGTTACAGAACTTCACACACAAAAAATGATGTATTTCTCGGAAAAGAATTGTCTTCCAGGAAACAGCAAGTGCTTTTAGAAGGAAGAAGAGGCTTATGGTGTATCCCAGTTTCAACAACTGTAGCGATGTTTATAATCATTATTACTGCAGACGGATGGAACAAGTAACGCTTACACAGTGGACATGTGATTCCTAATAAAGTTTTTTGTCAGCGTCTCTGAGTGTTTCTTGATGATCTATCTCTGTTAAACGCAGCACTTATATACGACCGGTGCTCACTAAGTAACGCAACACACTATTCTCTCGGTCAGTTTCGGTTGAAAAAATTTGCAATTTTCTGGGACATCGTGGAATATTCCCGCTTCAGTTCCTATAGTTTCACGAAGTACCGTAATGTGGCGGAGCTACATGTAGCCTTCAAAATGGCGTCTGTAACGGTAGCAGGGAGCTACCACAGAGTTATTTTGTCCAGAGAACCAGAGCATCGCAGATAACTATAGACGCGCGGAAAATGTCTACAGAGAACTGGCAGTGAACAAAACCACAGTGAGTCGTTGGGCCAGGCATGTGTCATCATGGCAACAATGTCACTCAAACCTGTCCGATCTCCGACGTGCCCGCAGGCCGCACACAGCTCTGACTCTGCAATATTGGAACACTCATTCGATACGATATTGCAATAGCTCTGTTATTCTGGTTACAACACAAAGTTCCTTTGAACATGCATGTGTGCCCAAAGGAACAGGCACTGCGGCGACTACAGCCGTTATGAAATACGTAAATGTATAGCAATCAATTGCGAATAATGAGAAACATCAGCTGTAGAATGGAATGACGACAGTGAAAATTCGTGCGGGACCGGGACTCGAACCCGGGGTTCCCGCTTATCGCAAGCGGTCCCCTTACCATTTGGATATCCGTGCAGGACTGACTGCCAGACCAAAACTTCCATATGTCGTCAACCATGCGTACATCCATTATTTTTGTATATTCCCGTACAGCTCAGACGTTGTATTTGAAATTCGCTTGCCCGGTATCGGCAGAGAAATACGATTTGAAGTGCCTGAATTATTTCGATTATGATGTAAAGTTCCTTTGGACATGCATGCATGGTTGTCATTGTTCGCAGTTTTCGAATACATTTAATGTGACCGTCATTCGAGGTGATACACAGATCACAGTGAAACACGTCGCAACTCAAGTGGACGTGTCTACTGGTAGCGCTGACACACTAGTCCACTATATGGGGTACTCAAAAGTACGAGTATGCGTACCATGTGCTCCTCGCCGCCTAACACAATATAAAGAGCAAGGAAGTACCATCTGTGCGGAATTGATTACGCGTTATGTGTCTGACCGTCACAATTTTTGTCGACCATCGTCAGAGACGATGAAACACGGACGCACCACTGCCAGCTGGAAACACACACAGCAAAAAACGACAGTCCATTGAGTAGCGCCACACCGCCTTTCCTCCGAATAAAATGTTCAAAGTCGCATCTCAGACAGTAAAGTATTGACGACGGTTTTCTGGGACTCTGGAGGGATTATTCTGTTGATACCTTCCCTCATGGTGCACCTATCAACTCTGAGGTATATTGCGTAGCCCTCAGGAAACTGAAGAAACGACTTCAGCGTCTTTGTCGCCACAAAATCGCAAACGAATTTTTCTTTCGCCATGATACCGCGAGGCTTCACACAAGTCTGCGCACTCGAGAGTAACTCGCAAAGGTTTATTGAACTATTCTTCCTCATCAACCCTGCAGCCGGGATCTCACACCTTTCGACTTCCGTCTGTTTGGTGTGATGAAGGATGCACTGCACTGGAACCAGTACGTGGATGATGGGGGGAGTTATTGACGCAGCAAGACGTTGGCTCCCACGTCCACCAGTAGAGTGGTACCAAGCGGGCATACAGGGCCCCCAGTAAGGTGGCGTAAGGCCTTCATATTGAACGAAGGTCATGTTTAAAAATAGAGTTTTACAGCCAGAAGAGTAGGGAATAATATGGTGTATTGGAATCCTGAATAAAACCAACCTGCATTCAGAAAAAAAATGTGTCGCATTACTTATTGAACGCTCCTCGTATTATGCCAGTGGTGTGCCCGGTCTTCGAGGTCTCCATGACATCTTTCGTCAAAAGAACACATATTCATATGTTGACCTTGCTGTACTTACTTACATCGACACAAACTACGCTAAAGGGGATGTGACTGTAAATGTATAAACCTTGGTTCTGTATATTACATCTGCCTCCGTAGCTGAGTGATCGGCGCCGCTGACGGCCGTATGGAGGACCTGGGTTCGATTTCCTATACTGCCAGGGAATTTTCCTTGGTGGGAGGAAGGAAACGATGTCCACTCAGCCTCTTGATGCCAGCTGAGCAGCTACTTGGCAGAGAAGTAGCGGCTCCAGGTCAGAAAAACTGACAGCAGCTGAGAGAGCGGTGTCCTGATCCCACGCCCCTACATACCACATCCCATGACGCCATCTGTGGAGGATGACACGGCGCTCGGGGGGCGGAGCGTAGTTCAGTCAGTGTCTTACGTGTAACGGAAAGACCACAACTGCGGGTATGAATTTCTAACGTACAATCACCATTTAGTGAGCAGAGTCAGGGTTTCTGAACCTCCACAGCAGAACTGAATGACACAATTTTTGTAGTTTTATGTAACACGTGCAACAAACAGAGTGGTGTTGGAATTCTCGTTGCAGTTTTATTTCACATTCTTTAATTTACTGGTACCAATCATTCACTAATTTTACTGCGGCAAAGTCCATACCCGAAAGCAACTGCAAGATGCTCTAGGACTGACAGCCACATTACTGAGCATTTCCGTGGTAATTGTTTTCTTCTCGTTAAACTTGTAGAGCTCATTTGGTTCTGAGGAGTGTGCCCATAGCGTCACATTATGAAGTCGTTCTTTATATATGCATAGTCAGGGATGACACTACTATCTACATCTCACATGGTGTACTGCACACAATTGAACTCCCCAGCTAAAGACTTTCCACTAAAGAAACTAGTTCGTTTTATTTATTTATTTTTATCAATACCTTCACGTTGTAGATGTGTGTGAGAGCTGCTGCTGCGTTTTTGGAGAGTGCGGGGACTCAAGTATAATTTTTGACAGTGTAAGTAAAGTTGACTACCAATTTCTGTATCTTTAGTGGTGCTGCTGTCCACTACAAAACCTCAGTGACAAGACGACACTTCAATAACACTTCGCCGATATGAATGTCTGACAAAGCGTACTTAATTTTCACTCACTGGAGAGGAGGCACATTATGTCTACCATAGAACTACATGCTATCGTCTCACATGCATAATTTCTCGCAATATCAACACGCTAAATCACATTAAGATTACGTTTTTACAGTTTCTAACACAGAATGCAACAAAACCCGACGTTCTAATTACACTGAATGGGCGTTTGATTAGTGAAGCTGGGCAGTTGAAATTTCTACTTGTTCAGATACCCACGAAACTGTCATGGAAAGCGTATGTTCAGGATCTTGTTCAAAGATTTAATGCTGCCATTTTTACTATTAGAGCAACATCTGAAGTAAGTGAGAGTTCGACGTGAAAAGTAGTCTACTTCGCTCATTTTCATACGCTTACGACGTATGGTATTATATTTTGGGATAGCTCTTTCCATTCTCAAAGGTATTTTTGGCTTACTAATGTACCACAGGAATTTAAAAATCTTAGCAGTAATCCATATGCTTTCAGATCACTCCTATTCTGTCGAGCTGTACCTTGAAAAATTAAGCTAATTCCTATGTTACGTTGTTGCCTGCGTTTGTATAAACTTATAGCTTGTCGTCACTTTGGGATTGATAAACATTTTGTTTTATCTATTATTACTGTTCTGTTGTAACTTCACTTACTGACACGTTCCATAACCATGGAGTTTTCCCCCTCAATTTGAGCCTACGGAACTAGAAGTGTAAAGTAAAGAACCGCAATTGTTGACTTGGGTAGTCTCACAAAACACAGGGCAGATGTACATTTACTCGTAAATACTCCGACCAGAAAGTAAATACCTTATCCCACTAGAGGCACACGTGTCAGGGAAATATGATTGAGCGAGGCGGCTTTACACTGCTCACAATAACGTGCCCGCCAGATTGGAACATTCAGAACTCCGACGACCGTTTCATGCTGCTCCAGAGAAGTAAGCTACATATGGGCATCATGCTTTACCATCCTCCTACTGTCTCTCCTCATTAAAAATAGAAACTGGACATGTCATTCTCTACCTATATGTCACATCAATCTACGCAAACCAGTTACATTTAAGATATGACGTTCAAATTTCAGAAAGAGAAGAAGCCCATATGTGCGAATAAGTAAAATAATTCCAGGCTATGTAGTCAAATCTCTAGGAGTCTCTTGAAATATTACCAGACAATGGTTACATTTCGATTGGGTGTAAAGATGTATTTTATTTTAGATTTGATTTAAAGAGGCACTTTCTTCTGAGATACACCTTCGAGAATTTCCTTCGATTTAATGACCGATAGATGAACGCCCGTAATGTGATTCACAGTGACTGATACGCACATCGGACACCCGCAGGAGCCATCGCAATGATACCGTTTAACACTGCCACTAGGCTTTGGGATAATGGCCTCATTTCGACGAGGAAGAAAGTGGAGAAGGCATGCGATATTCAGCTGAGTTCACTCATTGATAATTCCACTACCGGAAAAAGAGGCAGCCCCCCCAAGGACTGTGCTCGGTGGCACCAGGGTATATTATGCGGATACTGAGGGGCTGCAGTGTTAAGATGCGTTTACACTTGTGCGCCTTGCGGCTATTTGCCGTAAGCTGTGCTTGCCACCACATTGCCCATTGTGAATACAGCTGTGAATGGAATCACTCGTGCGCAAGTATTATGGAAAACGGAAGTGTGTGGAGCAAGCACAGCCGCAAGGAGACTAGCTGCACAGGTATAAACGCACCTTCAGTGACTCATTTGTAACGGTCATCGGCGATTAAATGGCGCTCAGGGGGGCAGTATGTGAACCCTCTGTTCTGCTCTGTGTAACTGTGCTGAGTGTTGAGGTGAACAGCGTCTGCAACGTTCATTCTAGGGCGCAACCATGCATCGCTAGTGAGTACGTACGCTTGTCGAAAAACTTCTGCCATTTCAAGATGGTCGCAGCTGCTTTGTCATCAGGGACCAGGGACAATTGGGAACCATGTGCTTGCAGCAGGATTAAGATCAAGTGTGCCTCTGGCCAGGCTGTCAGTGACAACACGGCAGCGTCAAGCATGGCGAATCTTGTGCCGTGAAAGGGTTGACTGGAGAGTGGAAAGCCGCTCTGTTGTCTTCGGTAACTAGAGTAGGTTCTGACTGCATGAGGGTCACATTTGGTGTATCTCCAGTGTAAAATAACCAGTGTCAGATACATTTCACAGGCTGTTGTCCCGGTGACCTTGCCATTTCTTCGACAGGAAGGTGATGTGCTTTTTCAACAGGGAATTGCACGTTCACATTCGCAACGCGCTCTTCGTGGTGTCCAACAACCACACAGGCCAGCAAGGTCATCAGAGCTCTCGCCATCTAAACACGTTTGGGACGTGATGAATCGGAAACTTACTCATTCTCCAGGGCCTGCAAGAACCATTGTCAAGTTACAACCAGAGGCGCAGGCGCAAGATGCTTGGGACAATCTGTCGCAGGATGCCTTTCGGCACCTTCATGATCGTTTGTATGGAGAATTCACGCATGCTTTGCCACCAGAAGGGGCGGGGTGGTGGGAGTATCCTGTGTCTTGATGCGGCTGATTGGGCATCCTTTACTGTGAGACCTATGTCTTTCATTTGGTCTGAATGGTATGATGAACTGTCTGTCACCTCACTTGTACTTAAGTGTGTTGCATTTTTTCCGACTGTGTAGATATCGTTGAGTTACCAAATTCTTAGGATGTTGATTGCTGCGTTTTACTCGCTATTTCAATTAGCTCTAGATATTTCCTGTTGCATTAAGATCGGGTGATTCAGCGGACCAGCCGACGTGCGACAGAGTCCCCAAGCGTTGGTCAAACCGCTGCAGCCCAGTGAAAGAGGCTGCTCTCACATTGAAATACGAGGGTGTTCACAGTTCATTTATAACGAAGATGGTCTGGAACTGAGCGACCGCTAGGGTCGCAGGTTCGAATCCTGCCTCGGGCATGAATGTGTGTGATGTCCTTATGTTAGTTAGGTTTAATTAGTTCTAAGTTCTGGGCTACTGATGACCTCAGAAGTTGAGTCGCATAGTGCTCAGAGCCATTTGAGCCATTTATAACGAAGATGAAGGAGAGTGGGCAAGCTTGGTCGTCCAAAATAACAAAATAAACATCCAGGCTATTGTTCGCGGTTACCTGAATGAGCAAGCTCAAGTCCTGGCTTCGGTAATAGATGCACCCGTTGCTTTGCAGCATTTGAAAAGAAACAAAAATTGCGATCAGACGATACGCGCTCACTCAGCTACTGTCCACTTCTGTGTTGTTTCACCCAACGAAGAAGTGTAGCTCTAAGTGCTACTGTGAGCAGTTGCCTTTTGTGATATATCCCACACCAAAGGTCTACTGCAACAATTTCCCTTCGCAATGTTCATTCAAAAAATGTTTCAGATGGACTGTATTCACTGACCACATAAATCCCTACCGTGTTTGAATCAGCTTGTTGCTGAAAGGTGTGATGCTCCTCTCCGTTCTCTGTCGGTTAGGATCTCTTTACGGCCAATTGATCTTATGCCTGTTACATGGCTGCCAGTGGTACACCATTCCTTGTAAACACGTTGGACAGTCGGCGGTGATAAACCAACAAACGGGCAAATGGGGCAACTTGATTCACAGGGACGTCTAAACACAACAGATCACTGCAGAATGAATTTTCACTCTGCAGTCTACCGGACCGGTGATCGAACCATGGACTTTTGCCTTTTGCGGGCTAGTAAGCCACTCACTGAGTAAATTAGGCAGTGGCGGAAATAAAGCTGTGAGGTCTCGTGCTCGGGTAGCTCAGTCAGTGGAGCACTCGCCCGCGAAAGCCAAAGATCCCGGGTTCGAGTCTCGCTCCAGCACACAGTTTTAATCCACCAGGGAGTTTCGCTGTAGCTAATTTCTGCCATTCTTTCACGTCACCAGAATCACCCACGTTACTTCAATGAATGCATACAACTGAGTAGCACACAGACATCACTTCTCTAATACGGCTGACGTCAGCGATGGAGGATCACACAACCACCTGGTAGTAGCTATACACGAGCAATTTCAAGGTGGGTGACTAATATTTTGTCGTTCGGCCTACACTGACTCACGCTGTGAGTACGGTTGCTGCAGTGGTTGACAAGCCGGCAGATACGTTTGTGAAGCAGCGTGTCGCTGCGTGTGCCCCGCGAAACGTGGCGCGCTGCAGCGGCGAGAGCGCCAGCGCCGCGCCTGCCACCTGTCCTTGCGCGTCGCTCGGCAATGCAAATAGGCCGGAACGGCAAACATGGTCGCCCACGCCGCTCATTCAGCGACCGGAGAAAACACACACACCGGGCTGCACGGGCCCGACCTTCTGGGTGCGGTGCGTCCGGCGCCGCGCACCTGCGCACTGCCGCCAGCTCCCTGTCCGTCAGCCCGCGCCCAGGGAATCCCCGCCGTGACGCTGGCTACTTCAGCGCCTCGCCGCTGCTGAGGGTTTCCCAGTAATGAGGCGAAGATGGCGACCACAAACAGAACAAACCTAATGTAGGTACCTCAGATTAGAACCTGTGTCCTAGTGAGTGTGAGCTTTTCTTGATTCACTCCCGCAGCTACAGTCAATAACAACGAACGTTGTTAGGACACCATACCTAGATGTAGCCTTCTCTAACGTGTTAAGCTCCATACTTTGATGTAAAACATAGATCAGAAACGTATTTTTATAAATAATGTCAGCTTCATCGAATCTGGCACGTTACTTTACAAGATAGTCGATTTAAGAAATACTTTCATTAATAAAACACGCAGCTGTTCCTGCATTTACTTACATATTAGGTGAAACATCTTATATATGAATAAATAGCGTGTTTTTATTGATGAAACATATAAAATGGCTCCAAATATTCCTACGTTGTCGTGCAATGCAGGAGCAGACTACATGACGCTCAGCAAAACTTCAATCTAACTGGAAATTTTAGACATCGAAACACGGGCATGTAGCCTGAAATTGGTTGTGTCATCGAAATAAACAATTTCAAAAGTATTTGTGGCTGGTCGCGTTCTTCACCAATAAATAATCATTAACGACCGTGGATGTCACAAGATCCAACACGGATAAAATAAATTTGGAGGCGATTTGGGAGAAATGCTAAAAAAAGTACACAGCACTGCCACATCCGTCAGCAACAATGGCTAAAACCCGACCTCTTGCTGAACTGAACTTGGATAACAGACAATGGGACGTCACTCCATGCGTCTGCGACACTATTCCAGAGTTCAGCAATCGCAGTGGCTGGTGAGTGGCTTTTCAGTCTCTCAACAGCCCGTCGCCAGATGTTCTCAGTGGCTGATACACTTAAAAGCCAAAGAAACTCGTACACCTGCCTAATATTGTGTAGGGCCCCGAGAGCTGTCAGAAGTGCAGCAACACGACATGGCGTGGACTCGACTAATGCCTGAAGTACTGCTGGAAGGAACTGACATCAGGTCTGTCCATAAATCCGTAAGGGTACGAGGGAGTGGAAATCTCTTCTGAACAGCACGTTGCAAGGCATCCCAGATATGCTCAATGACGTTCATGTCAGGGGAGTTTGGTGGCCAGCAGACGTGTTTAAATTCAGAACAGTGTTTCCGGAGCCACTACGTAGCAATTCGGACGTGTGGCGTTTGGCACTGTCCTGCTGGAATTGCTCAAATCCGAAGGAATGCACAATGGACCGAATGGATGCAGGTGATCAGACAGGATGCTTACGTACGTGTCACCTGTCAAAGTTGTATGTAGAAGTATCAGGTTCCCATATCCCCCCAACTGCACACGCCCCACACTATTACAGACCCTCCACCAGCTTGAACAATCCCTTGCTGACATGCAGGGTCCATGGATTCATGAGATAGCCTCCGTACCCGTAAACGTCCATCCGCTCGACACAATTTGAAACGAGAGTCTTCCGACCAGGCAACAAGTTTCCAGTTATCAACACACTAATGTCGGCGTTGACGGACCCAGGCGAGGCGTAAAGCTTTGTGTCGTTCAGTCATCAAGGGTACACAGAGGGCCTTCGGCTCCAAAGCCCATATCGACGATGTTTCGTTGGATGGTTCGCACGCTGACACTTGTTGGTGACCCAGAATTGAAATCTGCATCAGTCTGCGGACGGGTTGCACGTCTATCACGTTGAACGATTCTCTTCAGTCGTCGTTGGTTCCGTTCTTGCAGCATCTTTTCCGGCCGTTGCGATGTCGGAGATTTGATGTTTTACCGGATTCCTGATAATCACGGTACACTCGTGAAACGTTGGTAAGGGAAAATCCTCACTTCGTCGCTATCTTGGAGATGGTGTGTGCCATCGCTCGTCTGCCGACTGTGAGACCACATTCAAACGCACTTAAATCTTTATGACCTACCATTGTAGCAGCAGTAACCGATCTAACAACAGCGCCAGACACTTGTTATCTTATATAGTCGTTGCCGACCGCAGCGCCGTATTTTGTCTGTTTACATATTCCTTATTCGAGTAAGTATGTCTATACCAGTTTCGTTGGCGCTTCAGTGTAGGTCTGGAGAGCGTGCTGGTCAGGGCAGCATCGAAGAGCGTCAGGCCGACACGGGAAGCATTCGTACTTGCTTTATGTCGTCGGAAGGTAACACGAAGAACGGCATCACGAAATCACCAAAAGCTACTGTAACGTCTTTATTGGCCAACCCCGACGTAAAATACGGATTAGATACAACGAGCTAGTCAGAATGCACCGAAGCACCCAATTCAAGTTTAACATGCATTTTACGAACAAACATCATTCCATAACGAGCATTGACAATAGTCAGTAGGTACTCTATTTCGCTGAAAACATTCGAATTATGGATCTGTTAGAGGAAACAGAGATCCATGCGTACTTAAAGAAAAATCTAAATAACGTACTTAACGAAGAAACAGAGCTAAAGATTTTATTTTTATTTTTGAAATCGTCAAAGACGTCTTCATTAAGCCATAAGTTCGTTCACCTGCTTCCCTATTAATTAAACAAATATCACTGCATTTATTAATTACAATGGTCGTATGTTGTACCTTCTAATTATGTCAACACGTTTAGTTCAACTTTACTGGAATGACGTATATTTAATATCTCAAATGAAACACGATATATCCTGTGATTACAGTAATGTGGAATCACATATACGTACAGTGACATCCGTTGTACAATGCCTAAACCAACTAAACCAGTTCTCTTCAACACAACATTACGGCAGTTTATTATTTCTTGTATAGAGCTTACGGGAAATTCCTAGATTACTGTTAATGAATGAAAATTGTAGTATGCAACTTGTGATGCACAAATGCTTTGTAAATTTTTATACTATGTCATGTAGGGTGGTTACGCTACGTAATTTTTCGGGAAACTCAAGGCATGTGCTTGAAAATAACCTCATAGCTTATATAATGTTGCATAGGCTTCTATACCAAACGCATTATGGCTCACTGTTCCTCTAGCGTACATCCAAGTGCTCTTCTCTTTTGTAAGACAATAACCGTCATTCCTGAAAAAAATCTTCTCAGTTTGCAAGTCGCGTCACTTCGAATGAAAAAATGTCTTTCTCGAAAGCTGTCTTCGCCATCGTTGTCAGGATCGTGTAACCTATAATCCATTTCCCATCCAGTTTTATGTATGACTTCGTTTTAGCGGTCTACTGATGACTAAAACAGAACTGCCTGATTGCATTAGGCTGTAAGAACAAGGCGTGCCTGTAGCTAATGCTGCTGTAGTACCACGTAGAACCACTGTCGTACAGACTGGTGTAATCCTGATTGCTTCATACATAGTCGTCAAATGATGATTCTCAGAGACAAGTTTTGTATAAATTTTTAACGAGCTTTCTGTACGTCTTCTAGGGTGCTGAATCCGAATTTTCGAAGTCCCACCAAAATTTTGGCCCTAAAGGGTCAAAAATGTAAAGAAATCACGAGAAATAGGCCTCTTTTTTAGGTTTATCGTTTAACTCCGAAACGAAGCTTATTTTTTACAAAGTTGACTGTTTATGAAAATACAGAGCATAAAATTTCGCATAAAATAGGTTCCAATGTCTTCAACGTCAAGCCAACAGTATGACGGTTACCGCACATTAATGTTAGCGTAATTTCAAGCGACACTACCAAAACCTAACTCCACATCTATCAATATGTTCATTCAGACGGCAAAATCAAAGCTTTCACCACTCCTCCAATTAAAATATTTTCAAATAATTTATGCAATTGAGATAATTATGCTTTAGTTTGCATTTGGTAACAACGATAATAATAACTACCGTTTAATCATGTTTCGTGCACCGCTGCTCCCGTCTTACTTGACTCATCAGCAATATGAGGGTATACAGTGTGCAGATATTTCCAATTTCGTTTTTGCAAATTGCAGCTGGTGTCAGCCCAAACAAATTCTGCTCGTCACATCTTTCATACGAAGCCCAGCGTCGACGGAATGCGTCGGTTTTTCCCCGTTTCAAACGAAATCGTATTTTAATGGGAATTTTACGTGTCAATTCGATGGATATTCGTTTTACCGATATGTATTACAAGGAAGAGTAAGACACGAAGAAAACCAGTACTCCAGCATCGAATAAGCAGCGCGCTCCTTCATGGCGGTAGCAGCCAGCGCGAGCCATGGCTGAGCTGTCACTGCTCCAGTACTGGCGGTTCTTCGTATCTTACTCTTCCTTGTAATACATATCGGTAAAACGAATTAGACTAATGTGGGATCGCTCTGTCGAATACCCACGTCAAATTCCACTTTAAAATCACCAACTGCAAAGAAACCGACGCTTTTCATCGACAAAATTGCAACTATGTGCCGAAACATCACAGAAAATGCACCTGGCAACTCTTAGGAGAGAGAGCCCGTATACAGATATCTTACAGGTAGGTAAGATAATAGATCACTAATTTCAGTTCATAGCTGATAATAGATAAATAATGAGAGTTGAAATCAGTCTACAGTCTCTGTTACAATGATAAGGTCACGAGATTTCACAGTAATACCAAAACTGTGAAATATGACTTACCTTCGCGTGGTGTGGTACACCGGTTTCTCCACATTGCATGGAAACTATTGTTTCCATAAAGAATTTGGGTGTTTTTGTCAGTATTGTTGAAGATCAAATTGAAGTGACCCGAATGAATCAAATACCCCTCCATTTTTCCATCAATGCTGATACTTCAAAACGTACTGTTAGTGGGTAGAAGGCACTGTAGCCTAAAGCAGACAGCATATCAACAAGTTTCTGATAGCCGTATATCTTGTAGATGAATATGGGCAGGCCAACTGGCAATGGTGACGAGAAAGAGTTGCGTCTGACAGCTGCCACAAAGCTATGTTCTGTGGCCATACTTTTGGTTTTCCATTTATTCAATTTTTATCGCTTCTCCTTCAGTACATGTTGATTAACTAAATTTTCGGCAGTATCAGGGATGAGGATCTCGTTATATGTAAGAAACTGGTCTGGAGGAGGATATTTCGTTGTGCTGTAAACCGGCGATCGAATACCTTCAACAAATGTGTCTACAGCTGTTTCAACCACACTTCGACTCTCTTCCTCTGGAGACAACCTTTTTGATTGATACGAGCTATGTGCAAGAATTTTGTACCCAGTGTTTTTGATACAAACAACAGTTGATTTCTTCAGTGATGAGGCAGTCACTATATCGTCTATATCGTTCCCATACTTCAACAGTTGAACTCCAGCAGTCGTGAGATCGGGATGGTA
Source organism: Schistocerca gregaria (assembly GCF_023897955.1). Classification (NCBI taxonomy): domain Eukaryota; kingdom Metazoa; phylum Arthropoda; class Insecta; order Orthoptera; family Acrididae; genus Schistocerca; species Schistocerca gregaria. The sequence continues at coordinate 944,308,576 of NC_064920.1, forward strand.
GTCACCGTGGATCTGCTCTGTTAGCATATAGACTTCGTTGTTGGTCTTTTTTTATCTGCCTGCTTTGGGCTGCCGTGCAGGACCTTCATGAGTAGGATGTGGTAGTGGGCGTCTGCTACAGCCAAGTCAGGAACTGGTCAATCCAACATATTATCGAACGTCCTAATTCATTGTTTTGCCTCTCAACAAGGTTCAGAACAGTCTCCCGCAGTCCTAGCTTACGCCCACAATACGCAAGGTTCCGTCGTTTGGCTGGGGGTTTATTGCGCCAGAAATTCTGGCCACTCACACGGAAAACAGTTGGCTTTGAAATCTATATCCGGTTGAGCAGACGGATTTCCTTTCCTGCTGTAATCAGCTGCAACCCTCTTAGCCTACGCAGCAATTAATTTTTGTTAGTGTGTCCTCTCTGACAGGGTTAACGAACCTTAACCACAATTTTGCCCTTCAGAAAGGGAGCTAATCCATCTGTACTCTTCTTAATTGTTTCAAGAACATTCTTCAAGCCCAATTCGGGCCTAAGTGATGACACTTTTCTCCCATAGTGGACTATTTTACGCACTTTCACGAAGCAGTGCAATATATCCAAATAATTTTGAACATGTAAGTTAGTACAGAGCATATGTCTTTGCTGCGTAGTGCTATGTTAAGTAACTGTTGCTCTGACTAGTTTAATCTTAACGATTGTCTTGCACAAAATATCCATTAAAATAGCTAAATTTTATACCGTGATTTCATTAAATGTCGATTGTTTTAGACACTGCACAATTCCAACAGGACACCACTAGAACGGTTTTAACTAGGCTGCCAATATGTGACAGATTAGCTAGACTAGCTTGTGTTTATAGATCATTTCCTATATAAACAGAGGTAAACTTGGAGTTTTAATTACATAAACAACATAACATGCGCTTCTATGTACTGTTTGGCCCAGGACATTTCACTAGAATATTCTTCTATTTCATTAGTTTTATCCGTCGTACACAACCAGATATGAGAATATTACCCGTATAACTTTAGCATCTTTGATGAAGCTACGATTGAGAATCTTAGCTTGAAGCAATGTAGCTGAATTTGTGACTCTGTAATATGCCTTTGGTGTGTCAGTATGTCGAATAGTGCAATGGACTGTTACTTTATGTACTTAGTAAGTAAATGAAAAATGATGGGACAATAGACGTCTGTATAAGTGACTAGTGCTCATATTTCACTTGTGTGTGTCTATAACGAGTATACACATGCATCTATATTTTAATACCTTAACGCTCATTGTATTTTAAATTAATTCGTTCAGACTCTGACGTCAAGGGACCTTCCTTCAAGCTTATGTAATGATATTCGCGAGTATCTGCTATACGCAATAACTTACCTCAATTTTTTTGACATGTACTATTTCTCATACTTTTCTGTTATTATGAAGATGACCTGAAGATGACCGCTTGACCGAAGCCAGTTGTCGATAAATAAGTACTCGTCACAAAAGCTTTGTATGATTTTGTGACGGCGTTCTTTAAGTACATTGAAGCTGAGCGGCACTGTTTACAGAAAATATTTTGGACAGTCTGATGAACGGGTGCTGTAGCTTTGTAACTTTAGCTAACATGGCCTTTCTGATCTAATGCTGGTAGTGGCTGAAAGCCGTTTTCTTTCCGAGGCTATGCAGCTCTACAGCATGGCCTAATGAAGATGGTATCCTCTTACGCAAAATATGGTTTCCTCTTATGCAAAATATTGCGGAGATAAAACAGTCCCCCATTCGGATCTCTGGGTGAGAACTAGGGAACGGAAAGGAACGGAACATAGAATATTAGATTCTTTAATTGGGTGGGTAGGTAAGAGAATTTAAAAAAGCAAAATGGATAGGTTGATATGGTGGGGATTTGCGAACTGCGGTGGTAGAAAGAACAGGACTTCTGCTCAGGCCAGTACGAGGCTATCAACATAAAATCAAATAAGGGGATTGCAGGCAAAGACGAACAGTGAGTAAGAGAACAGGAAGCTGCTATAAACAGCACAGTGAACGTATTTTAGTAGCGAAGACAGACACAAAGCCAACACCCACCACCCACCATTGTAGTACTAGTTTATATGCCAACTGACACCGCAGATGATGCCAGAATGTACGATAAGAAAAAAGGAAATTATTCAGACAGGTAACAGAGACGCAAATTTAATTGTGACAGAAGTTTTGCAATTGGAAAAACAAAAAGAAAGAGAGAAGTAAGGAAGACTGATTTAATGTCCCGTCGAAGTCGAAGTCATTAGAGATGGGGCACAAGCTCGGACCTAGTAGATAGTTTCGGAAGTTCCATGCGGCTTTTCGCGGACGATGCTGTAGTATACAGAGAAGATGCAGCATTAGAAAATTGTAGCGAAATGCAGGAAGATCTGCAGTGGATAGGCACTTCGTGCAGGGAGTGGCAACTGGCTCTTAACATAGACAAATGTAATGCATTGCGAATACATAGAAAGAAGGATCCTTTATTGTATGATTATATGATAGCGGAACAAACACTGGTAGCAGTTACTCCTGTAAAATATCTGGGAGTATGCGTGCGGAACGATTTGAAGTGGAATGATAATATAAAATTATTTGTTGGTAAGGCGGGTACCAGGTTGAGGTTCATTGAGAGAGTCCTTAGAAAATGTAGTCCATCAACAAAGGAGGTGGCTTACAAAACACTCGTTTGACCAATACTTGAGTATTGCTCATCAGTGTGGGATCCGTACCAGATCGGGTTGACGGAGGAGATAGAGTAGATCCAAAGAAGAGCGGCGCGTTTCGTCACAGGGTTATTTGGTAACCGTGATAGCGTTACGGAGATGTTTAGCAAACACAAGTGGCAGAATCTGCAAGAGAGGCGCTCTGGATCGCGACTTAACTTGCTCGCCAGGTTTCGAGAGGGTGCATTTCTGGATGAGGTATCGAATATATTGCTTCCCCCTACTTATACCTCCCGACGAGATCACGAATGTAAAATTAGAGAGATTCGAGCGCGCACGGAGGCTTTCAGACAGTCGTTCTTCCAGCGAACCATACGCGACTGGAACAGAAAAGGGAGGTAATGACAGTGGCACGTAAAGTTCCCTCCGCCACACACCGTTGGATGTCTTGCGGAGTATAAATGTAGATGTAGATGTAGATTGTGTCAAAGGTGGGGAAGAAAATCAGTCGAGCACTTTTCAGAGGTACCACTGCGACGCAAAGTTTGAAATTTGGTTGAAAAGTGCCTGCTACCTTCCTCTGTGATGGTGCAAAAGCGTGGCACCCTGCGACGTCACCTTCGGGCTCGGCAACGTTTCGAACAACAAGGTTTCGACACATACGGAGAAAAGGCCAGACCTCAAAATTCCTTGTGATGTGTAAGGTGGGCTAATGACGTCACATTCGCATTCCGTTTCACCACAGTTCCGCCCAACGCTACCGTGTCACGATGGGAAGATCGTCACACCCTCTCTTACCCACATTTAACCCCTTACTTTGACGCCTCTGCGCCTGAGGTTAGAACCACGACTCCCAGCGACAAAATCACGCCGTTTTCTTATGGATGGCAGAGGAAACATTCCAGACACACCGCCGATCACAATCGACACTAGAAGGCCTCAGGATGGGTGGTATAAAGGGCGTTGATACCCACACATTCCAAGGTCGAAAATGACAGCGCACTGCCATGGGAAACACGACGACGTTCTTGACTGAAACACCGTGGGCAATTCAACACCTCTCTGAGAACATTGTGGGTATGCAACCACCCTGAACACGGTCGTACTCGTCTGGACGAAGGTGCGACTGCAACTTTTCCTCTGGTATACTGAGTGGAGCTACTAGGGACCGTTCAAAACGATTAAACGAAATGGGAACGTGGTATCAAGTAGCAAAGGGTGTTTATGCTTTCTCAGCCCTTTTTCGCAACCTCTCATGGCGTGGTCATTCGGAGGTGAGACGCTGACGCATACGTGAATTAGAGCGGAAAATGGTCTAAGTCCTCTTCCCCCCCCCCCCCTCCCCTCCCAGTCTGGCAACACCCTCGGTGCCACTCGCGTATCTTTCTTGGGCACTTTAAAAATTTAGATGTACAGCCAATCATCGATTCCTAGGCGCCGGTGTGATTTGCATCCCTTTCAACGCCCGTTAGATTTCATGTTCTCCCAGCAGGCGCTAGTTCAGCGACGTAGCTCTACTCAGTCCATGGGTGTCGAAACGGTTGCCTGTCACACTGGCGGCAAGGAATCAATAGCTGGCAACGCAGGATGGGATTTTAGCGACGGGCTATGGTTATTTCCGGTGGATTGTTGTACACATGCGGTCCCCAACTGCTTGTTAGTGGAGGCACAACCTGGAGGCCATTACTACCTGCAAATTCTGGGAACTGGCGACCCGGCCTCACAGCAGGTGCACATGCGTGTTGAACTGTATGATGGACTGCATTCAGGAAGTCTGCGAGCTTTCGGCGAGCCGGTGGCTGACGCGCTACTCCGGCAAAACGGTGCGCTCACGTTGACTACACCCAATCTTTCTCACACGATTTTAAAGACATTGTTAGGTGAAAAAAATGTTTTATACTTTAGTTATAGCTTTATAAGTCAGATTCATTTTGGAGTGCCTATTATTTCGTTAATGCTCATAGTTGTGATATTTTGCATGTAAGTAACACACCGCAAGAGACTCCAATGTGTTGCAACGAAAAAAAAAAGAAAAAACGAGTTCGCTTTAAGTATTCGTTCGGTGCATATTCGATCATATATTGCTGCGTATGAAAATTTACCTTAGCTATCGAATTTTTCTTTAATTTTCGCTGGAGGTCAATATCTAATTCCAGTCTCGAGACAATATATTGTACGAGTATATATCGCGTTCACCTCCACTGGCGCATGCACGAGTATGACATATTCACAGTGTCTCTCGTATTGCATAAACGGTTCGAGATATCGGGACGACATTTTTGTAAATAATAATGCACAAAGAGGAGAGTATTTTGCCATATGGTAAATAAACGGAACACTCTTATCTACCGTGATATACGATTAAAAGACCTTTCCGACGGAATGACATAACTTTTTAAGAGATATAAATAGCTGGTGAAATGCAACTCGAATGTATTGAATGTAGCATCCATCGAAAAACTTATATAGTTGTTCCGCAAAATACCTTGTTTGTAAAAACCGGCACATGTACATTATACAAACGAGAAAGTAAAAAGAGGGCTGAAACATTTCTACACAGTATTCCAACTATGTATCAAAGTGCCAAACTGTGTCAAACGAAGGAATGCCTCAAAAACGTGGAAGTAGATTTTGTTACATGACGTATACGAAGATCGAAGATAATACATCGTAAGAAAGATGATTAACTTTTCTAAGCAACTGTTTTAGATGTAGAAAGGAAGCCATATTGTAAATATGATTAATTACAGATCACACCGATGGCACAAGTCATTTGTTGAAAAAAATTCGCATTTTGTTGTCGTTGGAAAGACAGATTTAAAATCCCTTCAATCATTTCACAAATAATCTAAGAAAACAACCGTAAAAGTGGGACATGTGTTGTATAAACCAACGCTAAAGTGAGCGTCAATTAAATTCTGCTTATATTCTGTTCGTTATTGTGGGTTTTACCCATAACGGTGTTGTATTCAATCTGCAAAACGGCCCGCCTTAACCCTATGGATTACCCAAGGTGCACAAAGCGCCGATTCCTTTGAGGCCTGTCGTGAGTGCTATAGTGTCTCCCACCCATAAATTAGCTGGACTCCTTGCCTCATTGTTGCAACCTCACGTTGATCTGACTGTCGTTTTAAAAATTCATATCGTTTCTTTGACAAACTAAGAGGAGTGTACGTGGGCCAAGGTGATATCGTTGTTAGTTTTGATGTTTTTTCATCATTTACGATGGTTCCAGTGAACGAAAATGTCTCGCGCATAGCGGATATTTTACCAGCAGATATAGTGGATATTGTGTAGTTATTGACATACTTATTTTCAATACGATAATGGTTTTTGTAGGCAGATTGACCGGGAGCGTGGGGGGGGGGGGGGGGGGCTGTGGGCTGTCCTCTTCATTCCTCTTCATCCGGCTGTGGACAGTTTGTTTCAAAATGGTTCAAATAGCTCTAAACATTATGGGACTTAACACCAGAGGTCATCATTCCCCTAGACCTAAATCTACTTAAACCTAACTAATCTAAGGTCAGCACACTCATTCATGCCCGAGGCAGGATTCGAACCTGCGACCTTAGCAGCAACGCGCCTCCGGACTGAAGATCATAGAACCGCTCGGCCACAGCGGCCGGCCCAGTTTGTTTATGGAGAAGTTTGAACAACGGCTGTTGCAGACTGCCAGTAAAAGACCAGCCAGGTGGTACCGCTACGTCGATGATACCTTCTTAGTATGGACACACGGTGCAGAGGAATTGGATGGATTCCTGCTACACTTCAACAGTTGTTGTTGTTGTGGTCTTCAGTCCTGAAACTGGTTTGATGCAGCTCTCCATGCTACTCTATCCTGTGCAAGCTTCTTCATCTCCCAGTACCTACTGCAACCTGCATCCTTCTGAATCTGCTTAGTGTATTCATCTCTTGGTCTCCCTCTACGAATTTTACCCTCCAAGCTGCCCTCCAATACTAAATTGGTGATCCCTTGATGCCTCAGAACATGTCCTACCAACCGATCCCTTCTTCTGGTCAAGTTGTGACACAAACTTCTCTTCTCTGCAATCCGATTCAATACTTCCTCATTAGTTATGTGATCTACCCATCTAATCTTCAGCATTCTTCTGTAGCACCACATTTCGAAATTTCTTGTCCAAACTATTTATCGTCCATGATTCACTTCCATACATGGCTACACTCCATACAAACACTTTCAGAAATGACTTCCTGACACTTAAATCTATACCCGATGTTAACAAACTTCTCCTCTTCAGAAACGCTTTCCTTGCCATTGCCAGTCTACATTTTATATCCTCTCTACTTCGACCATCATCAGTTATTTTGCTCCCCAAATAGCAAAACTCCTTTACTACTTTAAGTGTCTCACTTCCTAATCTAATTCCCTCAGCATCACCCGACTTAATTCGACTACATTCCATTATCCTCGTTTTGCTTTTGTTGATGGTCATCTTATATCCTCCTTTCAAGACATTATCCATTCCGTTCAACTGCTCTTCAAAGTCCTTTGCTGTCTCTGACAGAATTACGATGTCATCGGCGAACCTCAAAGTTTTTATTTCTTCTCCATGGACTTTAATACCTACTCCGAATTTTTCTTTTGTTTCCTTCACTGCTTGCTCAATATACAGATTGAATAACATCGGGGATCGACTACAGCCCTGTCTCACTCCCTTCCCAACCACTGCTTCCCTTTCATGTCCCTCGACTCTTATAACTGCCATCTGGTTTCTGTACAAATTGTAAATAGCCTTTCGCTCCCTGTAATTTACCCCTAACACCTTCAGAATTTGAAAGAGAGTATTCCAGTCAACATTGTCAAAAGCTTTCTCTAAGTCTACAAATGCTAGAAACGTAGGTTTGCCTTTCCTTAATCTAGCTTCTAAGATAAGTCGTAGGGTCAGTATTGCCTCACGTGTTCCAATATTTCTACGGAATCCAAACTGATCTTCCCCGAGGTCGGCTTCTACTAGTTTTTCCATTCGTCTTTAAAGAACTCGCTTTAGTATTTTGCAGCTGTGACTTATTAAACTGATAGTTCGGTAATTTTCACATCTGTGAACACCTGCTTTCTTTGGGATTGGATTTATTATATTCTTCTTGAAGTTTGAGGGTATTTCGGCTGTCTCATACATCTTGCTCACCAGATGGTAGAGTTTTGTCAGGACTGGCTCTCCCATGGCCGTCAGTAGTTCCAATGGAATGTTGTCTACTCCAGGGGCCTTGTTTCGACTCAGGTATTTCAGTGCTCTGTCAAACTCTTCACGCAGTATCATATCTCCCATTTCATCTTCATCTACATCCTCTTCCATTTCCATAATGTTGTCCTCAAGTACATCACCCTTGTATAGACCCTCTATATACTCCTTCCACCTTTCTGCTTTCCCTTCTTTGGTTAGAACTGGGTTTCCATCTGAGCTCTTAATATTCATACAAGAGGTCCTCTTTTCTCCAAAGGTCTCTTTAATTTTCCTGTAGGCAGTATCTATCTTACCCCTAGTGAGATAAGCCTCTACATCCTTACATTTGTCCTCTAGCCATCGCTGCTTAGCCATTTTGCACTTCCTGTCGATGTCATTTTTGAGACGTTTGTATTCCTTTTTGCCTGCTTCATTTACTGCATTTTTATATTTTCTCCTTTCATCAATTAAATTCAATATTTCTTCTGTTACCCAAGGATTTCTACTAGCCCTCGTCTTTTTACCTACGTATCAATCCAAAAATACGATGTATTATAGAAAAGGAGAACAATGGCCATCTGAATTTCTTGGACGTATCTGTTATCAAGCGAGTGGACCGGGCGTTGGGTCATAGGGTACACAGAAAAGCCAAGGATACTGATCGTTACCTGCACAAACATTCTAACCACCACCCCGGACGAAAAATCTCGGTGCATAGGGCGCAAAAAATTTGTGAACCGACTTATTTAAGAGATGAGCCTGAACACCTGTGGTTGACATACAAAAAGAATGGTTATTCGAACAAGGAGATAGATGGAGAACTTCGCCATAGGAGAGACTCAGGATCGACGAGGAACGACGGCCGCCCAAAGGGAGCGTTTTCGTTCTGTTCATCGGTACGATTACTGATCGCACTGGGAAAGTCTTGAGGATGTATGGTGTGGAAATTACCATCAGACCCACCAGGAAGATAGAAGAATATTTAAGATCGGCAAAAGATATGCGACATCCTTTGACTACCATCGGGTGTTTATAAGATTATTTGTAGTTGTTGTCTGGTTTATATAGATACCACAAAAAGAAGTATTAACACCCGTCTGGTTGAACGCAAGCCTGGGACATAAGGATAAATCGGCCGTAGCAGGACGTCTTTACCAAGACGGTTACCATGAAATAAAAATCACTGTACAGAGAGGCTATTCAGGTTTATGAACACCGTAATAATCGTAACAGAACAGAGGAAAGTGTTAAATTAGATAAAATTTTGATGCCAGTATAACTACGTAAGAATGACGATCGATAAATTTCAGTCGAGAATGTTGACAGTACCAGAGATAATCTCGTAGCCGATGTTACTTGATGGACTGTGGTGCCCTCCACACTGCTCTCCCTCACGTTTTGCTTGAAGTTTGCCACTTCACATCTGAATTGTTTCCTGCAGTCGTAGAGGAAACGTTAGGAGAAGTTTTATATATCGACCCGCGACCGTGAAAACTTACATTGTATGACCATAAGACGTTTAGAACTAACTATGAATGCTTGCCTGTGTTACACCTGCTACACCAGTCCTTTCTAGCACGCCACTGCTTCACTCATACTGCCAGTTAGCTTGGTTGCGGCGAGACGAATCTACGTGACTGCCATACCCTGTGTTTACTTCTCGGCTCCTCAGTGCACTCGCACCGCAGTTCCTTGCGTCATGGTTTAAGCACCCGTCGTCTCATAATTATTGGGACACGAGGACTCACTTGTGTAGTACCCTTGCTGTTCCCATCCATAAAACGAAAACATTGGCAAACTCTTTTTTGTTGCTGCCATCCGCCTCTGAAAGAAGCTGCCTGCACCTCAGGGCACAATTAAATGCCCTGTTGCTTTTAAGAAGAATCTGTAGCACTCTCTTCTGTCATCCTCATAACCTTTCCCCAAAAATTAACGTCTATGGTCAGTTTTCCCTCTGTCAAACAGCTACGCATATGCTCCCGTCTTCTCCATTTGTGCCGGACGGTGCGGCCGTGCGGTTCTAGGCGCTTTAGTCTGGAACCGCGTGACCGCTACGATCGCAGGTTCGAATCCTGCCTCGAGCATGGATGTGTGTGATGTCCTTAGGTTAGTTGGGTTTAAGTAGTTCTAAGTTCTAGGGGACTGATGACCACAGATGTTAAGTCCCATAGTGTTCAGAGCCATTTTTCTCTTCTCCATTTCCGCTTCTTGCTCGTTTAATTTCTTATTCATCAGGTCACTTTCTTTTCTCTTTTCATCACTAACTGTGTTTTATCTCGGTCCTCCTCCTCTGCCTCTCTCATGCCATTGCTGCCAGCCCTCGTAGATTAAAACTAGCTTCCTATAAATTGTCTCTACTGTTGTAGTCATGAACAGTTGTACTATTGTTAATTTTTCTCTTTTTCGAAAGGTAGGAATTGCTAAATCTTTTATAATGTAGCATACTGAATGTAACTTACAACATACTTATCGCAACGAAGGTAATGCAAAATACACTGAGGTGACAAAGTCATGGGATAGCTATTCGGACATATACAAATGGTGGTGGTATCGCGTACGCAAGGTATAAAATGACAGTGCATTTTCGGAGCTGTCATTTGCACTAAGGAGTTTCATGTGAAAAGGCTTTCGACGTAATTAAGGCTGCACGACGAGATTTAACAGACTTTGAACGCGGGATGGTAGTTGGAGATAGACGCATGTGTCACTCCATTCCGGAAGTCGTTAGAGAATTCAGTATTCCCAGGTCCACATTCTCAAAAGTGTGGCCTGACACCAAATTTCAGCCATTACTTCTCACCACGGGCAATGCTGTGACCGACGGCCTTCGCTTAACGACGAGAGCAGCGGCGTTTGTGCAGAGTTGTCACTGCTAACAAACAAGCAACACTGCGTGAAATAACCGCAGAAATACACGTGGGGCGTACGAAAAACGTATCCGTTACGACCGTGCGGCGAAATATGGCGTTAATGAGCTGTGGCAGCAGACGACTGTCAAGAGTGCCTTTGCTAACAGCACGACATGACCTGGAGCGCCCCTCCTGTGCTGTTGAGCACATGGGAAACCGTGGCCTGGTCAGATGATTCCCGATTTCAGTTGGTATGACCTGATGGTAGGGTTCGAGTGTGGTTCAGACTCGATGAAGTCGTGTACTCAAGTTGTCAACAAGACACTGTGCAGGCTGCGGCTCCAATATAGTGTGGGCTGTGATACTTCGTTCCTATTGAGTCGATAATTGACTGGAAATGATTTTGTTCGGCTGCTTGGAGCCATTCATGGACTTCATGTTTCTAAACAACGATGAAATTTTTACGGATAGATGACAACAAGCCATTTAACCGGCGAGAATTGTTCGCGGATGGTTTGAAGAACATTCTAGACAATTCGATCGAATATTTGGCCATCCAGATCTCCGGGCATGAATACCGGAGAATATTTGTGGGACATACTAGAGAGGTCAGTTTGTGCACAAAATCCTGCATCAGCAACACTTCCGCAACGGTTGACGGCTAAAGAGTTAGCACGGCTCAGTATTTCTGGAACGGACTTGCAACGACTTGTTGAGTTCATACCACGTTGAGCTGCTGCACTACGCCGGGCAAAAGGGGGTCCCACACGGTATCACGAGGTATGCCATGAATTTTGTCACCTCATTATATGTAGAAAGTTTGGTAAGATGCAAGACACGGCGTGATAGCCCTAATCTTGCCACGTCAAATAAATAAATATTAAGCTTTTCCACAATGTTGTACTCACTGAAAAATGTCATCGTTCACCTAGCTCTCTGCGTAGAATGCGTTACGTTATACAGGTGGTCACAATTCAGTGATAGTGTAGTGAACACTGTGAGAGGTGGGTAGGTTAACAATGATATTTGTGTTCGACTTATTCTTTCTGCTCCAATAGTCTGCAGCGGATGGGATAGTATTGAGGCATTTGTTCTCCTGGGGCATCCGTAACGTTGTGAGCATCACAATCGCCGTGGAATATGTTCTTCACGGCATGGTTGTTCAGTTTTATGTATGTTAATATTTTAGTTAAAAATTGTATGTTCAAGGGAGCAGACGAATATGGAGAAGGGGACTCTTTGATTGAAATATTTTGTTTGTGGCTGGAATTACACGTAAATCTGCATACCGATGATATACGTGGCAACACATTGTGCTCCGGAGGATATAAATCTCAATACAAACATCTTCGCAAATAAACATGCAGAGAATGATTACTGTACAGTGTCGGCTGCATGTACGTTTGCTGAGACTGTGACCTTCTTAAGGGACTTTTTAAGGACCGAAACTAATGTTTTCAAGTAGCTGATGAGGTAACACTTTACAAGACTTGGATGTTTTGGCACAATGCATATATCTTCTTATCTTACGTTCTTAAGCTTGTTTTACTTAAGGCACGTCCTGTACTCCAGCAGGCTTACTATCCACCAACAGGCAAAATTACGGGAGGAACATGTCTTCGCTGGCTAAGTAACAGCCTGATGTTGTTTTTCCCACATAGGAATATAGTCTTTAAGAGATAGTAATCAGTAGTAGCTAACGTCTGATGTATCACGCGATTAAACATGACAATTTCTAAATTATTTTTTTTATCTTACATACAGGACACTGTTTTCTTCTACAAAGACCGCTTACCTTCTAGAACGTGCTTCCAACTAAGCAGCACTTATTTGAAAAAAAAATTATGCAATCAAGAAAAATCACACAATTAATAATCTGTATTATCTGTTAAGGCTGCCACAATCAGAAGTATATAGTGCAAACCAAAGATATAAAAATAGAAATTAAAGTATCGAGCTACACAACCAATTTAGTTAGAAGTTAATAATTTAACACAGCTGCCAAATTAAAAGAAAAAGAAAACGGCTGGAGATGATTGAAACTACGTCAGAAACCAGGTGTAAAAAATAAAGTAGCAGAAATTCTTAATAATTTATTAAAAGACAATCAAGTAACAATTATTTTGTTTTGGCGTCACATGTATATGAACATGAAATAATTTGCTAATGTGTTGCTATGACAGTTAAAGAAGTGTTTCTGTTATTGGGGAAATAAATATTTAAAAAAGAATGAAATACGGTAGACTTCTCCATAGAAACACAAAGTAGTGCCTTATTTAGCTCCGGTTCTGATGCGAATATCTGCGTCATCTGAAAAAATACGATGTAGAGCGGCGAATTCTGCAAATATTGAAGTTGAAATACCATGAAAGTATCTTGCAGGATTTTCTATTCGATCGATGAGACAATAGTATAAGATTCGCGTTCGGGAGGACGATCAGAAGGAACATTAGGTCACCCGAGAAATCGTCTTTTTCTCAGATCCGTAATTTGAGTATGAGAAATTGATTCTCTTCTAACCGTGGAAGGATCAGTAGAATGCGTTGTCGGTTACTACCGTCCCCAGTGCTGAAAGAAAGACGATTTTTAAAAAATCCGTTTTATATTGGTTTGGAGACAGTAGAGACATGTGCAGGAATCCACAATCTGCAGTACTGTGTCGCCGCCTACCCGGATGCGACGTGTGTGTGTGCTTCCAGCCAGTCCGGCTCAGCGCGACTCGGCGGCTGCCGAGGAGGGCCGAATTCCTGGCCACTCCCTGTTCACGTGGCGGTGTTTACACGTGTGATACAGTACAGCAACATGCACTCTTCGGCTCGAGAGCGGTGGCTGCCATTAGCAGCGCCGGCTCAGGAAAACATGGTCGCCAAAAGAGCTACATAGTGGCCACATAATTTTTAAAATACCCATCGCGAGAGGGACTAGCTGAACTTTTTTTTTTTTTTTTTTTTGCGCGATCTTTTCATGTCGCAGGGTTAACCTATCAGACACAAGGTCTGCAAACAGAATCTGCCCCGTGCGTCAACACCGAGAAGTGGTTTTGTTAACGCTAGTGTGCGAAACCAGTGAGTACTTTTGAACTGCATTGCTTCTACCCGATCTGCACTTCGTCGTGCCACCTTCCTATCCAGTTGCTGTGGAACACCGTGTTCAAACGTACGGGCTTTCCGTTACAGGAAATCTGTCCTGGTAGTACTATGTAAATTGAAGGTGGAGTGGGATAAAGAAAAGGAAAGAGAAAGAACTACTGATATCAACTGCATCGGGACTTTGTGCGGAGTCAGTGGCGACAAGTGATAACGTGTGCCGGGCCGGGACTCGAAGCCGGGATCCCCTGCTCACTAGATGGTTGTGTTAGCCATTAGGCCATCCGTACACGGTGTTTGTCGTAACTGCGCGGACCGTCTCGGCACGTCTTTCAGGCATACCCACAGTCCCACCGAGCGCCGTGTCTCAGCAGTCCTCGTCCATGTCCTTCGTGCTCGCTATGTGAGATTCCCACTAGTCGAATGTAACTGAGCACTCGCACTGAAGATTGGTCATGTCCGAAACAACAGACACCACGCCTTCACATAATTTCCTGGAAGAGTTGCACAGAAGAATGACCACTATGAGGCTAAATACTCGGCAAGCATTGCTCACGGTGAAAGCGTGAAGGAGGTTTAGTCGATGGGAGTCTGTTTCTTTATTCATATGTTTCTTTTAATTGGCAAGGTTCTAGTTTACATAAAAGTGGGAATTTTACTTTGCTTTCTCGACAGGTGCAGCGCTACATTGCACAAGAAGGATGAAATTAATTTATAGTTTAAAGGTAATAATAATAATAATTAGGTAATTGCGATGGAATGAATTGTGTTGTTCAAGAGACAAAATATATATCAAACAACAATAATATATAGATTGACTCTTACAGAGAAGAAAACAGCAACCAGCCACATTTTACAATGCCAGTTATTTATTTAAATGGCGCCGTTACCGGTTTCGAACAGAAAGGTTCAGCTTCAGACGGCTAGTTCACTTTAAGATATATTAAGTTTTTGTTTTCCCAAATGATGAAATTTCCTTGGGGTGTGACGTCTTTCAAAAAGTGAATGTTAATTTATGATGTATTTTAACGTGAACTAGCTGTCTGTAGATGAACCTTTCGGTTGGAAACCGAGAACGGCACTATGTAAATAAATAAACAGAATTGTAAAAAGTGGCTGGTTGGTGTTGCCTTCTCTGTAACAATCAACCTATATTTCGTACAGAGCCACGGGCTCAGAATGTTAGTATTCGACAAAACAGTAACAACAAGACTACAGTAACAACTTAAATATTAGTTATATACTGTAGTGGCAACTTATAAGTAATGAAGTATTAACATAGGGTCATAGATAAACAAATTAACACACCAACAGATAATGGCCACTAGTGGGACGGATGAAAGAAAGACAAAAGAAGAAAATGAACATGAGGAAAAAGTCAAGTGATAGTGACTATTAGGAAGATTCATAAATTCTGTAACTCTGTTGCGTAGGAAGTATGCCAACGATGACGGCGTTTACTTCAAGTTATTCTTAAAAACAGCACTGTTAGCTTCTACCAGAGCAGGGTAAAGGGAGTGGAGGATTTGCGGAAAGCCTTAGAGCTATGGAGGGTTTCAGCCAGATACAGTACAGACCGCATCATGAAATAAGTGTCTAACGTATGAAGAGTGGGTGATAGGGATCACGTGCAATGAATACAGCACAACGTGTAGTAATGATTTAGTTTATCTTGTTGCCACCTCAAATGAGAGTTAAAAGCACTGATCACAGAAAATAATGACACAGACATACTTTCATCGCAAATTATAGTTGAGGTTTCAATAGTTTCGTATCCGCCCCCGGTAGCTGAGTGGTCAGCGCGACAGAATGTCAATCCTAAGGGCCCCGCTTCGATTCTTGGCTGGGTCGGAGATTTTCTCCGCTCAGGCACTGGGTGTTGTGTTGTCCTAAGCATCGTCATTTCAGCCCCAGCGACGCTCAAATCGCCGAAGTGGCGTCAAACCGAAAAACTTGCGCCCGGTGAACGGTCAACCCGACGGGAGGCCCTAGTCACATGACATCGCATCGCACTACTTTTGTCACATTGAACTGCTCTTCTTCGAAACACGTGTCACCTACCTTATCGCAGGTACTAACTCTGTTCGCAGCTGTTCCGGCGTTTAATCTACGAGAAAAGGTTACCACTGTTTTGTGATAGGCTCAATATGTAATATACGCACGTAAATTTCAGATGCACGTAATGAAACGATATTGTATTAATCGTATCGAACATCTTCTGTTGTTCCTCAGTACCTCAGTTGGTTAAGACCATTTTCTTAGTACGTAAGGTCCATATCTTCCACTAAATTATTTTGTTTTTGAAGCATTCTCACGCATATGCCGCGACAGAACTGTACTTAGTTATCACATCCAGCCCTGCGTATTAAGTTCTGAACGCTTGAGCGCATTTTCACTGCATGTGTTGTTGTTGTCTTCAGTCCTGAGACTGGTTTGATGCAGCTCTCCATGCTACTCTATCCTGTGCAGGCTGCTTCATCTCCCAGTACCTACTGCAACCTACATCCTTCTGAATCTGCTTAGTGTACTCATCTCTCGGTCTCCCTCTACGATTTTTACCCTCCACGCTGCCCTCCAATGCTAAATTTGTGATCCCTTGATGCCTCAAAACATGTCCTACCAACCGATCCCTTCTTCTAGTCAAGTTGTGCCACAAACTTCTCTTCTCCCCAATCCTATTCAATACCTCCTCATTAGTTACGTGATATATCCACCTTATCTTCAGTATTCTTCTGTAGCACCACATTTCGAAAGCTTGTATTCTCTTCTTGTCCAAACTAGTAATCGTCCATGTTTCACTTCCATACATGGCTACACTCCAAACAAATACTTTCAGAAACGACTTCCTGATACATAAATCTATATTCGATGTTAACAAATTTCTCTTCTTCAGAAACGCTTTCTTTGCCATTGCCAGTCTCCATTTTATATCCTCTCTACTTCGACCATCATCAGTTATTTTACTTCCTAAATAGCAAAACTACTTTAAGCGTCTCATTTCCTAATCTAATTCCCTCAGCATCACCCGATTTAATTTGACTACATTCCATTATCCTCGTTTTGCTTTTGTTAATGTTCATCTTATATCCTCCTTTCAAGACACTGTCCATTCCGTTCAACTGCTCTTCCAAGTCCTTTGCCGTCTCTGACAGAATTACAATGTCATCGGCGAACCTCAAAGTTTTTACTTCGTCTCCATGAATTTTAATACCTACTCCAAATTTTTCTTTTGTGTCCTTTACTGCTTGCTCAATATACAGATTGAATAACATCGCGGAGAGGCTACAACCCTGTCTCACTCCTTTCCCAACCACTGCTTCCCTTTCATGCCCCTCGACTCTTATTACTGCCATCTGGTTTCTGTACAAATTATAAATAGCCTTTCGCTCCCTGTATTTTACCCCTGCCACCTTTAGAATTTGAAAAAGAGTATTCCAGTCAACATTGTCAAAAGCTTTCTCTAAGTCTACAAATGCTAGAAACGTAGGTTTGCCTTTTCTTAATCTTTCTTCTAAGATAAGTCGTAAGGTCAGTATTGCCTCACATGTTCCAACATTTCGACGGAATCCAAACTGATCCTCCCCGAGGTCTGCATCTACCAGTTTTTCCATTCGTCTGTAAAGAATTCGCGTTAGTATTTTGCAGCCTTGGCTTATTAAACTGATAGTTCGGTAATTTTCACATCTGTCAGCACCTGCTTTCTTTGGGATTGGAATTATTATATTCTTCTTGAAGTCTGAGGGTATTTCGCCTGTCTCATACATCTTGCTCACCAGCTGGTAGAGTTTTGTCATGACTGGCTCTCCCAAGGCCGTCAGTAGTTCTAATGGAATTTTGTCTACTCCGGGGGCCTTGTTTCGACTCAGGTCTTTCAGTGCTCTGTCAAACTCTTCACGCAGTATCGTATCTCCCATTTCGTCTTCATCTACATCCTCTTCTATTTCCATAATATTGTCCTCAAGTACATCGCCCTTGTATAAACCTTCTATATACTCCTTCCACCTTTCTGCCTTCCCTTCTTTGCTTAGAACTGGGCTGCCATCTGAGCTCTTGATATTCATACACGTGGTTCTCTTCTCTCCAAAGGTCTCTTTAATTTTCCTGTAGGCAGTATCTATCTTACCCCTAGTGAGATAAGCTTCTACATCCTTACATTTGTCCTCTAGCCATCCCTGTTTAGCCATTTTGCACTTCCTGTCGATCTCATTTTTGAGACGTTTGTATTCCTTTTTGCCTGCTTCATTTACTGCATTTTTATATTTTCTCCTTTCATCAATTAAATTCAATATTTCTTCTGTTACCCAAGGATTTCTAGCAGCCCTCGTCTTTTTACCTACTTTAGCCTCTGCTGCCTTCACTACTACATCCCTCAGAGCTACCCATTCTTCTTCTACTGTATTTCTTTCCCCTATTCCTGTCAATTGTTCCCTTATGCTCTCTCTGAAACTCTGTACAACCTCTGGTTCTTTCAGTTTATCCAGGTCCCATCTCCTTAATTTCTCACATTTTTGCAGTTTCTTCAGTTTTAATCTACAGGTCATAACCAATAGATTGTGGTCAGAGTCCACATCTGCCCCTGGAAATGTCTTACAACTTAAAACCTGGTTCCTAAATCTCTGTCTTACCATTATATAATCTATTTGATACCTTTTAGTATCTCCAGGGTTCTTCCACGTATACAACCTTCTTTCATGATTCTTAAACCAAGTGTTAGCTATGATTAATTTGTGCTCTGTGCAAAATTCTACTAGGCGGCTTCCTCTTTCATTTCTTAGCCCCAATCCATATTCACCTACTATGTTTCCTTCTCTCCCTTTTCCTACACTCGAATTCCAGTCACCCATTACTATTAAATTTTCGTCTCCCTTCACTATCTGAATAATTTCTTTTATTTCATCGTACATTTCTTCAATTTCTTCATCATCTGCAGAGCTAGTTGGCATATAAACTTGTACTACTGTAGTAGGTGTGGGCTTCGTATCTATCTTGGCCACAATAATGCGTTCACTATGCTGTTTGTAGTAGCTTACCCGCATTCCTATTTTCCTATTCATTATTAAACCTACTCCTGCATTACCCCTATTTGATTTTGTGTTTATAACCCTGTAGTCACCTGACCAGAAGTCTTGTTCCTCCTGCCACCGAACTTCACTAATTCCCACTATATCTAACTTTAACCTATCCATTTCCCTTTTTAAATTTTCTAACCTACCTGCCCGATTAAGGGATCTGACATTCCACGCTCCGATCCGTAGAACGCCAGTTTTCTTTCTCCTGATAACGACATCCTCCTGAGTAGTCCCCGCCCGGAGATCCGAATGGGGGACTATTTTACCTCCGGAATATTTTACCCAAGAGGATGCCATCATCATTTAATCATACAGTAAAGCTGCATGTCCTCGGGAAAAATTACGGCTGTAGTTTCCCCTTGCTTTCAGCCGTTCGCAGTACCAGCACAGCAAGGCCGTTTTGGTTAATGTTGCAAGGCCAGATCAGTCAATCATCCAGACTGTTGCCCCTGCAACTACTGAAAAGGCTGCTGCCCCTCTTCAGGAACCACACGTTTGTCTGGCCTCTCAACAGATACCCCTCCGTTGTGGTTGCACCTACGGTACGGCCATCTGTATCGCTGAGGCACGCAAGCCTCCCCACCAACGGCAAGGTCCATGGTTCATGGGGGGAGGTTTCACTGCATACACTTCCTGTTCTCAACAGTTCTTGAAAAAGGTAACGATATTTATACTTAGTGTATTTCGCTTTCCGATTCTAAATTGTGACACAGACTGCCCATAAAGCCGTACACTTAAAATCAACTTCTATATTTCATAAATTTTAAACTGGGTGTAGAGCTCCTGAGTTGGTTGTGAAAACAAACATTAAGTGACTGCTTACAGATATTACCGTATTTTTTATACCTTAAAGTTACAATTTTGACAATTTTTATTGGTCACTCCTTTTTTCATTACCTTTTTTATTACGCCTGTATGTTTCAGTGAAGACGAACTTGCACGCTCAGAGTGGATCACATTGCTGTTTCACACAGTTAGGCACAAAATATATATACTGGGTAACAGGATCGTCGTCTTAGTGATTCTGCTGCGCCCGTGTGGCACTGGCATACCTCCTCGGTGCATTATGTTGATACCGGAAATTCCGAGTGACCCACAAAATCATTCAGAAATTCCAACGGTCTCTGCAGAAGCATGCATTTCGGCCGACGAGCAAAAGTTCGCCTAAATGTATAGAGACATATCGGTTAAGACTTACTTGCTATCTCAGAGACTGATATGTGCCTTACAGCTCTATTTGATGAGTTCTTTTGAATGTTTCTTATCCTACGCCTGTGTGTTTTTATATAAGAGGTCTATGCCTTTCTCATAGTCCGGGAACGAAGCCAGTTCTCGGTCTGTTTGGCAACATCCCTCCGCCGCTTCCAAAGATGGTCGGTGAAGCACGAGTGAGGATACAGTTGCATGCGCCACTTCCCGGTATCCATAATATAAGACGCACGTTCTTAGCCAAATCTGGCTCAGTTTCTTGGGATGTGCGCCATTTCACGACGCGTGGGTGAAAGGTTGCGGGGGTAGAGGTGGTGGAGGAGTGGAGGATGGCGCCTTATTATCTCGCAGCAGTGTCAGATGTAGTGAAAATTAACAGCAAAAAGTAAAAGGAAACGTGTTATTCCATGCAGATCATATTCAGTAACGAATGTGCAAACTGCAGAAAAATGGATGAAGGTAACATTTTAGTACCATCCTAGAACTAGTTAATTTAAAAAAAATATTAGTAAGAGTCTTCTGATTAGCACCAAATTTTTTTCTACAGATGAAGGTGTATACTGAACAGCAGTTTACGCCGTAGATAAGTTCTGCGTCCTCTCATCCTAGCTACGTTGATTTAGCGTGACACTTTTTCCATAAGCAAATATACTTGTCATATTAGTAGCCGGGATGCTTGCCTTGAGAAGGACACGGCCAACAACCTTCCGCATAGCTTCCCCTTAAGAGCTTGTCTCCGTCTCTGATGACCTCGTCACCGATTGGACGTCAAAGCCTCGTAGTTTATTCTTCGCTCCTTCCCCATTATACGCGGAAACAATGGAAACTCATTCTCATTGTTGCTCCAGAATTGCGTCCATATCTTCTAAATGCCATCCTACCGTCTCAGATCAGTTTTACCCTTCGGCAGCGGCAGTTTGTGAAACAAGAAACTTCTGAATACGCATCTCAGAACAGACAATGTTCTCAAGGGAACTGAAACAGAACCAGGGTCCTGCACATACTGTTCAGCTACACCACAAAGGTACATCAACTTACCAGATGCGACACTTTTCATGTCGCGTAGTCCTCAATAAATTAGTGCAAAAACCATAATCAATAAATTAGGGCAAATATCCTGAGTAGGATTTCGTAGTGTTTATATCATCAGATAATATTAATCCAAAGGGCTTTGGAGACAATGACGGAAATAAAAGAAAGGCTCAAGAGTGGAATTAAAATTCAAGCTGAATGGATATCAGTGATAAGATTCGCTGATGACATTGCTATCCTTGCTGAAAGTGAAGAAGAATTACAGGATCAGCTGAATGGAATGAACGTTTTAATGAGTAGAGAATATGGAGAGAGGGTAAATCTAAGAAAGGTGAAAGTAATGAGAAGTAGGAAAAATGAGAACAGCGAGGGACGCAACATTAGGATTGGTGATCACAAATTGTTGCTAGCTAGGTAGCAAAATAACCCAAGACTTACAGAGCAAGAAGGACATTAGAAGCATAGTAGCACTAATGGCAAAAAGGATATTCCTGGCCAGGAGAAGCCTACTAGTATGAAACACAGGTTTTCATTTGCGGAAGGAATCTCTGAGAACGTACGTTTGGAGCACAGCACTTTATAGTAGTGAAACACTTACTATGGGAAAATCGGAACAGATAAGAACGGAGGCACTTGTGATATGCTGCTACACAAGAATGTTGAAAATTAGGTAGACTAATAAGGTAAGGAATGAGGAAATTCTCCGCAGAATCCACGAGGAAAGGAATATATGGAAAACACTGAGAGCACAAGGGGGCAGATTGGTAGGATACCTGGTAAGACATTAGGGATTAAGTTCCATAGAACTAGAGAAAAAAAAAAAAAAAAAAAAAAACCTTACCAAAAAAGGGGACAAATGACGTTTCTGTGGCACTATATTGTACACTTCACCAATAGGCACCACTTTGATCGAAACGAAAATGTAAGTAGGACTGAAGTATTAAATCTAATGCATTGTTTTTCGACTTTCGAATAAAGTAGTCATGCAAACATAGATTACTCCTTTCGTATATACGTGGAATGGTTTCTGTTTAACAGGAAATCCTGAAGGTCATTTACAATTACTGCCTACCTTTTGGTCTTTCTATTTTCCTCTTTCTTTAACGACTAACTGTTGTACTCTACCTTACTTATTGTTACAGCGCGTGGGCGTACAGACAAGATTTGGCAGTAGCTTTAAAATGGTCTCGGTAACTGGCGAAAATGATAACTCTAAAATCATTATACTTCATAGATTCACGGTACAAACTGTTCAAAAGAACGTCACGTTAGTTGCTACGTAAACATCAAATTTCTTTGTTCCTACAAGTCACCTGATCCAACTAAGTAGATAGGCGCTGCGTCTTGCTGGAAACATATTCATTCATCTGTCAAGCTTATAATACTGTCGCTATGTTCCATTGTTCCGTTGCAACTTTAAGTTCTGGCTGGAGGATACATTCCTTTTTCTCACGACTGCTAATTCTTAGCCTTCCTAAGGACGAATGACAACACAGCAGCAAGATAACTAGATCTAGCACCCAGTCCTGCATGTTTTGTTAATCACAGAGTCACTCCTGACTTTCATCGAACAGTTATTCATTGTTCATTGATGAAGAAATATAGTCATACCATTATAAGTTGAACTCAACAGAACATTTAGCAAAACATAGCAGAGAGAAGAATACAAGCCCGTAATATGAAATTACCGAGAAGTATGTTAGGGAAAACGTGGAAAGATAGAGCAAGAAATGAAGATGTTAAAAAGGAAATTAGAGCAGAAAAGATGAATGATAGAACTGAAGAGAGTAGGTTAAAAGAGTTTGAACAAGTAAAGAGAATCGTAGTGGGAAAAATACCAAAATAAATGATGGAGGCCAAGTCTGAGGGCAAGAGCGAGACCCATAGCAAAATGGATTGACAGGATCAAGACTAGTTTAAAAAGAAGGGAATGCGGACTGGAACAAAACAGTTATAGAATAAGAATTATGGAAAGATGGGGAGAATTGGAAAGTACCATAAATGTCCCAACACGACCTGATGCGGGATAAAGGGGAAACGAAAACAATGTAAAACATACACAAGGATATTAAGAACTGAATATAAAGAAGTAGCTCAACAACAATCTAAATTGAAAAATAAATACATGACCACAAAATTTATAAAAACCTTAGGAAATGCTCAAACTTTCACTGCTACGTTTAGATACAAGGTAATGAAAAGACAATTTTCTCTAAGGAAGACTCAGCAGAATCTTGCTGGCTTGGAACAATACCACACCGCCCGTTATCGAGAAACACCTGTTTACAAATTAAGATCTACAACAGGAGGGTCCTACCGGTAAGAAGTCTGCATCGTCCTGAGTGCGACTGACAATGAATCAAACAGAGAACATGGTTCTTCCAACTATGCTTGTTTTTACTACTGCTGTTGTCGCGAATAAATAACGGCGTTACGGGTGTAATGTGAGACTCATATGATAGATACCTGTCGAGAAAAACAAATGAGGTGCCAATGACCCCGTTTGATATTGAAAATATTAGTAATATTAATGTAAGCGTATATTGTTGCTACTTTATTCGGCCAATTATTGCACAAAAATTTTTATCACTGAAGTTTATCAAAACGGTGTTGATAGTATTTTTTATTACTATTACTGAATCGCAGCACAAATTGGACCAATATTTCTCCATGTCCCCCACGCCACTTTTGAGTTTTCGCAACCAGTCGGAGTGCACCAGACACACAGTGCTGGTCACCTCGCTGAAAATGTGAGTATGTCAGTTTAAAATACTGCTGTTTGCTCACCTCTTATGGAGCCAGAAACTAAGAACGGACACACTTGTTGAGCAGCTACTAAGTCCCACACTCTCTTTCTGTATTGAAGTTAACAATAGAAGTTTTATTTATCCGTATATCACTTTTACATGACATTGGACATGATTGATACTAAAATTTAAAAACAACAAAAATAATGTAGACATCTTGGATATTCGGGAATCCAGCCGGATGTTCGCGTCGTTCTCGCACGATATTTCAACAGCGTACCTCGCTGTCTTCTTCAGGTGCTACCTGAGACTGGTCCTTGGGTCGATCGAGTCCAGTATTTATGCCTGGGAGGAGCTGGGCGTTCCCTAATCGGTCCGCGCCCAGTCGAGTGTTCCATCTGTGGTCCGCGCCCGCCAGACTCGGCTTCAACGGACCCCTCCAGTCGCGGATGTTCCGACTGCCGTCGGCGCCGGTTTTGGCCGTCCTCAACGGTTGTGGTTGTCATTTGAGGTGTGTCAGGCCCGATCTGAGATGTTAGGTACTCTATCTCATGACTGTTACTACGGTTTCCACTTCTGTTGCGTGCTGGGCGCTCCCTAATCGGTCCGCGCCGCGTCGTGTGTTCCATCTGAGGTCCGCGCCCGCCAGACGCGGCTACATTGTCCCTCTCTGGTGGCCGGTGTTCCCTCCGCCGTCCGCGCCCGGCCTGGCCGTCTTCTGAAGTCGAGTTCATGACCTGGGGTGTGTCAGATCTGGTCTCTAATGTCCAACACCTTGTCTCACAGCTGTTCCCTCGGTCTCCACTTATATTTCCTTCTGAATCCTGCAGTGTCCTGCGTTGAGTTTTCACAAGCTCAAGCGCAGGATTCCAGGCAGTGCTGATTTGGTATCCCGAGTCACGGTTGATTAGATTGTCTGTGACCTTAATCTTAATTGCTTCTTTAATGACACTGTCCCAATATCTTGAGGTCTGTGTCACAATCTTGGTGTCATTGTAATCCATTGAATGACCAAGTTCCAGACAATGCTCTGCTATGGCTGATTTAGTTGCCTGTCTGAGTCTGGTATGTCTCTGGTGTTCTTTACACCTGATGTCCACAGTTCTGGTGGTCTGGCCAATGTATGACATCCCACACTGGCATGGTATGTTGTAAATACCTGGCTTGCGTAGCCCCAGGTCATCTTTTACAGTCCCCAGCATAGCCCCAATTTTTGTGGGTGGGCAAAATATGCTCCTGATGTCATATTTCTGGAGAATCCTGCTGATCTTGGTAGAGATAGGTCCGGCATATGGCAAGTATGCCATCTTCTTTGCCTCTTCTGGTTCTTCTTCTGGATCCTTTGGCCGGTTGGCAGGTTGAAGTGCCTTCTGGATATCTCTAGAGGAGTACCCATTCCTGCTGAACACTGATTGTAAGTGTTCTATTTCTGTGGCCAGACTATCAGGATCTGACAGAGTTTGTGCTCTGTGGACCAGTGTTTTGAGCACTCCATTCTTCTGTGCCGGATGGTGGCAACTGCTGGCTTGAAGGTATAAGTCAGTGTGCGTAGGTTTGCGGTACACACTGTGTCCAAATGTGCCATCTCCCTTTCTCTTCACCAGAACATCCAAGAATGGAAGTATTCCATCCTTCTCCATTTCCATTGTGAACTTAATGTTCGGATGGCAAGAGTTCAGATGTAGCAGGAACTCATCTAACTTCCTTCTACCATGGGGCCAGATGACAAAGGTATCATCCACATACCTAAAAAAGCACTTGGGTTGATATCTGGCTGAAGAGAGTGCTTCCTCTTCAAACCTTTCCATAAATAGGTTGGCCACCACTGGTGATAGAGGGCTACCCATCGCCACCCCTTCTGTTTGTTCATAAAATTGACCCCCATATAGGAAGTACGTCGATGTCAGTACATGCCTGAACAGGTCAAGGAGAGCCCCATCGAACTTCTCTCCAATAAGCTCAAGTGACTCCTTCAGTGGTACACGTGTAAAGAGAGACACCACATCGAAACTAACCATGATGTCTGTGTCTGTGATGTGTTGCTGGCCCAGTCGATGTAGGAAATCCTCTGAGTTCTGGATGTGATGTGCACATTTACCCACATGTGGTGTCAACATCTTCTTCAGGTATTTCGCAGTAGGGTAAGTTGCTGCACCAATATTGCTGACAATAGGTCGCAGTGGAACCCCATCCTTGTGAATCTTGGGGAGTCCATAAAGTCTAGGGCGTGTTGGCGCTTTGGGACGCAGCTTCTTGATGACTTGTTCAGGCAGGCCTGTCTCCTTCAACAGAGCCCTGGTCTTTTTGTCCACTTTCTCTGTAGGGTCGCCGGCTATTGACCTGTATGCAGGATCCTCCAGAAGTTGTTGCACCTTTCTGTCATATTCTGTTTTTTGTAGGATGACTGTGGAGTTCCCCTTGTCTGCAGGCAACACCACAATGCTGTCATCCTCCCGGAGTCGCCTCAGTGCCACCCTTTCATCACCTGAGATGTTGGATTTGGGTGGCTTGGTCTTGGTGAGCGCCCTGCAGGTTTCTCTTCGGATCTCTTCGGCCACACTAGAAGGAAGCGTGATGGCCACTTGCTCAACTGCACTGACAAAGGCTGTGACAGGAACGTTTCTAGGGGTCACTGCGAAATTGAGGCCCTTGCTAAGTACTTTTAAGGTGGTCTCATCGAGCTTCTTGTCAGTTAGATTGACCACTGTGCGTGTGTCCACAGTCTGTTGCACCTTGTTGTTGAGGCGCTCAAACTTGGCTAGCTGGCGTGCCATTGACTTCTTGCTGGTGCATTCTGCTAGAGACCAGGAGGCACCATCAACCTGGTCCCAGTCTTGAGTGGTTAAGGAAGCTGCTATAGTTAGGTGAAGATACAGCAGTTCCCTGGATGTCAAATCCAATCGGTGGCGCAGGTCGCGCACTCTCTCTCTAACCAGAGCGAGACTAGCTCGGTGTTTGATCCTGTTTGCCGCTCTCGAGTTAATGTGATGCTTGATCCTGGCGAAAACTGGAACTACTTCACCCTCTCGGCATCTCAGCAGGAAACTGAGAGAACACAGCATCCTCCCTTTCCTTTGTCGAAGCTTGTCCAGCTTCTTGATGTTACGGTACATCTCCTCCCCGTAGAGTCTTCTGATGTAATTCTTCATGCTTTCCCGGCGATCTGTTGACATCTTGGAGACCGAGGGAACAGCTGTGAGACAAGGTGTTGGACATTAGAGACCAGATCTGACACATCCCAGGTCATGAACTCGACTTCAGAAGACGGCCAGGCCGGGCGCGGACGGCGGAGGGAACACCGGCCACCAGAGAGGGACAATGTAGCCGCGTCTGGCGGGCGCGGACCTCAGATGGAACACACGACGCGGCGCGGACCGATTAGGGAGCGCCCAGCACGCAACAGAAGTGGAAACCGTAGTAACAGTCATGAGATAGAGTACCTAACATCTCAGATCGGGCCTGACACACCTCAAATGACAACCACAACCGTTGAGGACGGCCAAAACCGGCGCCGACGGCAGTCGGAACATCCGCGACTGGAGGGGTCCGTTGAAGCCGAGTCTGGCGGGCGCGGACCACAGATGGAACACTCGACTGGGCGCGGACCGATTAGGGAACGCCCAGCTCCTCCCAGGCATAAATACTGGACTCGATCGACCCAAGGACCAGTCTCAGGTAGCACCTGAAGAAGACAGCGAGGTACGCTGTTGAAATATCGTGCGAGAACGACGCGAACATCCGGCTGGATTCCCGAATATCCAAGATGTCAACAGATCGCCGGGAAAGCATGAAGAATTACATAAAAATAATGTAGTTCATATGTACAGGTGTAGTTTGACAAGGATGGGAAAGGTAATTGTCCGTTGCCTTACACTAGGAACCATCTTGGAATTTGTCTGAAAGGAATTAGGGAAATGATGGAAAATCTAAATCAAGGCGGTCAGATAAAGACTGGAATCTCCACCCTCATGAATATAAGATAAGTTAAAAAAAACTAATGCTACTTAATTTGGTTCATCTCCTGTGTATAACATTGTTTTGCAAAGAAGCATTGTGCAGCAGTTAATTTACTGGGCACGGCTGGGTAAAGTTCAGACAACGTCCACTGCTATTGCAAGAGGCCGTCCAATCATACGAGGCCCACGAGAAAGACAGACCGCCAAGTGTACGTCACTGCACGTAACACAGGTCAGCGGTGGGCAACGAGTAACTGTTTCAGACGAGTTCAATAATCCTTGACTGCGCGTTTAAATGCAGGGAAGCTGTCGATAGCATACGATAAATTTAGGATCTATAGTGGGTACCATTTCAATTACATATTGATTTGCCGTTGGTCCTCCACAGAACCGAGCGTTCGCGAAGTGTTGCTGACAAGCCGAGAAGTGTGACGCCACAGGTTCTTTGTGAGGACGTTGTTTCTCGTCGGTCCCGCTGCCTGCTGGTGCGCAAAGTACTGTCCTACAGATCTCGAGGACGTTACTACATGCTCCGGCTAAGCACAAGCATCAGACTTGTATTAGTGACGTAGAAGAAAGGCAAAGCCGCTCTGGCGTGGATGAACTGATTGCTTCACGTCTGTGCTGCAGCTCTGTTGTGACTTACGGGAGAGGAGCTGATGCTAAAGCAAAGCAAGAACGGTCCAGACTGAATTTTGGACAGAAGCTTTTCTTTCTCAAGAATGTGCTGACAGTCCTACAACAAAATCATGTTAACACAATTAATATGTTACTTTGTGAGTGCCTTCTTTTACCGTCATTATAAAGGGAAGTCACCAGCTCTTACTTTCCAGTCGCTTGAGTCTTTGCGCTGGACGAGAAATTCTTGAAAATTTGAAGTAAATAAGGCGCAGCTCCTGTCTGACCTGGGGACTCATTTGTATTCATCTCTTTCAGTTTCTGCTCGATACCAGGGATGCCAGTTTCTGTGTCTCCTTACTGGAGTTTATTCGGCGGTGAAGCGATGTTTGCACGATATTCCTGCACGAATGATTTTTAAACACGTAAATTAAAACTTCAGCGTCCTTTTTGGTGTCTTCTGTTATAACACCAGACTGGTTTGTGAGTGACTGGATAGAAGCCTTCGACCGGTTATGCAATTTTACGTAGGAACACAATTTTCGGAGATTTTCATCAAGATAAGTCGCCAACGAAGTTGGCGACTGGAAGTTGGAAGTTGTTTGGTTCGCTCATCGATTTTTTTTTTTTACAGACGCACGAATTTCTACTAAGTTGTGCCTCTCAAGATTTCTCCCTTTCTTTTGTGAACAGAGGGTGCAAAAATACCTATTGTCTCAGCGTTTTCTGATACTGTAATACTGTAATGTTCTCCAGAGGTTTGATGAAATATGTCTGTCCTTTAGAATCAGTCTTCCTCTACAGCCTGTGAGAACTTCAGATCGGAGTTTACTGTGAGATTTCTTCTGGGCAGAGGAGGTGGTGGGACAGGCAAGCTGACTGGTAATGACTCAAAATATTCCTTCTGTGAATAAAACAGTGTTTCTGGAAAACGAACAGTTTGTCTATTTATCTATGGACATCACATGTTAGGTATCGCAAACAATCTGATTTATGGAATCAAGTCGCTATTCATCATAACTTGCTATGGAAGGCACTGGAAAAACCGTTAGAGATAGAGCTCTACAGCCTCCATAGTCCTCCCAGTCAGAAATAGGGCGTATAACCCTTTGATACATAGAGGACTTGGAGCCAAAGGTGGCGAATATCATACTTGTAATAACATCTACTCCTTTAAGACAAAATAAGATAAGAATCTAGCTTCACACATCTTAGACAAGTAGTCACTGGAAGAGAGGCAGTCAAATCCAGTGACGACAAGGGACCATTACTGCGATGCTCTATCCTAGGCAGCTCCCTGTTAATGTTGCCGAGGGAACTGTGAACTCTGTTGAGAGCTTTAATGATTCGCAGGAAATAGTTACCAAGATGTGGAATGTACACAATACAGGACTTGGCAAGGAGAGTTCATGTCGCTTCGGTATTTCTTCAGAAGCTGCGGAATGCACTTGGCCTTAATGTGGTTGTTGGAGATGAGCCGAAGTGCACTTTGTGACTAACGGAAGGCAGAGAAGAATAAATGAAGCCCAAGCAGGGGCGGGGCGGTGCTGCTCAGTGGCGAGACGGTACACGCAGTGTCCCTCGCCAGTTTCGTTTGTGGGCAACAGTGGCGACCGGCAACATGCGTTTACGATAGAAGCTGTTTCCTCTTAGCTGCCATGTTCGATGCAAAGGTAATCTCACACAACGCGGAAGATGTGATCCGCAGAATGACAATTAAATGTGAAACTAAAGTAAACGATTAGGTGTTCTCCTTAGCATTCCTTATTGACTGTACGCGAAGGAAAATTATTCAAAGTAAAGACTCCATATCGTAGGTATTCACTTTTATATTTACAAATACAACTGTTTTTACAATGAACTTCGAGATCGGACGGGGACCCCATAATGCAATGTTGCATTAAAATAATAAGAATTGTTGCCAAATGCAAGTCATGAAGAATGACGTCAGAGTTGACTGAAATGGCCGGCCGCGGTGGTCTCGCGGTTCTAGGCGCGCAGTCCGGAACCGTGCGACTGCTACGGTCGCAGGTTCGAATCCTGCCTCGGGCATGGATGTGTGTGATGTCCTTAGGTTAGTTAGGTTTAAGTAGTTCTAAGTTCTAGGGGACTAATGACCACAGCAGTTGAGTCCCATAGTGCTCAGAGCCATTTGAACCATTTTGACTGAAATGGACTTGTTTTATTACGACCCTGCCAGTAAACGAGCTATAACTTGCTACCATTTACTGTACCGGTATATCAATAACTTCTTGTACCGATGTTCGACACACTTCTTCTTGTTCCGAGTTACGCTGTCTGTACATTTCTTTATGGCCATCTGTCATTACTAAAAAATGTTCAAATGTGTGTGAAATCTTATGGGACTTAACTGCTAAGGTCATCAGTCCCTAAGCTTACGCACTACTTAACCTAAATTATGCTAAGGAAAAACACACACACCCACTGCCGAGGGAGGACTCGAACCTCCGCCGGGACCAGCCGCACAGTCTGTCATTACTGATTACCTCTTTAATTACAGGCATAGGGATAAGTATCAGTACTGATTACGATTTTGATGTTTGCCTCATCAAATGCTTTCATGAAAGTCATGTTGGAAAATACACCTACACATGCAATGTGGACCTCTTTATAATTCTACCATCTTCAGGTAATGAATAACTTAATACTAACCTCTAAATAAACGTAAGCGGCACAGTACATTAAATTAACTTACAGGCTGTACTTATACAAAACATTAATTTGGCGCATGCACTATGTATTAGGATTTCGAAAATGGCTATTCTGTCTCAAATTTAAAACATATAAGGTCAAATCCTCTTCCAAACAATGTTACAGAATGTGAGTGTAAGATGGATGTCACGAAAACGCTGAATTTGAAAAGTCCGAAACTGTCAAAAGAAATATGTGCATGTCACCTGTATCAGCGCCACATTGCTCAGCATCACATGTAATTACATCAAATAACAAAAAAATGGCTCTGGGCACTATGGGACTCAACTGCAGTGGTCATCAGTCCCCTAGAACGTAGAACTACTTAAACCTAACTAACCTAAGGATATCACACACATCCATGACCGACTCAGGATTCGAACCTGCGACCGTAGCAGTCGCACGGTTCCCGACTGCGCGCCTAGAACCGCGAGACCACCGCGGCCGGCCCACAAAACACCTTCCAGAGATAAGTTATTCGATCAATAACAAAAGTACTGAGCTCACTAAACATCGCCTTTATACGAGGGTTGCTTAGAAAGTAATGTACCGCTCTTTTTCTCCGCCTAAAACAGTGCTACGAATGCGAAACGTTACTAATGTATTGTTTGAAGTCTTCTGAGTCAGCGCGCCAAGTTCCCTCACTTCCGCCAGAGAGCGTAGCTGCAAGACAGTTTCAAAATGGCATCTGTAGGTGATGTACGTTACAAGCAACGTGCCGTCATTGAGTTTCTCACTGCAAAGAAAGAAACTGGAACTCGCAGTTAAGATCTAATAAAAATGATAAAAATTCTGTGAAGTTTAATCTAAGAACCTAAATGCAGTATTCGTGTGACGGCAATAAACTCGAATTTCGCATGATCTCCTCTTGTACTTTATAGTTCCCTTTAAGTTGTGTTCTCTTACGGTGCAGTCATTCTCTGGTTGTCAACAATAAAGCACTTAATAACATAATACAAACCACATACAACTGAATAGTAATACCATAGCAAAGAACTAAATAACTACACAAGCGAGTTAGCCATCTTACAGTAGTTATCAAAAAGTACCATTAAATACCTTCAAATGTTTTTTTTATTCCAGTCTTGAACACAGTATTAATTCTTTAGACGATGACCGGTTTCAGTCCCTAATGACCATCCTCAGATCTTTTTTCACCATGTCCTAAAGTGATAAGGCCACAATGACATCGTCAAAACATATAAATATAATCAGCACAGCATCGTCACATAGATCTAAAATAAGGTGTAGAATAGGCCACGTCGTCTACACAGTCAGTTGCAGTAATGATACCATTATGGCCTTATCACTTTAGGACATGGTGTGAAAAAGATCTCAGGATGGTCATTAGGGACTGAAACCGGTCATCGTTAAAGAATTGATATTGTGATCAAAGACTGGAATAAAAAACATTCGGCAGTATTGTATCACTGTATACGTGACTATGCCGCAGCTGGTGAGATTAAATAACTTGTTGCTTTTTAAAAATACACGAAACAGGAACATTGTTCTCTTAAATAAAAAGTTGTCTGCGATGGCTCTTGGTCAAAAGAGAGTGCATGATCCAGGTTTCCTGCAGAGACATTTCTGCGGCGGAAGCATGAGAGGTGCATGACAACGTAGGAGTAAAATGATGCGGAAACTGTAAACGTACTCCAAAGCTGAAGAACACGTGACAGTGCGATTCTAGTGTGCATTACTTATGAATTGAACACGAATTCACTGTGAAATTTTGCCGGTATACCTAAAAAACGCAATGTTGCCTTCACCTGTAGTGAAATGGTGCTAACCAATTCACCAAGGTCGCACAGACGTGGGCAAAGCTGATAAGGGTGTCAAGGTATTATACAGTGCGACTTCTACCTTTTCAAAACCTGGAAGAATATCTGGAAGGAAAGTGATTTTCCAACGATGAAGACGTTCATATAAGCAGTTCTCGAATGGCTGGGTGCCCAAGCAGCGGATTTTTTACCCTCGAGGAACTGTACAACTGTTGGAACGTTCCGACTGTAGTTTACAGATACTTGATGCCCGTGTTGAAAAAAAGTGTCGTCTATCTGTGTCACTTTGAAGTGTAGTGCAGCATTAAATAAAAGTACTTGGCTAGTCATGACAGTGTGTAACTTCCCTTCTGAGGTCCCATTGTATTTAACTGAAACTGGAAGAACACTACAGACTATTTTAGCACCTGTCGACGTGTTTTCTAAACTAAGATATTTTGCCGCAGGGGAGCGCTTCCAATTGTAAATATTTTATAAATGTTTCCGGTGTATTTTTGTTTTGTTGTCTTCGTTGCTGATGCTTTCGAAGCTTACTACATGTACATATACAACTGTATGGATACTCTGCAAATCACACTTAAGTGCCTGGCACAGGATTCATCGAACCACTTTCACTACAATTCTCCATTACACCTACACCTTTCCGTGAGAACTCTGATTTCCCTAATTTTATTATGATGATCTTTGTCCCTATATAGCCGGGCGGGGTGGTCGAGCGGTTCTAGGCGGTACAGTCTGGAACCGCGCGACTTCTACGGTCGCAGGTTCGAATCCTGCCTCGGGCTTGGCTTTGTGTGATGTCCTTAGGTTAGTTAGCCATTTGAACCATTTGTTCGTGATGCTTTCTACCCTATTTCTCGATGATACAAAACCTGCTGCTCTTCCTTGAACTTTCTCGACGTATTCCGTTAATCCTTTTTGTCCCTAATTGCAATTCCTAGATATTTAGCTGAATTTATAGCCTTTATATGGCTATGAGCATTATGGGACTTAACTTCTAAGGTCATCAGTCCACTAGAACTTCGAACTACTTAAACCTAGCTAAGCTAAGGACATCACACACATCCATACCCGAGGCAGGATTCGAACCTTCGACCGTAGCGGTGGCGCGGTTCTACATCTACATCTACATCCATACTCCGCAAGCCACCTACGGTGTGTGGCGGAGGGTACCTTGAGTACCTCCATCGGTTCTCCCTTCTATTCCAGTCTCGTATTGTTCGTAGAAAGAAAGGTTATCGGTATGCCTCTATGTGGGCTCTAATCTCTCTGATTTTATTCTCATGGTCTCTTCCCGAGATATACGTAGGAGGGAGCAATATACTGTAGCGCTAGAACCGCTCTGTCACCTCGGCCGGCAGCCTTTAGATTTGATTGCTATAACTTAGTTTAACGGATTCCTTTTAACACTTAAGTGGATGACCTCATAGTTTTCATTATTTAGGGTCAATTGCCAATTTTCGTACCATACAGATATCTTTTCTAAATCGTTTCCCAATTTGTCTTCATTTTCTGATGATTTTACTAGACAATAAACGACAGCATCGTCTACAAACAGTCTAAGACGGCTGCTCAAATTCCAGCTCTTACAGTGTTTAGCAATCCATTACATCACCGAACAAAGAGAGGCAACTTTAAGACACAGGACTTGCATTAGGACCATCCACATTTAAGTTTTCCGTGGGTTCTCTTAAACCGCTGAAGGCGGCTTCCTTCGAAAACCAGACGGCATATTTCCTTCCTCCAAGCGCTTCGTCACTAACATTCTTTTCGCGGACCGGACGTTAAATTCTACTCTTCCTTTTTCCATACTATCACTTCTGTAAGCTAAAAAGTCTTTATCTTTTCTGCAAAATTTGTCACTATACTACGGGATTTCTCCATAACGAAAGAGTAATCATAAGGGACAAGACAATCGTTATTTTTTAATTTATGGAGTTCTCAAATCAGAACTTCCCTCTGCGAACATTGCGTCGTTGTGTGGACTCCTATCTCGTCAAAACAACCTTATTCTGAGTTGGCGATTCAAAAATTTGGAGCGAGCACAAATCACGCTTAAAGTAAAGCTTTTCCGTAAGCCGTTATTACGCAAGTCCAACGACCGTGCCGCAATGGTAACACCGGTTCCCGTCAGATCATCGAAGTGCTGTCGTGCTTGACTAGCACTTGGATCGGTGACCGTTCGGGCTGCCGAGAGCTCCGGGGTGCAACTCAGCCGTTGTGAGGCCAATTGAGAAGCTACTTGACTGAGAAGCACAATCCATTTACTGATCACATGTCCCTCCATACCCGCATCCAGTGATGCCTCTCGCCTAAGGATGTCACGGCAGTCGATCGGTACCGTTGGGTCTTCCCAGGAATTACTACGCAAGCACCTGGCTGTGTACCAGAGACGTCTAAAGTAGCAGTCACAGAAAAAAATTCAAATCGTTGTTCTCTGGAAGGATCCATTTTACATAGAGAGAGTGAAAGAGAGAGAGTGTGAAAGAGAGAGAGAGAGAGAGGGAGAGAGAGAGAGAGAGAGAAAGAGAGCGAGTGTGAAAGAGAGAAAGAGAGAGAGAGAAACAGAGAGAGAAAGAGAAAGAGAGAGAGAGAGAAAACAAGCGCGTGTGTTTCATACTGATGTTCAGTGCGTCCTTGATTATATCTGTTAATCTTGTTTTCTACGCCTCATACATTCTCTGTATACAAAACGAACTTCACTTTGATAAAATGACTGGCTGCTTACTCCAATACGCAGAAGTAATACGCTCATATTTGCCTCCTCGCGGTAACGTCACGTACGACGGCATTAGAGTGAACGTTATCTGGCAGGGACGATGAACAGCGACAACGCATGCTAAAATGCTAATGCGTCGAAAATTCTCATAGCCGACGTCTGCGAACGAATGCCGCCGCCCGCATATTGAGTGGGAGGATCGCAACAGGCCGCAGGCAGCGTGCCAGATGACCCTCACTTCCCGCTGCTCCACCCCTCTCCTCCCCCCACGCTACTCGTATCTTACGCACTCGCCGGCCGTCTGTGGCAATTTGGCAGGCTCGACCGAGCGCGGCCCATTTACTGTTAATATAGTCCGCCTGGCGCTCGCATGTGACGCCGCCGCTAACCTACGATTCGGTCCGCGTCCGTCGTGGGAAATCGATGCGCTAGCAACGGCGACGGAGAACGTTCACCTCTGTACAAAATGTAGCCTACAACCACCCACGCACCACTCGTCTTTGAAATGATGGCGAAGCTCCTTCGCGGGAAGCAAGCATCCTTGTTGCCTAACAATAGTTAACCTGACCCTTGCTTCGCAAATGTTCACGTGCCATTTTACTTTCGTTAAACGCACTAGTTCGTATTTGCGTACTCGGTGAGCAATAAGACGTTCAGATGCCGCACTCTGATTCGAAATCATTCATAATCATTCCACTCCAAAACATTTCTGATATGAGAGTACCTATCAGTTTGCGTACTTAGAAATAAAAACCTTTTCGTTATAGCAAGTCACGTAAACTACACTCATCAAAAGAAGTTTTGCATCACCTTGGTTCCTAGAGTTCTGGAACCTGTATAGAAAATTGGAATAGAGATCAGCATATACATAATTACCGCCCTTTTTATTGTTCATGAAAACCACACATTGCATGTTGTACCATCATACAGCGAGACCTTCAGATGTAATGGTCCAGATTGCTGTATACACCGGTACCTCTGATACCCAGTAACACCTTCTCTTACACTGATGCATGCCTGTATTCGTCGTGGCATACTATCCACAATTTCATCAAGGCAGTGTTGGTCCAGATTGTCCCACTCCTCAACGGCGATTCGGAGTGGAACCCTGAGAATGGTTGGTGGGTCACGTCGTCCAGAAACAGTCCTTTTCCATCTGTCCCAGGCATTTTCGATAGCGTTCGTGTCTGGAGAACATGCTGGCCACCCTAATCGAGCAATGTCGCTGTCCTGACGGAAGTCATTCACAACATGTGCACGATGGGGACGCGAATTGTCGTCCATGAAAACGAATGCCTCGCCAGTATGCTGCCGATATGGTTGCATTATCGGTCGGAGGACGGCGTTCACGTATCGTACAGCCGATACCGCGCCTTCAGTGACCACCAGCGGCGTACGTCGCCCCCACGTAATGCCACCCCAAAACAGCAGGGAACCTCCACTTTGCTGCACTCGCTGGACGGTGTGCCTAAGGCCACAGACAAAGATATGTTACTCTGTGCTAAGGCGTTCACCCTGACCGGCTTACCTCCAAACAAGTCTCCGCCGATTGTGTGGTTGCAGGCATATGCGACACTCGTCGGTAAAGAGTACGTGATGCCAATCCTGAGCGGTCTATTCAGTATGTTGGTAGGCCCATCTGTACCGCGCTGCATGGTGTCGTGGTTGCAAAAGTGGACCGCGCCATGGACATCGGGAGTGAAGTTGCGCCCAGTTTGAGTAGTAACAAGACGTCCTGTGACTGCACGAAAAGCATTATTCAACGTGGTGGCGTTGTTGTCAGGGTTGCTCCTAGCCGTAATCCGTAGTAGCAGCCTACGGCGGCCTGAGCGAGGCTTGTCATTGACAGTTTCTGTCTCTCTGTATCTTCTTCATGGCCGAACAACATCACTTTGGTTCACTCCAAGGCGCCTGGACACTACCCTTGTTGAGAGCCCTTTCTGGCACAAAGTAACAATGCGGATGCGATCGAACAGTGGTACTGACCGTCTAGGCACGGTTTAACTACAGACAACACGAGCCGTGGAATCATTTATGACTAGAACAGATCGGCTGTCGGACCCCCTCGGTTTAATAGGTGCTGCTCATGCATGGTTGTTTACATCTTTTGGTGGGTTTTGTGACATCTCTGAACAGTCAAAGAGACTGTGTCTGTGATGCAATAACCACAGTTAACGTCTATCTTCAGGAGTTCTGGGAACCGGGGTGGAATTGAGTCAGTCTCGCAGTTTTCGTCCTTAGCTCCAAAAGTATGGCCAAATGAAGGCGGAGGGTAAAAGGGGGAGGAGTAGGGATAGATTGGGAACGAGGGCGGTGGGTTGTCAGAAACTCAAACATTACAGTCCACTAGTGATGATCGTTGCTACGTACTTTATTCATGGATATTTCAGTTTAAAATTTTCCGAAATACACTTAGAATTAGAATATTATTTAGAGGTGAGTCAAGAGAAAAAGGAGCTTTAGAAAAAAGGAGTGTTTGATACGTGAACAGTTTTCAAATCGACAGGAAAATGTTTCATGAACGGTCAAGGGATATATGTAGGAAGGCTTTACACTGAGTTCCAGGTATCTCTGTACCGATGCCTTTGTCGTGCAAGGTTATATGTGGTAAAACTGAAAGAACTACGTCTTAAATATAGATTTACATACATTTCATTTTTCCAAGTCCTGTCTGTGACTAATATAAGTGGAAAATGGACATTGAAAGTTGCATGTTGTAGTACAACCACACACTGATTGACATAATTTGTAATATCAAGAAAGGTATGCATAAAACTATGCAAGTTAACGTGATGCACTACACATAATATTCATATAAATGACCTAATTTTCGACCTTCGACAGTTAAGTTATTAATTGTTAAAATTACCCTCCAATTCCCACCCCAGAAACCACGGACCTTGCTGAGGTGTCGTGACTCGCAATACCGTAGGTAAAACAACAACGGAGGGGTATCTGTGGAGAGGCTAGACAAACGCGTCATTCCTGAAGAGGACCGCAGCTTTTCAGTAGTTGCAGCGGCACAGTCTGGAAGATTGATCTGGCCTTTTAACATTAGCGAACATGACTTTGCTGTTGTAGTAGTGCGAACAGCTGATGGGGAAAATTACAGCCATTAGCTTTCCTGAGGGCATGCAGCTCTACTGTATGATTAAATGCTGATACCATCCTGTCGTGTAAAATATTCCAAGGAAAATTAATCTTCCATTCAGATCTCTTGGTAGGGACTACTCAGGAGGATGCAGTTATCAGGAAACTGGCATTATATGGGTTACGCCATGGAATCATAAATACTTTAATCAGGCAGGTAGGTTAGAAAATTTAAAAAGGGAAATGGATAATCTGAAGTTAGGTATAGTAGAAATTAGCGAAATTCGGTGGTAGGAGGAAAAGGACTCCTGGTCAGGTGAGTAGAATGTTATAAATACAAAATAAAATAGAGGTAATACATGTTTAAGTATAATAATAAATAAGAAGATAGACATGTGGGTAAGCTACTATGAATAACACAATGAATGCATCATCGCAGCCAAGACAGACACAATGTAAAAACCCACCACTGCAGAGCAAATTTATATGCCAACTAGCACCGTAGATGATGAGGAGATTGAAGGAATGTGTGATGAGAGTAAAGAAATTATTCAAATAGTTAAGAGAGACGAAAATTTATCGTCATGGAGGATTGGAATTTGACATTAGGAAAAAGAACAGAAGAAAAAATAGTTGTAGAATATGGTATGGGAGAAAGGAATGAAAGATAAGCCACCAGGTAGAATTTTGCACAGAATATAATTCAATCTTCGCTAACACTTGGTTTACGAATCATGCAAGAAGGTTGTATATATGGAAGAGACCTGATATTTTAAAATGTAAGACATTTCCAGTGGCAGATGTGGACTCTAAAACACAGTTTATTGGTGATGAACTGTTGATTGAAATTGAAGAAGTTGTAATAAGGTAGGAAATTGTGGTGATGGTATCTGTATAAGTCGAAGGAACCGGAAGTTGTGTATTAGGCAATGATCGATGAAATGTGATAAAGGAATACAACAGAATTTGAACAGATAGCTTCGAAAAATGAAATAGTGAAGGAAGTACAAGACCAAATAGGTAAAAAGACAGAGTCTGTCAGAAATCTTTGGATATCACAGGAATTGGTGAATTTAATTCATGAAACGAGAAAATAAAAGTGCAAAGAAGATACAGATGTCTAAAAAATATGATTTCCAGAAG
This sequence comes from Schistocerca gregaria, assembly GCF_023897955.1. Taxonomy (NCBI): domain Eukaryota; kingdom Metazoa; phylum Arthropoda; class Insecta; order Orthoptera; family Acrididae; genus Schistocerca; species Schistocerca gregaria. The sequence continues at coordinate 944,348,434 of NC_064920.1, forward strand.
GTGCCAAATGGCTAAGCACGAATAGCTAGAGAACAAATGCAAGGCTATAGATACATGTATAACTAGAGCAAAGATAAGTAGCACTTATAGGAAGATTAATGTATCCACCGAAGGCGGCACAAGGAAAACACACTCAGAAAGAATATGCATAAAAAATTTATTAAACTCAATCAGCCGTGACGAAGTTAAGTCTTGAACATTTATCGAACACAAAATACACTCAGACTCTGCCTGAAGAATTGGAAATGTAGTGAACAAACTGACTTCAACAAGTTCATTGTGTTATCTTTACCAAAGAACATAAGGCTGAAGGACAGTAAATATCTTCTCATATGTGTACCAAGAGATATATGGTAAAACACTTTTGAAAGCCAAAGGACTTCTTGTCTAACTAAAAAGCAGAAAAAAGATTACTACAACTTAGGTCACCATCTCATGACCATGTGTAGTGCGACTGCGCTTGTGTGTCATCTGCTAGGAAGCTGGTGCTCCTGTAACTAGGAGGTAATGTATGTTGGTGGCAGAGTAGGTGTAAGAGATCGACACAGCATATCCCTCCTCCAAAAAGGGAGGAGAGACAGTAGCACTGCTCAACATCCCTGTGTGGTATAGAACGCCTACCTGCTGCCAGATGGGGCAGCAGGGAGAGTGATGTCCACCTCAGTCAGTGGCAGTACCAGACCCTCGGACAGGGTCATGGAGGACCCCTACATGGCATAGGTCAATGGCTGGAGATGCATCCCAAGAAGGCTACACTGAAAGGCAGCAGCATCCCCCTCCCATATCCCCAGACTGGTTACCAAGGTCCACTGTGGGGCAGGTATGGGTGAACCCAGTGCACCTCGCAAGATGGTCAGCAGCCAAGGAGTGATCTGATCAGAACCAATCTGGAAGTAGAACACACAGAGTAAGAAACTGGGCAGGCCAAACATGGTGTGAAGGCCCTTGAAAATGGGAATGTAAGTAAGATCTCCTTGGGGTAGTCACATTCACCAGTATGTCGAAACAAGAGAGAACAGCGTCCTCAGGGTGGAAAAGAGTGTGGGAGCACAAGAGCATGAGATCCAGCAGACCAAAAGGGTAGAAATGAATGCTGAAGAGGCGAAGAAATACAGATCTGGGAGAGGAAAGAGGATGTGGCTGTGCCAGGGATATGCAATCTGTATGTCCAGGAGGCAGAGAATGCTGTAGGAGCCTGTGGGATGGAAAAGGAATGTGCCCAAGTGGAACAGAGAGCTGTGGGCGCTGCAGATGAGGTGATGCAGAAAGAAGAGGTAGAAATTTCACGCTGTCGTTAGGCACAGAAAAACCATGCAGATTGAAGGTGTGTGGATAAGGGATATAGATACGAATCAAAGAGCATGTAAAGGAACCACTGTCAAATAAATCTGAAAATGCATATCTCATGTAGGTAGAGGCTGGGGCAGATGGTAAGAAAGACAAAGTACAGGAACTGGCCAACAGGATGCACTAGAAGGTCCAGAAAGGAAAATGTAGAGGATACTAGGTCCAATGCTCAGACAAAGGAGGAGAATGTGGCGATGATGTCCAGCGATTGTCGAACCAGGACGAGTGCCAGGTACTGGGGTGGGAATTGTCTGGTGTCGTCATGACATGGGGCCTCACCAAGATCTGACAAGCTCAAAGGTTGTCCCCAGCAACAGCCACAGATAGTCCTAAGGAAGCCAGATGGTGCAGGAGGTGTCAAAAGTGGCATCCAAAAAGGAACTCGTTGGGCAGATCAATGAGGATCACATGTCAACGGATTCAGTCATACCAGGCCATTTATTGCAAAGATGTGGAATGACAACAGACTCACATAAGGCAGGAGAAAGAGCCCACCCTGCCTGTGAATGGACAAGTGCACTTGAAGGGCTGGTGGTGCAGGAAGGGAAAGATAAGGACAAGGCACACAATGGTGGCTGGCCCCAATGTTCATACTAGCCTTGGCTCAGATGTGCAGTCGCCAGGAAGGCTGGAGACTGTGTCAGTGACAACTCACAACAGTGGTCTTCTCGTGACCCATGGTGTTGAAGATCCAGACAGCACAATGTGAATATCCAATGAAGGTGCCACACACTGCACCTGGCCTGGAGAGCCCACGTGATGGATCGAAGAAGTTGTTGGCAGGAGCCACATCCAGAGCCTCCAAAGCATAGCCTGAAGAATCATACATGACGACAATTTAGAGACCCATTGTCCCTGTCATCTCATGTGGGCTGCAAGTGCTTGTGCCACTGCCAATGTGTGGGTCCTGGGTGCCTCACCTAACGACCTCATCATCTCAATGCCAGACTGATGAGCTGCAGGAATGAGGGTGAGAAAGGGAGCTGCACCATGCAAAGGATCAGAAGCAACAATTCTGAATACAAAAACTGACAAGCTGCAAAGGTTAGTTGATGACAAACAAGAAACCGAAGCAGCAGCCAACATAATGGATACCTGTGATTCTGGGACCAAAAACAAGTAACAATGGAAGACACTGTAAATGTAAAGAAACTGCACAACGTAAGTTGGAACCAAGAATATGCATGAGGTGAGAGAAAGAGAACAAAGACTGCACTGGATAAATAGGTATCACGGGCCCATTTACAAAACACTGAAAAATAGTGGAGGCATCAGGCACTGGTGACATGTGGCTGGCCCTTGGTAGCTGAAGCCCCTCAGGAGTTCTGTGTGGGCACAAGCGAGAATGATTGAAACTGCTGATTGCCCAAAAAGTGGTTGGGATCGTGAAAGGATCGACAAGGAGGCTGGTTGCATCAAGAAATATGACAAGAAAAGACAGCTGAAGCACAGATGAGCATCGCAGGACACGACATAGAGGTTGGAAATCCACCAGAGCCTGGCAGCTGTCTGAAGTTCAAAGGGGCATCACAGAAGACGACGTGGGAGAGCAGACCTGGCTGAATTACTGACGGTAGGGTGGGAAGCAAAAAGTATTGGAAGTTGGTCTTTGAGCTGGACATATGGTAAGGTACAAACATCCACGACGCGGTTAAGATGCTGAAGAATCTCATATGCATGAGAACCAGTGTAGGACAACAGAAAAGCCTAGTGTGTCGTGTCACTGGCAACTATGGAGGGTACGAAGTGTTGCTCTAATCTTGAGATTGGCAGGCCATGTTTCCAACGTTACATCGGCGCATGTTTAAAAAGTTTATTAAACTCAGTCACAACCAACAGAAGAAAATGTTAATCACACGGACTTCATTAAGTTAAACCTTGAATAATTAACGAACACAATACATACTCTGATTCTGACTGTTTTAAGACTTGCCTATGTAATGAACAAACTAACTTCATCAAGTTCATTGTGCTATCTTGATGGACTGTAACTATCTTCTCGTAAGTTTTCCAAGAGATATCTAGTGAAACACTTAAAAAAAGAATTCATGTATACTTTAAGAACACAAATAATACTTTTGTGACCGAGACCGTCACAGTAACTTGGATCGGAACTTTGTGTGCAAGGACTTCGAGTAAGAATATCACATTACCACAGTCAATAAGAAACGTACACTTGGTTAAGGATCTGAGAAGAGGAGGCACAGTTAGTGTTCAGACGGTTTGGCCAAAGTTTAATGTCGGTAGTCATCAAGGAAAAATATTATGGAGCATGATGGCCAGTCACAATATTGTTGCCACGTCTTCTGCCAGGAATGTTACATTGGAGGTTCTGAGTTGCAGAAATTGACATGGTAAGTGGTGATGGTGTAACGCTGGCTCCAAGTGAGTTCTTGAGAGATGAAATGTGAGTGTATTTGGTTTGGTGCCTAGCCTAGGCACTCGGAGTGAAACGGTCTCCCAGGGTCTGTGTGTGCTGGCCAAAGTACAGCCCACGGCGCCGGGATACAGTCGGTCTTGCTTCCTGTTACATGCCTGGCATAAGAAAGAGGTCCATGGGGTCAGCGTCCCCTGTCAGGGCTTAGGGCGCTGTCCACTGGCCGTGCGTAGTGCGATCGCCCATATGTGTCATCTACTCCGAAGGTGGCTGCCTGCTGGCAGAGTAAGTGTAAGCCCACGATACAGCAGCATGAATAGCAAGAGCTCATATGGAAAACCAGTACTAAGGAAAGAAGGGAAAACTGAAAGGTAGAAGGAGATTATAGTGGTGTTATACAAGGGAAATGGACTTCAAGGCAGTACTACATGAAGTGAAGAGGAGGTAGAGAAAGATGAGGTGGGTGATGCCTCAGTGCGACGACTATTAGAGCGCGTACTGAAAGACTAAGTTGAAACTAGACCACCTGGAGTAGGCAACTTGTTTGCAGAGCTACTAATGTCCATGGGAGAGCCAGCCATGAAAACATTATTCCACCTGGTAATCAAGAAGTATGAGTAAGGCAAAATACGAGTACCTCCAGACTTCAAAAAGAATGTATTAATTCTATTTCCAAAGGCAGCAGGATTGAAATAGAATGAGTGAAAGGTTATTTACAGCTTACACAGGAATCAGATGGTAGTTATATGAGCTAATGGCCATGAAAAGGAAACAGTGGTTGAGAAGGGAGTGTGACAGGGTTTTAGCCTGTCCCCAATGTTAGCTAATGTGTACACTGAGAAAGCAGTAAAGGAAACCAAAGAAAACTACAGAGAAGGAATTAATGTTCTGGGAGAATGAATAAAAATTTGAAGTATGCTGAGGCAGCAAAGGACTTGAAAAATCATTTGACTAGAGTGGACACTGTCTTGAAGGGATGTTATAAAATTAACATAAAAAAGCAAAACGACAGTAGCGAAATACACTCGCATTAAATTTGCCGATACTGCAGGAATTAGCTTAGAAACTGAGGCACTAAACGTAATGGATGGGTATTGATAGTTGATAGTGAGACGTAGACTGGAATGGCAAGAAAAGCGTGTCTCAAGAAGAAAAATTCGTTGAAATATAAAAAAAAAGTAGGTGTTAGGAAACGTTTACTGAAGGTATTTGTGTGGACTGTGGCCTTGTATAGAAGTGAAAACTGGATGAATGCGGTTCAGACAAAAAGAGAATGGAATCATTTGTGTGGTGGCGCTAGTGTTTACGGCGTGTGTGTAGTCTTTCTTCATGTGCATCGCAGACCGAGTTTTTAAATTTCTTTGCCAAGCTTTCTGTCTCTCTTTCTCTTTGCATTTATGCCTTGAAAGTGTCGGGGTGTGTAATTGTGTTAGTCGAAGTCGTAACCCGGTTGCTTTCGTGTAAATTGTTTCAATATAATTCTGTTGTCCAGGCACCCACCCGTATGTAGACTGGTCAATAGCACTAATTTCTTGTGCATCAGACCTCGGGGAAATTTGTTTGCAGTTCAACCGGCCACAATAATTTACCTGTCGTACTTAAGCAATTCTCCATCTGTGTTTCTCGCCAGCTGCCCTCTATATTTCATCGTGATGATTGCAGTTTGCTACCATATAAACGGTTCTCAATATATACGAAGACAGTAACTAGTTCACGAAAGAACAGATACTGTTGATGACCGTGCAGCTTTTCCCTGGAAATAAATGATGACTAACTGACAACCTCAGCTTCCGACAGGTGTTGTTATTGCACATCGATGTGGACAGCTGAAAATGTGTGCCCCGACCGGGACTCGAACGCGGGATCTCCTGTTTACATGGCAGACGCTCTGCCCATCTGAGCCAGCGAGTACACAGATAAATAGCGCGACTGCAGGGACTTATCTCTTACACGCTTCCCGTGCGAATGCGCACAGGTTGCCCAAACCCTTACGGGAATCGCCAAAGCGTGCGCGATTAATGAGTGGGTGGGCAAATGTCTATAAGGTACAATACATATGTAGAATTGTGGACAGTTGGGAATGTGTCTCTCACGGGAAGCGTGCAAGAGATAAGTCCCTGCAGTCGCGCCATTCACCTGTGTCGTCGGTGGATCAGATGGATAGAGTGTCTGCCATGTAAGCAGGAGATCCCTGGTTCGAGTCCCGGTCGGGGCACACATTTTTAACTGTCCACATCGAGGTATTATAACAACACCTGCCGGCAGTTGAGGTTGTCAGTTAGTCATCATTTATGACGTACTCAAACCTAAACGTGCTCCTGTGATTCGTTTTCTTCGACCATCTCTTCAAACGCAGCTGGACAGTTGCAAAGCTGTTGACAGATACTGTACGTACGTTCTATATGCCACTCTCTCTCTCGTCCACAGCAAAGACATCTCCTATAGAACAGTGAATCTCGGCAAGATTTTGCCTTTATGCTCCCCAGCTTAAACTTCAAATTTAATAGCATATGAAAACAGCAACATCCACATACTTAGTATCCCAGACTTTAACGCGCAATTTCGTAGACTTTCCTTTCTTTTACAAGTTGTTTACGTCTATGGAAAGATGTTTCACATTTAATCGATAAAAATCGATAAAAACGACTAAATGTTTCGAACGGGAGTGAAGGTAGCGGCCCCAAGCTTGTTTGCAACTTACGCCACGTTAAGAGTTTCAAGTAACCCGTTCCCAGGTACTCTCTTTGCCGGTTACGCCAGCCTGACCAACGCAACAAAGTTGGGCGATAAACTAGTTAAATTTCATTAAGTGCCATAGCGATGTCGAATCATTTTCTTGGCGCCTGCGCAGCTCGTTTTTGACCTGTCTGACCGGCATAACAATTCCGACCCACGGTTCGGTAACTGCTGTCCTTTCATATAAGGAATTTTTACATTAACCTTACTGCATAAAAATTCCTTCAAAACGTGTAATAAACAGGAGGCATTCCCTTTAATTCAGGTAAAGTGCAGGCTGTCCGCCCGTCAACTGCGTAAGAGCATTCCGGCTACAATTTATGGTTCGACCATTGATCCTATGTCAACCCAAGCTTTCGACACCTCTAACAAGGCAGCATTTCCCTATTAATAATCACTCCGAGTACGAACCACAAACAATTTTATTAATTGTCCCACTTAATGTCGCAGTCGCTATAAATCAGATGGGCGAGCGCGCCGCCGGGGCGCCTCGCCTAATCGCTGGGTAATGGCTCACTAAACTGCGCCGCGTTGCGCCCCGGGAATATGCATGAAGTGGCCGCCTAGCAGATTTATGCGCGTATCGGGTAAGAGGCGGCGGCTGAGTGCGGCCACGCCGATTTACAGGCGTCTCGCGTCTGGCGTTTGGCGCTGGGTCTGCTCGCGTCCCCCAGCGCGGGAAGCCGTCACACTCTCCAGAAGCTGCGCGCGGGTGATCAACTGCAGTTGCCCGTTGTGGAAATCACAATTGCGCCAGCCGCTGCTGCTCTTCCTAACACTTACAGGAACCGGGAAGGTATTCGAGTTGCAACCGTCAAGACGTACACTGGTCTCTGAAATGTGACGGATGTAGTGAAGAGGCACCCCCAAATACAAGTATGCATCGAAAATAAGCTGTAACCTGATCAAGCTAACTGTTTACCTGGAAATTCAGTAACGGATTTTGGAACTGCGACGGACGCTCAGTAAGTATTGCAACACTGTTTTTTTCGGCCGATTTCGGTTGAAAAACTGCGGAATTTGGACCATGGAATATTCCCGCTGCAGCCCCAATGGTTTCATGAATTTCCGATAGGAGGCGGCACTATACGTAGAGTTCAAAATGGCGTCAGTGACGGAGGTGCGTTTCTAGTAGAGAGTTGTCATTGAGTTTCTTTTCGTGGAAAGACGCTTTCAGAAAGTTTACAGAGACCTGGCAGTGAACAAAAGCAGTGCGAATCGTTGGGCGAGTGTCAATCATCGCAACAAAGTCATGCGAACTTGTCTGATATCTTGCACACCGGCCGGACACACACAGCTGTGACTCGTGCAATGTTGTTGGAGCGTGCGGACACTCTCATTCGAGGTGACGGATCAGAATGAGACACCTAGATACTAAACTGGTGGTATCTGTTGATAGTGCTGACAGTCTTGTCCACCAGTTAGGGTACTCAGAGGCGTGTGCCCGCTAGCTGGATCCGTCGCCGCCTAACAGAAGCTCATAAAGATTAACGAGGGACCATCAGTGCAGAAGTGAGGATGACCGTTTTTTGTTGAACATCATCACAGGCAGTGAAAGATAGTTTCATTACTTCGAGCCATAAATATAACAGCAATCAGTGGAGTAGTGCTACAGCAACTCATCTGCGTAAAAAAAAAGTTCAGAGCCGCACCTTCAGCCGGAAAAGTCAAGGAGACAGTTTTCTGGGACTCTAAAGGGGTTATTCTGTTTGATGTCCTCCGTCACAGTGCAACGATTAACTGTGAAATGTATTCTGCTACCCTCATGAAATTGAAGAAACGACTTCAGCCAGTTCGTCGCCACAAAAATGCAAACGAAGTTCTCCTTCTCGGTAACTAATCAATGCCTCGCACAAGTCTGTACATCAGACAGAGGCTCACATAAATTCACTGGATGGTTCCTTCTCATCCATGGTTTGTTCATCCTCCGTACAGCGCGGATCTCGCACCTTCCGACTTCCATCTGTGTGGCCCAGTTACTGGTACACTTCGAGGAAAGTAATACGACAATGATGGGAACGTTGCTGCTGCATAAAGACGTTGACTCAAACTCCGACCAGTAGAGTGGTGCCTTGCGGGCATACAGGCCATCATAGTAAGGTGGGCCAAGGCCGTCGCATTGAGTGGAGACTGTGTTGAAAAATAGTATTTTGTAGCCAGAAGAATGGGGAATAATATGGCGCATTGGAATCGTAAATAAAACCAACCTGCTTTCAGAAGAAAAATCCATTGCATTATTTACTGAACGCTCCTAGTATTTGGAATGAAAACATCCCAGGGCCGAGTGCACCAAGTTAACCGCGGTTAAGTTGACGTATAACCCTGTTCAGCGCAAAATTCTGGAGCACCAATCACGATCTAAGTTAAACGAAGGAACTGACTGTGGTTACATTTAACTGTGGCTCTTTCCTGGTTTTCTCGAGATAACCGGGCGCTTAGAAGCAAACACTATCAAGAAGACGGCACATTTTGATGGTATGAATAGCACTCAGGAAGAATAGTTATACCTTGACCATTTAAATCGTAACCGAAACCGTGGTGGAGTTATGGTGGAAAGCGGAAACCCTTTTGAAGATTATGATACCAGGAAGTTTGAAGAGAGATTTCATCTGTCGAAAGAAACAGTGTGGTGCTTATTAAGCCAAATTAATGATTGGTTAGAATTTCTTACTGATCGGAATACCCCTGTTCACCGATGAACAGGCTTTTGATTACTTTAAGGGCGTATTCAGCAGGAGCATTCAACAATGTTATTGGAGACAACTGTAATATACATCATACAACAACACAATGAATCATTAATGATGTTTCGGATATCATAGCATCTATGTCTTCTTGCTTTATAAAGTTTCCTTTAAGAGAAGAAGTGCGCTGTGTTATGTATGCTTTTTAGTCAACTAGACAGATTTCCTGGTCTTCTTGGTACCTTGGATTGTACCCAAACAAGACTTCAATCTCCTGGAAGACATAATGCCTAACGTTTCCCCAATAGGGAATCATATTTTTCCTTTAACTGTGAAACCAATAGTGTTCACAGTTTGTTAATAAGTGATATTGTCGCTCGATAGCCTGACTCCGCGCACGACAGTACCATATTTTGCAACAGCTCTTGCTGAGCTCAATTTGAAAAAGCAGAAATACCACAAAGGTCACTTACTGAGAGATAGTGGTTACGCACGTAGATCATACTGTTAACTACACTTTTAAATCCACAAAATGAATCAGAGCATCGATATAACAGGTCTCATATTAAAACTAGGAACACCATTGAGAGAAAATATGGCTTGTGGAAGAGAATATTTCCCATTCTATCAGTAGTAATAAGATGTAATCTACAGGAAACAATGTCAGTAATTGTAGTAAGGCTGTCTTGCATAACAGTGTCAGGAGTACGAGCAGTGAACAGTCACCAGAAGATCCAGAAATTGTTCGATTTTAAGGCAACGTAAATCAAAAGTACTCACTGAAAAGTACTCACTGAACTGCGTTTATAATAAGAAATTTGAGGTTGTGTCATGCCGGGGAAAAGATGTGCTGCCTACGAAATAACTATACAGCTGCTGCTTTTCTGAGATATTTTTTAGTGTGAAACTGTTGGTAATGTGGTTATATCCGTATTCATTATTATATATGTATTTCTCGTATCACATTGGTTATGAAAGCAATGCAGTACTCTGTTATTTATATACATATTCAGTTCTTGGCCCTGAGCACTATGGGACTTAACTTCTGAGGTCATCAGTCCCCAGACTTAGAACTACATAAACATACTGACCTAAGGACATCACACACATTCATTCCCGAGGCAGGATTCGAACCTGCGACCGTAGCGGTCGCGCTTGCAGACTGTAGCGCCTAGAACCGCTCGGTCACCCCGGCCGGCACTCAGTTTTTGTTTATGTGTTTAAAGACAGAGGGCAATAAAATATAGTGGGATAATTCTGTAGTATGTTCACTACAGAGCCTAAAGATTTCTTAAATTTTCTAATGTAACAACAAATATGTGAAAGTCCAACAGCCTTACAATATTAAAAGAGCACTTAGCTTATTATGAAATGCTTTCAGATTTGAGATTATTTTCCCGAACTTCTGCTCACTATTAATGCAGTCTTGTCGCCTGGATTAGCTTAAATTTGCGAGTATGTGTTAAAAAAAGGCACAAAATAAATAATCATTTATGTAATTGCATAAAATGTCAGTTTGAGATCGTTTATTTATAAAATTGTTTAAGTATTAATCACTTCTCTTTGCTTACAATATGATTTGCTTCAAACAGAAATGTGTGTGCTATAAGGTTGTAGATTTCTAGAAAAAGGTTAATGCAATGACAGAAAAATTGTGCAATGAATTGAATTACATTAACAATTCTAGCCAGTCATGCCTGTAACAGCACTCTACACAGTATTATCTAGGATTGTGTGTGGTACTTGAAGACTGGATGCAACTGAAGCACCAAAAAAAAGTTCGCAATGCAGCAGAAGACAATGGAGTTTTACGAGCAACGTTTAATATTTTGGGAATCATTGCAAGAGCTGTAATTAGTTAAGGAGTGTGCTCCTTCAAGGTATTAAAGCAGAACTATAATGCTAGTGGACTGTCTGTAAAAAGTATCACATTTTAAGTTATTACTATAGAAAAAAAACGCGCCCTGACTCTGCCTCTGATTTTGATGCAGTTTTTTCACATATTTAATGTTCACCTTTGCAGAAGAGAGTTCCCCATCATTTCAAAGTGCCACTGAAAAATGCCTCAGTGCAAAAACTATTGTGATAAAATTTGTCGGCTTACATCATAAATATCATAAATTTTAGCAGGTGCAGAGTATTGCTAGAACAGCCACAAATGCTACGCTCATTATTGCAGAAAAAACTGCCCCATCATAGCAACGTGTTACTGTAAAACGCCTTAACTACAAATACTGTTGTGATAAAAGTTATGGGCTGACATAAATATTAACAGGTGCATAGTATTACTAGAAAAGGCACACACTGCCGTACTCAATACTGCAGAAAAGAATGCCCCACCTGTAAAGTCTTGCTAAAAATACTGTTGTAATGAAAGTTACAGGTTTCCGTTATAAACATTAGCCGATGCAGAGTATTGGTGAAAAAAAAGGCCCACACAGAGTTATGATTTGGAGCAGTTTCCTTCATAAAATAATATGTTAGGATATTTCTGGTATAAATAAATTTGGATTTCATGTATACAACTGTTACTGCATATACAGTATATCTTTCACTTCAAACTTAGATTAACAAGGATGGCTTATTTCCATTATTTTGTTTCATTAACGGTCTACCTCATTCTTAAATCAACTAAGGAGAAATGGGCACCTGACATTATGGCTACAAGTCTGCAACTGACATCTAGCTTACAGTTGCTGACTTATGTAGACAACAGTGTTGCTAACATGTGCATTATTTATGAAGTACTGATAATTTTAAGTGAATGAATGAAACTTAGTTCAGTGTCAAATAAACTGTAAGCAAATATTAGACAGACAACAATCAGAATAGTAACATTCATCACTAATGCGCCAAACAGAGAGTAATAATGTGAATTGCGAGACAACTTTATGACACTGTAGTACAACTCTACAGTAAAAAAAGTTACAAAAATTCATTGGCATAGAAAAAAAAATCACACGTTATTGGCATTTTTGTTCTTCCAGCATTTTAATTTTTCTCTTAGGGTCAGAATCTTTAATGTTCTTATTCGCAGCTCCTTCTTATATTCTGCCTTCATCGTAGGTAACAGGGCCTCCAGCACCTCCACTCTCTTCTTGCACGCATTGTCGATTACAGTTCCAGAACCTGATGGCCCTCAATTTTCGGACATCCTGCGACGAGAAGACGGATTTTTTGTTATGCAAAGGTTTTCTTTGGGTGGATCAGGAGGCTGCGAATCAGATTGAAGCTGGGTAACACCCACGAGAATATTCTTTCATATATCTGGAGTCTGCATTAAGTCGGGTGCGTGTGTGAAGTGGTTGGCTGTGTCCACTCTACTAACCGCACAACTCAAACAGTTGGTGCATTCTCACTACACTGCCTTCAGTTAACTCCGTATTAGCAACATCCACACCCGAACTGTGAATCGGAATCATGTGCATTCGTTCAAAGTTTCATTGAGGAATCTACAATTTCTAGCAGTTTTGTCCGATCATGAATCTTAGTTTCTTGGTTTGGCTTCCACCCAATAGTTTTATAGACTTTAACTTTTTCTTCTGAGGGCGTTTCGAAGCCTTGTTTTAATATTTTCGTAACAGGATTCCAGCCTGTCACAGAAAATCATTGTAACTCCTGAAATTAAGTAAGTGTAGTTTGTAGTAGTATAAAATAATTATTATATTCTTTACATTCATAAGTCAATTTTACATTCAGAGGCTCTTAACTTATAACTGCAACAAACATCTAAGATCTATATGTGGCTGTTGTTTACATTTCAGTTAATCAAAAAATGTGCTATAGGCCTATCTGAAGAATACAGCACAGAGCTAATTGCCAAAAATATTTTCACAATTTTCAATACGAAAAATCTTCTGTTAGTCTTATAATATTTAGATTACCGTGGTATGCCATTAGACTTTAAATTTAAAACAAACAAAACAATTCCACCGTAAATGTACATAGCTCTATCATGTATTTCAGTGGTACGCCAATAACACTCAATTTCAAACTAAAAGCCAGAGCGTACTGAATTAGACTCAATGCAGCGTATACCGGATCCTATTGCTCCCACCGTAAAGTGCTGTCTTCGCCGATTAAGGCTAAGACTGTGCACATGCTACCTATAAGTAAGTTAGTTACTTGGTACAGGTGATAATGAACTAAGTCATTGACATTATTAGCCACGAATGTTACTAAATTGCACGATACTGGCGTCATATTACACTGCGTTAGTAAACACAAACATGTTACGACGTGCAATTCAATATGTTTGTTATGTCGCAAAAACAGATACATTAAAGTGCATCACCCTTTCAGGTGGGCACAGTCTCTAGGGGATTGTTGAAGCTGCTGTTCTGTTCAGAGTAGTCTGCGCATAGATTAATCGTTTCCCACTTCTACTAACGTCGATCTCGGTTACTGTAGAAGGTGGAAAACGAGGCTATAGGCGCCATATCCCGCGACAGTCAATGTAAAAATCTTTGTTGGTGGTCACAACATTTAAATTGCTGTGTGTGGTGAAGAAAGGTTGGAATGTAACTTCTCGTCGACATACACGTTGCCGCGCGGGGTAGCCGCGCAGTCTCGGACGCTTTATCACGGTTCGCGCAGCTCCCCCTGTCGGAGGTTCGAGTCCTCCCTCGGGCATGGGTGTGCGTGTTGTCCTTGGCGTATCTTAAAGTTAGATTAAGTGGTGTGTGAGACTAGGGATCGATGACCTGAGCAGTTTCTTCCCATAGAACCTTACCAAAAATCAACATACACGTCATTAGAAACGGAGCATAACCCTAGTAAAGGAACGATAGAGAAAAATCTACAGTGACCCTACACAGAAGAACTATTCCGACATTCGTCGAAGACGCCAAAGTCTCATTATATATGGTCGTTTAGCCATTTCGACCGGCCTCCAGAGCAGCTATCATGTACGAGAACAGTGCGTCAATCACCGTGGAACCTCTCTCGGTGATTCTGGTGGAGGGAGATGGGAGAAGGCGATTACAAATGGAGCGCTAGTAATGCGGACTGTATTTTTTTTTTTTTTTTTTAATTTCTGGTGATGTTCTATGAGACCAAACTGCTGAGGTCTTCGTCCCTAGGCTTACACACTAATTAAACTAACTTACGCTAAGGACAACATATACATCCATTCCAGAGGGAGGACTCGAACCTCCGACGGGGTAAGCCACCCTACCCGTGACAAGGCGCCCTAGACCACACGGTTACCCCGCGCGGCAATGCGGACTGTGGGTTGCGTGTTCATTGTATATATAATGAGTTGTTGCTTGTGTAAGAAATTAATACAACAGTTGGTCATACACAAATTGCCGATAAGGACTATGCTAAAAGCGGAAACGATGCCAATACAAGACAAAAAAGTAAAGCTCGAGGATTTGTTTGAACATCACAACCCTTCACAGCCCAATGTAGTTCCTGAAGTGCTATGCCCACCCCTTTCCTGACCACTTTATCTGGTCGACAAGCCAGTGGATCCACTTCCACGCCGGCCGCGGTGGTCTAGCGGTTCTAGGGGCTCAGTCAGGAACCGCGCGACTGCTGCGGTCACAGGTTCGAATCCTGCCTCGGGCATGGATGTGTGTGATGTCCTTAGGTTAGTTAGGTTTAAGTAGTTCTAAGTTCTAGGGGACTTATGACCACAGATGTTGAGTCCCATAGTGCTCAGAACCATTCCATTCCATTCCACTTCCACTTAGTTTGTAGAGTAATTTGGCCGTGGATCTACAAGAACCATTCTAAATTTTTGGGAATTTGTGGTAAGTTCCAATGGGACCCAACTGCTGAGGTTATCGGTCCCTAGGCTTACACACTACTTAATCTAACTTAAACTAACTTACGCTAAGGATAACACACACACACACATACACACACACACACACACACACACACACACACACATGCCCGAGAGAGGACTCGAACATCGAACGGGGAGAGCTCCGCGAACTGTGGCGAGGCGTCTTAGACCGCGCAGCTATCCCGCGCGGCGAATCATTCTAGTATTCACCTGAAGAAAGTTAAGACGTGCAAAGAAATCTTAAATCTACATCATCAGGTGTATGTATGAAATTCGGCTCTTTTTGCATGCAAGACGTGCATCTTAAGTGGAATTCGAAACTGTCGAATCTTCCACGCGTTGACAGCCGTCTTCAGTGTCATACAAGATAAGAGTAACAATGACAATCGTAACTGTTAAAGATTAACACGTTACTAAACTGAAGGAGTTTTTCACACGGCTGAAATTTTAGCTCATACGAGTCTCGTATCGTTGATACATTCGTACGCGTAAACAGAAAAAGTTCTGAACCTGTCGAAGTATTTTTCAGCATTCCTGCAACATACAGGGTAAGGATACCCTTTAATAACGCACAGAAAATACCATGGCGTAGCACAGATTCTTTTAATAAAGAGAATATTAAAAGTCTCTGACCGACTACCTTCAGCCGGCCGCGGTGGTCTCGCGGTTCTAGGCGCGCAGTCCGGAACCGTGCGACTGCTACGGTCGCAGGTTCGAATACTGCCTCGGGCATGGATGTGTGTGATGTCCTTAGGTTAGTTAGATTTAAGTAGTTCTAAGTTCTAGGGGACTAATGACCACAGCAGTTGTGTCCCATAGTGCTCAGAGCAATTTTTTTGACTACCTTCAATTACGTCAAAGTAGAAACTAACACGGGTAATATTCATTCAAAGGAAAAGGGCGCCCTTGTTAGCCTCGAGGATAATCTATGTTACTGATACAGAATCTATAGAGGAAACAGGAAAGATCCAAAGAAGATGAGCACGTTACAGGTTTATTTAGGAAGCTTGAAATCGTCACCGAGATGCTTAGCCAGTTGCACTGGCAGATACTCCAAGAGAGGCGTTATGCATCAGGGTATTGTTTACTGCTGGAATACCGACAGCGTCGTTCCTGGAACAGTCAACCAATACATTGCTTTCCCATACGTATTTCTAGATGCAAACGTAGACTTTAATTGCATGCTCACGTTTATATGCCCTGGGAAAATTAGAATTGAGTGGATACTGGACTATGGATACCATTTGCGTTAATCACGAACATGGAAAACTAATGGAAACTCGTTGACGACAGACGGTGACCCACGGTGATTTCTTGCCAGACAGCCGACCTATTTCCTCGGCTAGCAGTACCCTTGACACGGAAGACTTTCGGCCCTGTTTTCTGGCGTGGAGGGTAGCTTGGCGGCTATTATCTTCACTTTCGATCGCCCCGCCCCCTACCCTTTCCCGAGGAATTTAATAAAGGAAAAAATAATTAATGAGACTCGGGTGATTTAATATCGAACTTTTTTATCAATTTTACTGTATCCTCGTAACTCGATACTAAAAATATTTTTCTTAATAGAGCTTCGGCTTATACTTCGGCTATATGCTTAACTTCGCGGTTTCATGGCGGTTACCAGCCTACCAAATCACTAGTCGCTTCTGATTAAATTAATAGTTAGTACTAGCCGCTCTTCGACGAAATCACAAGTTTTCCTGTCCCAAGGAGTGATTAGAAAGATTCTTATTTCACTGCGCAGTCTTAAATACTGGCAATTTTCGTAAATACGAACCTTGCTGCGTACTGGCAATCATTTTTTCGTTAGTTCAAAACTTCCCTTGCCATAGAATATCTTCCGTAACGTGATCCTCATTCACTCAAGAAACTTCTGCTTGCGACTAGGGCGATTGTGCTTCTTTTTTTTTTTTTTTTTTTTTTTTACCTAATGGCACCAATACAGATTCTGTGAGACAGTTTCCAAGGAAATATTACGTTTACTTTCCATTACACAAACTTAATGATAAAGTATTTAATTCCCCTTTCGTTACGCCGCTTCCGAATACTCGCCCAAAAATAAATTTGTGGTATTTCTACGTCAGTTTTGCAATGCAAAAACTTTTTTTGTAAATAGTCGTATACGAGGGTTGAATGAAAAGTAATGCCTCCACCTTCGTTATTTGGGTTTGAATGGGAATATTTTAATAAATCAAACGCAGAAATAATCCTTAGAATGTGATCTTTAACTGCCAATATTTAGTTTTCCACAAAATCACCAGCCAAATGGATACATTTCTGCCAACGATGAACAACTTTTCTGAAGCCTTCACGGAAGAACGCAACCACAGTCTCACAGTTCTCTCAACGTCTTCATCAGAAGCATAATGATGTCCCCGTAGATCGTCTTTCATTAGCGGGAACAGATGGAAGTCAGACGGTGCTAAATTTTGACTGTATGGAGGATGCTGTACGGTGGTGGGATTCAGTCTCTGAAGTTCTGCTGTGGTGGCACGTGAAGTGTGTGGTTTGGCATTGTCATGCTGCAGGAAAACATACCCTATTTCCTTTCGGCCCCCCGTTAGCCGTCGTTTCAGAGTTCGCAGTGTTGTGATGTAATGCTCTGAATTTATTGTTGTTCCACGATCATGGAAATCAACATGGATAATACCATCTGTATCCCACAACACTGTGTCTATGATTTTTCGAGCTGAGGGCTACGTCTTGAATTTCTTTATCTGTGGCGAGTCTTTGTGTCGATATTCCATAGACTGTCTTTCGTCTCCGGGTCGAAATGGTGTACCCACGCTTCCTCTCCTGTCACAATTGAATGGATAAGGACGCCGCCTTCATTCTCGTAACCCGAGAGGACTACTTGGGAAATTACAAGTCTGAGCGCTTTCATTTCAGGAGTCTGCATCCGCGATACCCATCGTGCACAGATCTTCCGAAGCCAAGCAAAGCAATGATGTGACCCACACGCTCTTGTGAAATGCCGATTGTGTTTGCAGTTTCTCTCTGAGTGATACAAAGATGTGTCAACATTTTGTTTGTGAACCTCGGTGGTTACTGTCACAGGACGTCCAACTCTTTGTCACGCAGGTCAGATGTTCCCCCTCAACATCTTTAAACATATTAGCTCAACGACGCACAGTTCTCATATCATCACAATCACCATAAACTACTTTCATTCTCTGATGAATCTCCTTTGGGGTGACACCTCCTGCTGTCAAGAATTCGGCCGGCTGTTGTGACCGAGCAGTTCTAGGTGCTCCAGTCCGGAACAGCGCTGTTGTTACGGTCGCAGGTTCGAATTCTGCCTCGGGCATGGATGTGTGTGATGTCCGTAGGTTAGTTAGGTTTAAGTAGTTCTAAGTCTAGGGGACTGATGAGCTAAGATGTTAAGTCCCATAATGCTTAGAGGCATTTGTCAAGAATTCAATGACTGCGCGTTGCTTAAATCGCATTGACTGTCCGTCTGCGCAAGGTTCCATACTTAACACTGTAACAACACAACTGTTCAGTGCTAAGGCTTCCTGCCAACCTGAGCTCTAGAGAAGAGGCTACGGAACAAGCCAGTACTTACCGCATACCAATGCTGGCAACTGCTGAAGAGTTACAAAGGTGGAGGCATTACTTTTCAGTCAACCCTCGTACCATCTCTAATATAAAACCCCCGTTATATTCTGATCTTCTTGATACCAAAGGATCGAAATAAAATTTGACTACGAACAATTATTATTGTGTTAACCTAATGGAGCGTACTCTCTCTAAACAAAAAATAGAAGATGCACCACGAAGGAATAATCCGAATGGGAAGGAAATCAGTAGATGTGGTGCATATGTACAGACAAACAAACGTCTATAATTTCAGAAAAACGGGAGATTTACTCAAGAGAAAGAGCTTCTGAAATTGAGCAGGACAATAACGCGTTAGTCCACCTCTGAGCCTTACGCAAGCAGTTATTCTGCTTGGCGTCCATTGATAGAGTTGTTGGATATCGTACCAGATTCTGTCCAATTGTCGCGTTGGATGTCAAAATTCCAAGCTAATTGAAGAGCGTTGCCAGATGGGAAGAAATCCGGCGACCTTGCTGGCAAAGACAGGGTTTGGCAAGCACTAAGAGAAGCAGTAGAAACTCTCACCATCTTCTCTGGCCACCTGAACATGTATGAATTCAGCTATGTAGTTCTGCAGTGTATTGCAGTTGAACATATTTGAATACCAATCGAAACTCAGTGCTTTCTTCATCTGAAAGTAATACGCAACTCGTATACTGTCTGAGTGCGTTTAAGCCATTGTAACAAGAAGACATTTTGGTTTAAATGTTACATGACTTGTGGACGAACTTCCTAAATCACATTTCGTAAAATAAGAATGAAGTGGCTGAAGATGCCCCTCTTTACTGCAACAATGTCTGCCGACATTCTGCTGGCCTTGTAGGGGTCATTTAGTGCCGAACAGCCGCAGTGTCATACTGTGTCAACAGCGTCACTCGGATACAGTTTGTGGGGAGCCGTGAAGTCAGTAGAGCGCTCTCGCTGCCGTAGTCGGCTTCCCAGACCTTGGAGCCGCTACTACTTGGCCAAGTAGCTCCGCAGTCGGCATCAACAGGCCGAATGCACCCCATTCCAGCCCTCCTACCAAGAAAACATGTCTGGCAGTACTGAAAATCAAATTTGGGTTCTAGGCGCTACAGTCTGGAGCCGCTACAGTCGCAGCTTCGAATCCTGCCTCGGGTGTGGATGTGTGTGATGTTCTTAGGTTAGATAGGTTTAATTAGTTCTAAGTTCTAGGCGACAGATGACCTCAGAAGTTAAGTCGCATAGTGCTCAGAGCCATTTATTTGAAATCTGGGTTCTCCGTATAACAGTCACACACGCTGATCACTTGGCTTCGGAGGTGGACTACGCATGCAGTAAAATGAAACGATAATCGTATTACAGTACTGACTAGCAGCCGCAAAGTCATTACTATTGTTGGTTTTTGTAGAAATACTTGCGGATATCCGTACGTGCGCTAAATTTTTCCCGCTAAGTAATTATTACTGTTGATATTCATGAGGCTCACTTTTTATGGTTGTTCGGGATGAAGCTGCATTCTTGTTCAACTAAACATCTCAACAATTAGTTAAAGATGTTTAGGGAAAATTAACACCAAACTGGTGCAACAGGAATTTGATATCCGTCCGTCCCTTTTACAAACGGAGTGTCAGAACCAAGAGCCATTTCGCCTGAACAGTGTTAACGGTCTTCTTGCTTTAGGATCGTTCGAAGGAACCGAATTTGATGGGAGTTCCGACTTGAATAAATCTACATGGCAAGATCAAATACACAGGATCGAAAGTAAAGTGCGAAGTTTATAGGGAGACCACAGACAAACACATTTTATTCAATTTACTTTAGGTTTTTGATTAAAGGAAACACAGTTCAGAAAAAATTAGGTTAACATAGTAGAGTATACAAATAATTACAAATACAGCGCCGGTCGCAGTGGCCGATCGGTTGTAGGCGCTTCAGTCTGGAACCGCGCGACCGCTACGGTCGCAGGTTCGAATCCTGCCTCGGGCACGGATGTGTATGATGTCCTCAGGTTAGTTAGGTTTACG
Source organism: Schistocerca gregaria (assembly GCF_023897955.1). Classification (NCBI taxonomy): domain Eukaryota; kingdom Metazoa; phylum Arthropoda; class Insecta; order Orthoptera; family Acrididae; genus Schistocerca; species Schistocerca gregaria. Next base: position 944,368,960 of record NC_064920.1, read on the forward strand.
TAGTTCTAATTTTGGTGGACTGAAGACCTCAGATGTTAAGTCCCATAGTGCTCAGAGTCATTTGAAACTTTTTGAACAAATACAGAGTGGTCATAAAATCTCGATCCACTTGTAAGAAATAATACGTATCTATAATCTATTTCTGCGTGTAAATGTGTTAAATGTGTCTAAATCATCAATTATGAAATGTTTAAGAATTATGCTAGCATACCACGTGTAGGTGCTTCACAAATTAGACCACAAAAATTACGCATCTTGCCAAGCCGCATATTACGATTTGATAGAAGCTGCATACAATGAAAACGTCGTGGATCACAGGTGAAGCCACATTCCACATTTACAGAGAAGTTAACGAAAATAATTGCTACATATGGGGTAACAAGCCAGCTTTGAATAGAACCTCATGCTATCACTGAATGACAAAGAGACACAAAAAAAAATTTAAATTGTGACTGGGAATCACAAGGGCTACAGTTTATGATCCTTTACTTTTGCAGAAGGCATGATTACAGGAAACATTTACTTCGAAATGCCGGAGCAACTCCTCGATCCCTACCTTCAGCAAGAACACATTGCTAAGCCTATGATTCAACAGGATGGTGTGACCTGCCGTTTTTCTCTCAAGGGTAAGGCGTACCTAAATCGAAGATCCACTAACACACGTATAGGCACGAATCGGATTATCGCGTTGGACTGATTTGACACCTTTTGATTTCTTCACTTGGGGGTATGGAAAGTGAAGGGTGTACAAAAAAAGACAAAATATCTCCAGTTCTAAGACTTCAGTGCCGGGATGAGTGTCGGCGTTAGCACAAGATATGCTTCAAAATGTATTCAGATGTGCTCTTCAGAGATGGAAGAAATGCTTAAAAATGGATGGAGGCCATACTGAAATGCGATCAAAATGTGTACATAGCGTAACAATAAACACACACATGCATATTATATAAGTTCTTCCATTGTTTCGAAGAAGATTGAGACTATATAACCAACCTATACCGGGTGTTACAAAAAGGTACGGCAAGCTTCCAGGAAACATTCCTCACACACAAAGAAAGAAAATATGTTATGTGGACATGTGTCCCGAAACGCTTACTTTACATGTTAGAGCTCATTTTATTACTTCTCTTTAAATCACATTAATCATGGAATGGAAACACACAGCAACGGAACGTACCAGCGTGACTTCAAACACTTTGTTACAGGAAATGTTCAAAATGTCCTCCTTTAGCGAGGATACATGCATCCACCCTCCGTCGCATGGAATCTCTGATGCGCTAATGCAGCCCTGGAGAATGGCGTATTGTATCACAGCCGTCCACAATACGAGCATGAAGAGTCTCTACGTTTGGTACCGGGGTTGCGTAGACAAGAGCTTTCAAATGCCCCATAAATGAAAGTCAAGAGGGTTGAGGTCAGGAGAGCGTGGAGGCCATGGAATTGGTCCGCCTCTACCAATCCATCGGTCACCGAATCTGTTGTTGAGAACCGTACGAACTCTTCGACTGAAATGTGCAGGAGCTCCATCGCACATGAACCACAGGTTGTGTCGTACTTGTATAGGAACATGTTCTAGCAGCACAGGTAGAGTATCCCGTATGAAATCATGATAACGTGCTCCATTGAGCGTAAGTGGAAGAACATGAGGCCCAATCAAGACATCACCAACAATGCCTGCCCAAACGTTCACAGAAAATCCGTGTTGATGACATGATTGCACAACTGCGTGCGGATTCTCGTCAGCCCACACATGTTGATTGTGAAAATTTACAATTTGATCATGTTGGAATGCAGCCTCTCTGTAAAGAGAACATTTGCACTGAAATGAGGATTAACACATTGTTGGATGAACCATTCGCAGAAGTGTACTCGTAGAGGCCAATCAGCTGCTGATAGTGCCTGCACACGCTGTACATGGTACGGAAACAACTGGTTCTCTCGTAGCACTCTCCATACACTGACGTGGTCAACGTTACCTTGTACAGCTGCAACTTCTCTGACGCTGACATAAGGATTATCGTCAACTGCACGAAGAATTGCCTCGTCCATTGCAGGTGTCCTCGTCGTTCTAGAACTTCCCCAGTCGCGAGTCAGAGGCTGGAATGTTCCGTGCTCCCTAAGACGACGATCAATTGCTTCGAACGTCTTCCTGTCGGGACACCTTCGTTCTGGAAATCTGTCTCGATGCAAACGTTCCGCGCCACAGCTATTGCCCCGTGCTAATCCATACATCAAATGGGCAACTGTCAACTCCGCATTTGTAAACATTGCACTGACTGCAAAACCACGTTCGTGATGAACACTAACGTGTTGATGCTAGTACTGTAGAGCAACGAGTCGCATGTCAACACAAGCACCAAAGTCAACATTACCTTCCTTCAATTGGGCCAACTGGCGGTGAATCGAGGAAGTACATACTGACGAAACTAAAATGAGCTCTAACATGGAAATTAAGCGTTTCCGGACACATGGCCACATAACATCTTTTCTTTATTTGTGTGTGAGGAATGTTTCCTGAAAGCTTGGACGTACCTTTTTGTAACACATAATTCTGCACCAGCATCAGATGGTATTGCTGTTTTATCTTACTTACTATGTATTGAAGCACACCATCCATCGGAATTTGTATCAGAGACTTCTTCTGAAGTGTTCAGGAGAGTAAGCTTGTAAACATTTGCCACACTCTCCATCCATCTAAGGGTACCACTCAAGACATCCATCCACAGCACATTTCATCACTGGACTAGCACACATAAAGTTTCTGAATGTAGACTACTGAAAATGAGGTCGATGTGTGATATACTCGTTGTTGAATATCTTCACTATTTTGGATACTCCCCAACATGTATATCAATCCAGTAACACTGTTAACGCCGGATTGTGTGACCGAGCGGTTCTAGGCGCTTCCGTCTGGAACCGCGCGACCGCTACTGTCGCAGGTCCGAATCCAGCCTCGGGCATGGATGTGTGTGATATGCTTAGGTTAGTTAGGTTTAAGTAGTTATAAGTGCTAGGGGACTGATAACCTAAGATGTTAAGTCCCATAGTGCTCAGAGCCATTTGATTTGAACACTGTTTACATTAGAGAGTTGAACATTGCAGTTATTTGTGCTCACTTCTGATATAACTAGTGCTATTCATGATATGATAGTATTACTTTCATGTCACTAAATTGTGGTTTTTCAAAAATTACCACTACATTGAACTTTCGATTTGATGACGTACCTGTAACAACAGATATATTGTCGCTCACATTCAGCTTGTACCCTGTGGACAATAACATCACATTCGTAGGTGCACTGTGTAACGCTAGTAGTTCAATAAGTGGTGCAGTGGTTGGGTATAGTGGAAACTCAAAGACTGGAATCAGTTGTATATTCCGCTCTGATATAACAGGTGCTGCATCAGAGTGCCTGTCTGCATCCTTACTAATTGACGAAGGTGATGGATCAGTGAAAACGTAGAGTGTGGAAACAGTTGTGCATGCTGACTTGATTGATACTGCTGCTTCTGCTGCTTCTCAGATGTATCAAGCATTATATTGTCTCGGCAGAGATTCGAGTCCTCCCTTGGGCATGGGTGTGTGTGCTTGCCCTTAGTATAATTTAGGTTAAGTAGTGTGTAAGCTTAGGGGCTTATGACCTTAGCAGTTAAGTCCCATAAGATTTCACGCACATTTGAACATTGTATTGTCTACATTAGGCCTCTCCAAGAGGCAGCTAGGAGAACATGAGCATTCACACTTGTCTGTCAACTCGGTAGCGAGCACTCGTGGTAAAATAGGATGATCAGAAGTCATTATATAGACAGGATAACTACCAACTGTGCTGACTTATTGAGCACTCGTGGCAGGATGTCAGAGGTCATTATACATACCAGACGAACAACTATTTTGTCCTGACAACACTCTTTTGATGTATCATCTTGGAATGCCACCTTGAATTCTGATATCACTGATAATGTCATGGATCACCGATCTGGAAAACCACCTTGAATTTTAAGCATAGACTGATGAAGACTGCACCATTACCTTCAGGATCATCTTGGACAGCTCACCATGGAGACTGCACTAATGTCAGCCATCTCGTTTAAAGTTAAGGAGCAAGTCGTTGAAGTTTTAGGACAATCTGATGCAGTGTGGTGGCATGTTGTTACAGGTTTGGGGCAGTCTGTTACGGTTTTGTGGCAATTTGTTACAGTTTTAGGAGAGGTTGTTATAGATTTGGGGTAGGTTGTTACGCAATGGAGACAGTTTGTTGCAATTTTGGGGCAGTTTATTACAGTTTTGAGGCAAGCTGTTACAGTTTCAGGACAGTTTCTTACAGCTTCAGGAAAAATTTGTTACAGTTTTCCTGTAAAATGTTAATGTATGAGGTGAAGTGTTATATAGTGTCTATTGTGCAATGCATGATTTGTTCAGTTTCTCCACCATATTCAAGTTTGAAATAAACTACAAAACTCCAAACTGATTCCAAAACACTTCAGAGTAACCTTCATAAAATCAAATTCCCGACGACCTTGAATAATTCTAAGTTCGATTATTGTCACTACAATCGAAAATAATTCAATGTCCTGCATCCTAGCAGGCTGTAGAATTTCTCCAAGCCTGTCCACACGGTTGCTTCACATCATATCTCCTGATACCCGCTATCACGACCAGCAAAAGACCTCCTGCCCAAGTGCCTTTGTTGAAGGAATCAAACAGACGACTATAGGAAAATGATTTATAAATCCTATGGGTGAGTGTAAGCTCAAACCTATAAGTCTCACTACCCTGCCAATAGATTACGAATATGAGAACCTTGCACATATCACTCACAAATTAAAATTCGACGAGTGTTAACATTTATAAAAATGCTGCAAGTTTAGATATCTTATGTACAGCCTACAACACAATTTGTATGAAGAAGCACTTAAAAATTACTGAAAATGCTGAGACATTAGATCACTTCCTGTTTATAGAGATAATGATTGGAGTTTAACGTTTCGTCTACTATCTATCTATCTATCGCTTGAGCCTTGTCCCGCTGTTATGCAGGGTCAGCCATCGTTAATCGAATTTGGCATGTTAATGTTAAAGTGGTAGCCAGATGCCCTTCCTGTCGCCACCCCGTACCCCTCGGGACGGAATTAGTGTTCCCCAACTGTCTGTGTCAAGTGTAAGCCATGGAATAGTGCGAAAGTGTTCAGATGTCTGCGATCCGTGTAACTGAGGCGGAACATGGGGACCACCCGGTATTCACCTAGCGGGATGTGGAAAACTGCCTAAAAACCACATTCAGGCTGGCCGGCACATCGGCCCTCGTCGTAAATCCGCCGGGCGGATTCGATCCGGGGCCGGCGTGCCTACCCGAGTCCAGGAAGCAGCGTGTTAGCGCTCTTGGCTACCCTGGCGGGTTCTAACGTTTCGTCTACATCGATATCAAATTTCCATCACTCTGAAAATCAGTCTTAGTTAAAGAACACTGTCATCTAAAAAAAAAGCGTGTTGTGTGGTGTTGTGACACAGCTAGTGGAGTATCTGCAGTATGGATATTTTACTATTACTATACTACAGCTACAGTTAGCTAGGAACCCATTTCAACCTATAATATGAATCTGCAGTTGCTACTGCGTACTGTTTGAATCTGTGCAAATAATTTACTACTGCTACTACTACTACCACTACTACAACCACAAATTTCAATAACGTTTCAGTGGCTTTGAGGAACATCACTTTGATATCTTAGCCATTATATTTGCCTGATCTACGTCCCTCTGGGACGCTATTGGACCTGAGCTCTACACCTGCTGTTTATGGGAGTTGTGTGTAAACGTGCGATGCCATATACCTGTGGAAGAAACTGCTGTAAAATTGATTCACCTGCATCCGTGATCTGCCGACAATCATAAACCTGCGTGTGCAGTACAGTGTAACTTGTAACAGCAGAGCTTGATGTGAGTGTCAGGAAAAGATGTACTACAAAAACACTGTTGTTGAAGAAAGAAGATCTGCATTCATCAGTAATGATTCAAAATTCCTGTGAATACTTGTGATATCCATACCGCACTTTTAGATGCATTTCTCTTTTGTAATCTTTTATACGAGCTTATTTTGACATGAAATTCGCTGATTTCGATGGAAAATTGACCGATTTGCTGTATGCATGCAGGATAATCTTTATCTCCATTTCATATTCTGCTCTTCTGGGTAGTAATCTTTTGTCTTCTCCGGTTGCAAACTTGAGATGTTGGTGATCGTGTCACGGTTAACCTAGTATACAGGAATACAAGACTTCTACCAGTCAGAGGGGCTACTTTGTAACGTTTAGAGCTATTCGTCCAGAAGTGTTTGTAACACTTACAAGACTTTCATTCTGCTTCCGTTAAGATACAAACTGTGACCACAGGAACGTGTCTATTTGGATGTTGTTGCTTTAGATTCCCATTTCAACGAAAATTCCGTGTTCTTGACTCAAAATTGAAAAATGAGTTTGCATTTCCTCTTGTTAGAGTCAACGAAGATGCCTCGAGGGTGCGGGGGAAAGTAGGTATGAAGTACATCATTTCCCTGTCACATCTCGTATACTAGTAAAAGTGCTGGTTACAAACTAAGTCTTTCACTTTCATAGCTGTAGCCATTTTTAATCAAAGACAGATGTTGCCGATATTCTTCCAGCGAAGAAAGGAAGGTTGGGTGTAAAGATCAGCCAAAGTCGAGGTCATTAGAAATGGAACGCAACCTCAGATGGTGTTAAGGATGGGGAAGGAAATCGGCTATGCCCTTGCAAAGGAATCATCCGGACATTTGCCTGGAACGATTTAGGGAAATCACAGGAAACGTAAATCTGGATGGCAGGATGCGAGTCTGAACCATCGTCCTCTCAAATGCGAGTCCAGTGTGCTGACCACTGCGACATCTTGCTCGGTAGTTCTGTTCTTGTTTGCAACGTTAGTGCAATATCAGTTGAAATTATGGCGGCTCACATCCGTCTATTTCGATCAAGGAGCTGACTTTCATCACATTGTCCAACAGATGTATATTGATTACAGTTGGTTTTTGAAGTGTAACCGATAACAAACTATGAAAAGGCAGCGTCTCACTGTAGGCACTCGTTAAAACAAAAATTAGGTCAGAAACACGTGAATACTATTTATAGTAGCTTCCTCGAATCTCCTACAGATTGAAAGTGTAAGTCACCAACAAAATACGTAAGCATAGTGTACTTGAGAGATGGAGTACTTCTGAACGTGTTACAGTATAGTTTCAAGCTACTCCCCTAAGTGATTTCAAAGGCTCCCAAGCGTAATAAGCCTTGACTTTCTCCTCGCTTTTGCTTCCGGATCCTGAAATCAGAATGATTCAATATTTCGGCGATTCAGCTGTCCACCATCTTCAGGAGAAAGTTCCTGCTGTTGACTCCCATTGAAAACTCTCCTAAGTAATAACTTGCTTCACACTTTCCCTCATATGTAGTTTTACAATCCTTTTTCTATTTCTCTCATGTGTTCGTGATGACTAAGTGAATGATGTATGGTGGACCGATTGTACGTCTTCAGATTTCCCTTTTTTGCTCGCAAAATTTCGACATGTGACTTATCTGTTTTCTGACCTGTGGTCATCATATGGTTATATTTGCGTCTCTGACAGATCTGTATGGTACTGTGCAGTTGGTTCTACTGTAAAATATCTTTCTAAAGACTGTAGGATTGTGTTAATCATAATCTCGTTAATGGCATGAGTTTTCATATGTGTTCAGTGCCACTAGCTAACAGGTTCTTAGCTTGTATGTGATTTAACTCAGAACTAATCTCTTAGAGGTTGGCATGCTTTCTGTCAGATCGAAGGAAAATCACAACTGCTAAACCGTAATCAGACGAGAATTTTGTAAACATTTGACGGTATACACCTCCAGACACCTATCAAGCGTTTGTGTCACACGTAATCTACAAGTAATAACAGCTCGCACCTTTGTGATGTGTACTTGGATGGGTCATGTGCATCACCTAACTGATGCTATCGTTATGGAACTCTACTAGATGATTCAACTGAACGCTGATGGTTCTCTCCAGCTGCAGCACTCGGATTTCACACAATTTAAGTTTGCTCCCAAAGTTTGTGGAGCTCTACACACTATATAGAAAAAAACGTTGTTAAGTGCGTGTATGTCAGGCACTGAAAACAGATTTGCTGTATTGGAATTTTTTCGGCGTCAGGTTACGGATGACTAAGCTAGCTCCCACAAACTTTACAATAGTGTAGCTTTTATTTATTTCTATAATCTCACATCCCTGATGGCTGAAAATAGTACAGAACAGACTTCACTCCTCCTCTTCCTATTCTACTATGTATGATAGTAACAAATGTTTGAAAAGCATGTAAGTTACGACAGTGAGATATATTGTTTCAGACATAGGGTTGTGCTTTTTCTGACAAGCAGTGGCCGTTTGATCATTTTAAACTTTGGGTAACTGGATTTATGAATTTTTTGCCATTTTAAATTTAGGACAGGTGAGTTTTTTATTGTTATCGCCATCCCAATCTCAAGAGAAATGACTCTTGGGTCTCAAACTTAATGTAACTGGAGTGGGTTGAATTGTTTAAATTGTGACATGAGTGTGTATAGGGATGGGGGAATTGTTTCAACTTAGGACGGCTGGACTACACACATTTTAAACTTATGACGAACTGTTAAGTCATAGGAGCGGGGAGAACCAGTGATTTATTGAATTTACTGCCATTTTACACTTAGCACTAGGGACCTGGAACCCATGCAGCTTGTCGTCATATCTCCAGTTTAGTTGTCTTGGATTTTGACATCTTAGAGGTGGGCTCGTATCTCCACGCCCACCACCTGACAAGCATAATCTTATGTTCATATTCTCAGGTCACCCATCTTGGATTTTATAGCTAGTGCAAGTGAACTATTTCTACCATCATGGATTTTCAAGCAGTAGGATAACTCCATATCTTAGGCTTCCTGCCAATTTACACTTAAAGAGAACTGGACTATGTCTGCCAACTTGGATTGAGTTATTTTATATGTTGGGCAACTGGGAAATTTTTGAATTTCTAGCCATTTTTTAACCCTAGAGCGCGAGCATCTATGTATAAAGTGCGCCAACCACATATATCATTGTTTTATACTGTTCGATTGTTGTTTTACAATTGTGATCCTGTAACTATTTCTTCTCTATTGCTTCAGTTAACACAGTGATAAGTTGTGCTGTCATACATCCAAGTGAGGAGCAGTAATATAACACACACAGCGAGGTAGCTGAGAAAAAAACTACGATCCGTGCAAGAGAATGATGCAGATTCCAATCTAGCAGCGTGATCCCAAGACAACCGTAGTTGTCTATGAGATAATTGGCAAATGAATAAGCAATTGGCTGACATGTGATGCAACTGCACTGTTTAATGCTTCAATTGGGGCTTTCCAGTGGGATGATACTTGCATGGAGCACCAGAGTTATATAATGAATGTTTGTTTTATTATTGTTTACTGAAACAGTGATTTAGCTCATATAATGGAAGTTTATTTTATCATTGTCTAAATATACTGAGACTAAACTGTGATTTTCCTCATACATGTTTACTTCAGTTACATAAAAACAGCTATTTTTCTATGTGTACAAAGTGCACCACGCTCCCACTCACGTTATAAGAAATGGTGCATCGACTCTAGGGTTAATTTCCCACTGGTTTATACATAGTGCCGTTGGACCTCCATCAGAAGGATGGAGGAGGGGTAGGTTGGGGAAAACTGGCAACAGTACGTGATAAGTGGGAGGGGGAAAATTTGGCAACAACGTAGGCTGTTCCAGAATGCCCTCAGCTATACTACTCACAGTCATTGCTTTTAACCTTGCTTTGTTCACTTTGATGTAACTCCTTCATCCCAAGTAAATAATTTCCCATGGCTTTGATTAAATGTGCATGTGCTAAGTAAACATTGAAAGTATATAGAGAGGGGGGGAGGTTTTTGAACTTACTCCTAATACTCAGTCGTAAAGAGTCGAGTACAACGACTACCCAGAAGGCAGCAGATAGTCTCCTCTCGCAGAAACTCCTCGTTGACAAACGCAGCAGGCAAAGCCTGTTCAGTCTCACTTAGAAGGGATGTGTGAAAACAATCCTCGCACCGAAACAGTGGTGAAGCCAGTGCTCTCCATTGTGGAGGAGGGAGCCCCACTAATGAATTTCGACTTACAAAAATAAGTCTAACGAAATATAAATGGGATAGAATTCGTACCTTTAAATAAGAGTTCTTTATAACTTCACTGAAAAACATTGTATTTCGTAAGGGAAAGATGGCCTTTGTTTCACTCTGAGAGTACTAATTTCAGAGAGCGTCACTCGAAAGCACTGGGCGTGCCTGTTTCACACTGCCACCGGCGGTGGTGTTACGTAAAGATCCGACCATTTTATTTGCTAAGAACCCTCAACAGAAGTAATCAGTTATTCCTGTCGGCAGTAGGCGCGACTACTGTGGAGGGGTATCTGCGGATGATCACAGGTGAACATGGCGTGAAATGAGAGATAACGGGAGTGGCATACAGCTGAACATGATGAAGACGCTGTAATTACAATTGTCTATGAATAAATTACCACGTATTGCTATTTGTTTAGCTCATGGATGAAGCCCAGGTGGTAGCCAGAGATGAAACTCCGTGGCACTCTCCCTATAACCCTGTTGCTGCCATATTCGACTAGCTTTTTATGGTCGCTTCATAGCAAATGGTCATTTCACGCTTCGTGCACGACGATAAATGAAGGATATTTATGTGTACAATGACTGTCCTCTGTTCTTCCATTAAAACGAATACGCAAATATACCTTTCGTGTTTGTATCCTGTCATCTCAGAAAGTTTACGATATGAAGTACTTACATTTCGTTAGGTAGGCGCTATTGTATAAATTACAAGCCCTAGCCAGCGTATTTTACGACGTTGTAAGCCATTAATAATTTGTTCCATTTGTAGCAAAAAGAAATCTGTGAAGATGATACATTAGTTGTCTCCAATCCCCTAACGCGCACCTGTTTTAGACGCACACGTTATGCATTTCGTTATCAATCTGTGCCCTAGGCAGTGATGAATCTTAGTAGAGAAATATGTTACAGAAAGAAAAACAAGGAAGGGAAAACGAATGCCAGCTACAGAAAGAAATTCCTGTCTAACTCCATTAATGTAATAGGTAACACTACTTTTCCTTAAGGGAGACGGCAGATGCCCTAACAGTGACGCCATCTGTTTCACGAAAACTTACAAATAGGATTTGAAGAATAGGTTTCAGACTTGAGTCTTGCACTCCTCTCAACTACGGAAGGAAGGAATTAAGGAAGGAAGATTGGGTCTAACGTCTCGTCCACATCGAGGTCATTAGAGACGGAGCACAGGCTCGAATCGTTTCAAGTATGGGGAAGAAAATCTTCCGTGCCCTTTCAACAGAAGCATACCAGCATTTGTGAGGAGAGATTTAGAGAAATCACCATCAACCTAAATCTGGATGGTCGGACGCGGGTTTGAACCGTCAACCTTCCGAATGAAAGTCCAATGTGCTAACCACTGCGCCACCTCGCTTTGAACTGCAAAAACTACATTACATTTTTGTACAATAGATTACTGCTATAGAGTAACAGGCAAGACGTCTGGGAATCAACCCAAAGTTGTTGAAATGTACATTTAGAGAAATTACATGGACGAGTGACGGAGATTATGAATATACATCAGTTAATTAATATGTAGTGTAACTAACAGTCTTGTATTGAAAAACTTTTTGTTACAAATTATTTTTTTGTTTGTTCTGGTAATATTTATATATGTACAAAAAAGACGTTGGCTGTCGTAAAACTTTAACAGAATTGTAAAGAACTGCGCTAACAGGACGCATGCAAAATTAACGAATATTGTGTAAGTATCGATGCTGAGCTCCGCCGTTGATCCGAGGTGAGTGAAGACTCGCAGGATGACAATGGGCAATTCTGGTAGCCGAGCGATGGTGTCAGAAGGCGGAAGGGCTGGTTGCGTCGTGATTCTGCTTTACCGCGAGGGCTGTTTGCTTCGCGATTCTGCATTATTACTGTTTCTGCGTTTGGGCTCCATTCAATGGCGGTTTGGGAAAATTCTCTCAAAAGTGTAACGCGTGCGTGAGCAACTACGACGGAAAATGTGGATCACTGTCGGTCGTCATTGGCACGTCTGGGTAAGACAACGCTGCTCTCACAAGCTTTACAGCTTTCCAGTTGCAAATGTGTGTAAAGCTTCTGTATCCGTGAATCAAATATCAGCTGGTTTAAATTGATTTTGACTGCAATAGTTATGCAGAGTCTTTCACTGGTATTTATTTGTGAGGACATCAACGGCTTGGCCAAATCTTTTACTAACAGAATCGGGCTTGTTCGGCATGTCTAATCACGCACAGGTCGTAATTTTTGAAAATTCATTTATCTACACATAACAGTAATGTGGCCACGTGCGTGTTCTATGCGGTGTGCTGTTCGACATATTATACCTAGTCCACCCGTCAACAGTTTTTATGTTCAGTGCAGTGACGACCAGAAACGCGTCCAACTCAAAGCTTGTTACCCACAGCGACTGTGCTCGAAGATAACGTTTCAAATACAGTATTAGTTTCTCCGTCTTCAGAAGAGCCTGTTTTCCAGCAACTGTGTATTCCGTTAACGAAAGACCGATCCAGTTGCTGACATGTACTTCAATTGAGTCCACGACTGTTACAAGGAACACACAGAATTAAAAATTTAAAAAAAACAACATTGGAAGTAAATACACTTTCGCAGCTCACCTCAGACAAGATAGTTACACAGTGCACAGCTTCATAATTCATCATAAAATGGAGAATGCATACTTCATGTATGAATAAACACTATTTTACGCTTACTTTAACAATCCTGCGAAAAGATGCTTAACGAGCGATGCAGACTATGAAACACCAGTTTCTGGGACATCGGCAACACCATTATTGATCACTTTCTTTGAAGATACTACAAAGATTTTTGGTTTCTTTTTTTTCAATTTATTGGATTTCGGGCCGTGTCTATTCAGTCATCTCAATAGTAATGTCAATTATGACTATACGAAAGTGAGGACAACACAGCGCCCAGCCTCTGAGCGCAGAAAATCTGCGACGTGGTCGGAAATCGACGCCGGACTCCTTCACTTAGCAGTCCGCTGCACTGACCGTGCAGCTAGCAAGACCGACATGTACGATAGAGGTTCGTAGCCGCATCTAGATGTTAGTAAACATTGTCTTGTAAACAGACCACGTTGAGTGGAAGACATACTAGCGCCTGCAACAGTCTTTTGTGTTAATTTCCAGGTCCTTACGATAGAGGACATATCTTTACATTAGACCTGCATGCACCGCCCATTGCAACTGGTTCAGATGGCTCTGAGCACTATGGGACTTAACATCTGAGGTCATCAGTCCCCTAGACTTAGAGCTACTTAAACCGAACTAACCTAAGAACATCACATACATCCATGCCCGAGGCAGGATACGAACCTGCGACCGTAGCAGCAGCGCGGTTCCGGACTGTAGCGACTAGAACCGCTCAGCCACATCGGCCGGCCATTGCAACTATTTTAGATTTCTATTAAACCTAAAAATTACTTTTAGATTTTCACTGGTAAAAGCATGCAGTCTGAAAATTCCATCACGCCAGAATAAATCTCCTTCCAAAACTTTTAAGGATGCCGGTATTTTTACAGCACCGAATTGAACAGTTTTTATAATCATGACTCGGCCATTCTTCTTGCAACATCACTGAGCACATAACTCAAGACCTTTACGGCTTTTGCCATTTGACGTTGCTTCAAAACAAAACAATGTAAGTTATAGCCTCCTTCTGTACTTACAGTTTACGTATGGAAACTTCATTTTCATCTCTTGTTACGTAAATGTTTATATATGAAACATGTTATGCGCTAATACGGCAGTTTCACATCCACTTGACAATGGCCTGGATGTGAAGGCCGAATTCGGAAGTGGACTTATATAAAACATTTATTAGGAACTGGAACGGCTTTCCATTAATTAACACAGTACCGCTGGCGAGCAGTTGTCTTTCCAGATTCATAATTCTCCTAATTACAATTCCCCTAATTACACTATATTTATTATATGTTGTGAAACATCCCCTTAGAACAATTATACATGACTGTGCTTAAACTGACACACAATATTTTTTTTAGCGCAACGCAATCTGACTTTCAAAAATCCTTACAAAAGAATGGCCCTGACTAACATTAACCTATACCTTTCACAAATCATTTACCTCACCAAAAATCTTCGTTACTCGAACTACTGCAATACAGCGAGCGCCACTACTGCCAACTAAATAAAAGATTCAACCTACTGAAGGCACTAACTACTGATAGGCATAGTTAGCAAATGAAAGATTTTAATAGAGAACAAACAATGTATTTACCTTAATAGTCATAATATATATAGCACTTCATGACATTCATTCTTACAAATTTCAAAACTGGCACCTCACCTCCAACTGCGCAACGCTACGCGCTGTTAGCATCCAGCTGCTGCTGCCCAACACTACAATGGCAGACAACAATGCAAACCAATCACAGACTGCACACGGCACAGCCAGTGATTTTCATACAGAGCGCTACGTGGCGGCGGCGTTACCAATAAAAAAACCTAAACAGCCTACTTACAGTTGTACTATATTTATACTTTTAAATGTGGTAGAAACCCCCGTCGCAGCCAAAGTAACGTCACATGAAACAACCTGAACATTTAAAACAATGGATGTACACTTTTCATCATCACGGTAAGTAAGAGGAGATTTTATTGCCTCAATAACAGACTGAGAAAATTATATCTCGTAAGTGATGAAGCAGCGGACGAAACAAATTTATTGGGAAACTTTTACAAACCTGACTGAGATTTTCACTCTGCAGCGGAGTGTGCCCTTATCTGAAACTTCCTGGCAGATTAAAACTGTGTGCCGGACCGAGACTCCATCTAGGGCTCAAGTGCTCTATCGACTGAGCTACCCAAGCACGACTCGCAACCAGTCCTCACAGCTTCAATTCTGCCAATATCTCGTCTCCTACCTTCCAAACTTCACAAAGGTCCCGAGTTCGCGTCTCGGTCCGGCACAAAGTTTTAATCTGCCAGGAAGTTTTTATAAGCCTCTATTAACCGCCAAGCGTCGACAGTTCGAAACCCTAGTCAGCATGGAGGTATGAGGGCGTGCTGGAAAGTAATACCTCCGAACTTTTATACGAAAACGCTTAAATCTTTTTAAATAAAACATACGTTATTGACACTTTTAATGTGTACATTTTTATCTCTCTGCACAATCAGCCTGCCGACGAACAGATGTCTCCCAATCCTCGTTAATACCATCGCTACGGTTCGAATCCTGTCTCGGGCATGGATGTTTGTGATGTCCTTAAGTTAGTTAGGTTTAAGTAGTTCTAAGTTCTAGGGGACTAATGACCTCAGTTGTTAGTCCCCTAGTGCTCAGAGCCATTTGAACCATCTCCAACGCCGACTTTTAGTGATTTGCAAAATGTAGACATTTACCTTAAGTAAAGGTATACTGTAAAAACTTAGAAAAATATGAATTACACAAACGTTTGTCGGGTTTAATCCCTATTAAATGTCAGCTACAGTTTAAGAGAACTGATTATGAGGCTGACTGTAGGACAGAATACAGAAAAGTAATCTTCAGAAGAAGACTTGGGCTGATACTATGTACGACATGCCGTTAACAAAAGTCATAAAAAGAGTGACGCGCGAAGTGCAGTCCAGGAGATACTACTCCGGTGTAAGAATTGGTAAGAACAAATGTCACTAACTGGGTACCAGAAATATCGTTCAGCGAGGGAAAAGCGAAAAAGCATGAGGAGGCACCTACTGCATCGCTTACGTGAAGCTGACGGATTATGTCTCCGGAACGCATCGTAAAACTCTCCCAATTTGATGGCATTGCTTATACATGCAATATCATGTACTTTCAATTTGTCAGTTTTCGCTACCAATTATGACACACCCTGCATAATGTTGCTTGTGCAAATAAGACTCTTGTATTGCCACCTCTAGTTGAGCGAGATTGTCAGAATGATATGTTATACGTCCATACTTAAAATGTTGATGCATCCAGCTGACTCAGATTGCCGAGGGTGATATTTTTAATATATTTTATATTGAAAATGAACTAATGAAATCTATGGTTTGATGATGTTCACTGCTGACCATACAATTAGTTTCTCATATTCAGCTAGTGATAGCAAAGTTTCGATCTCTACCTGCAGGTTAGCGTTCCATAAATATACTCCCCTCCGGGAAACCGCATAGCATATGTTTTGTCAGATTTCATCGGTAAGACATAGGAAGATCAATAATGTTTCGGTGTTTAATTAAAGTAACACAGCGCACCTCGTCCAGCCCCAGAGCTTTGCAGTAGACAGGCGAAAGCGCAGCTTGCAACTCTAACGTGACGAAGGAGCAGTCTTCCACTTATGAGTTGGAGAATAAGCCATCTTTCCTTCTCAACGAACTCTCGGTAGTGTCGGAATTTGGACAAAGAAGTCATACTAAACAAGAGGTTCGTCGTCCTCATCGAAATGTCACGAGGTATAGTTTACAGGACACCATTCTTCAGTTTGGTAGTTACTGAGCACAACGTTTTACAAGCGTAAATCCTAATTGAACCCTATAATTTCGCCAACATCGCTTTAAGGTAACCCCACAATCTTTTGCGTTACTCTTCTGTTACCGTCTCTACAACAACTGCAATTTCCACATCACGTATTCCGTGCTTGGGCCTTCTCGCAATCGTGCGTACCTACTCGTAATTTGCGGAACTTTACTTCCTCTTCCAAGTAACTGGTTTCTTCTACGATGGGCAAGTCAGCGGTGTGGTGGATCGTGTGGTCCCTTCAGTCCTGCACGTTGTCGTTATGCTGGAAAACAGCACCTTGATTGTACCTGTACAGTTTCTGCAGTGAGCAGAGCCCATCCGCAAACTATTGGAATGGCTGTAAAATATTTCACTACAACTGTCTTAACGTTTTAGGTGTTTTCTAAAGGTTTTCCAGGGACTAATTTCGTGAGAATATAGAAATCCAAATTTGGCGAATAAGGTAAATGTTCGAACAATTCGTAATTCTGATCCCTTATTTTGTCAAAACCAAATGTACAATCGTAAACAGATGTATTCGCTTCATGAAGGTTGATTTTTGTTTTAAATCAAGGACTTTCGCAGAATTTTCTCATCTAATTGATCTGAAGACGTGCGTAATTTTCTTTGGCTATTGTTTTACCCTCTGCAAAGTAATTTTGCATCCCAGAAAATAGATCGTTAACAGTTAGTGCAGATTCAATCAACTCCACTTCATTTGGTTCAGGGCAGTCGGCTTGTTTTAAATTGTGGTAGGATGCAGAGGACCTACATATTTCCACAGTCATAAAATGGCGCACAAAATTAGCTGGAGTTTCTTTGTAACTGTCCAAACATCGGTGCCGAATTACGTTAGATATTTGGTTTCGGGCAGCACACAACACATGCGGCTAACAACTTGCATACAGCTTTCCATAACTAATTCTTTATCTTAACTCTACGAAGCATTATTGATATTCTTATGACGTCAGCTGCTTTGTACATCTTGTACAGAGGCTCGCCCTATGAATAGTAACGGTTTTGAGACGATTCTCAGCCGAATGAAATCTGCGTTTATGTACTCAGACAATAGGGATGAACTGAATGAATGACACCTGTATTTTCAAATCGCTTCTTACAGTTCGCAGTTTCAATAATATCTACATTTTTCCACTCTACTAGGGTTATTTAGAGTCTACATTCTTAAAGTAACTCTAGGCGAGAATGTCATGGCTTGTCGCAACACATATAACGGAGGACGTAATGCGCTGCTTCCTAATAATGGTGCGAATAGCCGTGATCTTTTGAACATTTGTTCTGTACCAGAGATAGGCATTATTCGAATAAATTTCTATCCATATAATTATTCGGATAAACATTTCATTAAAACATATTTATTCGCGAATAAATTGTTACCGAACAAAGGGATTATTACACCCTGCGAATACAAACAACGGCATGTTCCTTTTTAACGTCTTGTATAGATCTATAAATAATGTTTGTTCTCTTGCCTCAGAGCAGCTCCTATCTGATAAGTAATTACGAATAATTTGTGTAGGGGTGTGTCTCGGCGGCGTAGTGGATTAAGGTCCAAACTACAAATGTAAAGCCGGCCGCGGTGGTCGTGCGGTTCTAGCGCTGCAGTCCGGAACCGCGGGACTGCTACGGTCACAGGTTCGAATCCTGCCTCGGGCATGGACTGTTGACCTAAGATGTTAAGTCCCATAGTGCTCAAAGCCATTTGAACCATTTTTATAAATGTAGAGGTCTGTGATTGGATCTCGTGTTGCTCCTACGATGTTTTTCCGTTACTTATGGTTTCTTCCAACCCTGACATCAACGAAAATCCTAGTTACACCGTATTTCAAAGTACATATTGAACTACAGGTTCTATAATTTCCTGGAAAAGTCGGTTCAAAGATCGGTGAAAGGTAAGGACACACCGTAGCCAACAAAATAATGCCTAGTAGAGCCTTGTGACATTTAGAGCAACCTACGGGTTGCGAACAGTTTACTTACCTCAAAACGTAACAGATACAACATAAAAATCCTTCGTAGACGGATGGCATAAGCAGTTACCGCCGCGGCCCAGTTCAACTGGCTCTGCACTTGCCAGAACTCGCCCCTCCCTCTGGTAACATGCGGAAGTACCTAAGTAAATAGATAAGATGAGAATGGATCTACAAGAAAGTGTTAGTCTCTAGTACCTCTCTCCATTGTACCAATAGTACGAACACTGACGGATATGTGGTTCTTGTTGATATAATTCCTCATTTCGTTCCGTTGGTAATGTTATGAAATGAGTGAACAAAAGTAAAAACTCTGTGTTTGCGAATGACTGACATCAATACATCAATATATCTAAAGTCACCTAAAATGTTTGTGGAATATTTTCGATTCTATGAGTGTCATGGCAGTTACTTAGGACTATGGGGTTAAAAAATTATGAAGAGTGGTTGGATTTGAGTACATAACAAAGCTCATAATATTGAAGCACAGTGGCAACAGTTTTTATCTAGAAAGTATGAGAAGACGAATGGAAGACTTTTCTTGCTTTTTTACACCAACTGCAGCTATTACAGGTACGCTCTAGCCACAATTAAAGAACACGTATACTAAGGGAAAAAAACTCAATACGAAGAAAAAGCTGGGCGATGTAAACGAAAGCTGGTAGGGTGTTTCAAAAGCTGAAAGATGATATCTCTTCAAATTTCGCACCAGTTGCATAACAGTGGCGCTAAAAGCGAATTTAGCTGATCAGTAAGTAATTGGAAACGTCCTCAAATGGGCCTATCATACATATTATTTCTCAAGCCGATATCCCCTTTTCTCAACACAGAGTAATGGTACAGGGAAGAATACGGATTCGTTAGACTGATTTTTTTAAACAGGTTTCTGACATTACATGCCGATTTTACGCAAAAAATTACTATTTGTGGTAAATTTTAATATTAAAGAATGTTTTAACTTACACAGGCAGAAGGGCATTATGAATGCCCATCTTGATACATATATTTTACGAAAATCACGAACAAGAGACTCCCTTTTCATATTATTCATTGCAAATGCCATTTTGTTTGTTTTAAGCACTTTTAAAGTGGATAATTTGTATTCAGCATTGTCATAGATAATAACCTTAACCACTGCGGTAGTCCGTTGTCTCTGGCCGTCATACAAGTGAACTTTTCTAAACGAGCATACTTTCTGGAATGACAAACATATCTGTCATTGTCACTTTGACTTGTGACCTACGTATTGCTACGGGTGGCCTTTTCAGAACTATGTGCATAGACATGTATACACAAGGATGTGTCATAAACTCATGATTATTGTTTAACGTCGTCCGGTGCATTTTTTAAGACTTTTCTGTTCATTCTCACATGTGCCCTTGACCCAACGACTGTACTCATTCCAGATACTATCATTATTATATCTTTAAAAATGCGGAAGTTTCGCACGGGCACCTGGTAATTATGAACTTGTTGACTGCTTTAAGTGGGCCTATAATTAAGATATGAAGATGGCCTTCAAATCGTTTAAGGCTAATCGTCTGATGACCTTCTTCAGTGCGGATGCACACGATTTGCCTGAATTCTTACGGGACTCGGTGGATTGTCTGCCGTGAGTAATGGGTATAATGGCACGGGCACTACGAATGTAGTGTGTCGAATAGAAGTTCCGAATGCTCTCCCGCCTGGAGAAAATAGAATTCGGGGAGCCATGAAGCAGCAAGAAAAAGAAGAACAAGAAGCCGCCGGAATCACCCGGCAGATAAATTCCTTCATGTACAGAAACCAGAGGCCAATCCAAAACGAGAAGAAAAACATTCACAACAGAGAGGATTTCAGGAGGAACAGCTCAACCAGCTTAAACTCCTACACCTCAGGCCAAGGCAGGCCCGTCAATATGGTGAGTGAGTGAGTGAGTGAGTGAGTTCATAATGTGGGTCTCACTGGGAGCGTGCCGGCGATAAGTCCCTGCAGTTGCACTATCCTCTGTGCCCTCGATGGCTCAGATGGATAGAGCGTCTGCCATGTAAGCAGGAGATCTCGGTTTCGAGTCCTAGTCGGGGCACACATTTTCAACTGCCCCCGTTGATGTATATCAACGCCCGTCAGCAGCTAATGGTATTGAGTTAATTGTAATTTCACAGAAATTAAGAAGTTGGTGACAGGGATGTATGAAACTGTAATGTGGAACCACAGGAAGATATTGAAGTGGTGCCTGCGTCAATCGCTCTGAACAAGAATGTGGTTATCCCTCCGAAAGAGGCTTGTGACCAGTAGGTGTGGAAACAGAAAAGCGCGCTACGTCCAGCGCCAAGCTGTACGCGACGCAGACGCAGGCGACAGCGGAGTGCGTCCCTCCCTCCACTGTGCGCGCCCCTCGGCTGGAGCGAGCAGGCGGCCGCCGGACCGAGCACGCCGCAGGTGCTGCGGCCACGCTTCAGCCATTACGGCCGGACAGGCGGCTAAATTACAGCTACCCACACCCCTCATTACGACACGCCTACACCCCTTGAGTCGGCGTCTAATCATCGACGACCGCTGACGCCTAGGCCTTCATCAATGCACCGACACCTCGCGACGACGCAGATTAAGTCATCCGGAATGTCAGAGACTCTGAAACAAAACGGTTTGCAAGATTTCGCAGACGCATTCGTTTGCAAAAGTCGCAAGTCTCTTTCATGTTCCCGCGCGTTTGGATGTCCATCACAACCGTATTTTCAGGATTCTTCTATCATTGAGAACCAAGTATAACAGTGAAAATGTTCCTCAAGTTGAGTACAAATAATTATACTTACTGTTTTAAAATTCTCAGATTTCGTAGTCTCCAACTGACACGGATTTTTCTGTAAAAAAAAAATTGTTCGAATGGTTCTGAGCACTATGGGACTTAACATCTGTGGTCATCAGTCCCCGAGAACTTAGAACTACTTAAGCCTAACTAAACTAAGGACATCACACACATCCATACCCGAGGCATGGTTCGAACCTGTGACCGTAGCGGTCGCGCGGTTCCAGACTGTAGCGCCTAGCCGGTCGGTGTGACCGAGCGGTTCTAGGCGCTTCAGTCTGGGACCGCGCGACCGCTACGATCGCAGGTTCGAATCCAGCCTCGGGCATGGATGTGTGTGATGTCCTTAGGTTAGTTAGGTTTAAGTAGTTCTAAGTTCTAGGGAACTCATGACCTCAGATGTTAAGTCCCATAGTGCTCAGAGCCATTTGAACCATTTTTTTGTAGCGCCTAGAACCGCTCGTCCACTCCGGCCGGCTTTCTGTAAAAGACATATATTATTTCGCTACTAAGGGTCTATAAATAAGGTCCACTTAGCCTGTTTAAAGAGACGAAACGTTAGTCTCTTAAATAAAATTTCACTTTCAAGAATAAAATTATGACTTACGATGTTGCAGGTTCTTTTCACGTTATTAAGGAACATAATGTGAGGTTCTACTCCGATTTATCACCGTTATAGTGTCGAATGGTATACATAGTTATTACATTACAGTGGGCCGAAGTGGCCGAGCGGTTCTAGGCGCTACAGTCTGGAACCGCGCGACCGCTACGTTCGCATGTTCAAATCCTGCCTCCGGCATGGATGTGTGTGATGTCCTTGGGTTAGTTCGGTTTAAGTGGTTCTAAGTTCTAGGGGACTGATGACCCCAGAATTTAAGTCCTATATTGCTCGGAGCTATTACATTACAAAAACGTCGGTCACTTCACTATCTATAGAGTAACTTAGCAATTACTATCATTTTTCTATGTACACGGACACCCATGCTTTCTGTAGAACTAAACGCCAACGACTGAAGTAAAACCGTGGAAAATATCTAGTAGTAACTAAGATTGCGAAGAAATCCTTGACGGTAAGTGTAAACAAACTCATTTCTCTCAAATTTCTAAATAACACTGTTATTTTCATTTAGTTGTAATGCTTCCGCCGTTGAATGTCAGAAACAGCAATTCAGATGTGTTTCATTGTCTCAGTTCGATAACAACTTTCACCATATCGAATAACGAATTTTTACGGACATAAACAATTCCAGTTGAGTAGAGGACAAAAGTGGCCAGCATAACACGGAGGGAGAGCCTGCTGAAGTGCGGGCTGGCAAAGTCGGGAGTGGCGTGTGCTCTCAGTTCCCAGGCCCTAGGCCGACCCAGGAATGTTTTAATTGATACGTCTGTGCTCGAAGGAACCGCGCGCGGACTGCACAGGACGCCTTCGTGCGCGCCCCCTCTGGTTGACCTCTTTCATCGTTCCCCAATCACCTTATACCTCACGCCAGCGTGGGCGTTTTTCTATTTATACGTTTTCGGGCTCTCCTCGTAATGAACAGTATTGGTGGAGCGGCTGGGGTTGCCTTATACCGCCCGTCTTACCTTCCCTTACGAGAGGCTAGCTCCTTACCTTCGGCGTCGTGCATACTACATTCAGGTCGACTATGTAGCTGCCAGACAATCCTGCCAATTTCCTTGATATTTCTCTTTAACAGACTATCTCGAGAAAAGTGAAAGGGAAATGAAAAAAGACAACTTGGGCTTTACATATCACACAATGTTACACTCTAAGAAGAAAAATAAAGAAAGAAAAACGGCGCGCCACAAAGGAATTAGCCGAATCGGATGGAAATCGGTAGATGGGACTTACATATACAGACAAACAAATATTACATTTTTAGAAAAATTGGATGAGTTCTTCAAGAGAGAGAGCTTCACAAACTGAACTTGTCAATAAGGAGTTAGTCCACATCTGGCCCTTGTGAAACAAGTTATTCGGCTTGGCATTGATTAACAGAGTTTTTGAATGTCCTCTGAGGAATATCGTGCTAAGTTACATCCAACTGGCGCATTAGATCATCAAAATCATAAGCTGGTTGGAGGGCACTGCCCGTAACACTTCAAACGTTCTCAGCTGGGATGATATTTGGCGACCTTGCTGCCCAGAGTAGGGTTTGGCAAGCACGAAGACAAGCGCTAGTAACTATCGTCGTTTGTGGGCGGGCATTGCCTTCCTGAAATGTAAGACCAGGGTGACTTGCCTGAAGGGCAAAAACACGGGGCGTACACTATCGTCAACAGTTTTGCATATTGACTGAGTTATTCATTTTCTCTTTTCACCTGAAAACAGGCTGCAGTTTTTCTGTCTGATACAGCATGTATTCATTCATTGTTAGAACTGCGACCACTATTTAGTGTTTTAGTTGATTCATTGGTTATTGTGAGCGAAACCAGTCTGCAATACTCTTATTAGTTGAACTAAGACAGTTGTATACGACCAGGGGACATAATATTCCCCCACAATGTCACCCTACCCTAGCACGTACTTGACGACATCTCAGGATTTACGCCAAAAGTTGAAACAAGCATTATATCACAATGGGCATTCAGATGAAAACCAGACAAATGGAAAAAAAGTAAGCAAAATGTTTATTATTTCAAAAGCAGTCACTAAAACTGTTAAAATATTTATCCCACTGTGAGGCGAGGCCTTCATCGACAAAAGTTTGCGGTTGCCTACGGTATCACGATTGTATCCTGGCGTGCATCTCTCCGTCCGAGGCAACTCTATGACCACGAAAGTCTTCCCTCAGGGCACCAGAAATATGGAAATCGCATGGGGAGAGATCGGTACGGTGTAGAAGGCGTGTAACGGCTTCCCAGCGAAACTTCTGCACCGGGAGAACGTGTGGGCGGACCCTCAGCGCGCCACTCAGTGACGGCTGACAACTATTTCACACAGAGTGCGCCAGAGCTCACGACATTCTGGAGAAAAAGCAACGTACTTTTTCAGAAATTCTCACTGGAGCCGGCTACAGTAGCCTGTACCTAGATATTGCCAATCGTCTCCTTCATTACGGAGCTCGCGGATCCTCGCGTCCTGATAGTGCTGTTAAAACCTATTCGCTGTGATGAGCATAGGAGGAAGACCCAGCAATCGAAGTTTCGTGATCGTCGAGTGAGTCTTCAGTTTCCGTGAACTACCCAGGGATGATGTTTCTGTGTTGTTGTCTTCTTGATGAACGGCCAAAACCCTCATATGTGCCAGCAGATAACCTACGGAGGATACAATACTACCCAACGTACCGCTTTAGTAACTTTTACCCGGCAAATCCCATTTTCCGCAGAGGCGTAAAATTCCAGACAAACTCACCCGAGCTGGAACTCACTGGCCGGTGCTTGGCGTTATAGCGCTCTGTCTTTCTCCTGAGCGTCCAGGTTGTGTAAGCAAGTCAGCTGCCTTGCTTTTTTATTTCTAGTGATAAGCTGTCTCACGTCGTTACCATCGGTAGCGTTCGGTTGAAATGGTAACAGTGTATTCGTTGTTGTTTCGACCTCGGGAGCGTTGAGCATAAGCAATGATGTTTCATTGTGTTGTATGCGAATGTCACATTGGGCAGCATTCTATCCCAATCTCCCTGTTCGTCTTCAGTAAACATAGAGACATATCTGCCAGCATTATTAAAGCGTTCTGTGAAGCTATTCGTTTGTCGATGGTAGGTAATTGTCATCCTGCAGGCGGTGTCACAACGTGAAATGACCTCTTATTTCATAGTCTACTGGAAAACCTTTCCGTGCGTCAAAATGACGTCTTCTACAAGGAAATTTGCAAATTATGGAGCTTCAGCAATCGGCAGATCTTTACTGATAGCATAGTAGATGTAATATGTACAGACTTATTTTCCATCGATTCCCTTTGTCGACTGGAGGACCCTCTTCAAAACGCATATGCCATTTCGGAGGAATGACGCAGCTGCAGACAGAATTAGTATCAAATCCCCTAGATGTGATTGCGGCATGTGTTTTCATCGTTGGCATTTCTTATAGTGCCTCACATAGTGTCTAAAGGCAGTGATCGTCTAACTTTGTTCTCAAGAGCCGATACTGATATTGTGGGGTGGCACCTCCAGCCGCAGTTGAAGCAATGTTATTACTAATTGGTAATCTACTTAAATGTCCGCCCCCGGTAGCTGAATGGTCAGCTTGACGGATTGTCAATCCTCTGGGCCCGGGTTCGATTCCCGGTTGGGCCGGGGAATTTTCTCCACCCAGGGACTGGG
Source organism: Schistocerca gregaria (assembly GCF_023897955.1). NCBI lineage: Eukaryota > Metazoa > Arthropoda > Insecta > Orthoptera > Acrididae > Schistocerca > Schistocerca gregaria. The sequence continues at coordinate 944,394,650 of NC_064920.1, forward strand.
TGTTGTGTTGTTATCGTCATACTCTCATCCTCATCTACTGCAGGTCGCTGAAGTGGCGTCAAACTGAAAGACCGGCACCCGGCGAACGGTCTGCCCGACGGGGGGCCCTAGCCATACGATTAAATAAATAAATAAATAAAAATCTACTTAAATCAGAATGAGTCCTCGTGCACTAGCTGTAGTAAGGGCGCTGTAGTTGGCTACCAGCCCATAGGTACTGATAGTTAAAAGTCGGCACCGTTCAGAACACTTGGTGATGACAGTTGTCTGTTTCAGAAGCTGCGACCCTCAGCAACCATGAATGAAGTTGTGACGCTGTAACTGCCTGGGGAAGTGTTGTTGTGTTGACTATGTGAGCAGTTTCTGAATTGCTTAGTTACAGTAATTCTGCTTAGATGTAAACTCAAAGGACAAAAGGTAATCAGCCCTACAGAAATCACTACAAGCATCATTTAACACCGTGTAATTCTGTCCCTGGACTTGATAACCGCCTGGATTCATATGCGAAGTGAGTCCACAAGGCTCTGCAGCTACGTTGCATCCAGGTCAATCCACTGACTGAGAATTTGATTGCATAATTCCAACAATCTGTGGGGATGCTGACGTCGGCTTTTTTACACGCTGTTCCAATCGAGATGTAATAGAGCGGAGAGTGTTCAGAAAAGCAGTCACATATTCTTCCAGCCCTGTGGACTTTGCTGTTGTCATCTTTACGTGCCTGTGCGAGATATGGCCCCTTGCGAGGTGAGTTATGTTCAATGCATTCCGTTTCCGTCGCAATGCCAGATAGGATGGAACATTGTTCACTGTATGTAACACTTCCTGTTGGGTTACAAGTCATGAAACGTGTCTCTGGTCCCTCTCAGTCAGTATCTTTTTCCGTTTACAACTCTGATGTCGTGTTTCATGACCATGTGTATTACACCATTGCTTGTAGACACAGTGAATAGCCTGCTGCGAAACAGCAACTTCAAGAACCGTATGGTCATGGTCAGTGCCAAATACGATTGCCCCCTTTTGCCCCTCTGTCACGTCATTGCATTTACACATGTCCGCTTGAAACTTAAATGTTCCACTGATAACTACTGCCTTATGCCTACGTAGACGCAGTGGGCAAGCAGTTAAGCACATGACTCCATGCTCTACACCATATTAAAAAGTTTACCAATTCATCTGTGCCTGCACAGGCGAGTGCCTAACTTTTTGTCTGGTGATCTTAAATGCATTATGCAATACGAGACACGATCATAAATGTTTACTAAATGTACTGAATTTCATTTTTCTTCTATTCATAGTGTTTTGTTACAACATCTTTATTTAACGCGGCAGCTGCCTTGCCGCAGTGGATACACCGGTTCCCGTCAGATCACCGAAGCTAAGCGCTGTCGGTCGTGGCCGGTATTTGGATGGGTGACCATCCGGCCCGCCTTGCGCTGTTGCCATTTTTAGGGGTGCACTCAGCCTCGTGATGCCAATTGAGGAGCTACTCGACCGAATAGTAGCGGCTCCGGTCAAGTTAAACCATCATCACGACCGGTAGAGCGGTGTGCTGACCACGCGCCCCTCCTATCCGCATCCTCATCTGAGGATGACACGGCAGTCGGATGGTCCCGATGGGCCACTTGTGGCCTCAAGATGGAGTGCTTTTATTTAACGTCATATTCCTTCCTACATAAAAACAGCGCATTTGCATACTCGTATGTAGAAATATGGTCAGTGATATCTGTGTCTGTTTCTGTCTACTTTCTTCATAAATCTCAGGTGACAAGATGTTTTGAGCGTCATGGAAAAACTTCAGGATAGCTAGCCCTAGATGTGTTGCGATCACAAGCAATCATTTCTGTCCCATTCCATTACAGTTCCTGTTAAATGGCGCTTCGTTAATTAGATGGTTTTCTCCTTTGATCATCTCCTCCTCCTTCAAGCCATGTGTGGTTTTCAGCGGTGTTGGATCTTCCCTCTGCGCAGCAGCAGTGTCATTTGAAGCAGCGTCAACTGAGATTTCATCCACGCTGCTGTCTTCCGTACAGCTTTCTTTGAAGGGCAGTCGGTGTCCTTGTGTCTGGGTCCACCGTTGTATATCACTGTGTCGTCGTATTCATGAAGCTTCTGTGCTCATCCTCCAATCGACACGACCGATCCTTCAGGCTAGTCAGGCAGCGTAGAGAATACATGAAATGAATTCACAACTGCGAATACAAACAGCCATCATATGTATGAGGGCATGAGGACAATGAAAATTTGTGCCGTGCCGGCACTAGAACCCGAGTTCCCCGTTCTAGGCGTGTGGTCGTGTTAACTGTGCACGACTCACAGCCAGATAAAAAGTTCCATATGTCGTCGTTCCTGCGTCACAACCTGTACTCATACACATATTGTATAATTCCCATAAAGGGGAAGATATACGAGGAATAGTTTGTCACATAATACGGCTGGAATTTGTTTATGGTCTGAACTATGGCAGTGCACTCTTTCTCGGTTGCAGAGCACTTCTCGATCTTGGAGATTACTCTAGAAGCATAAACTATCACCTCTGAATAGCTGAAAGGTGAAGCGTCTTCCTGAATTGGTACTAGAACTGCCTCTGTTCTACACCCACTGGCTCAGTGTGAAATTCTGTCTCGAAATTCTCGTCACACAATGCTAGAACTGGAGATGATGTTAGTGAAGTTCTTAAGGGAAAGAAAAGGTCTTTCTTGCACGTCGTTGCAGTAAAATATAGAATCTCCGTGTAGTAATATGCCGAGGATTCGTAAAATCTGTGACCATTATTATTTTCTCAGGATCAGGATGGACTCAATGTTAATTTACTGGTTTCTCCAAAACTATCATTTCTTGGACAACGAAGATGAACTTTTTCGGATCCAGTTGGAGACCTGCAGTCTGAACACCCTACACCCTGCTGATGTCAGACACTCAGATCGGAACCAAACGCTGTGTGTCGGTGGAGTACCAACCAAAACAACGGTTTAGTTCGTGCTGTGTGCTGTCACCCAGTAGAACATGCGTAAAATGTAGTTAAAAGCAACACCCGAATTACTGAGTACAGCAAAAGCGAATAACTGAACAGTCATTGCGAATATTTCTGGTTGATGAATCGGTTGAGCATCACATCATTATACCAAAGGTTCCGACTTCGAAACCCCCTAAAGGAGAATTTTTTTTACAGTTTACCCAACAAATTGTTATATGGGAGAATATTTGTTTAAGATGTAAAACGACGTTTCAGAGTTTATAACAATGACCTTTTGACACCGTGCTTTCGCTTTCTTTCTTTTTTCATTTTGTTGGATATAGTTTTCTGCGTTTGGTCTGGGCGGGCGTCACAAGACATCCATTGATAGTTTTTTCCTCGACTTAGTTCTTTTTTTTATTACAGAGAGTACGCAGCCATATGACCGAACACGCTGAGCTACAGTGCCGGCACGCTTCGTTAGTTGAAAGTAGCAAAACCTAGTTACGTGCTGAAGGGCCCGAGTTCGACACCCACTGAAGGTGACTTTTTTAACAGTTTACTCATGAAATTGTTGTACGGGAGAACATTTTTCTGACACGTAAAAGGATGTTTCGGAGTTTTTAGCAATGATAAGTGTGGTGTTATCTCTACAAACATACACTATAGGTTCGCTACTTTCAACTAACGAAGCGAAAGCAGACTGCCAAAAGAACATTGCTACAAACTCCGAAACGCCCATTTACGTGTCAGAAAAACGTTCTCAAGTCACTCTTGAGTGGATTTTGAAATCGGTAGTTCAGTCGTTACTTTTCACAAAAATTTCATGCATAAAAAAAGTCACTCTTGAGTGGATTTTGAAATCGGTAGTTCAGTCGTTACTTTTAATTGCCGTTTACGCATCTTCTACTGGGCGACAGCACGTAACAGGAACTAAATCGGTGTTTGGGATGATACTCTATCGACACAGAACTTTTGGTACCCAACTGGGTGTCTGACATCTGGAGGTTTGGGTGTTCCAAGTTCTTCAGATGTCTTCAATCAAACGACATTGTCATCCAGAGAGCAAAGACAGGTTGTTCATTTAAGGTGTCAAAGCAGGTTATTCTTCATACACTCGAAGGTGGCTAGAGTGCTAGACAGTACAAATATCATAACTTTAAACTACAGAGTCAGTCAGGAGTTATGAAGGCAGCCTTTTCCTAATCAGCTGCGTCATCCCTAGTTTGCTAGTAACCTACTGCATGTCCACAGTTGAAAAATATTTTGCTCCTTCCAAGTTGTCTGAGGTCTCATCAATGCATGGAAATGGGTAGACATCTATCTTTATGATTCTGTTCAGACGTCAGAAGTCGATGCAAAAGCTTCATATGCCTCGCTTCTTCTTCACAAGGACTACAGGAGAGGACCAAGGACTCTCTGAAGTTTCAGTAATGTCGTCATGCATCAACTTCTTTACTTCTTCCCAGATTTTCCGTTACTCAGCTGGCGACACGCAATACCATTGCTGGCTAATTCGAGGATGATCGCAGTGCTGATATGGTGTTAGACTGTGGTTCACGTGGTCTGTCTTGCCTCCACTCATGATTTGAAAGCAACCAAAAATTGATGCTGAATGGCTAACACTCGATGACATTTTTCATCAAGGAAGATCCTATTGGCATGTCGATAGTAGCTTCCTACACAGTGTTGTCTGTTGTAGTGGAGCACAATTCTTCATCGATGTCGCTAAGCTGCCCTTTCTGGAATGTTTTTCTTGTCCGTTGGCACATGGCTTTAGGGATAAGCTGTGGTTCCTTGTGGCAGTTATCTAAAGTTCTCCTTGACCAGCTAAATTGCTTATGATCGTCTCTGGCATGTAGATTTTTCTTTTATGAGCCTGAGTAACATTTTGCAATCGCTAAAAGCTTGAAAGCGGAAGTGAGGATGTCGACTGATGATTGGAACTCCTGTAAATGATGATGGTGGGCTAAGGTCTTCAATGGCAAGCAACTGACCAGAGCAATTTTTTTGTGTGTTTGTTGTAGTATGAGTAGCTTCGTCAGACTACGACTCTGATCTTCCAGTATGACTGCTTGTCATTCCTGCAGAGAATCCCATACTAGAACAACATTATGAGTAACTTCTGCTGAAAGGACAAATACAAAGGGCTGTGTTGTGTTATTGACAGTTATTCTTGTGATGCCTGCAGGAAATCCCATCCTAGAATAACATTATGACTACATCCTGCTAAGACGACAAATACAAGCGGCAGTACTGTGCCATTGATAGTTCTTCTTGTAACACATCTTTCTGCAGGCTAGCTGCATTTCCTACTAGCGAAATTCAGCACAATCGCTTTCGTATCTCGGAACTTGCTGTACTTTAGCTGGCAACGATGAGCATTCGACACTGCAGGGAAAGAGCTCCTGAATCAACTAGCACTGCCGGCGATATAAATGAGATTTTCTGACACTTAGGTGACTGTCGTCCACGGAGGGTTTTCATCCGTGTCAGTCTCAGGTCCACAGATGGTCACCTCGCTTAGTTCTCCTGAATTCAGCAGCTAGGCGAGCGGCTTGAAATTCTGTACCGGGATGGGAAATACACTACTGGCCATTGAAATTGCTACACCGAGAAGAAATGCAGATGATTGACGGGTATTCATTGAACAAACATACTATACTAGAAATGACATGTGATTACACTTACACGCAATTTGCGTGCATACATCCTGAGAAATCAGTACCCAGAACAACCACCTCTGGCCGTAATAAAGGCCTTGATACGCCTGGGCATTGAGTCAAACAGAGCTTGGATGGCGTGTATAGGTACAACTGCCCATGCAGCTTCAACACGATACCACAGTTCATCAAGAGTAGTGACGCGTATTGTGACGAGCCAGTTGCTCGGCCACCATTGACCAGACGTTTTCAATTGGTGAGAGATCTCGAGAATGTGCTGGCCAGGGCAGCAGTCGAACATTTTCTGTATCCAGAAAGGCCCGTACAGGACCTGCAACATGCGGTCGTGCATTTTCCTGCTGAAATGTAGGGTTTCTCAGAGATCGAATGAAGGGTAGAGATACGGGTCGTAACACAACTGAAATGTTACGTCCACTGTTCAAAGTGCCGTCAATGCGAACAAGAGGTGACCGAGACGTGTAACCAATGGTACCCCATACCATCACGCTGGGTGATGAATACACGCTTCCAATGTGCGTTCACCGTGATGTCGCCAAACATGAATGCGACCATCATGATGCTGTAAACAGAACTTGGATCATCTGATAAAATGACGTTTTCCCATTCGTGCACCTAGGTTCGTCGTTGAGTATACCACGGCAGGCGCTCCTGTCTGTGATGCAGCGTCAACGGTAACCGCAGCCATGGTCTCCGAGCTGATAGTCCTCGCTGCTGCATACGTCGTCGAACTGTTCGAGCAGATGGTTGTTGTCTTCGAAACGTCCCCATTTGTTGACTCAGGGATCGAGTCGTGGCTGCACGATCCGTTACAGCCATGCGGATAAGATGCCTGTCATCTCGACTGCTAGTCATACGAGGCAGTTGGGATCCAGCACGGCGTTCCGTATTACCCTCGTGAACCCATCGATTCCATATGCTGCTGACAGTTATTGGATCTCGACCAACGCGAACAGCAATGTCACGGTACGATAAACCACAATCGCGATAGCCTACAATCCGACCTTTATCAAAGACGGAAACGTGATGGTACACATTTTTACTCCTTACACGAGGCATCACACCAACGTTTCACCAGGCAACGCCGATCAACGGCTGTTTATCTATGAGAAATCGGTTGGAAACTTCCCTCATGTACATGGTTGTAGGTGTCGCCACCGGCGCCAACCTTTTGTGAATGCTCTGAAAAGCTAATCATTTGCATATCACAGCATTTTCTTCCTGTCGTTTAAATTTCGCGTCTGCAGCACGTCATCTTCGTGGTGTAGCAATTTTAATGGCCAGTAATGTAGCTATGTGTTGTTGGGGTGCGACCTCGTCCAGGGCAACACGACAGGCTTCGTCATATAGGTCGACTATAGTCGTCTGCAGTCGACTTGCATGTATAGGACTGTTGACGTTTTGTGGCCTAATAATTGTCGGACGGTCCTTTTCTCTCTCTCTGCAGGAGCGTACAATGTTTCCAGGGCATTCACAGCGAAACATTAAGACATGCTGTTCTTCATCCTCCAAACATCTGTTCGTCTGTAGGGCGCTGTACTTGGCGGATGAGCTGGCCGTACCTGTCGTTCTCGGATGCTGGGTCGTTGTGTGACGCTTGCGGTATAAGTTCGAGAAAGCCGAACCCCATGACAGATTTGACTGATGGCAGGAATTCAGAAATTGGTACCAAGGATCAATACACTTTGTGACAACAGTCACATACTGTAGTGCGATAATTATTTTTTTCTGTTTTTGCTTTTTGCTTGGCAGTTTTTGAGGAGAGTACATGGTTTGCCAAATCAGAAAGAAGGTTTCACATTTTCCCGTTAGAATGCAGTTGTCCCAGGTGTTTGTCACTTAGTCTGGCCTGACTACAGGAGGTCAATCACAGAGTGTCTAGAGAAGAGACATGGTTCAACAGGGCACTGCTCTTTGCAAAATTCGGTTGCGGTAAGCCCCTGCTACGCACTTTGTCAGCAAATGCGGTCTTCTCCTTTGCAGGCAGTTTGCCGCTAAGCCACCGCACTGAGCGTGATGAATTCGCCTCCCTGTACACACGTCTAAGAACGGACTGCTGCAGCTCTGCTCGGAACCTGTGAGAAAACTGCTAGCCTTATACTTCACATTTTGTTATCCGATCAAATGCATCTTACTCACCACCGCGCCTCGGCACGAAGGGACCGACGAATGAGTGGAACCTGGCTGTCACCAGATACCAATCTCTTGCATGTTAAGATATGCTCGGTGAGACAAGAAAGGGATATTCCTGCAGGGTTCCCCTGTACTCACAGAAATAAAACATTTTAGTGGTCACGTTGGCAGTAGCATTGAGGTACCCCTACCACACGGAGTTGTCTAAAAAATGGGAAGTTAGGTTTAGAGGACGGCAATTTCTGACTCTTGCGATCCTGCCACGGTAGGCGAGAGACTTGTGGCCCTAGGGTCGAGTAGGGTGCATGCTTGCTAACGCCAACTGAGGTGATTTTTATCCGATGGCGATCGGCTCGGTCTGGTGCACGTTTGCTGAATTTAGAGTAAGAGTCACATTTCGTGTTAGCATTGCCTACTTTCTGAGCACATCACAATTTGCAGGGTTTGCTACGCACCTTGTGTAGCCTGATTAACTAAATTGTCTCGTGGGTCTTGCACTAGTTTACTTTGCACTAGCAAGCGCCACAGTTTGGGATTGGAGAGTCTGCCAAGCAGTCTTCCACATAGACGAGGTACCTTCCCACAGTATTATCGGGACATTCGTGATTAAATTGGACTTCTAGACAGCTTTATGTTTCAATATTATAAGTGACTTTATGCTCATTGTATTGCAGCAATTACTCAGTCAGTTTTACGAGACTTTATGTTCTTTTCGTTCAAAACATATTCTCTACCATTTTAGTGTGGTTGATGACTTATTAACCTCTTACTTTATTTGAATCTCTGAACCAAACTATTGTCCTACAACTGATCCTGGTTAGTCCCCCCTCTAAAAGGAAATATAGCCAGTTTATCTGCATTTATAATTTGTTTTTCATTATGACGGTGTTCTGTTGTAATACAGTGATTAAACCTTATGGTCAGTCAGTTCATACGCAGATATTATGATCAGCTGTTTAACTCATGTATACCGACCATTGCACTCGCTCGTCATAATGTTACTGAGGAGATGGTAAGTAAATTCTGACCACTGTAGATGACGTATTTGCCTTCAGGGATTCAGCAGCTGTAGTGATGTTTAAGAAAATTCTCATTTATTGATCCATCTAAGTTGCAGATTTTTAATTAGATTACACGTTCCAGTCGTTTGAGATCATCTTCAGATCTAAAACAAAGGAAAACTAAATATCTACCATCAAATATTGTACACTCGTGTGGGAAGATTTGGGATCGGATCACCCTCATGGAAGGACTGAGGTCCCCACATAACTGCTTCAGAGTTATACATTTATAACTTGTTTCTTTTTTTTAAATTCAAACGAGTTTTAAAACAATGAACAGTAAAACTGACTGAGCAGCCTTTAGAGAAGTGACTTTTAAACACCTGGCACTAATTATGAGCCACCAGCCATTAAATACAGTACACACCAAAAGTGTAGAATTTTAAAAGCCGTTAACTGCCGTTAGCAAAATCTATTTAGCAGTTTTTTTTATCTAAATGACCTTTAAACAGCTGTCATCAATTATGTACCCACTGTCACTCCGTAGATAGCAAACTACAGAAAATACGAATGCATTGTTTCACAGCAATATATATTGATAAAATTTACTCAGCCTTCCCGCCGCCTGTATTTTTATCTGATTTGGTCATAATTTGAAACAACTGATGAAGAGGAGCAATAATTTTGTGTTAATTCCCTAGTAATTCTCAGATAAAAAAGTTTTAAATGTCGTCTAGTGCAAAAGTTATAAATATTACAACAAAATCTAAAATATTTTTTATCAAATGGAAAAAAATTTATGAGTGAAGACTTATTCTTGTTATTTTTGACATTTTTATTGAAAAACACAAGAATTATAACAACTGTAATTGAAGTGTATCTGCAGTCATCATTTACAGTCACTATTACCATATATGTTCCAATAAAAGACTAATTAATCGGTATTGTCATTTATGAATAAAATTTGACCTATTTTAGTCGATGTCAGTCTCTTTCTATTCTCAGTGTATATTTGTAGTGCTTTTGAAAATATTCGTTCACAGACCTCTGATGTTGCTGTGATACAGAATACTTTTAAAACCAATTGATACAGCGCTGGCCACAGCATTTTTTTAAATTTTTTTTTGGTTCCCACAAGTTAAACGGATCATTGTTACTAGGCAAATATCCCTCCAATAAATATTTGTCCAATTCGACAGTTGCTGCATTTTCTGGGTTGTGAGTGGCTAGAAGTTGACTAATAGTTTCTTTGAACTCCTACCAGGTTGAAGAAGTCTCGTGTGTAACGGTGGTAACTGGTTGAGACGCGAGCTTTGTTTTTTTCTTATTGAACAACCAACGCTTTCATTTCTGCAACAACCTTCATACAGCAGTCCTGAAATGTTTTGTCATCTGGAAATCCTTGCCTTCGAATTGGGGGTCCAGTAATGTTGCCTGACTAATTATTTCGTTCTTGTAGATAACGCCAAACCACTCTGATCGCTCTTTAAGAAAATTATCAACTAGCGACTTTGTTTCTTGAGGATATTCTTTATTTTTGTCTTTAATAGGTTTTAGTTGCTGTTCCATTAATCTTGGCAAGATTTTCATTATTAAAACTCAGACTGTTTTCTGTGGTGGTACCTCTTTGCATACCTCAAAATCTGTAAAGCCTGCCGCATTATCTCCCAGTCTATATCTTCCAAGCTTAAGGTGATCGATTTTCCACCTGAAATAGCTAGGCAAGACATTATCGAATCTTTATTTAAAGTAAATATTTTCAACATTTCGTAAGTAGTTCAATCTGGTTGGGACGCCTTGTTTCAATTTCAGTCGGTCTTTTTTTAAATTTTCTTGCATTTCAGCAAGTTTGCTGAAAACAAAGGGCTTCTTCCTAGGAAACACAACAACCCATTTGAACTCATCAACCGTTTTCTGTATGGACTTCTGAACTGCGTGTTGTGGAGTGGAGTCTGAAGAATGTGCAAAGCATAGGATATGTGGGAGGGGTTTTAGAAGCATGGCAGTTAATTTCGTATTTGGCGCATTTTCTTTTATTATGGAACTGATTATAAAATTTATATTGTATTTGGGATAACAGGTTTTACCCAGTTTGAGATATTTTCTGCAATCTGCCTGTCTTCGAATTGTGAGCACTCTAAAAGGTATGACTTTAGTTCACTCTTCTCCAACTAATGTTACTTACACCCGTCCACACATCATACGTACAGCAAACTGCCTTTTCGGTGGGCGAATTTTTTTTTTTAATTTTTACTGCGAATCATTTTTAAAAGCTGTACATCTATGAGCATACATTTGCTTACTGTGAACGGCCTTGTAATATTTAAAAAAAAATGCTTATTGGTTGTTGTAAATGAAAAGCAGTTGAGGGTGAGGGCACAACAAAGGATATAAATCAGGACTTGGTCCAGAACCTGACGACACTGAAGGGCTGGACAGTGCTAGCGACTTAGTTTGCCTTTTTTTGGAGGACAGCTTCACCCGAGGTGGAAGCACACATCGGCGAGGACGGTTCACAAGACATCAATTCTCAAATTTCTGCACCAATTGATGGTGATCTTGATCGGTTCCCTTACCCACATTGTTCCAGGGTTACTGTAGGAAGCTTCGATTTTAGATATCTCTTCAGGCTTCATGAGGACCCTGAAGCCCTGAAAATTATCTGCTGACAGTAGTGGCGTTTTCCTTTTTCTTCCACTTTGGTAAAATGGTGCCGAAAATCGCTCGTAATTCTTTTAGGCGAAGGCAATGTGGATAACAATGTTATGAAGCTCTAAAAGTACACTGGTAAAATTAAAACATCTGATATTGTAAAATCTTAAAACGAGAACAAGTATACATGCAGCACATTCTGTAATCAGAAGTTAGAGAGTAGGATGTAGGAAGTTGTGATCTACGAAACCTAGAGCTACAATCGTGAAGTTTGAATCATATACTAAAAGGTCTGAAACAGTCATAGTGATTAAGAAAATCATCTACATCTACATCCATACTCCGCAAGCCACCTGACGGTGTGTGGCGGAGGGAAGACAAGTCTGACAATATGCGAGAATTTCATTGCTGACAGATATAATGTTTGAATAATGTGATATCGAATTTGGGCTACATAGCGTGTGAACAAGAGATGAGAGGATAATGGTGCATATATAGGCTGGAAAAAACCAGTGCAAATGATTTTTCAAGTCTGTATTTTAGGAGCTACGAACTGGTCTACTCATACCGCCTACCGGCGTGTTTGTATTGTTACTGTAGAACACAGTTGGCCATCGCTATCAACTCATTTCGACGAAGTCCGCCATATATTCCAGAACATCGACATCCATGTCTTTCTTCTAACGAACTTGGATACCTGGCTCAAGCCAAGCGTGCTCTACTGTTCACTAAATGTAGATTCCACTATCCTAAGACATCACAGAAGTAACAGATCGGTAGGTGGAGTAATGGCATACAAAACTTTGACTTATTACCGACCATGCTACTTACATCCAATACTAATTAAAATAAACAAAACAAATGTACATTCGTAAATATCAAATCCCTTCAAAAAAAATTGTCTAATGTGCGCCCTCAACATACTTCGAAAAATAGGCGGGATAGCCTGTTTCAGAACTGACCTTTCAAAATTCTATTCGACTTAGGAACATACAAATAATGCTAGAAAGACTAAAATAAGTATTCTGCCCTTTCACTGTGAAAGTCAAGTGCGTAGTTTCTTCTTCAATTGCAACAGTATTTCAGCTTGCACCTATCCATAATGCAGCCTATAGTCAAGCCCCTATACATATATTTGCCACGATATCCACAAGCAAAGAAATTCGTACCTGGAATATCAGCTTACAACATCATTACCAAGCTAAATCTGTTACATAATAAATATGCTCCCGCAAAGACTGGAAACTTGAAAGGAAAACCTGCACCTTGGCTAACGGAAGAGCTAAAACAATCCATGAATGTCGGAGACACTGCACATTGGACTCACAAACGACCTCCTACGCTAGAAAATAAAACTGATTATTTGCAGAAAGCAAACAGAATCAATCAAAATGAGAGAAACAATAACAAAGACATGCCAATACATTAACCTAAACATAAAGACCAGATGCTCTGTGAAAAAGCTTGTATGATCTAGGGAAAAGTAGAAGCAGCAGCTGATCCCATTGTCCCAACAAAGGAACTAAACGAATACTTGACTTTAGTTATAAATTGTTCAGATAGCGAAGGGAGACGAAAATTTAATAGTAATGGGTGACTGGAATTCGGCAGTAGGAAAAGGGAGAGAAGGAAACATAGTAGGTGAATATGGATTGGGGCTAAGAAATGAAAGAGGAAGCCGCCTAGTAGAATTTTGCACAGAGCACAACTTAATCATAGCTAACACTTGGTTTAAGAATCATGAAAGAAGGTTGTATACGTGGAAGAACCCTGGAGATACTAAAAGGTATCAAATAGATTATATAATGGTAAGACAGAGATTTAGGAACCAGGTTTTAAGTTGTAAGACATTTCCAGGGGCAGATGTGGACTCGGACCACAATCTATTGGTTATGACCTGTAGATTAAAACTGAAGAAACTGCAAAAATGTGGGAAATTAAGGAGATGGGACCTGGATAAACTGAAAGAACCAGAGGTTGTACAGAGTTTCAGGGAGAGCATAAGGGGTCAATTGACAGAAATAGGGGAAAGAAATACCGTAGAAGAAGAATGGGTAGCTCTGAGGGATGAAGTAGTGAAGGCAGCAGAGCATAAAGTAGGTAAAAAGACGAGGGCTGCTAGAAATCCTTGGGTAACAGAAGAAATATTGAATTTAATTGATGAAAGGAGAAAATTTAAAAATGCAGTAAATGAAGCAGGCAAAAAGGAATACAGACGTCTCAAAAATGACATCGACAGGAAGAGGAAAATGGCTAAACAGGGATGGCTAGAGGACAAATGTAAGGATGTAGAAGCTTATCTCACTAGGGGTAAGATAGATACTGCCTACAGGAAAATTAAAGAGACCTTTGGAGAGAAGAGAACCACGTGTATGAATATCAAGAGCTCAGATGGCAACCCAGTTCTAAGCAAAGAAGGGAAGGCAGAAAGGTGGAAGGAGTATATAGAAGGTTTATACAAGGGTGATGTACTTGAGGACAATATTATGGAAATGGAAGAGGATGTAGATGAAGACGAAATGGGAGATACGATACTGCGTGAAGAGTTTGACAGAGCACTGAAAGATCTGAGTCGAAACAAGGCCCCCGGAGTAGACAACATTCCATTAGAACTACTGACGGCCTTGGGAGAGCCAGTCATGACAAAACTCTACCAGCTGGTGAGCAAGATGTATGAGACAGGCGAAATACCCTCAGACTTCAAGACGAATATAATAATTCCAATCCCAAAGAAAGCAGGTGCTGACAGATGTGAAAATTACCGAACTATCAGTTTAATAAGTCACAGCTGCAAAATACTAACGCGAATTCTTTACAGACGAATGGAAAAACTGGTAGATGCGGACCTCGGGGAGGATCAGTCTGGATTCCGTCGAAATGTTGGAACACGTGAGGCAATACTGATCTTACGACTTATCTTAGAAGAAAGATTAAGGAAAGGCAAACCTACGTTTCTAGCATTTGTAGACTTAGAGAAAGCTTTTGACAATGTTGACTGGAATACTCTTTTTCAAATTCTAAAGGTGGCAGGGGTAAAATACAGGGAGCGAAAGGCTATTTACAATTTGTACAGAAACCAGATGGCAGTCATAAAAGTTGAGGGGCATGAAAGGGAAGTAGTGGTTGGGAAAGGAGTGAGACAGGGTTGTAGCCTCTCCCCGATGTTATTCAATCTGTATATTGAGCAAGCAGTAAAGGAAACAAAAGAAAAATTTGGAGTAGGTATTAAAATTCATGGAGACGAAGTAAAAACTTTGAGGTTCGCCGATGAAATTGTAATTCTGTCAGAGACGGCAAAGGACTTGGAAGAGCAGTTGAACGGAATGGACAGTGTCTTGAAAGGAGGATATAAGATGAACATCAACAAAAGCAAAACGAGGATAATGGAATGTAGTCAAATTAAATCGGGTGATGCTGAGGGAATTAGATTAGGAAATGAGACACTTCAAGTAGTAAAGGAGTTTTGCTATTTAGGAAGTAAAATAACTCATGATGGTCGAAGTAGAGAGGATATAAAATGTAGACTAGCAATGGCAAGGAAAGCGTTTCTGAAGAAGAGAAATTTGTTAACATCGAATATAAATTTATGTATCAGGAAGTCGTTTCTGAAAGTATTTGTTTGGAGTGTAGCCATGTATGGAAGTGAAGCATGGACAATAACTAGTTTGGACAAGAAGAGAATAGAAGCTTTCGAAATGTGGTGCTACAGAAGAATACTGAAGATAAGGTGGATAGATCACGTAACTAATGAGGAGGTATTGAATAGGATTGGGGAGAAGAGAAGTTTGTGGCACAACTTGACTAGAAGAAGGGATCGGTTGGTAGGACATGTTTTGAGGCATCAAGGGATCACAAATTTAGCGTTGGAGGGCAGCGTGGAGGGTAAAAATCGTAGAGGGAGACCGAGAGATAAGTACACTAAGCAGATTCAGAAGGATGTAGGTTGCAGTAGGTACTGGGAGATGAAGCAGCTTGCACAGGATAGAGTAGCATGGACAGCTGCATCAAACCAGTCTCAGGACTGAAGACAACAACAACAACAACAGTTATAACCTTCATTGAACTGTAAACGAAACACACTTACTGATTATTTCGCTGAGGCAAATGACGGTAGTTGCGAAAAATTCCTTCTTGAGCTTACAAAGCTGTCGAAAAATCCTTCAGCTCAGCATTTACTGTACAGTACAGCATCGCAGTCCAAATATTCAAACTTATCCACTACTGCTCATAATAACTACGGCTCCCTAGACCTTGAAGGTCCTTCCTGGATAATAGAGTAGAAATTCTCGTTCCCATCAGAATACAAGCACTAGAGATCCGTATGCTAAGAAGAGTAGCTGGTCCATTCTGTCTCAGGGGAGATTGAATAAAGATATCAGAAAAGAACTGAGAGTGAAAAACTTAAATAAGCAGATTAAAGAATACAGAAACAACTGGAAGGATTTTACAGAAGAATGTAAGACGACAGATTACCAAGATTGGTGATAATTATAACCCAGTGGGCAGAAGATATTTAGGAAGCCCGAGGAAACTCAACAATTTCAGCCAAGAGGACGTGACAGGCAAATGTCTACTACAAACAGAGAGAAGAAGAAGAGATATCATATTAAAAATATTATGATTCATCTTTTTTTTTTTTTTTTGCTTCAAATCATCATGATCATTCCTGTCATGTCTCTGAATATTGACCATTCCCCCTGAGACAACCTGTGTACATGGACTAATATGTATTTTAAAATAACCATTACATTTAGTATCTTATCCATCCAAAGGAACTAAAAGGTGTATAAAGGCTACCGATACACCAACAAAAGCAACTATAAATGCAACAAACTTATAAGAAGACACAGAAGGAAACTCACACAACGAGAAAACAGAAGACCAAAAACACAAGAAGACGACAAGTGGAACAGATCAAATAAGGATACAAAGAATTAGGAGCTGAACTGGGATGGAGATATACTCAGTCATGAAAGCGAGTTGCAAGCTCTTTGACTGTGCTAAGAGTGCAGAGAGCAGAGTGACACCTCGAGTCGCTGTGTGGTCTGCTCTGTGCGAGTTCGTCCTCAAGAGCTAGTTGCCTTGGTGGGCAGCAGTGAGGTAGTTTGCAATCGGATCCTTAAGAATGGTGGGGATCAGTGAGCTAGTGAGCTACCTAGCAATTTGATCCCTGAGAGTGGTGGGGAGCAGCGAGCTAGTGAGACAGCCAAAGGTCTGATCGGTGAGAGTGGTGGGAAGCACTGAGCTATTGGGAGGGGAGTGATACCTGGATCACTTTGCGAGATGCTCCGACCACGTGGTGGCCGAAGGCCACAGTTTTTATGATCGCTGGAAACACATTATGAGTGCGAAGCTAACTCAAAGGGTAAGAGGTGTAGACGTTTACTGAGCTTCTGAAATTTGAGATATTCTTTTGAAATCAAGAACAGAAACACACTGGAAGTGTTTTATGCATTAATGTATCATTTTGAAGACCGTGAATTTCGTTTGCCTCGGTAGCTGTGTGGTCTTCAAGGCGGATTGCGAAGCAAATGTTTCCAGGTTCGATTCTGATCAAAGTCGAAAAGATTTTTTTCCGCTCAAAGACTGAGTGTTGTGCTGCGTGATCTTTCATATCGTCATAATTAACATTACTATTGAAATGCTGAATGGATACTGCCCAACAGCCAATAAATTGGAAAAAAGCGAGTTTTCTTTATTTCCGTTTTCATGGATGAGAAAAGCTTCATGTACCTGCAAGGTTTGCAAACCCACATGTGCACATAATCCATAAGACATTTTTGTAGCTTGGGAAACGTTTCCTTAAGGATGCGACGTGGGGCGCCATTGCAGCAGCCTAGCACAGAATTTCCTTCCCAGTCATTACAGCCACCAAAAAGCATTTTGAAAACAGATGAGCTACCATTCATTTTTTTCCAAATCATCCATTATCCACTCTTTAGAAAGATCTGGTTCTTTGAATCAGTTCAGAAGCAGAGTGCCCATCTCTACACCACATCAAAAATACGACCGACTTTATCAGTTGAATTAAATGCTTGCGTCTCAGAGAAGGAGATATGATGTTTAGCCTTGATGTGGTGTCATTGTCCACGTAGGTTCGCATGAAAAGACTCTTGAGATTTTGACTCCCAGTTATCTGACGACACTTGTGGATTTATTCAAGCACATCTCGTATTTTTTGTATGATGGAGATGATTTTAATCAGATGGACGGCGTCGCCCTTTAGCTCCAGCTATTGCCAACATCTTCATGAAGTACTTTGAGAACATCGCGCTAGACACGGTTCCTGCAAAGCCTAGTTGCTTTTATCGTTACGTCGATGAAACGTTCTTTGTCTGGCTTCATGGGCGTGATAAGCTGTGAGAATTTTTCAGTCGCATCAATGACATCCATGACAACATCAGACTCAAGACTGAAGGAGAGACAGTTGGTACTTTGCCTTTTCCATACGTCTTCGTCCGCTGGAGAGAAAATTGGTGTCTCAGCCACAGCGTTTATCGAAAACCCACCCACACAGGCCGATATCTGCATGCTACCGGCTACCACCAATCTTCGCATATAAGTTCTGTTCTGAGGACATTGATGCATCGAGCGGAAGCCGTTTCAGACGCAGAGAGCCTTCCGAAGAAACTGAGCCACATACGGAAACTCTTCAAAGAAAACAGTTACAACAACCGCCAGATTTCGCAAGCCATCATGCCGAAGACACATAAGCTGAAGACCTGCTGAAGAAGCATGCGTTCTTGCCGTTCTGTAGTTCTATAAGAGGAAATATTAGCCGGCTCTTAGAGAAGCATAAAACCGATACGATTTTTAGGGCAGCGGCTAAAATTTGACAGCTAGTGAGGTCCGTGAAAGACAATGATGGATTCAGAACGCCAGGACTATAAAAATACCGTGTGGGAGTGGACAGTTTTATTTCGGACAGACTGTACATACTATTGAACAGCGCCGTGTGGAACACAAGAGATGTTTTCGTCTATGGTATCATGAGAAATCAGCGGTGGTGGAACATGCTTTAGAAAACGGAAACCGTATTGCATTTGCGAAACATCTCTTATTACGCGGACTTCTATTTTTGGAACAGTGTTATGAAAGAAGCGATCGAGTTAAAAAATTTTGACAACACCCTCACGGCCTGCAGCTCAGCGTAGCTTGGAATCCGGCCATAGGAAAGTTAAAGCGGGCGCGGCATGTGCGCAATGAAAACGTTACCATATATAGCGCTGAAGCGAGCACCAGTGGAGCCACTGAAGACAGCAAGGCTATATAAAGTGCGCAGCAGCAATCATTCGACAGTCACCACTTGACAACGGTCGAGGAGAACTCGGCCGAAAGCTCGTGAATTTTAAACCACTGGACGTGGCTGGAAGCCCATAAAAAATTTATCACAAAAATACAGAATTTAAAAAAAAAATTAACAGGCATTGAATAGGCAACTGGAGTTAGGCAAAATTCACCAATCAGTTTTTAACCAAATCAATTTTAAGCAGCTGCTATTAATTATGAATGGTGGTTGCATAAACGTGACTGGGGGGGAGGGGGGGGAGGGCGAGAGGTAAGGATATACATGGAAGTTACTTAACTGGCCGCTTAACCTCCAAGATGCTGTGTGTTTTCCAAAACATCATGCCCACTCATGCCCACTCACGGAATCCCCTTCAAAAGCAGGCAATAACCGACAGTCAAAACCAGGCTCGGTGCCTTCACAGGAGTTGATTCGCTCTCTCCTGTAACATTAAGAACTCCAAAACTTCCATACCCCAAGCTGGCTTGCTCCGTACACCACACACTCACTGCCCCAAAACTTTCCTTCTTGATGGCTTTGTCCTCATTGACGGCGCCACTGGCGTATCTCCAAATTTATCCAAAGATAATCAACGAGGAGCAAAATCGATAGAAGGCGAAGCCCACACAGCTCACTCCCCCCCTCCCCCCTCCCCCCTCCCCCCCTCCCCCCTCCCCCCTGCCCCCCTCCCCCCCATGAAACTCAAACAAGCCTCGCTGGGGTTCAGCACCAAAGGCAAAAGCTAAAAATGGAGGTAGCTACCCTCCTGAACCTGTGTAACATGTACTCTTAGAGATTTCCCTTTCAATTCATTTTCGACCAATATATTAAGTGGGACCTATAAAACCGTGAGCCTGTTTATTAGAAGGGGTTGCTCCAGCCTTGGCTCTCACATTAATCCTTCGCACAGATAGATTGTCTCTGATGTTCCCCTTAAACTCCCATAATTGTATTTACGCTCCTGATTCCTATGCGTGAGCTCTACATTGTGTCTCACTCTCTGCCAGTTGTGTTGGGGGTTTGGTGGGTGAGAAGCTCGTCTGAGGTCAAAAAACTACTTAGAGGAAGATTTAATCAGATAGGCCACGATTAATGAGGCTGAAGTGACCTTGATGGCCTCAGGCTTAGCAGTATTAAAAGCAAGACGGGTTGGTTCCAGCGTTTTTGGGATCTAGCACGAAACATTATCAATGCAGCCTGAAAAATTCCTATCCGTGCACTCACTAGTGATCGGCTGGGGGTAGTAAGGGTTAGTGGCAATATGCCTAGCACGATGATTAAAACAAAATCTCCAGAATTCCCTAGGTGTAAATGCTGGAGCATTATAGCTTACTAGGGTGCTCGGTGGTCCAAATATTGCAAAGTTTTTGGTAAGATGCTACACAGATCGGCTACTAGTGGCTGCCTGGCTGGGAATTAACCAGCTGAAACGGGAAAACCCTTCCACCACCACCAAGATGTAACATTTCCCCCCTCCCCCCTCTCGGGTACATGGAAGAGGTCCTATCTAGTCCACATGGCGACAGTCCCAGGGTCTGCTCACATGAGTAGATTCAAGAAGACACTTGTGTGAGTTAGAAGTGGGTTTCCCTTGTTTGCATAACGAACACCCTGCCCCACTGACAACACCCGTAATAAAGATATGATGGTATACGTCGATATATCATTACAAATAGATGGCCAAACCACATGTTGTCTAATTTTGGCCAAGGTCTTATGGAGACC
Organism: Schistocerca gregaria; assembly: GCF_023897955.1. Taxonomy (NCBI): domain Eukaryota; kingdom Metazoa; phylum Arthropoda; class Insecta; order Orthoptera; family Acrididae; genus Schistocerca; species Schistocerca gregaria. The sequence goes on from NC_064920.1 coordinate 944,415,083, forward strand.
TAGATGACTGCCCTCCACAGAGCTATGAAAACACTTAAAAATAGCGGGAACAATAAAGAGCTTGCCGAAATACGGGATAACTAACACACGATGGTTGCTAAGAGTTGCTTTAATTGCCTCAAAGGAAGACTGATGACTTTCCCCCGCGAAATGAAGGCGTCATCTTTCTTTCCCAAGTTATTCAAGGGCGCCGCCAATTGGGCGAAATTAGGAACAAACTTCCGAAAGAAATTCGCCGTTCCAATAAATCTGGCCACTCCATTCTTGTTCTTGGGGGGAGGGGGCGGAGGGGGGCGGGAGTGAGGGGAGGTACGCAAGGAACTTGTAGTACGCTCTTGATCAATGCTGATTCCTCGAGACGGAACCAGGTGCCCCAAAAAGGATATACAAAGGTGAGCCAAGAAGGCTTGACAGTAAGCCCAGCCTCCCTAAAAGGTAATAAAAGTTCGAGATGGTCCAGATGCTAAGCAAACGTGGCACTGTAAACCACCACATCATCAACATAGCTATAAACTGATTTAATATCTCCCAAAGCATGGTTCAAAAGACGAGGCAACACGGCTGCGCCCGTAGATAGTCCAAAACAACCCAATTTAACTCGTAAAGGTTCCTCCAGTACAAAAGGCAGTTAATGATTTGGAATCTTCGGTCAGGGGCCAAGTGTGAAGGTCGGGAAACGGAACTGATTCCAAGACGGCCTTCTGGTTGAGTGCCCTATAATCGACGACTGGCCGATAAACGCCACTCTGTCCTTTAGGAACAATAAAAATGGGTGAAGCGTAGGGAGAAGTCGAAGGTCTAATGACACAATCTCGGAGCATGTTATTAATTAGCCTGTGCAAAACCTGCATCTTGGATGGGAATACTCTGTAAGGCACCTCACAAAAATCCATATCGTCAGCTAAGCGAATCTCATATAGGATCTTACTCGTGACGCTAATTTATTATTGAGGACGTCGGGAAATCGGGATAACACGCTCAAAAGTTGCCTAGCCTCACCAGGTTCCAAACGATAAGCGGCAAACTTAGACGGACGCGACTGGGCTTTACCAATCGGGTGACAGCGCGACATGGACACAATGCTATCCTTTCATTTAGGCAAAATTATAAACAAGAATCAGACTGGTACGCTGAATGAAATGACAACCCAGTATCAAGTTAACTGACAAATTCTTAGCAATGACAATGTTGACAGGCCATATAAACTGCAATATGCCTAACTTGCCCCGAAACTCCCCACTAAAGGTAACTCTTGTCCATTAACCCCATGATATCTCTGATGTGGGGGGGGGGGGGGGGGCACAGAGGAGGCATACTACATAAATTCCCTAATTCGAGGTACCAGTTATAATAAAATAGTGAAACAGAATTCTCAGAATTCAAAAGAGAGCACATATGCTCATTATTCAAGTGGGCATGCACATGACGAAGCATCAAATTTTGCAATGCTCTAATGTGGGAGCAATTCTTAACAGGAAGACGGGTACCCCCTCCCACCGGATGATCAGGCACCGGCCCCGCTTCATCGGACATGAACGCACCAAATGTACTATCACCACACCTAAAACAGACCCTAGGTTTAACCTTACTGAGCGCAAAAGCCTCCTGCCGGTTGCCCTGAGATCGAGTAACTAGGCGACCGCCTGGCTTCCGTTGCTCATTAGCAAATCTTAACAGTGCATCTCGGCGACCAAGGTATCTATCCCAACTAAGATGGTAGGTTTCGTAGAAAAAGCCACACGTAACCGGTCCTAAGGCTTCATGCCTTCTAATATGGTCTTAGCCACCTTCAACTACTTGCAAGCCCAGAGCTAGCACAGCAGTGTGGACCTCATCAGTGTATTTAGGCAGGTCTCGTGCTGGTAATGCACAAGCCAAAAATGCTTGCACTCCAACTCATGCCTGATCCTGGATGACAACTTCAGCTGAATAACGCGCTATCTCAAATCGTGAAGGGACTTCAGAGAAAATCTTCCGTAAACCTCCGCAGGTTAATGGATAAAAAAGATGAAGAACAATGGCATGTAAAATGTACAATGCATCCGCATGAGATTCAGACCGAACCGTTGCCATAACACAAATTCGACCTCTTCAACCCGCTCGATAGAAAGCCCGTTAATCCCTTGAAGTAGATGCAAAATGGGGTTTGGCAACCTAGCACAAACATTAGAAGGGATCACATTTACTGGACCCTCGCTTTCCTGCCCACTCTCCTGACGGCGTGAATTATCACTTATACCGTCCCTCTCGCTTACGCTGTTTATGTCACATAACGTGAGAAGAGTCGGATTCACCCCTAGGTCCACAAATTGGCTAATTAAGCTATCAACAACAGCAATTTCGTCGGGCTTGAGGGACGCCTGTTTTAAATCGCCAAGGTGATTCACCCAGTGTGTGCCCTGCACTTGAATGCTATACATGCTGTAGGTTACCAGTTGATAACTAGGAATTCGGACGGGAAGATTTGACATCATATCACTCTAATGGAAGGACTGGGGTCTCCACATAACTGCTTCGGCGTTCATCGTCTTTAGTACATAACTTGCCTTTCTTTAAGTCAAAACGAGTTGTAAAACTATCAACAATAAAACTAACTGAGCAGACTAGAAAAATTATTTTTAAACAGTTGCCACTAATGATGAGCCACGAGACATTAACTCTACACCAAAAGTGTAGAATTTTCAAAACGATTTGAAAATAGGTCTCCGCACAAAACTAGTTATGGAATACAAAATGAAATATTTGTAATTTGGAGTGATTTTTCGTTCTATTGATTGACAGAATTTGCTGAATCAAGTTACTCCAGCATGCTGGAAGTTCGTAATGAGCTAAAGTTAGCAAAATTCACTGAGCGTTTTGTTTTAACCAAATGACCCTTAAACTGCTGCAATTCATTATGAACTCACCGACATTCAGTACACACACAAGGTACAGAATTTTAAAAACAGTTAACAGTCTCTGAACAGACAGCTACAATTATCCAAAGTCCACTGATCAGCTTTTAAGCAAATGTCTTTTAAACAACTGCTGTTAATCACGATCCGTCTGTCATTCAGTAGACAGCAAAATACCCACTTCATTCAGTACACACACAGTATAAATTTTAAAACAATTAACAGTCACTGAATTAACAGTACACTTAGCCAAAATTTACTGATTGGATCTTAAGCAAGTGACTTATAAACGACTCCAAATAATATAGCCACTGTCACTCAGTTCATACACAAGGTACAGAATTTTAAAACAATTAACAGTACTGAATAGGCAGCTACGATTTACCAACATTCACTGATCAGATTTTAAGCAAGTTACTTTTAAACAGCCTCTATTAATTATGAGTGTTCGTTGCATAAAACCCACTGGTGAAGCGGGAAGGGGGGGGGGGGGGGGGAGGGGAGGAGAGGGAGAGCGAGAGGTAAGGACTTAAGCGCAAGTCACTTAACTTTGGCAGGACGGCCGCTATCCTTCCACTCCTTAAACCTGTAAGAGGCCTTCACTAGCATGTAACTGTTGAAATAACCTCCAGTTTGTTGGTGTGTTTTTCAAAATATCATACTCACTCACGAAAATCCCTTCACAGGAGCCGATTCGTTCTCTCGTGTACCATTCAGAACTCCAAACCTCTCTCGCCCTAGACCGACTCGCTCTGCACACCACACACTCACGGCCAAAATCCTTACTGAATCGCGGATTCTGTCCCCAGCGATGGCGCCACCAGCGTGCCTCCACAGTTATCCAAACACAGATCGTCAACGAGGGGCGAGATCGATAGAGTGCCGAGCCCGCACGGCTGACTCTGCTTCAACATTCTCCATTACCTTCTGATATATCGGGTCGACATTCGTGGCTGCTATGTCTTTGTGCTCGGTTCGACGTTTCTGGCTGCCATATACTGCTCCACGACTTCCTTCACTGTCTGTCCTATGAGAGATGCGAGTTCATGGTGGTCTCCTCAGGGACCACATTGGGCAGTCGGTTACCTATGCTTCGTCAAACACTTTTTTCTGTTGCAGTTCCTCGATTCGCTGGCAACGTTTGACGAATTTCTCTCGTCACTGTGAAATCCTTCACCAGAAGAGCTTGGTACACATTTTTTGCGTATCCCTTCATCAAGTGCGAGATATACAATGTGACATGAGGAGAAAGCTGTCTGTAGCTATCACTGTGTCGTTTCCCAGTAACGTTTGACGCCGTTCTTCTATTATTCTTCCGCTGCTTGCTGCTAATTGTCACCAAATGTTTTCTTCAGTTCTCCTGAAATTTGACGCAGCTATTGAGCTTCTCTTCGTTGTTCTCAAACCACTGCTGGGCTGTGTTGTCAGAGTAAAAGTACATTTGCCAAGCACATCATGTCATCCCTCATCATGTCGTATTTGGCAACTCGGTCGAATTCTTTCAATCACGTTTTTCGGATACTGACTAGCATCTCCAGAAAACATTGTACAGCTGGCTTATTGCTGTTTTGGAATCCACATATCTCTTGAATATACGGATCTTAGCAAACGGAATACAAGCAATACGCAATTCCTGTCAGTATAGGCGACGGCTTTTACGTTGCCTAACTGCATACACGGTGATAAATTAGGCTGGTGCAAAAGTTAGTAACATTTTTATTTTGCATGTTGGTATTAAGCTTGCTATAGGTTTATTTATCGATTGTCATTTTTTTTAATTTGTAGTGACTGTTGCTATTTAAGTTTGTATACTGTCATTTTGTCATTTGGGGATAGCAGGTGGAGCCGTGGACGCTAGAAAATTGTGCGCGAAGTGGAGAAATCGTAACATTTCTAATTTATGCTTCCGTTTGAGTTCAATAAATGCGCTCATCTGCGACAGCAGCGGAGCCACCGAGAAACATTTGCGTCTTGTATAGGGATAATGTCATTGGACAGACCACGGCAAAAAATGGCTTTTCGTTTTAAGGAGCATCACTTTCACATTAGTTGACTGTCGGTGTTCAAGAAAACCTTCGGAGTTTGATGAAGGTCGTTTAAACGCATTAATCCACAATGATCCACGTCACTGTACTCTAAAACTGGCAAATGTGTTCAACTGTGATAATTCTGTCATCGTGTGACTTTTGCATGTAACGGGGAAAGTTCACAAATCACGTGTATGGATCTTGCAGCTCCAAGCCAAAATCATAAAAATTTGCGGGTGGCCCTATTGGCATATCTGCTTGCTCGTCATCAATTTGCTCGTGAATAACACCGACCATTTCTATCTAGTAACTTTACTGGTGACGAGAAATGATGTCTTTATGCTAACATAAGAAGAAGAAAGGAATGATTGACCCCAAACCAAGCAGCAACTTCCCGTACAAAGACCTGCGCGCATTCACAAAAGATGATGTTACGCGTCTGGTGGAACAGCGACGGTGTGTTGTACTACGAGTTGGTTCCCTGAGCTGTAGCCATCACTGCTGACATCTTACTCACCGGATCTTGCTCCCTCAGATTCTCACCTTTCTCGCTTTCTAACGAACGACGATCAAGGAATTTTCTTTGTGAATGAAAATGCTCTCCTTACTTGGTTCATGAGTTCTTCTCCTCGAAAAGATGTGATTTCTACAGTCTGGAATGTAAAAGCTAGCCCATTGTTGACAAACGGCTGTAGATAGTGAAGGAGAATACATTATTGGTAGCTAAAGTCTCTGTTACGTGTATCTGCTGTGTACATTAAACTTGTAGAAAAACGGTAGGAAATTATGCACCAACCAGGTAGATGTTTTGAAGTACCCCGCGTTTCACATGGAAACCACAATCAGAACCAAATTCGATGGCAGGGTCGTCAGTGAAGTACACTTAGAAAAGAAAGCACGTTTATCATTGCCACTAAACTAGAGCCAGAACAGAGAGTACAAGTATTCACGTAACTACTGAACATTCCAGAATGCCGGTGCTATACAGACATCGACTACTGCAGAATATACAAACATTAGAAATATAAGACACTTAAAGAACATTCCACAAACGATAAACGGGGAGCAGGATTTGACAGGGCGACCCGAAGAGCGCCAATCGGCGATGCTAACCACTACGCCATACTGCATGCACCGTAGCTGGCGGCAATATTGTCGTAATCGTCACCAAATATTATTGGGAATTTAGTATTTGTCCGGATAGAGATTACAAACTGCACTGATCACAAATATCTGGACCGCTGACAGAAGCTCGTGCATTTATGAGCTCTATCTTAAACGACCGGAAATTTTGCAATTTACTGTATCAATCTATCTCGAACAGCCGAATCAGGTACTGTAAAACCCACACGCCACGAAATTTTCAGTTTTCTTCAAAACTTAATGAGACTCTTCAGAGTAGCTACTGGTGATATTTCTTGCCAGTGTATGTGTTATTATCACCCAGACGCTTAATGACAGTGTTGTTCCCCAAACGATTTCACCGCTAATAGCGTCCTGTGGCTGCTCCCAGAAACAAGTGTTCGCTATAAATAAAATACTGTGAACGCATGGATAGATTTTCTGCCCTGTCCTTCTCCAGCCGGAGATACAGCTCCGTCTGTGATGAGTTGGTCGTCCGGCGACGGGACACCCTACCTTCTCTCCTCCCTTGCAGCTTTCTGCTGGAAGGTGCGTTTAAGTAATAAGTATTGATCCACGTGCAAGCCACAGAGCACCAGACAAAACTGGAACGAAAGTTTAAGGATTACTTGAAGTTTCCTATGCATGACAAACTTTCGATTAGCGCACTCGGTTAACAAGATCACTGTAAAGATGAGTGGGAGAAGGATAAGGTAAAGATGCGGTCGTCACGAAATACAGCCGAAAAGATTGAGGAAAGGTTTGTAAAACCTACTCTAGATGGCCGAAACGAAGATTTCAACTCGTCTCCTCCAGAGTCAAGGTAAACAACTGCATAAAACTACCCTGCTTCATTCGTAAACAATGATATTTCTTACAGTTAGACATTTTCTTCCCTAGATAAAGTTCTGTACACCTCCACCCACTTAAGGACAAATTAAACGGTAAATTTAAGATTAAACGGCCCAACAAAGACTGAAGAGCAGCAGTACAATTTGCTGAGACAATGCCAATAACCTTTCTTAATTTAACATTTTGACGTAATGAACTACGCAGTGTTGCCATAAGTACGACATAAAGTCTTAACAAAAGTGGCACGAACAAGCATACGAGAAGACGAGAAGGCTATTGATAAACTTCTATTGTTCAGGGAGGTGTTGGATTATTAATTTTTTGTCATCAAATGCACAGCCTTATGACAGCAACTGATACTTTTGCGTCAGAGATGTCACATGTATCTTGCGCCATGATAGATGAGTTCTGATAGAAAAGAAAGAAACATTATCCCCTGTCATAATATGGGCAATAAAACAATCCCATACCATTACATGGCACATTTCAGTGACTTTGATAATCGTAAGAACTACGTCCATAAGGACGTCAACTACACTCTGGTATTAGCGTTTCACGCTAAGGCACATCAAGGTTTCTGCAAACGGAATACTAGATCTTCTGATAAGAGCGAATGAAAGGACTGGGTGTGACAAAATCATGCTGGTTTTAACTTGAACTAATCTAAGAAGACGACAGCAAACCTAAGTCAGAATATATAGACGGCACCTCTAAACGTTCTCCTCCAGAACACATTGAAACGTAGCAGCTGTGGCCGAGCAGTTCTAGGGCCATGACCGCGCTGCTGCTGCGGTCGCAGGTTCGAATTCTGCCTCGGGCATGGATGTGTGTGATGTCCTTATGTTGGTTAGGTTTAAGTAGTTCTAAATCTAGCGACTAATGACCTTAGATGTTAAGGGGACCACACCCTGCCTATCTAACCCAGGTTCATTTAGGCACGTATTTCACCCATTTCTGAAAAAAACTATCTGATGCAGGATCTTCATATTTTTACTGTATATTATATGATGCTCTTAGAGTCAATTGCACTAAAATCTACTTTATCCATTTTATAGTTTTTAAGAAATCCTTTTTTTAATTTATTAACAAAAAATATTTAGTTTTTTTCTGCAGAAAATATTTTTTTGTGAACTCCCTAACGGGGGGAATATTAATGAATGTAGTCCAAGAGGTGGCTTTTTATGTTATAGAGAGTCTCTGAAAATTTCATTCATTTATCTATGATAGTTTCTCATATAATGGGGCATATGTACTGAAAATTTTAGTTTGCGGGAAATTGACTTTAAGGAAAAACGTTTTGAAAATTGTTACTTACAGTTAATTAACACTGTCCTGCTGCACATGATGGCCCTTCTTTGGCCTCTATCAGGTCTTCTAGCTTCTTTTTTACCTTCCTGGATGTTTGTCTTGCTTTCTTGGCCATATTACATGCAGACCTGTCTGCGTCGGCTATCATAATTTTATCGCAATGTTGCAGCCCAGTGATCATATTTTCACCAGGATTAATTCCCAGCTTTTTCAGTACCCAACACTTTCCTATACTACCACAATTGAATGTAATAATAGCATCACAAAATCCTAGTTTCATTGTATGCATGCCTACAAATACAGTTTTAGGAAGGCGGTTCCAAATTATGCTGTTGAAACATTCATTTGGTTCTTAGAAGGTCAGGATGAGCCAAGCCTCTGAAAATAGGTTTAATTGCTGTAATAACAGCAGGAAGAGATTGCTGGTGAGAATAAGGTTCTCCAGTTGCCTGAGCCCTATTGTATTTGCACCACGAATTTTCTCCTGATGGACACAATCCATGACATGGCTTATCATCAGTAGAGGACTTATGGAAGAATATGTCACAAACATCTCTCTTCATTGCCTCCATATTTTCTTTATATCTCCTAATTACCTGCCTATAATATAACTGCAAGTTTTCTATTTTAGTTTTAGTTAATCGACGCTGTCCAGTCAACAGTTTTCCATCTTCTAATTTTTTCCCTCTCATATCAACACTTACTTTTCTCAGTCTTGTGCCCAACCGTTTTTGAACATATCCTACACATTCTGGTTTAGCTAATAATGGCATCTCCATATGGCTTAGAGTTCACCACATTGTTGTATGTCTTAATTTCACCATCGCCCAAATATTTGGTGTACCGTACGCCTCTTGTTTCTACAGAGCAATGAAATATTTGTTGTACTCCATGAACTTCCATACCACCACTTGTTCCTCTAAAATTAGCTACACAGTTGTATTCTTTATGTTCATTAACTTTACAATATTTGCTATATTTATACATTATCTCCACATCTAACACTTAATCGGTGTCTACATTCGTGCCAGTCGCTACTCCATTCAGAGAAGTATGTCCTCTTTTCTGACAACTTCCATCAAGTGCAGCTGCAATATCCGAACATCGATCATTTTCTTCCACTGCTTCCCTAACAGCCAGTTTCATGCTTTCCTCACTGACCTCACAAACAGCTTTCTCTAATATTGCAGTCAGTTTTTCAAATTTATTTGGTGGTTCATGTAAGTTCATCACTGAACAAAATGTTCTCATTGCAGCCATGTCCTTGCCGTTGGATCGTAAGGCATAAAGTAATCTAGTATTGGTTTCATAAGGGCCACTTGCATCTGGTTTTGAAGAACTCATAAATGAAATCACAGCTGAGCATTTAGTGCAAATTAAATCGAAAGCAATTGCTAGGCATTTTCTCCCACTGGCACTCTCACAAATTTTCACACTCTGTGTCTCACCTCACTGTCTATATTGTACAAATTTAGAAATTACATCTGATAATATTCTCAAATTTATAATAATGTTACTGCAGCCCTTGCCACGTGCAGTAAATTCGTTGTAACTCTCTTGAAATGATGAGAGCTTCTTTAATGATGCACTTGTTGAAGAATTACAATTAGAAACATCGTTGCCAGACGACATAACCTCTTGTACAGAAAGCTTTCTAAACTTGCATCCTCTAAATTGTCGGTTCTTGAACATGCCTTTACGTTACGACATCTTCAATAAAAACGACAAAACACACGTAAACAAACACTACAAACGTAAGCATAACAACTACTCGCAATCACACTTGAACAAAACTAACCGCGTGTTTGAAAGCGTGTTGTTTACAAATAGCCGAAACAAAATAATACCGACCGTTGCATTCCAAGGATAGGCAACACACTCGGGAGTAAAAAAAATCCCTAACGTGCACTGTAGGGGATATAAAGATCTAAAATAATGCAGAAATGTGGGTGACAGAGAAGTCCTACCACGTGGTAGGAAAATGCTCTTTAAAATCTCGAAAAACATTTTTTCAGTAAAATCCTTTTCAGAGTACTTAAATAAAACCTTAATCTATCGATATATGATGAAAACTGAAAATCGATTTTTTTCGACCTGAACCACGGTGTCCCATAGTACTTGAGCCATTTGAACCAATTTTGAAATGTAGGAAACCCTTCGGCTAGCCTCTTCTCATTTTTCTCACTTTTAATTATGCAAATGGGAGGGAGTTGAATTAATTTAAGGGGAGTCATGATATGACAATGATTGTGTTAGCTGATTTCACTTCCTTCTCTTAGCCTCTTGTACTATAACATGGTTCTGGGTACGTTCATTTGCTTTGTGGGCAAAATTTGGAAGTGAGGTGTGCCATGAATATGAGACAGGCGACGCGTTGAGAGGTCCGGTGGAATGTGCCACGGGGGACGGTGGGCGTGCCTGCCTTTGCAGAAACAGACGGAGAAGAAATAGCAAGTAGGGCACCCGCTCCCTTGCCAGGGGGTAGAAGTCGCTGTGTCATACGAACAGCGGGCGGACAGACCATAATCGTTTTATAGGTCTGTCTGCAGGCGGCTGAAATAAAAGGACTTCATTCCAAACGATAGAACTCTGTCAGCTTGTGGTAGGTGGTTCAAATGGTTCGAATGGCTCTGAGCACTATGGGACTCAACTTCTGAGGTCTTTAGTCCCCTAGAACTTAGAACAAGTTATACCTAACTAACCTGAGGACATCACACACATCCATGCCCGAGGCAGGATTCGAACCTGCGACCGTAGCTATCTCGCGGTTCCAGACTGCAGCGCCTAGAACCGCACGGCCACTTCGGCCGGATGTGGTAGGTGGTTTGGGCATATAAACATCCCCTAACTTCCTACAAACTTGACACAACAGAATTGGTTTAATAGGCAGACGTTGCAGCAGAGTCAGCTGCTAGCCATGTAGCAAGCTTTCTATTTTCTCGGAACCTGTAGTGTGAAGCTGGCTGGTGGCTGAATGAGCCCCGAGTGGAGTGTTAGTAGTGACATCATGAGGACGTACCACTCAAAGGAAGATTTTTAGAAAAGAGGAGAAGAAATTCGGCTCATTGGCTTGTAGAAGTATCGCCGTTTCTGCGCAGGAAATATTGTCAAATAAACAATTACGCCACTGGTGGATGTAGCAAGTTTTAAGTTGATTTGCAGCGGTATTTTTTTGACAGGAATACAGGAGTAAGTTGCTGGGAGGAGACTGGACAAACAGGTGGTTGTATATAGTCGGTCAAGGCGGGCAAAGAGACGCAAATCACGGCTGCGGTTGCGGCTGCACTCTCAAAGTCGCGGTGTCGCTGTGTCTCCATTCTACTCACAGTACACTGAACACTATGGAAAGCTTCGCTTAGAGCTGTGGCATATTAGGGCAAGCGAAACTATTGTCGTTATTGCGAGATAACTGTCACTGGCTCATATGCGCCAGTGCTTCCTCGGACCTCTAGGACTTTTGGCTGTTGGTTTCAGATAAACATTCACTCTCATCATCTCAGTCAGGTTACTGTACCTGTTTTACAGAATTAAGTTCGAGATTTTACGCAACTCCATTTCCTTCAGTAACTCTGCCAACTCAGAGCTTTAGTGTGGTGTTCTCATAGTACGATACATGTCTGTAAAGTTCTTATCCACATAGTTATGGTTTGTTGCATTATTAATCGTGACTCTTTTATCATGAACCATTGTGTTACTTAAATCTTATCACAACCATTTCCTTTAATTGATAAATATTATGTCCATTCCCTACATCTAGAGTCACTGCTTATGCCAATAAATTAAATCGTTAGTAATTACGTTACATACGTTAAATTCAGCACTGTGTCTCAAGGCAAGGGTGACCCTGATTCTCCATTAATTTCAGACTGAAATGCATTTCATGTTCTCACACACTTGGCGTTTTGCAGTACGACTGGTGTCTTCACTGCGTACCATCGCGTTTGGCGTGACAAACGGACTTCCGCAAACTGAACTCTTCAAATGACCAAGAGAACAAAATTCCCACTGGCGATGGAAAAGAAAAGCTATGACCGATCTCTGTTTTACGCATTCTTGGAAAGAGTATGCTGGCGTCGCGTCGTCCAAAACTCGCATGCACTTCGCAGAAAGTATTTGAGGTAGTATCAAAAATGTTCAAATGCGTGTGAATTCCTAAACTGCTGAGGTCATCGGTCCCTAGACTTACACTCCACTTAAGCTAACTTATACTAAGAACAACACACACACCCATGCCCGGGAGGACTCGAACCTCCGGCGGGAGTGCCCGCACAATTAGTGACATGACGCCTCTAACCGCACGGCCACTCCGCGCGGCTGAGGTAGTATCAGAGGCATAGTGTTTGGCAGCTTCTGTCTTAGTTTCTGGTAACTGCGACTACTCGGTAGTGAGTCTCGGGAGACGCAGAACTGCTAGCACCGAACGTAAACATTGTCTTGAAGTGTGTGATCCCGCAGCTTGCAGTCCCCCTGGAAGCGTGTGTGTGGCAGTTCCGCGAGTGGACCGCGCGTCGCGAAGCACGCGGCTTCGCCGGCAGCGGGCCGAACGCGTGTCGGGCGCGCACGTCGACACGTGTCGCGGCTCTCGGGGACAATCGTTTAACGGGTTTCCTTATCGGGAAGGTGGAGCCGTCCCGTCCCATCCATCTGGCGCCGCTGCCCCACTTCGATAGGGAGCCGGCGTCCCGGCCAGAGCACGGCGAGAGGACGCGGAGCCGACGTCTCGCCGCCTTAATTGTGCCTGACGCAGCTTCCCATCAATTTACGTAACGTCGTTGTGAACGAGTTATACATAATACAAGTCCCCCGGCAACTTTCGACTGCGACCTGCTGTTTTGAGAAGTGTGATAGCTGACTTCTGCTGAAAGGTAATACGTTAGATGACTTCTAGATAGCCACCTGTTGTCGGGCTCGGCTGCGTACGAAATGAAGGCGCTCAGTGTGCACACGATTTATGATCTCAGTGGCGTTTCAAGGTTAATTAAGAATAAATACGAAACAACGATTAGAAATGTCTTATTCTGAAAAAAAAAGCGTCGTAAACCTTGACCAAAATGAAATGCCGCAAGGGAAATAGCTTATCTAACTATACACTTGATTGTCTTATTCGCTTTTAAATAAAAAATTAAGATTGCCGACAAATAAAACATTTAAGAAAGAAGCCGCCAGTATCGACAGCCAAAACAATAATGTTGCGGAGCTAGAGTACATTCGTAATGATATTACTTCAATTTTTATCACAGGAAGATTTATCCGATAAAAATTGTAGCTCTATACAGTTACATCTTGATAAAATATAAGCCTATTCTAAAGAGTGGCTAGTTCGGAGAGAATTTTTAAGTTGCGAAGTTCACGAAACGTAAATTTATGCCATTACCCAGACACAAATTTAGCAAGTCATATGGTTAAAAAATCTACGTCTATCAGAAACATGAGTAGATATATGATGTGCAAGCGTCCCAAAATCTTAAATGTTGCAATTACTTTTATTGCTAGAACAATGCGAAACTGTTTTTTGTTCTATGAAGGAGATTATTTTAAACGAGCCATGTAGGAACATTGCCTAAGTGCGCGCGAGTTCTGTCAGATGAAAGTGAAATGAGACATAGATCCTATACATTGAATGCAACGCGAATGTCAATGTTACATGCAGAGGAGACAACTGATAGGTGGAAAGAGTACAGCCGGCCGCGGTGGTCTCGCGGTTCTAGGCGCGCTGTCCGGAACCGTGCGACTGCTACGGTCGCAGGTTCGAATCCCGCCTCGGGCATGGGTGTTTGTGATGTCCTTAGGTTAGTTAGGTTTAAGTAGTTCTAAGTTCTAGGGGACTGATGACCACAGCAGTTGAGTCCCATAGTGCTCAGAGCCATTCGAACCATTCGAAAGAGTACACTGAAGGCCTCTATGAAGGGGAGAACATGCCTGATTACGTGGTACAATAAGAAACAGGAGTCGACAGAAAAGAGATAGGGGATCCAGTATTAGAATCAGAATTTTAAAAGTCCTTTGCACGAAGTAATATAAAATAAGACGAGAAGGTGTGGAAACATTCCACCGGAATTTCTAAAATCAATAGGCGAAGTGGCAACACAACGACCACTCACGTTGGTGTGTAGAATGTACGTATGAGACTGACGATATACCATCAGCCTTTCGGAAAATCATCATCCACACTATTCCGCAGGCATCAAGAGCTGTCAAGTGTGAAAACTGTCGCACAGTCAGTTTAATAGCTCTCGCATCCAAGCTTCTGACAAGATTAAAATGCAGAAGAATGGAAGAGAATATTGAGGATAACTTAGGTGAGGATCAGTTTGGCTTTAGAAAACTAAGTGCACCAGAGAGGTAATTCTGACGTTGTAAATGATAATGGAAGCAAGAGTGAAGAATAATCAAGATTTGTCGGTCTGGAAAAAGCGTTCGACGGTGTAAAGGGCCGCAAGAGAAAAAGAGGTGCAACTATAAGACGAGTCATATACAATGTGTACAGCAACCAAGAGGGAAAAATAACACCGGAAGACCAAGTACGAAGTGGTCAGATTAAAAAAAGGGTAAAAGGCAAGGGTGCAGTCTTTCGGCCCCGCTGTTCAACCTGTAATCGAAGAAGTAATGATGGAAATAAAAGAAAGGTTCGGGAGCGGAATTAAAATTAAAGATGAAAGAATATCAATGATTCGATTCGCTAATGACATTGCTATCCGAGTGAAAGTGAAAAAGAATTACAGTATTTCCTGAACAGAATATACAGTCTAATGAGTACGCAATATGGATTGACAGTAAATCGAATAAAGACGAAAGTAAATAGAAGTAGCAGGAATGAAAACAGCGAGAAACTTAACATTAGAACTGATGGTCAAGAAGTACATCTGCGTCTACATCTACATCTACGTTCATACTCTGCAAATCACATTTAAGTGCCTGGCAGAGGGTTCATCGAACCACCTTCACAAATCTCTGTTATTTCAATCTCGTATAGCGCGCGGAAAGAATGAACACCTGTATTATTTTATTATGGTAATCCTTTCTTCCTATGTAGGTCACCATCAACAAAATATTTTCGCATTCGCATTAGAAAGTTGGTAACCGAAATTTCGTGAGGAGATTCCGCCGCAACGAAAAACGCCTTTCTTTTAATGATGTCCACCCAAAATCCTGCATCATTTCAGTGACACACACTTCCCTATTTCGCGATAATACAAAATATGCTGCCTTTCTATAGCAGATGAAGTTAGGGAACTCTGCTACCTACGTAGCAAAATAACCAGTGACAGACGGAACAAGGACGACATCAAAGGAAGACTAGCACTGGCAAAAAGCGTGTTCCTCAAAGAGAAGTCTGCTTGTATAAAAAAAGGCCTTAATATGAGGAAGAAATTTCTGAGAATGTACGTTGGGACCACAGCATTTATGATGGTGAAATACGAGTTGAGAGAAACGGGGGCAGAAGAGAACCGAAGCATTTGAGATGTGGTGCTACAGGCAAAAGCAGAAAATTAGGTGTACTGATACGACAAGGAATAAGAAGGTTCTTCGGAGAATCGGCGAGGAAACAAATATATGGGAAATACTGACAAGAAGAAGGGACTGGATGATAGGACATCTGTTAAGACATCAGGGAACAACTTCCATGGTACTAGAGGGTGCTTAGAGGGTAATAAATGTAGAGGAAAGCAGACTTTGGAATACCTCCAGAAAAAAATAATACCAGATGTAGGTTGCAACTGATACTCTGAGATAATGTCCGCACAGGAGAGGAAATTGTGGCGGGCCGCATTCTAAGAGACGCTATCTTTCCACGAATGTTGTGTAACAAGATATGGGATCGCAAATTCCATGACAGCCAGAATGGACATTGTAGATAGGGACTCGGAATCAAATAACAGCACCTGTTCCATGTTTGTTTCCAGATGCAATGAGCAGTTTCAACCACAAAGTCCATTTTGAACCGGTTACGGGCCTAACGTCGTGGCGTAGTCTCTGATAGTACTCATCTACAGACGCTGAACTACGAAATATTATTGGATGTTCCAGAGGGGAGTGTAATAGGTTCCTTTTATTCATGTTGCACACTAATCAATTACCACGTTGGTTAATTGCTCTCTCAGCTTTCCTGTTTTTTTTTGTCACAATTTTTTGAGTCACAGTTAGAGCTAGAAAAGTGATGCAAATATTTGGGAATAACCATGTTTACAGACGCAATGTGAAAAGCAAATAGCAGACTATGATTTGCTGGTAGAACGCAGGGAAACTGCAGTTTGTCTATGAAAGAGAGGAACCGCGCTGCTCCCACGGTCGCAGGTTCGAATCCTGCCTCGGGCATGGACGTGTGTGATGTCCTTAGGTTGGTTAGGTTTAAATAGTTATAAGTTCTAAATTACTGATGACCTCAGATGTTAAGTCCCATTGTGCTCAGAGCCATTTGAACCATTTATGAAAGAGATTTCATTCAAAATACATATAGCCCACATCTGAATACTGCTAAATTTTATGGGACCTTTATCACGACGAACTAACAGAAGATATAGAGCTTGTGTATAGAAGGGAGCGTATGGTCAGAGACTTATTTGACTGGTAAAGGAGTGTAATAGAAATGATGAAAAATTTTGATTGGCGAACATTCGAATAATGCCGTACATCTGTAAGATTTTCTAGAAAATGTTAGAAACCATCTATTATGGGAGAAACTACGAATAATCTTCAACCTCATACGTATTTACTTCGGAAAGAAGTTGCAGAAGAAATGACACAATTAAAAGAGTGCATAGAGAAATACATGCAGTCTTTGTTTCCACGTTCAATGTGTGAATCAGACGAGAAGCTACCTCATTAAATGGTGCAATATAGAGCTCCCTCTGGCACGCATTTCACAGTGATACTCAAAGTATAAATGTAGACAAACCACAATATCGGTGAAAACTGCCACACTGAGAATGTGGCTGAAATGACCTTTTTAACGCAAAATAGCTACTTAGTAGTACACAAACGATGAGGTTTGGAGAACTGTACATGATCTCTGCTTCGAAAATTCATTATGGTCAGAAACCGATACATATTGCAGTTATATCCTCTAATAACGAACAATGAACCGCAGGGTTATGACACCAATTTCGTATACACTTTACCGCCGTAGCCTAAAAGACATTCTTACTCACACCTTCACTTATACCGTACCACTCCCCAGCTTTGAATCAACTAAGAATAGTAAGCGGTCCCGAGGCTGAGACTGCCCTCAATATTTAAGACACCAATTCGCATATTGCACTGTTTGTTGACAAATACCGTCATACTTGGCATTATTGTTTACTATCTGGGAAAACAATGCAGAAGGTTGTTATATTTCGGTCACTACAGTAATATGTAAGTGACCATTACTACAGGACAGATGGTCAGGCCTTGGCTGAAAGTAAATCTTACTAGTAAGCTCGCATGCGACAGGGTTCATGCCAACATGAGGTGATTTCTTGATAATTGAAGCCAAAACAATGGTAATCGTTCGACTTGCCTAAACCGTAGCAAATGCCACTGGACTGTCGACGTAAATAGTTCCACAATTGACTATGAAGTCTTTCGCAACGGAGTCCTTGCATAAAAAGTTATCGGTTTACTTGCTGCATCAAATTTGGATAATATCCCGAGCTTTAGATGATTACCTCAAGTACCTTGGTGTCACCCTTGACCGTCGCCTCTCCTGGACCCGTCATCTCTGGACGATCCAAGCCAAGCCACACCCCCGACTCCGCCTCCTCAAGCTCCTTTCTGGCCGCACATGTGGTCTGGACCCTTCCACCGTCCTCCTCACCTATAAATCCCTCATCCACCCTATCCTCTGTTATGCCCATCCCGGCTGGATCGCCGCCCCTTCTGCCTTCTACAGTTCCCTTCAAATCCTGGAACGTCATGCGCTCCGCCTCGCCTATTGCATTCGCCTCCATTCCCCCAAGCGGATCCCCTACGACTTAATTCCGTTCCCACACCTCCTCCTTTTCCTTGAACGGATATGGATTCTTTACACCTCACGCAAACTTGATCCCCCTCATCCACTTGTCTCTCCCATCCATTCTCACCCCCATCCACTGCTGTGCCTGTGCTCCCACATCCCACCCACTCTCCATTTCTCCACATTCCATACTCTTGCTTAAGGTGGCTTCTGCCAACTCCCCCTTCCTGATGATGCCCTCATCCCCTCCATTTACCCCTCCTACCAACTTTGATCCTCCCCTTCCTCCCCCATGTTTTTCCTCCAGGGCACCCTCTTTCCCTTCTCTCCCTCCTCTCTTCCTCCCTCCCTCCCCTCCCCTCCCCCCCTCCCCTCCTCACTGGGCTTCCACGCATTCCCTACCATCTCCCCTCCCCCTACCTTCTTGTCTCCCACTGGCATCAACCTCCTCCCCCTCTCCCTCCTACCCTCACCTCTTCCCTCTGGCAGGCCCCGCAGCTTATTTGTGTGATTTGTGCGTCTTTGTGCGCCGGCGATCTTCGCCGCAATGCTCGAGTTTTTTGTCCCAACGGTGCATCAGTATCTCTCCGTCTGTGCTCCTCTGTTCACATGTGACATTCTGTATTCTCCATTGTGTGCAGTGTTGAACGTTCTTTTTTTATCCTAGCAGTACGTCGGTGAACAACTTCGCTCTTTTTTACTATGTTTTCTCCCATTTTTGTCCTCCATTTATGTTTGTTTTTCTGTATTCCTGTTATACTGTGTGTCTTTCCTATGGCCGAAGAGCGGCGTAAATAGGCCGCTGCTGGCCTACCTTGTTTGTAAGGTATCAAAATGACAATAAAGAAAAAAAATGACTACCTCCGTCATCTTCGTCAGGGGTAAAACTGACTGTCGTGGATCGGTGAGATTTCCGCTTTTTTGTATGGTGGAAAATATTATAAAATGACTGACGGAACAGCATGGGTTCGCCACTGTCACCAGCCATAGCTAACTTCTTCATGGAGAATTTCGAAGAACGAGCATTGAACAGTGCTCCTTTACGTCCACCCTGCTTCTTCAGGTATGTTAATACATTTTTAATCTGGCTACATGGCAATGAGGGACTGCAGCAGTTTTTTGATCATTTCAATGGTATACACCAGAATTTAAGATTTACATGGAGCTGGAGAAGGATGGGAAGTTACCCTTCTTCGATGTGCTGGTGGAACAAAAACTAGATGGACGTCTCGGACATTCTGTGTACAGGAAACCGACGCATACAGATTTATATCTAAACACACGTAGTTCTCACCACCCAGCTCAGAAGAGAGCTATGCTGAATACGTTGGTACACAGAACAAGGACTATTTCGGACATGGATCATCACGGGTCCGAGATTAACCATCTGACGATGGTATTAAGAAAATATTGATATTCTGATCGTGATATCAGATCCATTCTGGCGAAGAAATCTAGGAAGGACGCAGCTCGAACAGATCAGGAAGACCAACACATTGTGCGGCTACCATTCTGCGGTGCGACGACCAGCAAGATCGGTAGACTCCTGAGCCAGCAGGAAATCAGTCCAGTCTTCCGGCCACCCAGGAAGGTTAAGGAAGTGTTGCGACCCATGAAAGATAACCTCGACCTGAGAGTAGCGGGAATTTACAGCATTCCTTGTGAATGTGGCAAGAGTTATGTGGGCCAGTCTAAAAGAACTGTCGCCTATCGCTTTGTGGAACATCAGCGTCGCCTGAAATAAAGGTATCTAGAAAAATCAGTGGTGGTTGAGCACAGTTTGTTAAATAAACATAAGATTCTATTCGATGAAACAAGAATACTTGCTCACGCTTCAAACTATTGGGACTCTGTCATCAGGGAAGCAGTTGAAATTAAAATCTGTGATAATTTCAACAGAGACTGCATATATGCACTCAGCACTGCATGGAAGCGCACAGTTGATAAAGAAAGAGCACAGAGGGAGTCTTCTTACATTCCACTCAGTTCTCCATCTGTTGCGATGGATGGCGCTGCAAGCAACACTAGGTAAAGCTCGCAAACAAAATCTATGGACACAGAGGTCGCCACCAGCGTACGTGCCGTTTTCACCATGACGCCATCCAGCTAATGAGAAGCCGTCCACTGCTTATAAAAGTGAAAGTCTCACTGGTCCACGACCGCCTCGCCTTCCGTATCTGACTTTCGTCCCCCACACGGATCCTCTACGACCTGATTCCTTTCCCCAATCTGCTCCTATTCCTCGAACATATCCGCATGCTCTACACCTCCTGCCGCCTTGATCCCCCTCAACCCCTGGTTGCTCCTCTGCCGTGCCTTCACTGTTGTGTCCCCCCTGGCCCTCCATCTCTACACCCTTCATCTCCTTTCCTAAGGTGGCTTCCATCAACTCCCCCTCCCGGATGATGCCTTCTCTCCCTCCATTTATCCCTCCTATCAACTCTGATCCTCACCCCCCCTCTTTTCCTTTGTCCTTTTCCTGGGCTCCCTCTTCCCTTCCCCCTTCCATCCTGTTTTATCTCTGCCTACCTTCTCTCTGCCTCCCTTCTCTCCCCCAAGTCCTTTTGCGTTTCTTTCCTCTGCCTTTCCATTTCCTCTTGCATCTGCCCTGCTCCCTCCTTCTGAATCCGCTCCCTTCATTGCCCCCTCTCCCGCCTTTCGTTTTTCCTCTCCTCCCCCTTTTCCCCCCTTCATCTTTCCAGGTTAGATTAACCTCTCCCAGGCACTTAAATGTGATCTGCAGAGTATCCGTGTAGATGTGGGTGTAAATTTATGTTTTATGGGCGTATTTACTACATTTTGGTGTGGGTCTATTGACCTGTTACGGTCGCTACAGCAAACCTCTGAATTCAGGGAATACGTACTGTCTTGTGTACTTAATAAGGGCCCCACAAGCTGATTTAGTTCGCAAATTTGGCAACATTAGCGTTTTGCATGCAGGTTGCGTCATGGATACTTAATTAACCCAGGTAATCTTTTGGCTTATGATTAGACATGCGTCTAATATCGTGGTCTTCCAACGTTTGGTTGATATTATCGTGTTAATATTAATGGAAGTTAGTTATTATTTACTGAATATCTGTGGCATATATCAGATTGCCAACTTCGCGCCGGAGCAGGGAGACTTGCATAGATGTTTGCTTTCTTTGTAGGTCTCCGTGAATAATGGCGTCCCATGCCTCGGAAATCTTTCAACAGTTTCGTATTGGAGTATTTGTGATAGAAAAGGGTCCAGGCAACTGTTACACGTAAGAGCCAACATCGATCAGATCTCAAGCGGTTAGCGTAATGTGTCTGAGCCTATTGTATATTCTAGAGGCTTCTTTCCACGTTGGGTTCGTGACTGGAGAGGGTGGGTGCTCAACAGATGGTCTGCTGACAACTAGCTGATATACACCGATGAGCCAACACTTTGTGACCACTGTCCATCGTGACGCTGGGTGCTGCCTGGTGGCGTTGCGGGCACGTAACACGGTAACAGAAGCATGTAAGCCGAGCAGATATGGACGGGGGACCACCCTGGCAAAGATGTGGGCTGAAAAAGGGGAATCCATTGAGATAAGGGACTTTGACAAAGGGCAGGTAATTATTATTATCTCGAAAACGGTGAAACAACTGTCGTGAACATCTACGGAAA
The DNA here is from genome assembly GCF_023897955.1 of Schistocerca gregaria. Taxonomy (NCBI): domain Eukaryota; kingdom Metazoa; phylum Arthropoda; class Insecta; order Orthoptera; family Acrididae; genus Schistocerca; species Schistocerca gregaria. Next base: position 944,436,857 of record NC_064920.1, read on the forward strand.
GAGGTAGAAGGACAGTGAAACTACCAATAGATGCTAAACGCGGGGCTCGGAGGCTTGTGTGCTCTCTTAAGTAGCATAGATGGTGATCTGTGGCATCTTTGCCAAAAGAGCACAATCCGATGTACGCACAAGTGGTTCAGAGCATACCTTTCATAGTATATTATGGTAGAGCAAGGAGCTCCACAGCAGACCACCCCAACATGATCACATGTTAACACAACGACATAGCCAATTACGACTGCAGTCGGTACGAGACAATCGGGATTCGCCCGTCCGTCAATGGAAACGTGTTGGCTCTTCGGGTGAATCACATTTTTGTAACACTAGGTCGATGATCGTCTTCACAAACGCTGTTATCGAAGCGAACTGTGGCTCGAAACATGCAGCATGCCACGGACACATGCTAGTGAGAGCAGTATTATGCTGCGGCAGACATTCTCCTGCGCTTGCATGGGATCTGTGGTAGTAATCGACGACACGCTAACAGCTGCAAACCACTTGCATCCCTTCATGTTCGGTGTCTTCCCCAACGGCGCTGTCTTCTTTCAGCATTATAATTGTCCGTTTCTCGGAGCCAGAACGGTTACGCAGTGGTTTCAATAGCATTATAGTAAACTCACGATGATATCTCGACGACCAAATTCGCTTGGTGTAAATCCTACTGAACTCAATGGGTCAGTATCGGGCGCCATCACCATATACGTATATCAGGGGCCTGTTATTTACGCGAATTGCATTGTGTGTGGGTAGACATCTAATGCCACATAGCTCCACGAACTCACCAACAAACTGTCGGATCCCTGATACGCAGAATCAGTGATGTAATTCGTACCAAAGTCAGACAAAATAGCTGTTGAACTGGTGGTCACAATATTTGGCTCAGCAGTGTACATATAAGTGTAGACTTTTAATCGGTTTTTCTATGAAGTAGTACATCAAGCAAAGTAATGGTGTAAAAAGGATATTAGTCTTATAAACCTCACCTATCGCGCAGGAAGCTGCTAGAAGCGGATACGTAACAGTATAGTTATCAAGCGCATGACGGCTTTCATTTTATTTCAGTTTTTCTCTGCGACAGAATGTCCAGTTAATCCTTCAAAAGTGATGACACTGTTAAAGCATTTAATTTATACAATTTGGATATAGACTCAGTTCTGAATGGGCCGTAATGCTAACGGAAACAATACCTCGAACTGAATTTTATGAAAGTAAGTACTGTGCACACATACTGCAATGCAGCTTAGATACTGAAATAATGATTGTTTCCATTTGTACAAATCATGAGGTTAGAGATATGAAATATACCTGTGCAACTATACTGGTCAATAACAGAACAAAATTAAATCTTCTTACATGTGGTTTTTCGATTTTGAGGACATATTCATAATTTGTATGTGATGTTAGTACTAAGATGCGAGAAACACTCCTATGAGTGATAGTGTGATTTGGAACACTAATAGCGTACAAGAGAACAATAAATGATGGAAGATAAAATGGTTCATAACGTGATGCAAAAATCTGCAGGTCCATATCACGAAGGAAAGGTAGTCACGAATACGAACGACAGATTTAGAATACAAGGGTCACATATTGTAAGTGTGAAGGGAAATAACAAAGTTGTAAAACACCTTCGATTCATGTAGTTAAAAAATCACAGATTTCTTTTGCACTTTGTCAAATTCAGAGATACTGTACCTCACTATGTACACTTAAAGCAGGAAACTGTGTTTGGTTCGAGTACACTCAACACGTATATCGAACCGACGACGTCAGTTACTTGGGATGACATCACAGACTAATGAAATAGATAGCAACTTGTATTGTTGTAATTGCACAAGGGCTTGCTGAAAAGTAATGCTTCTGACTTTTTATGTTACATCTCCTAAAGCTTTTTAAATAAAACAAAATTTGAGTGACCATTTTGTTGATACCGTCACTGTAGAATGTTTAAGTTTGCTGACGGAGACTCAGTCACATCTCTGCTTGCAGCGCTTCATCACTATGAAAGTGAACTCTTCGAAGGGCGTGCTTTATGTTTTGGAGGCAGAGAAAATCTGATGGGGCCAAGTCGGGACGGTATGGAGGATGAACCCAAGGCGCCGGCTTGTTGCTGATGTTGCAGCACACGTGTGAGGTGTGGCAGTGTCGCGCTGAACGAGAGGGTGCCCCATGTGTGGACGAATTTTTCAATGTCGTGTTTTCAGTTTTCTGAGGGATTACAGCATGGTGTTCCTCACACATCGACATCGTTACGTTACGCATCTTCAAGCTATAATTCGGAATCCTCTAGCAGTTGAGGTTTCTAACTTCCGTAAGCGACATGCATGACATGTAATACCTCAACCGAAATAGAGAAGAATAAAAAAACTGCTGTCTCTCTCGTAGTATGTTCATCAACACTTGTGGTCTGTTCTTGCATTAAATGAGGACTTGAAGGATGCAGTACACTAAATTAAGTTTTCGCAAAACACGAAAACTTGCATGCAGAATACCGATATATTTCTTCTGACACAAAAAATTTAAGATGTAAATTTAGCGTAAGAACATGACACTGTATTGATCTTTGGTGGATGAAATGACTCACAAGAAAAGTAAGCGTGCCCGACTGTGAGTTCTGAATAATACATGCAGTCGTAGCAGGGAGGTCGCTGCAGTCGAACGATAGCCCTGCCCTGACAATATTTGAAAAGATCTGATTGAAATTTATTATGGAACTTCTGGTGAGCTTGGCGTAGCATTTTGTATTTATGGGAAGCAGTAACAGTTTGTCATGCCTAAGAAATACTTATTTAATCAAGCGTATCGTGTTAAATAAGCTATTTATCTACAAGCGGATATTACTACCTATTACTGCTGTATGGACAGCTCTCGCATTTAAGGACCTAAATCATGTAACAAGGTCTCCGTTCTACCTACATATTAAATTATTCCTGTTTGTTAAGTTTATCGAAAAAGTGTCTTAATTTTTTGATACAACCATCATTTAGAATTACCAGTCGGAATTTCAGTAAATTTTTACCATTCACGAACAGTATCAAACATATGAGAAACGCCGGTTTGTTATCTAGTGAGGCATAAGAAATTCAACCAATGTCTAACCTATCGAAATATTATATCAGAGAATTAGCATTAAAAAAAGGTTTCTCCAAAGTCCAGTGTGTACGAAAATGAGATAAGGTAGCACGAGACACTACTATATCTATTCTTCTACAAAAGTGATATTGTGGGGTTTGTTACCTGGTGACTTTAGTACAAAATAGCTGCATAGTATAGGAATTAAGATGGCCCATCGACTGCTAAGCTTGCAGATTGTGAAAACTAACTTTCACTATTATACATTGTAGACTTTATCGTTCTCTTGTGTACTACTTGGTAAGGATACACATAGAGAAACGTCGTTTTTCATAGTCTCCATTATCAAGAAGGATAGTGAACATCTGTACAAGAAAAGGCTCACAATTATAGAACTTTGTCTTTGGGAAGAAGACAGTTCGAGAATATGAAAACAGAAATGTGTGAAAGCTTTCTATTCCTACTGAGTTCAGGAGCGTATAGTGAAGGACAGAAATTGGAGAACAAAGAAAAGAGCTACATCTTTTGCCGAAAAGTAGACTAGCGAACGCTCCATTAGGTAAAAAAAAAAAAAAAAAAAAAAAAAAAAAAACAGATGAAGTGTAATCAAGCAGTGCAGAAATTAAATTAAATTACCAAAAAATGTGTTCATAAATAACGACAGAAGCTGACTATGCATTTCTAATCTTCGAATCATGGATTCCAGATGGTACACAAAAATAAACGCCTCAAATTTTATCATTTATTTAATAAAGAAAAGAAAACAAAGTATAACTGAGTAGTTACTAGTTACACTAATAAACACGTACACTGAATGATATTTAATTTAAAAGAACGGTGGAGTTATTGAATTTAAAACATCAATGCTTGTCTAGGTCACTCTGAGAAATAATTTAAATACATTTACTCATGGTGTGAACGTCAGTCCAAGTCTGAAACAGGACTTCTGAAATACCGTGACAGCCTTATGTGATGGTGGCATTCTTGCATGGTCAGGCGATTGAACAATAAAGGCTATTACTGGGCAAAGTATTATTGCAGTAGACTTGCCTTGTGGATAAGTCTATAAATCCAGCGTCGAGCTTCGATCGATTCCACAAGTTCAATATGCTACAAATGTATGGTCACATACTCTTGCTAATGGAGGAGTTCATTCATTCGGTATTTCACGATATTCGTAGTATTCCGCCGTAAAGGAAAATTGTGGAGTAAAGCTTCATATATCAGAGAATTTCTTTTTTTTTACTGAAACAGTGCAGAGACGTGTAAAAATTCTTAAGTTATTCAAACAACTTGTATTGCAGGTTTACGCAAAAGGAAGAGCTCGAGTTGGGAAGTTTCAGCGGGTGGGCCATTGGTGGCTTTCCCGATTATTAATAAGCGGCGCAAAGCACGGTTGGCAGCGGCAGTGGGCACCTCGTCAAGCAGAGCGGTGAGATATGGCGCTCTGAGGATTATCATGCAAATCAGGGGCTGGCCCGCCCGCGCTGCTGGCACCAGCGACAGCGAGCGACTCGCGGGTGCGCGAGGAGACGCGGCCGCGCCGGGGGCTCGCGGCTGCCAGCTGCGCCGCGCTGGTGGCCAGGGCTGGGGGGAGGCTTCGACTCGGAAGCTGAGAATGCCTGTCTGGGAAACAGCCCGAACGCGACAATAGTCTCTGTATCCTCCAAACTAAATGTTGTTACTGGTGCAAAAGGCGTCTACACAGTTCAATAAGGGACTAGTGAATTAAGCCGTCAGTCATCATCAGAATGGGAAGAAATTACATGTGCTGTCCCACAAGGATCCATCTTAGGGCCATTTCTTTTTCTTGTGAACATTAATAGTCTCTCATCAGTTACACTGCCAGAAGCACAGTTCGTTTTGTTTGCAGATGACACAAGTGTTGCAATAAATAGTGTGTCGAGTGTAGTTCTAGAAACATCTGCTAATGATATTTTCATGGATATTAATAAATGATTTAAAGCCAATTCACTGACATTAAACTTCGAAAAGAACCAATACATGCAATTCAGAACTTGTAAGAGGTTTCCACCCAGCATATACATAAAGTATGAAGAAGAGCAGATAGAAGAGGTTGACAGTCTTAAATTCCTGAGATTACAACTTGATAATGAATTCAGTTGAGAGGAGCACACCACAGAACTGCAGAAACGCCTTAACAAATCTGTATTTGCAATTCGAGTGTTAGCAGACATAGGCGACATAAAATTGAAACAGCTTCCATACTTTGTCTACTTTCATTCCACAATGTCACATGGTATAATACATTCCTGGAAATGGAAATAAGAACACCGTGAATTCATTGTCCCAGGAAGGGGAAACTTTATTGACCCATTCCTGGGGTCACACACATCACATGATCACACTAACACAACCACAGGCACATAGACACAGGCAACAGAGCATGCACAATGTCGGCACTAGTACAGTGTATATCCACCTTTCGCAGCAATGCAGGCTGCTGTTCTCCCATGGAGACGATCGTAGAGATGCTGGATGTAGTCCTGTGGAACGGCTTGCCATGCCATTTCCACCTGGCGCCTCAGTTGGACCAGCGTTCGTGCTGGACGTGCAGACCGCGTGAGATGACGCTTCATCCAGTCCCAAACATGCTCAATGGGGGACAGATCCGGAGATCTTGATGGCCAGGGTAGTTGACTTACACCTTCTAGAGCACGTTGGGTGGCACGGGATACATGCCGACGTGCATTGTCCTGTTGGAACAGCAAGTTCCCTTGCCGGTCTAGGAATGGTAGAACGATGGGTTCGATGACGGTCTGGATGTACCGTGCACTATTCAGTGTCCCCTCGACGATCACCAGAGGTGTACGGCCAGTGTAGGAGATCGCTCCCCACACCATGATGCCGGGTGTTGGCCCTGTGTGCCTCGGTTGTATGCAGTCCTGATTGTGGCGCTCACCCGCACGGCGCCAAACACGCATACAACCATCATTGGCACCAAGGCAGAAGCGACTCTCATCGCTGAAGACGACACGTCTCCATTCGTCCCTCCATTCACGCCTGTCGCGACACCACTGGAGCAGGCTGCACGATGTTGGGGCGTGAGCGGAAGACGGCGTAACGGTGTGCGGGACCGTAGCCCAGCTTCATGGAGACGGTTGCGAATGGTCCTCGCCGATACCCCAGGAGCAACAGTGTCCCTAATTTGCTGGGAAGTAGCGGTGCCGTCCCCTACGGCACTGCGTAGGATCCTACGGTCTTGGCGTGCATCCGTGCGTCACTGCGGTCCGGTCCCAGGTCAACGGGCACGTGCACCTTCCGCCGACCACTGGCGACAACATCGATGTACTGTGGAGACCTCACGCCCCACGTATTGAGCAATTCGGCGGTACGTCCACCCGGCGTCCCGCATGCCCACTATACGCCCTCGCTCAAAGTCCGTCAACTGCACATACGGTTCACGTCCACGCTGTCGCGGCATGCTACCAGTGTTAAAGACTGCGATGGAGCTCCGTATGCCACGGCAAACTGGCTCACACTGACGGCGGCGGTGCACAAATGCTGCGCAGCTGGCGCCATTCCACGGCCAACACCGCGGTTCCTGGTGTGTCCGCTGTGCCGTGCGTGTGATCATTGCTTGTACAGCCCTCTCGCAGTGTCCGGAGCAAGTATGGTGGGTCTGACACACCGGTTTCAATGTGTTCTTTTTTCCATTTCCAGGAGTGTATTTTGGGGTAACTCTTCAAGTCAAACAAAAGTTTTCAGAGACCAAAAGCGTGTAATACGTATTATTTGTGGAGTAAATTCACGGACGTCATGTAGAAACATCTTGAAAGAACTGGGTATACTAACTACTGCCTCTCACTATATTTACTCCTTAATGAAATTTCTCCTAAATAATATATCTCTTTATCCAACAAACAGCTCAGTTCATACATACAGTAACAGGAACAAAAATGATCTGCACTAGGACTTAAAAGCACTTACTTTAGTTCAAAAAAGCGGTCCACTACTCAGGAACACTCATCTTCAATAATTTGCCAGCAAACATAAAAAATTTAGTTACAAATAGAGATCAGTTTAAAAGGAGCCTGAAAGACTTACTAGTGGCCAACTCCTTCTACTCCATTGACGAATTTTTTTAATAGAAACAAATGATGTATTGTATATACTCATACTATTAGTATTATTTCAGCTTAAAAAAATGGACATGTTCCACATGCACGAGGATCTCCTCAGCACGGATCCTTGGAACGAAAAACTAATCTACTCTAATCTAACCTGGTCCAAAATGACAAAATGCATTAAAAATGCACGCGTATGGATGTACTGCCATGCTGAGAATCGACATGTAGCATATAAATTTTAGCTGAAGCAAATTTGTCTACAGCTGCCAGAATGATTTCAGTGTGCATATTCCTGTTTCAGTATGATAGACACATGCAAAAATCAAAATTTGTTAGATCAGAATGCTGTAGTAATCATTTGGTGACAGTTACTGCTGCTTGGTTTTCGAAATCTGCTCCGTTTTAACACAATGAAGAATGAATTTTTTCGGTAGTTAGGTGCTGTGCAGGACAGACTGTATGTACCTATTACGTGATCTATCGGAGAAGATACGGGCACCAGGTCAGCGGCAGATTTTCATACTTTGGTATCAAATCATAAGCTTGGAGACTTCTAGCAAAAACTTTAAGACGGCCACAAATCCAAGGAGTATATCGTGTTCCTGTAGGAATTGGGGCAGTAATTAGAAATGACTAAAAAAGTCAGCAGGCCACGGAGTTAATTGGGATGGTCGTAAGCAGTGTCCATTTTAGTTGCAGTATCCGAGTTCCTCCGCTTGAATAGTGAAGTAGAGGCTTCCAAATAACAGCCCTCCTTGGCCTCAGAATGGCCACACCAACTTAAACTCAGATACCTTGAAGATCATTTAAGTTGCAGCCTCTGTAGTATAGTACGAAGAATACGTAATTGAATTTATACGTGATTTAGGGGTAAAGAAGGCCCGAAGTTTGGTACACGGCGCTGCCATCCCTGACAGCAACAACACTTTTCATCCAGCAAGGCACTGAGTCGAACTGTGCTCATATGACAGATAAGGGTACATGATTCCAAATTGATTCAACTCTATGCTACATATAGAACATTAATCAAAGAGGCTGGCGAGTGGTGGCATGCCGATATCACGATGACCCACGACCAAATGTTTGCAGTGGCTGAAAGATCTGGGCGGCAGTTGTGGCCGAGCGGTTCTAGGCGCTTCAGTCTGCACCTGCGCCACCGCAACGGTAGCAGGTTCGATCCTGCCTCGGGCATGGTTGTGTGTGATGTCCTTAGGTTAGTTAGGTTTTAGTAATTCTAAGTTCTAGGGGACTGATGACTCAGAATTTAAGTCCCATAGTGCTCAGAGCCATTTGAACAATTATTGAAATATCTGGAGAATGTGTTGGCCAGGGTAACAACCCAACACCCTCTGTATCGAGGTAGGCCAGGGCAGCACGGGCAACAAGCTGACTTGTGTTACCTCATTGAAAGCTAACGTCACGAAAATCTCGAAGACAAGGAACCGCCACTGGCTGAACACAAATCAAAATTAGCTGCTGTATCCAAATTACCGACCGTTCGAACCATAGGCGAGAGCGTGTTCTGTACCCAGTGACACCCCACACGATCACGGTATATGATGGGTGCATATGACGATGACAGATGCAGTGTGACTAAGTTTGTTATCCTCAGAGTCACCACACACGAATACGTCTTCCGTGATGCCGCTCGCTGAACGAGGAGTCACCTAAAAGGACGACGTGGTGGTGCTCTTGTGCCCAGTGTTGTCGGACACGCCACAGTTGGTGCTCCACTCTCTGTAACCCAACAATGGTTGAAGTGCCGACAGTCTGTGGAGCTCCAAACGTCCGCGTGATACTGCTTATTTTCTTGTAAACCAGCCCCTTTGCTGAGTCAGGATACGAGACGTGGCTGTACAATCGTGCAGAGCCGAACGAACAATACGGCTGTCCTCTCAGGACCTAGCCGCTTTGGGCAGTTGAGGTCCTGCATACACTGAGTCATCACATGAACACCGTGGAATCCCAACTAGCGCGAGAAGTTACGTCAGAGAATCATAAACCGAACTCTTGATAGGCCACTATTCTGCCATTGCCGTATTGTAATGGCGAATTGGTGGACGATTCTTCGTCTTATTTGTGCACAATAGTCTGTAGATAAAGATATCTCTCTCACTTTGGACACCTTCTTATACACTAAAGGTGTTGATACTCGATTTACTGGCCATTAAAATTTCCACACCACGAAGATGACGTGCTACAGACGCGAAATTTAACCGGCAGGAAGAGGATGCTGTGATATGCAAATGATTAGCTTTTCAGGGCATTCACACAAGGTTGGTGCCGGTGGCGACACCTACAACGTGCTGACTTGAGGAAAGTTTCCAACCGATTTCTCATACACAAACAGCAGTTGGCCGGCGTTGCCTGGTGAAACGTTGTGTGATGCCTCGTATAAGGAGGAGAAACGCGTACCATCAAGTTTCCGACTTTGATAAAGGTCGTATTATAGCCTATCGCGATTGCGGTTTATCGTATCGCGACATTGCTGCTCGCGTTGGTCGAGATCCAATGGCTGTTAGCAGAATATGGAATCGGTGGGTTCAGGAGGGTAATACGGAACGCCAGTGCTGGATCCCAACGGCCTCTTATCACTAGCAGTCGAGATGACAGGCATCTTGTCCGCATGGCTGTAACGGATCGTGCAGCCACGTCTTGAATCCTGAGTCAACAGATGGGTACGTTTGCAAGACAACAACCATCTGCACGAACAGTTCGACGACGTTTACAGCAGCATGGACTATCAGCTCGGAGACCATGGCTGCGGTTACCCTCCACGCTGCATCACGGACAGGAGCGCCTGCGATCGTATACTCAACGACGAACCTGGGTGCACGAATGGCAAAACATCATTTTTTTATGAATCCTGGTTCTGTTTGCAACATCATGATGGCCGCATCCGTGTTTGCCGACATCGTGGTGAACGCACATTGGAAGCGTGTATTCGTCATAGCCATACTGGCGTATCACACGCCGTGATGGTATGGGGTGCCACTGATTACACGTTTCGGTCACCTCTTGTTCACATTGACGGCACTTTGAACAGTGGACGTTACATTTCAGATGTGTTACGACCCGTGGCTCTACCCTTCATTCGATCCCTGCGAAACCCTACATTTCAGCAGAATAATGCACGACCGCATGTTGCAAGTCCAGTACGGGCCTTTCTGGATACAGAAAATGTTCGACTGCTGCCATGGGCAGCACATTCTCCATATCTCTCACCCAATTGAAAACGTCTGGTCAATGGTGGCCGAGCAACTGGCTCGTCACAATACGCCAGTCAGTACTCTTGATGAACTGTGGTATCATGTTGAAGCTCCATGGGCAGCTGTACCTGTACACGCCATCCAAGCTCTGTTTGACTCAATGCCCATGCGTATCAAGGCAGTTATTACGGCCAGAGGTGGTTGTTCTGGGTACTGATTTCTCACGATCTATGCACCCAAATCGCGTGAAAATGTAATCACATGTCAGTTCTAGAATAATATATTAGTCCAATGAATACCCGTTTATCATCTGCATTTCTGCTTGATGTAGCAATTTTAATGGCCAGTAGTGTACTTCTAATCAGCTTATGATGTAAAAACCAGCTTGGATTCGTTAACTATCGGCGTTTCTTTTTTAGTACATTGCCGACCAGTTCTTTATTAGTAAGAACTATTGTTAATTATGATCGTTCACAAACTAATGTAGTTGTCATTTCAGTAAGGGCATCACTTGATGCAGGTCTCCATGCTACTCCGTTTATCATCTCTACGTAACCACTGCAGCCTGTGTCCACTTGAACATGCTTACTGCAGGCAAAAGCCGGTCTCCTTCCACACTTTTCGCTCGTTACACTTCCCTCCATTACTAATGCCTGATGCCTCGACATGTATTCAGTCGATCGATACCATATTCTAGAACAATAGTACCATACATATTCTTTCTCCCCTCTCCGATTCAGTTCCTACAGTCTTAATTACCCATTCTCTACCCTTCAGCATTCTTCAGTAGACTCATATTTCAAAAGCTCTAGTTTCAATTCCGTACAAAGCTGCACTCCAGATAAACACATTTAAAGAAGACTAACAGAAATTAAGATCTACTCGTACTTGTAATTATTTTACTCGTACTTGTAATTATTTTACGAGTAGCGTAAGTAAATGAATTTAGCATCCTGTCAACGCACTTGATCTACAATGAATTTGGTTCCGCTGTACGTCTTGCAGATCTTCAGAAGGGCAAAACATTATTAATCGAGTATCTCCTATCTCAGCAAAGCATTCTGTTGTTCAAATAATCCAAAAACGCCAGATTGTGGGTTTTTGCAGAAGGACATGATAACAGCCAAATCTAAATTACATTTTTATCCTGTAATTATACGTGTAGACAATTTCTGTAAACTAGTACATATGACACAGAAAGGCTAGAGGAATACACAGTGTACATGTCCGTCAGCTGTCTTTCGTTAAATGACCGCCTCACCCGTTCTCTTATCGCCTGCTACGACAGCCCCGTAGCTAACCGGAGGCATCGCACTTGACGTATCGCCGTTCCGGCCGATCTCTGAAATGCTCGTGTGCTACTACGACAGTACCACATATAGCCTGCAGGTGTATAGAGGGATTATATAAATGTAGCACTGCACGGATTTGATCTGGTTCTGCCAATTCATGATTCCTAGATTACCCTCGGAGCTAATACGACTAGGCTACATCGCCTATCTGCAGCCCCCGCTGCGTGTGGGACCACGCGAGACGCCACGGCATCTACGACGGCGAGACGAACTATCTGTCTGGCGAAAGCTGTTGTCTTTTTGCTGCAGTCGTGCCTGTGCTGCAGGTAGCTGCAATAGCAGAGCCGAGTGCAGAGCGCAGCTTTACGTTTACAGATAACGTGATCTTGTTACCAACTATTCCGAGCGGTGGGTGAAACTGAAAATCTCCAGAAAAACAATTCGTATTTTTGATTCCAAACAAACCAAAAGTATGCCACCTCCCGTTCGTCCTTCAGAAAGGCGTAATTGAGCTTTCGAGTATCGTCTGCAAGCCATCCCGTTATGGCAACTTGTCTATTCATTTCATCTGCCTTCGGCAATACAGGAAGTCTATTTCTCTGCCTCGGACATACCTAAGTTTTGACGGCACATTTTTCCAAGTCTACTATAAGACTCTTTTACATGTCGCACTCTTCAAGAAAATAATATGAGCGTCCTTTTTAACGAAGTATATACACAGTGTGTCCATCATTGGCATTCCTAATCTTCAGTATATTCTTATCTGTCTGAACCATGTACTCTAACCTGTTACTAGCTGATTACCGTACAACCTGATAGAAGGGCGGGTAGCTCAGTGAATCCCAACAGGAATCCATCCGTGTAGAAGAACGTTTTACGCAGATAAACCGGAAGAGCATAGTAATGTTCTCATACATGGTACAGAAAAGGTTTAGCAAAAAGACGGGAACAGCAAACAGCAATCGACTTAACTCTGATTAGGAATCAGCGTCAAACAAAAAGTCTAAAACGAGGGAAAAATGGAAAGACGGTGAAGGAAATCGGTCGCGCCGTTTATACGGAACCAACCCGACAGTCGCCTTAAACAATTTAGGCAAATCATGAAAAAACCTAAATCTGGATGGCCGAACGGGAATATGAACCATCTCCCGAATACTAAATCAGTGTTTTATCTACTGTGCCACTTCGTTCGGGAATTTTTAGGTGAAGTCATGGGTTCACCGATTCAAGTAACGCAGTGCATAATTCGCCGATCTTTTATCACGTTTAAGCAACTTCCAACTTCCTTAGCGTTTAGACCGAAATTTGATAAAGCACAATTTAGTTATTAGGAATAGTATATACAGTATGTATGTTAGCTATGTGTTTCAAAAAAAAGGTACAAGTTAATTACAAACTGTGTTTAATATGCCGTTTTTAACAGAGAAAAACATCGTACATTCGTGAGCAGCTACTCCATATATGTCCAATACTTATACAATTTAAATACCTTTCAAATTAATGAAAACTGTTGCACTTAAGTCTAGAAATGGTTAGTAAAAGACATTCGAATTACTTTTCCCTACAGTATAGAATTTATTCAGAAGAATCGAATTAAAATTTATATAACAGTCTTTGAATTGTTACAACAACAAAAGGGAGAAGCGCAAAGGCACAGAGCTTTTCTTGGACTCTGTCGAATGCTGCATCACTGACCTCATCATACTTGGTGCCCTCAACCACAGCTTGAGTTTCTAGACAGATTCAAAATAGGTGCCAAATCGAGATTTGAATTTGTTGTTGTTTTCCAAGACAACGCTTTTGAAATTAGCTGCGAATTTCGACCAGTCACTCACTTTTCATTCTGTTTCAAACATTGCAAAGATTTCTCAGCTTACTTCATAGGAAAAGGAATATAGATATGTGTTGTCCTGACAGCAACAGTATACAACTACGTCTTGAAACCACTGTACAGTACATAGGGGAGAGTAAATACTGTGGTTGAAGTTTATGAATTACCTCGAAGAAAAAAAATTTATTGACAATTAGCCGACACGGATTCAGAAAATATCGTTCTTACAAAACACAACCATTTAATCTCAAGAAGCAGAGGACGTCAAACTGATTCCGTATTTTTAGATTTCCAGAAGGTTTTTGATGTAATTCGTAACAAGCGACCTCCAATGAAATGGTGGACCTATGGAGTGTCATCTCAGTTGTGGGACTCGATTCATGACTTCTGGTCAAGAAAGTAACTGTTCATAGTAACTGATGGAAAGTCGTCGAGAAACATGGAAGTAACCTCTAGCGTACCCCAAAGAAGTGTTACAGACCCTCTGCTATACCTGATTTACAGAAACAATTTACGCAACAAACTGAGCAGCACTCTTAAGATTGTTTGCAGATGAGGCTAGCAGTAGGATAAACTAACTTGCAGTGCATTTCGTTAATATGGGTTGCCTACATGCAGTGGCATTCGTATTGTTCTCTTTTGATTGACAGGTCCCTAACCGATTGTTCTGCTAAGAGGATATAATTCTCTGAGGATTATACTTCCTTTTGATTGACAGGTCTTTAACCTATTGTTCAGTTAAGTGGTTTTCCACATCACCTCCCCCTCCTTCTCCTCCCAACCCCTCAGGAAACCACTAACCCTCCCCCCTCCTAATCCCTAATACAGGTACACTTTTAGGCACTTGTTTCAATATCCCCCTCTCACTCTACCAATTTCATTGACTGCTTGATTGAATAGATCAATTAATTAACCCCTCTCCCTCTGGGAAACCCTCCAGTCCTCCCCTTCCCCTCCCACCCAGGAACTTGCAGGGAAATTATTCCCTGGGGATTACCCTTCCTGTTGATTGACAGGTCCTTAACCTATTGTTCAAACAAGTGGTTTTCCATGTTATCCTCACCTCTCCCCCTCCCCCTCTTCCTCCCAACCCCTCAGGAAACCCCAAGCCTCCCCTGTCTCCATCCCTGATATAGGTACACTTTTGGGCCTCAGTTGTTTGAATAGCCCCCTCTCACTCTATCAATTTGATTCATTGATTAATTAAATAGATCAATTAGTTAACCCATCACCCTCTGGGAAAACCTCCAGCCCTCACCCTACCCTCCTCTACTCGGAAATTGGCGAGAAAAAGACTCAGTTATTAGGCTATTTGTAGAGAAATCCATTGCAGTGTACGGAATATTGTTTAAGCGATTTAGACAACATAATTTATTTATTTATTTCAAGAATTTTTGGGCAGTCTATTGCAGTGTATGGAATATTTTTGAAACAATTTAAACAATGAACACAATATTGTTTATTTAAACAATTTATGGGATAGAAGGTGATATATGGAATATTTAAAGAATTGCAATGCTTTTTCATCCCAATCACACAAGGAATACGATCATGAAACACCCTTCACACGTAATGACACTGTAAAGATCTTTCAATTGTGAAGCACACACCATCCAGCATCCCACAGCCAGTGCCAGCACGCAAAGCACATGCAGGTCACTCAGAGTCTCCCAAAGCGATGCATTCGTCAGTGGCCTCTGGACATGTCAAAGTCCAAGAGATGACCACTTGGGCCCATTGACTGACAGACCAGATGTCACAGTAACCCCCAAACAAAAGCACCTGAGAAACTGCTGTTGAGACAAGTGCTCTCTCTCCCTCTTTCTCCTCCTATAACGTCCCTCTGCTGTGCCTGCATGCAGCATCAGTCGCGGTGAACCAAACGGAAAAGAAACTAGCATTTGCCTGGTAAACCCCTGCAGAATACCGACGCAAGTGAGAACTCCTTCCAAGGAAAATGCCTGACTGAGAATGGATTCCGCCATAGGCTTTAAGCTGCCATCTGTGCTGGAGGGGAAGGATCTCACACAACAGGAAATTCAATTATGTAGCATACGTTTTATTTATACAATGCAATTTGCTGGGACTGGATCTCACTTTTATTTGATGGGAAAACCTCACATCCAGCAACTACATGTCCTAATTACTTAATTACACTGATGCAGATTGTCGGTGTTGACCTATTGGAAAATGTTCATGTGTGCGCTCACCTGCACAAGCGTGAATCGACTGAGCAAGTGCAGAGTGCGATCACCAGAGGACGTCCCATCCACCTAGCCTTCGCCCCCTACCTCCCCATGCATCCTATAAAACATTGGTAGGAAAAAGTCTCAATCTGTACTGGACAGGAAGGATCTCATGGCACGAAATTAAAATCCAAGTCAGTAACATAATGATACTTATTCTTTATTTTAATCAGTTGTGGGAGACAGGATTCCCTCACTTAGATACGTGTCATGACTGGACCCCTATCCTTGTTCCCCATGACATAATAAGTGTAATCACCAGGTAATGGAATGAAGTGCAGTACAGTAGCCGTCATTTGGGGTCTCTGGCATGTGTATCTGTCGTCAGGGCACCGCCATGAAGGTCAGAACATTCCAATGTCCTAGACCATGGGCCGAATATCGGCCTACTTTGATATCACGGCCTCCCCAAACAGAGCATCAAGTGGCGGCATTCTTTTGATTGACAAATTACAGACTCGCTTCCTGTCTCTGTCTCTCTCAAGAGACCACTCCCTGCTTGTCACTGTGAGCCAAGGTCTCCAAACAGGAAGATGCAGGCTTTCATCTCTCCTCAGAATACTGTATTCCTATTGGCTAATGCTGGAGACTAAGGGAAAGCAGATGCAATTTCGAAATCAAAAATACAGTGAAATAATCCATTTGCTCTACCCTGTCAAATAAATTGTTTAACAATTTACAGGTGTCAAGTGGATGGCTTAAAACTCTCACTTGCACCTTACTGCATTCCTTGTATACAATGAAACAAATTTTCAACGTTTGAGTATCACATGCAAATGGTATGTAAATCAAGTAATGACATTTACGTCACAAATAGATTGTAGCACTCAATATATACGAGATCTTGTATGCACCGACGTCTGAGACCATAAACACTCCTCGTCTTTCGTTTCCACTAAACAGAATTGGTGAAAAATATAGTCCTAACGATCATGCAAGCTCCCAGGGTGACCCAGTCCATGCCAGCTGTGAGAAAGAGATCCCCACCAGCGCCAGTCATGCCCAACCCTAAGGAATGCATACATGCACGCAAATACAACTATTGGAAACAAGTAATCGGGAGTTTGACGTCATCATTGGATTTGGAAGGATGGGGAAGGTTATACTACGTTACAGGGTAGAGACATCAGCCACTATCACTACAAGACAGAGGTCACCGTGATGTATTGAGAAGTGCCAACACGACACACTTAAACCATGATCCAGTCTGTAGCAGTAATCTGTCACAGCTAGATGCCAGAGACCACCATCAATTGTGAATCTAATTTTGTGATTGGGTCTTTCAAGCACTGTAGAATTCCTAAATCGGTTCTCTTCGCTAAGTCAGGAATAAGTAGGAGGAGGAAGGTTCATTCATGTGACAGGATAGAGACAACAGCAAATACCACTGCAAGACAGAGTTCTCTGCGAAGTATTTACAAATGCTAAAGCTGACGCACTCAAACCACCACCCAGTCTGTAGCTGTGGTTTCCGTGGGTCGATGTCGGAGACCACTGAAACACTCGTACATCCGCCCACTCACCTCCCAGACATCCACACAGAGCACGCCCATCCACTTGCACACCATCATCTCCGACGTTCAGGGGCCCAAGGAAACTACAACCGCATGTGCAGCGGCAATCGTGGACGTGCATGTATCCTAAAGTGCACCACGCCAGCCCATGGAGGGCATCTGGGAATGATTAGAGTGGTAGGAATCCGGATCTTATTAATATGTCCTGCGCCAATTGCTATCATTTTGAATCTTTCCTCATGCAACACACACACGTCTGCCCCTGTCGCACTCACCCAGCGCACCTGTTCTCTCCGCCAGCCCCTGCTGCCGTGGACGAGATCAGACAAGTCGGCACATTTTTCGTACCCGGTGCGTCCTGAGCTAAACTGTTACTTCTGGTTCCTGACTCCTTGTGACCGCCTCTGCAACCAGCCGTGGTGCACTGCGAATCAAGCAGCTGCGGCTTCGACGTATACAGTAGTCATACAGAATTCCACCCCTCAGTTGAAAAACTGTACTTTACCCAATCTGTGGCAGTGATGTGTTGACCATACACTGCGAATTTCTCACTGTTGAATGGTACAAAATAACGATAAAAGAATATCTGGGTGACAGACGTGAATGCACCCTGAGGGACGCAGATCTCCTTCGGAGTTCATACCTGTATGCAGTTTGGAGATGCATAGCAATACAGTAGCAAAATCCTCGTACTTCTTCCAGTCCGCGATACGGATCCTGTTCTGTCTTTTATACTATCTCATGTTGCAGGAGAATGCTTAGTTTTGGCGCTGAACTTACACACGGTACAAGGTTAGTGGAGCTACAAGAAAATGTCCCCATTTCCACCAAGTGGTCCTATCGCATTAACTCACCTCATCTGGTTTCTACACAGGTTGAAGAAGGTGATAAATACAGCACCTTCCTACTTCTGCTCAGTTCCAACATAAATTGGGACGAAGTGGCCGAGCGGTTATAGGCGCTTCAGTCTGGAACCGCGCGACCGCTACGGTCGCAGGTTCGAAAACTGCCTCGGACATGAATGTGTGTGATGTCCTTAGGTTAGTTAGGTTTAAGTAGCTCTAAGTTCGAGAGGACTGATGACCTCAGATGTTAAAGTTCCATAGTGCTCAGAGCCATTTGAACCACTGACAAAGCTGTATGGAGGGCCAGGCAGAGACAGAGGAACAGTTAAAAGCTGCAAACGGACTGCCTAAAGCAATGTTGAAGGTTAAGTGTGGCATATGAGACTGGTACATTATGAATCACCACTAACCACTAGTTGTTATCATTACAAGGTATCTCCATAGGATCTAATATAAGTATGTAGCTGAATGTAGACACATGATTCCAAATCGCAGACAGCATTTCTACCAGAAATCGTAATGCTATCTCCAACTATTGTGTGTGCCTGTAGAACTAAGATCTCTTTTTATTCAGGATGACAGTGACATAGTCTTTGTGATCATGTTTTTAATAGGGCAGTCCTTACGCGAAATGTATGTTGCCAGCGGTAGAATCCTTTTGTGGTCAGTTTCAAAAGCCAGTCCTCAATAGTGTTCCTCACAAAGAACTTCTTTTTCCCTGCACTGATTCACATTTGAATTACCTGGTGAGTGTAATCCGACTAAAGAAAAAGAAAAATTTCTCGCCATGCAAAGCTACTTTCATGATCAAATTAATTAATTAGCCTATCAATTTATTATCAGTGACGTGCGCCTGTTGGGTGGAGGCGATGGCTAGGGCACCACAGATATGATTCTTCACTTAGCGTTTTTTTCTTTGGGGCGATATTTTTTACCATGTTTGAATCTCTCGCCTACGCAGGGAGAGACAACCATCGAATTAAAATCAGATGTATTACCCAAATTATAATGTGATACGTAGTATATACCTTATATTTGCAATTTCTCTGTGCTTTTACCTTAAGAGAGAGTCTGAAAGTGAGGAAGTGTCCTGTGACAGTGCCAGATCTTAGCTCTCCATCATGACACGAAAATAACTTTAATATCTGCAGGCTTGCAGGTGGGGCAACCACACCTATGAATATTCATCTAGAGTATAAATAACCGCTTCAGCTGTATTTTGGACCTTTATTACTGACTACTACCGGTTTCGTGACGTTAAAGCCACGTCTTCAGGTGACTTATGGTTAAAACATTCGAGCAGAAAAGTTAAGAATTTTCTTTCCCAATATTCGTTGTCTATCAAATACAAAACACCGCTAAAAGACGGCATTTTATGGACTAAAAACATCTAAATTCCAATGTAGTGGATTCTTTATATAAATATCTCATAAATTGTTTAAATAAACAGTGTTCCACAATTGTCTAAATTGTTTAATCCATATTCCATACATTGCAATCGATTTCCCACCAAATTCTTTAAATAGATAAATAAATTGTATTGTCTAAATTGTTTAAACAATATTTCATACAATGCAATCAATTTGCCTTCAAATGTACTTGTTACTGAGTCTTTCTCCCGCCAATTTCTGGAAGGGGGAGAGGAGCAGGAGGGCTGGAGGATTTCCCAGAGTGAGAGGAGTTAATTAATTGATCTGTTTAATTAAGCAGTCAATGAAATCGATAGAGTGAGAGGGGGCTATTCGAATAACTCATACCCAAAAGTGGACCTATGTCAGTGAGGGGGTGGGGTCAAGGTTGGAGGCTTCCTTAGGGGATGGGGGTGGGGGGGGGGGAAGGAGAGGTTATGACATGGAAAATCACTTAACTTAACGATAGGTTAAGGATCTGTCAATCAAAAGGTAGGATTATGCCCAGTTAGTCACAACTCTCTTAGCAGAACAATAGGTTACGCACCTGTCAATCAAAAGAGAACAATAGGTTTCCCCCTAAATGTAGGCAGCCCACACAAACAAATTGCACTGAAAAACAGTTTGCCCTACTATTGATGCTGTGGTTTACCGCCTTGTAAAGTCATCACATGAGTAAAAGAAATTGCAGATGATTTAGACAAGATATCTGTATGGTACAAAAAGTGGGAACTGACTCTTAATAATGAAAAGTGTGAAGTCATACACATGAGTGTTAGAAGGCATCCATTGAATTTCTGTTACACTATAACTCACAGAAATATAAAGGCTGTAAACTCAACTAAATACCTAGGGATACAATTACGAATAACTTAAATTGGAAAGATAACACAGATATTGTTGTACAAAAAACAAACTAAAGACTATAGTATTTATAGCAGAGCACTTAGCAAATGTGACACGTCTACTAAAGATACTTCTTACACTGTACTTGTCCGCTCTCTTCTAGAGTACTGGTATGCCATGTGACACGCTGATTTGACGAGGATATCGAAAAGTTCAGAGAAGGGCGGCTCGTTTTGTACTATCGCGAAATACGGGAGAGAGCACTCTCTGCCCTATTCCACTGGGATTTGGAGAGAGGTTGAAATGATTGTCTGTGTAACTGTATACACTGTAATCTCTCGTAATATTTCTTATAGTTCCTAGGGGAATGTATAACGTTAAGGTAGTTGAATTGTTGCATAGAACGGACTTCTAAATTCATCCCGATCTTAGCAACGCGTCTCTAAATTCATTCGACGTCCTGGTGATACGATACCAAACAGTCGTGCGCTGCTGTAGAATAGAGCACGCTAGCATCTCATAAGTAGTTTCCTCATACGCTTCCCTTCCTCAGAATTCTTCGAACAATCCACATATTTAGTTTTTCTTCTCGTTGATGATTTGTCTTGTTCATTCTATTTCACCTGAATACGTCAGATTTTCCCAAGCTATTTAAACGATATGACAGACTCAACACGTTTGTCACTTCTCTTTTCAGCTGATACTGTTGGGTTCTTTCCCTTATTAAACGATGTTTAGGGAAAGGCAATCGTTAACTACGTGAAGTGGAAACGCTCTCTCAGCTGTTCCTTACAATCAGCGAGGAAGTAAATATTAGCTATCCTATAACTCACAGTTTCTGGGACACAATCTCGCCAAAGTTACTCACCTTGCCTCTACAGGAGGTGTTCAAATGCCTATCCTGAGGACAGAAAGCTATCAACATGCATGCATAACGTCTCATGCATCTTCGCTTTGCAGAAAATATCGTCTTCTTCAGAAGCTACACAAACTAACTGTCAACAACGGTCCGAGAAGTCAAAGATTCTTCCATTTAGGCCTCGAAATTAAGGTGGAGCAAAGGTAAAAGCAGCTTGTCAAATTTAGGTTCCTTATCGATCGCATTTGACACAGATGATAAACCTGACTTCAGTGGCTTAATCAGTTACACTCAGCGCAATTAAATGCAAAGTGAACTTGTAATACAAAGACAATGCCTGGAAAGCGATATTTTCTAAAGTCGTAATTACAGCCCCTTCTTTTTGATTTCTTATTAATAAAAAATACACAGCAAATGAAATTGGTCCTTTATCATAGATTACACCAAACCTAATGTACTGGAGCACCAAAAAAGAATAAAATGTATATTTTCTTTTACTTTCAACTTTTTTAGAAAGCTTGTTCAAGTTGTAGCTTATGTATTAAAGTGATAAGGTTGATCTGTTGTGAGCAATATTTCTCGACTGTATTGTTCAGTTAAGTAATGTCTGGAATTATTGCTTCATTTTTATTAAGCCTTCTAACAAAATTATAAATTAGCTAAACTTGCGGAAAAAAGAATTTCAGAAAGGTAATTTTATGGGATTGGAAGGAGAAGTGGCACAGTTTTAGCAATTCCTCCAAGGGTGGAGGATCATCTTGGTACGACTCAGCCGCAAGCATTGTACTCTCTCTTATCCCTTGAAATACCCGAAGTGGTTGGTGCTGCTTGTTGTATCATGCACGTTTCATAAAGATTCCTTTTTAAGAAGATTTTACGTTTTTCAATCTGATGAAACTGCATTCACAAGGTTAACAAACAGTAGCTGTCTTGAGGCACCATGACTGCAACGCGTCCTCAATATTACTGTACTAATCAGCCCCAGAATACGTATCCTTGAATTCTATTCTACTTGCGATGCTGACCGCACGAATCAATCCTCGAGCAACAAAAGTACTGGATGCAAATGCAAGTGAATTACGTATATCCTCCACTTGTTTTGCTTCTCTCCTCCTCTGTCATCTTTCGGTCCAGCCTTCAATCGACAGAGATACGAAGCTTTCGGTCAAATAACATATTTGCTACAGGACCCGCTCTTCGGCCTCTGAAGGCCTACAATACCGTAGCGAAGTGAAATTACACTGTGACAACAACGTGCATTTCCATTCGCAGGCCGAGGGAAAGACAAATTCTCGTAGGGAAAATATAGGAAGACGAGGAACTAGAATAACACACGTATCTTTCCCTGTTGATTCTTAAACTGTCTTACAAGATTTACGCTTCTTTCGGGTCAGTTTCTGCGCCCCCTTTAGATCTGCGCCCTTGGCGGGTGCCTCAGTATGGCCATGGCTAGCAGTGCGTACGAGAGACCGGATGGAGAACAAAGAGATAGGAAAAATGGGAGTCTGTGACGTTGTCGAGCGGATAGAGAAAATGTAAAGGGGTGCAGCAGGACACGTGGCCAGGAGTAACTGCAAATGGACCAAAACAACGATGGAGTTGCGTCTGAAAGAGTCAAAGAGAAGAGTCGGTCGTCCTCTGAAGAGGTGGACAGACGACATCCAACAACACGCGGCACAAAACTACATCCACACCGCCCAGCAAAGATCGACACGGGAACCTTCGGAAGATGCCTACGTCTAGCAATGCGTATCTAAAATCTGAAGAAGAAGAAGAAGAAGAACTCCTGTTTGGAGCGTACTGGATCTAACTTTTGATTCTGTTGAGAATTCACTGTCCACTGTAACGTACTCGATGAAATAAGTCAACATATTTTTTTAACTGGTCTATGAAATGACATTATTTTGGAATATAAGGGAATGGGGGAAAGAATGACAATGACCTTTTCGTAATGGCATACGACTGGTTGGTATGAAATATTTTCAACAGTTTGCGCGCGTAGGGAATTCAATTCCATGGCACACGAATAGGAGTCAATCGTCTCTTCGGTCGGATCGTTATACAAAAATGAATATCTCCTGAAGAAAGGACGTAACGGGCATTAGCTGAAATATACTTTAAGTTATTGGTCACCTACTGCGGTCCGCGGGCCTCTAGCAGTCCGAATCAAGTATTCGAAGAATGGAAGGAATATTAGGTGTAGTCCCGTCGACTCATTAGAGACGGAGCACAAGCTCGGTTTGTGTCAAGGATGGTGAAAGAAATGGACCGTGCCATTTCAAAGGAATCTACCAGCATTCGCGTGGAGCGATTTAGGAAAATCACGGAAAAACTAAATCTGGATGGACAGACGCGCGTTTGATCAGTCGCCCTCTCGAATCAAGTATTTGTGCGGCCCGCGGTTCTCAGCCGTATTTTATAATAACATGCATCTAGCAACTAACAGTCCAATCCACAAACGCCACCTAACATTAAGAACTTTTGAAGAGTGCAGTTTTCTTGCGCAGTAAGAACAAAAATACTTCAAAGCCAGTAATACTTTAAGATATGCTTAATTTTAATTGTCGCTAGTGAATTCGGCAAAGAGCTAAGTAAAGTTGGCCGCTTATCTCAGGAGAAGAGGGGTAAGTCGCGTCGTCACAGCGGGGTTAGAGGGTGTGGGAGATGGAATGTTCTACTGTTTGTCTTCCAGTATTGACAACTCTGCAGAATTGCGCGACTCTTACCCATCAGCTGCTATAGTATAAAATGTGACACAGAAGTAAAATGGTTCGTGAATGTGCATTACAGAGCCAGTCACCTTAAATAAGTTACATATTTGTAGCAAGGAATATTAAATTAAAGTAAGGTCGTTTTAATACAAAGCTCTGGGTAGAAGAAAAGTGACATTTAAAACGCGTAGGAAAGATTAGTGATAGTGTCTTATCTAGAGTAATGCATTTGAAGATAAGTAGAACTCTTCTTATTACTGAACTAATCATCCCCTCACACAGACAACACAACACTTAGGCAGTTACAGTGTCACCTGATAACGATCAGTAGTTGGTGGTCGGCGGCCAACGTATCGTGGCCTTTCTACAGCTACTCTACTGGAGGCTCATAACACACTGTTGCAAGTGGATTACCGTGTAAGTAGGCTGTTTAGGTTTTTGTATTGGTAACGCCACGTAGTACTCTGTATGAAAGTCACTGGCTGTGCTGTGTGCAGTCTGTGGCTGGGTGGCATTGTTGTAATATTCGCTATGTAGTGTTGGGCTGTTGGCTGTTAACAGCGCGTAGCGTTGCGCAGTTGGAGGTGAGCCGCCAGCAGTGGTGGATGTGGGGAAGTGAGATGGCGGATTTTTGAGAGCGGATGATCTGGACGTGTGTCCATCAGAAACAGTACATTTGTAAGAATGGATGTCATGAACTGCTATATATATTATGACTTTTGAACACTATTAAGGTAAATACATTGTTTGTTCTCTATAAAAATCTTTCATTTGCTAACTATGCCTATCAGCAATTAGTGCCTTCAGTAGTTTGAATCTTTTATTTAGCTGGCAGTAGTGGCGCTCGCTGTATTGCAGTAGTTCGAGTATCGAAGATATTAGTGAGGTAAGTGATTATAGAAAGGTATAGGTTATTTTTAGTCAGGGTCATTCTTTTCTAGGGAATTTTAAAAGTCAGACTGCGTTGCGCTAAAAATACTGTGTGTCAGTTAAATGTTGATCAGAGTAAGTAAAGAGCGAAATGTCTGAGTACGTTCAGTTTTGCTCAGCTGTTTGAAAATCAAATAATGTAAGAGATTTATCAGCACAGTAATATAATAATTTTTCTAAGGGGTCGTTACGTATATGTAATGTGGCGTTACTAATATAAAAACCTAAGCAGCCTACTTGCAACCGATTAATAACGAGATCAGTACATATGTGACCCGGCGAGCCGCCTCACAATGTTAGTATTGGCTACTGACCGAAAACGTTTGACAATCACTGGTTTAGAGGTTCGTTAGAGAAATCTTAACAACAAACTGTCTGTATATTTTGTATTCATAACCTGATCATCAGGTCCCGTCACAGTTCATGGGATATTGTGTCAGGTGCCTGACGCCGGCATTTACTAAGCATACCAACAGATAAGGTAATATGTGTCTGTAAGAGACGTGTGCCAGAAGCAGGCGACAAAAGGTCGTAAGCTCGTTAGCTGGTGCTAGTAGCCGAGTGTCGCCCCGGTCGAGCTAATAACAGAGTAACGGAAACGGCCACGGATGTAATGAGCAGTGTGTTAGGCCGGTGAAAGGCGGGCAGCGGGGGCGTGGCGCGCGGTGCCGGGGAACGGGGGGCGGTGCCTCGAGATTAGTGTGCGGCGGCCGCTTTGAGGCTGGGGCGGCGCGCTGACCGTCGGCCCCCCGCTGGGCGCCGCCGGACCTCTACCTGCAGTAGTCGCCGCTGCTCCCCCGGCCTTGGCCGTCGACGCGTCTTCCAGCCGAGCCGACTTCCGCGCACGCTCGCTACACACGCGCTCCGGCCTTTCGTACTTCTTCTGGCATCGGGTCTCGCATTTACTCCTAAGCTGACATTCGCCCATAAACTGGGAACTTCACGAGCTACTTCTACCAAATTACAACCGCTATACCACAAATCCAGCTCGGTGTTGCTGGTACGCGTCAGGTACGTATGAGCTTCACAATTAAGCTCTGAACCAGGAAGGCTGAGATTTCTTAGCAGCTCTTGCAGGAATTTCTTAATTATTTTGTTTTCTGCTGAATATTAATATCAAAAGGTTGACGAAAGTTTATATGTAATTCCTACGTTTATTCAAGCTGTATAAAATGTATGCTAGTTTTTCCCCCACTCGCAAACTCAGAGAGCTAAAAAGCGTCTAGTGAACTGGGAAAGAGAGACAGTATTCATATCGACGTCAAACGATGATAACCGTAAAGGTGTTGCGCTAAAAAACAGCCCATACAAAAAAAGAACATCTAATTTGTTACACAGAGCTGGCCGTCGTGGCCGAGCGGTTCTATTCGCTTCAGTCCGGAACCGCGCGACTGCTACGGTCGCAGGTTCGAATCCTGCCTCGGACATGGGTGTGTGTGATGTCCTTGGGTTAGTTAGGTTTAAGTAGTTCTAAGTTCTAGGGGACTGATGACCTCAGATGTTAAGTCCCATAGTGCTCAGAGCCATTTGAACCATTTTGTTACAGAGAACGCCATTGCGTTTTTCTGTGTAGTCATTGATATTTAGGCATTAGGTAGGGTTCAGTAGCCTCACGCACCCTCTTCACCACTTTTCAGACGGAATGGATAGGTATTAAGTTCACACAGAAACATAGCAGCGGGCAACCTACGATGTTCTGAGTGACGTGGTACAGTTTTTGAGATACTTGACTCGTATTTGAGAGGAGAAGCGCTTAAATGACAGTCCAGCATTTCGTATTTATTGTACTGGCCTATTTGGACTCCATGTCGAATAGTTTTTATGCACCATCCACGCAGCGCAACACAATAACTGCGACGCCCGATGTTGAAATCACACGGTTTTATTATGGCTGAACCGCGGGCCCATTTTATCAGTACGTGGCATTATTGTGTCAGAGTCAAAAAACTTCAAAAACAACACAGTAACTTCTTGAATGTATTAATTTCTTATTTTATTTCATTACTAAAGTGATGGCGTTCTTGAAATGAAAACCGAATATGCTGCAGAGATAAGAAAACCTAAAAAAAGAAATAATACCTTAGCGACGTGCACCTAATGTAATACATATTATCTCTAATATATAAGAATATACCGTACCACAGTTGGGCTAGTGTTTGTAAATAATCACTGCAACCTGAAAACTCTTCTACTGGTGCCTGTTTCCATAAACGGTATGGGTGGGTGGGTCCGCCTTGTTGCAAATCATTTTTGTTTACTTTCTTCCCGTATCAGAAGGAAGCAAACGAAAGTTTTTTGCAACTAGACAGACACACAATCCCATACTGCTTGTAAATAATATGTTTCCATGGTTTTTCGTAGTTTTAAATTCTATTTTGGTTACATTCGTTCCTATTTTAATGAAACTGGTTGATGTCTGGGACCATATCGAAATTTGCAACATATGTGACTTTCCTGCTTCAGTCACTACTTACGTTAGTCTGACACAAGCGCTTCAACGAAAGCTGCCATCTATTGAATTGGATAGGAGAACACACAATCAAATTCACGCTATCGAAATGTTCTTGACAAATGAAGTAAGTGAAGCATAGAATGCAAAACTCTTTAAACAAAAGTACTGTTGTTGTTGTCTTCAGTCCTGAGACTGGTTTGATGCAGCTCTCCATGCTACTCTATCCTGTGCAAGCTGCTTCATCTCCCAGTACCTACTGCAACCTACATCCTTCTGAATCTGCTTAGTACTCATCTCTCGGTCTCCCTCTACGATTTTTACCCTCCACGCTGCCCTCCAATTCTAAATTTGTGATCCCTTGATGCCTCAAAACATGTCCTACCAACCGATCCCTTCTTCTAGTCAAGTTGTGCCACAAACTTCTCTTCTCCCCAATCCTATTCAATACCTCCTCATTAGTTACGTGATCTATCCACCTTATCTTCAGTATTCTTCTGTAGCACCACATTTCGAAAGCTTCTATTCTCTTCTTGTCCAAACTAGTTATCGTCCATGTTTCACTTCCATACATGGCTACACTCCATACAAATACTTTCAGAAACGACTTCCTGATACATATATCTATATTCGATGTTAACAAATTTCTCTTCTTCAGAAACGCTTTCCTTGCCATTGCCAGTCTACATTTTATATCCTCTCTACTTCGACCATCATCAGTTATTTTACTTCCTAAATAGCAAAACTCCTTTACTACTTTAAGTGTCTCATTTCCTAATCCAATTCCCTCAGCATCACCCGATTTAATTTGACTACATTCCATTATCCTCGTTTTGCTTTTGTTGATCTTCATCTTATATCGTCCTTTCAAGACACTGTCCATTCCGTTCAACTGCTCTTCCAAGTCCTTTGCCGTCTCTGACAGAATTACAATGTCATCGGCGAACCTCAGAATTTTCATTTCTTCTCCATGGATTTTAATACCTACTCCGAACTTTTTTTTCGTTTCCTTTACCACTTGCTCCATATACAGATTGAATAACATCGGGGATAGGCTACAACCCTGTCTCACTCCTTTCCCAACCACTGCTTCCCTTTCATGCCCCTCGACTCTTATGACTGCCATCTGGTTTCTGTACAAATTGTAAATAGCCTTTCACTCCCTGTATTTTACCCCTGCCACCTTTAGAATTCGAAAAAGAGTATTCCAGTCAACATTGTCAAAAGCTTTCTCTAAGTCCACAAATGCTAGAAATGTAGGTTTGCCTTTTCTTAATCTTTCTTCTAAGATAAGTCGTAAGGTCAGTATTGCCTCACGTGTTCCAACATTTCGACGGAATCCAAACTGATCCTCCCCAAAGTCCGCATCTACCAGTTTTTCCATTCGTCTGTAAAAAATTCGCGTTAGTATTTTGCAGCTGTGACTTATTAAACTGATAGTTCGGTAATTTTCACATCTGTGAAATGTTGTCTACTCCCGGTGCCTTGTTTCGACTCAGATCTTTCAGTGCTCTGTGAAACTCTTCACGCAGTATCTTATCTCCCATTTCGTCTTCATCTACACCCTCTTCCATTTCCATAATATTGTCCTCAAGTACATCGCCCTTGTATAAACCCTCTATATACTTCTTCCACCTTTCTGCCTCCCCTTCTTTGCTTAGAACTGGGTTGCCATCTGAGCTCTTGATATTCATACACGTGGTTCTCTTATCTCCAAATGTCTCTTTAATTTTCCTGTAGGCAGTATCTATCTTACCCCTAGTGAGATAAGCTTCTACATCCTTACATTTGTCCTCTAGCCATCCCTGTTTAGCCATTTTGCACTTCCTGTCGATCTCATTTTTGAGACGTTTGTATTCCTTTTTGCCTGCTTCATTTACTGCATTTTTATATTTTCTCCTTTCATCAATTAAATTCAATATTTCTTCTGTTACCCAAGGATTTCTAGCAGCCCTCGTCTTTTTACCTACTTTATCCTCTGCTGCCTTCACTACTTCATCCCTCAGAGCTACCCATTCTTCTTCTACTGTATTTCTTTCCCCTATTCCTGTCAATTGTTCCCTTATGCTCTCTCTGAAACTCTGTACAACTTCTGGTTCTTTCAGTTTATCCAGGTCCCATCTCCTTAATTTCCCACATTTTTGCAGTTTCTTCAGTTTTAATGTACAGGTCATAACCAATAGATTGTGGTCAGAGTCCAAATCTGCCCCTGGAAATGTCTTACAACTTAAAACCTGGTTCCTAAATCTCTGTCTTACCATTATATAATCTATCTGATACCTTTTAGTATCTCCAGGGTTCTTCCACGTATACAACCTTCTTTCATGATTCTTAAACCAAGTGTTAGCTATGATTAAGTTGTGCTCTGTGCAAAATTCTACTAGGCGGCTTCCTCTTTCATTTCTTAGCCCCAATCCATATTCACCTACTATGTTTCCTTCTCTCCCTTTTCCTACACTAGAATTCCAGTCACCCATTACTATTAAATTTTCGTACTAGTTGTGCTAATGGAAGCAGGCAGAAGAAGCTAAAGACAAAAATGAGATTGTGAGCAAATGTTGCGTAAATAAAGCTCATTGCAAATACAAATGGTTACATGAAAACAGAATATCGGTCCAAGATAAAACGGCGAAACAGGCAAATGCTGACCTCTAACAGAACATGTATGGGAAGATGTTGTAACACGGGGCAAGCTAATGTCATTTACTGCTAAGAAGGATTACCGTGTATTAACCCTAGCATTT
Source organism: Schistocerca gregaria (assembly GCF_023897955.1). NCBI lineage: Eukaryota > Metazoa > Arthropoda > Insecta > Orthoptera > Acrididae > Schistocerca > Schistocerca gregaria. The sequence continues at coordinate 944,466,905 of NC_064920.1, forward strand.
GGCGGATCTGTTGGAGGGTGGGAATGATAATCGGTTATAAACATCTCCGTCAGACGCTGTTACTCCAATTTTATCTTCACGGTCACCATAAGGGCGACATGAGCGGTCTCAAAAATAATACTAAACATCACGCTAAAAAGTAGTTATTGGAATTTTTAAACTGTTTCCGGGAGAGGGACGTTCGCCCTTAATTTTCTGACGTTCTCGCTTCACTTTCTCACCGAAATGACTCTGTCACCATTCGCCTGGCAGGCTCAGTTACGCACAGGATGCCTTCTACTTGTGCAACGTGATAAGGTATTGATCTCACTTTTACTCGCTTTATGTACAACCACTAAGTATCCATACACACCGGTATTCTCAAAGACTTGTGCGGTATGACTGACTCAAGTTGTAACAAATTAACAGCAACACTAAAGGCAACTACATTTTTGTGTGTTATGAAGCCAACAAACTTCAGTTTCTCTATATTTACATATGACTGACTGCTTTTACAGCAACTTAATACGATGTCCAGTTGTCCCTCGTTATTTGACAACAGTGAAACGTGTGTGTCGTCCGTTCGTTTCGCCCGTGAAGTCACACGCGGCGGCCGGGCAATCGCGGTCTACAGCCATAGCATTCCCGGGGTTGCGAGGCGCGCGGAGCTCATCACGCGACGTATTGAGCCACGGAATGAACTGGAAGCGTTTATGGGCGGGCCCGGATTAGTTCCTTACGCTGCTAGACATGTAAAATCAGGTCTAAATAAGGGTCCCTAGCCTCGCATTGGCTGGCGAGACTTGGAATTTGTGAGTCCCTTGGTGACAACTCATGTGACAACATGCACTCACACTACATACGACGATGAATGTCCATCATTGACTTATTATTTATTTTCTTTGTCACCAAAGTGAGTCCACTTGAACATATTTCAATGGAGGATCTCGCCTTTATGGCACCTACAGCCTAGACTACCCTATAAACTCGTCAATGGCAATTTCGAGTCTGATCTGCACTTACGTGACTACTCTAACAAACCGAAAGTACAATAAAGATGAATTTCAGTGCACTACTGATGTTCAAAATACACAGCGTTATGTGAGTAATGATCACCACCAGGAAGAATAGTCCTTTTTTCCTTGAAAGTAAGGTCACACAGTGCCATATTAATGCTAGTTTCTCGATAACAAGCCGATGGTACGCGAGCAACGTTACTGAAGAAGTTTTAAATGCAGAAGTGGGTTGTATCAATAAAGTATTTAATCTACATCGTAAATCATAAATGTAGATAACGAAACTCCCCGTGAAAACTTCAAAAAGGTTAGTGCGTAAGAATGACAGGCACATTTGAATCATAAATCAAACATGGGAATCGTTTACGTAAGAACTTTGCATCATAGTTGTACTCTTTTTTAGAGGTATTAAAAATTCAGTCAACATTGCATTCCTCAGTTTTTAGAATTTAACGGGCTCTCTGCCACATAAATAGCAAATTGTGCCTTGTTTCTTATAGGAATTCTTCTAATCGCGTTATTTTGCAGAGGATATGAAAATGGACAGTAAACAATTAGTGGCCAAGTGAACTGTTACTGTAGTACTTAAGACTTTACTACCCTCTGCACTAGGTTTCACGTGACGCAGGTACGTGGCACTGTTTATCAGCATTGTCACCAAGTCCCTGTAAACTACGGCCGCCACGTTCTACCAGTCGTTCAGACAGAAATCCGCTCCTCGGTCACTGAACCATTCGAGAACCGCTGTGTGGACGTCCTCGTCGTTCTAAAATCTGCTACTGCGTATAATCAGTTCCTCGACTGCGTGAATACTCTCGTCTGGGATCGATATCAGTGGCCTCCCTATCCACGTCTCTGCTGGCTCGGTTAAACTGTTAGCGCAAGTTCACTGTGACTAAATGCAACACTGCATTTGCTCCACACATTGCCAGAATTATACGATCAGTCTTTGCGAAATTTAGTCGTTTTGCCCACAAGCATCATACTGTCCCATGCGCTTCAACTTCGGAGTTTCCAGGTGCTGCGCTGTTTCACTTTCGTACTTGCGACACGTGTAACATACTGTTTCAGCTCCCGTCGTACGCTGAATAGCAGATGAAGATAGTTACAACATACCATTTAGACGTTTTTCTGTTACTTTCAGAGAAGGCCAATTAAAAAAGAGATTTTACTTTTCATCATCGTTTTCCTATTTTGCGTGAGCGGTATGCTGCAGTACTTTCTTAGATTTCTTGTGGAAAAACGATTCTTGAAACGCGTTCTGCTAATGTGAAAAAAAAACTGTAGGTGTTTTCTTTCAGTCTTACGCAATGTTCGGCATCCTGCAAGAAACGTAAGTGAGGTGAAGAAACATCTTTTCATTTAAATTCAGATGCGTCTGCCCATCCAAAGTTGCAAATAGTTTGTCAAGCATCGTATTAATTAATAAACCTCAAATTCGAAGAATCGTGTAAAGAACCAAAGTTATAATGTAGAAAATGAGACACTTTAAAACAATTCATGAGGATGTTTACATTTTAAAATAATGAGTTCAGAGCACCAAGACTGAACAGTAACGTTCTTCACAAAAATGGACAGATATTTGTCTGTAAAGACCTTATTTGAAATATGGGGAAAATTTTCTAAACGTTTTTAATACTTAACCTGTGTAACAACGTTATTATCGTGTTAAAGGGCAAATGTAAAAATGAGGTTATTTCACATTGTTCAAATAGTTCAAATAGCTCTGAGCACTATGGGACTTAACATCGGAGGTCATCAGTCCCCTAGAACTAAGAACTACTTAAACCTAACTAACCTAAGGACATCACACACATCCATGTCCGAGGCAGGATTCGAACCTGCCACCGCAGCGGTCGCGCGGTTCCAGGTTGTAGCGCCTACAACCGCTCGGCCACCCCGGCCGGCATTTCACATTGTTAAATTCCTTTTTAATGATATCTCTGTGCACTTCTGTTTTAAGACCAAGAGCTTTGCTCTGTCAGATACGAAACTTAGTTCAATTTAAAACTTGGAAACTTCAGCCGGCTAGCTGGAACAAGATAAGTTCGGAGGTGAACATACGTTCGTCATTGATTTCATTATTTCTATTGATGCGGGATACTCATTTATATGAATCTTTTTTGCCCACATACCATCACGGTAAAGCTATTGTCTTGGTAGTCGGCCCCGTTGCAGGGGAGAATCTATTCTTGAAAATTACGAATCAGACCTTTTTCCACGGGATGTAGTCGCTATGAAGTTGTTTAGAAAACTTACTAGTACGATTACACTCTAAGCCTTCACTAAGTCAGATAAATGGATTACTCGTAATTAAAATCGGCGTTCTTAGCAACATTTATTCCAGTAGTTGGAAGTATTGCAACTTGCCAATTGTAATACATTCCATATTTGTAGAAACGATGTAGGATTAAGTTTTTGAAACATCATTAAGTCTCTGAAACACCCCTTGCACTACTATAAGCGAATAAGGATTAGTAGCGAAAAATATATATAAGGGGCACTGAAATGAAAACGAGACAGATGGAAAAAAGTAAGTAAACTGTTTATTATGTCAAAAGTAATCGCAATAACTTTTAATACGTTTATTCCACTGTGAGACAAGACGGTCAGCGGTTTCATAGAAAAATGTTTGTGGTTGCCTACGGAACTATGATCGTAACCAGACGTGCACGGGCGTTTGGACCTGACGTCGCGTTGAGTTTTTGCAAAACGTTTAACTGGTTCAAATGGCTCTGAGCACTATGGGACTCAACTGCTGTGGTCATCAGTCCCCTAGAACTTAGAACTACTTAAACCTAACTAACCTAAGGACATGACACACATCCATGCCCGAGGCAGGATTCGAACCTGCGACCGTAGCAGTCGCACGGTTCCGGACTGCGCGCCTATAACCGCGAGACCACCGTGGTCGGCGGAGTAGACATCCATAGCTTTAAAGTAAATTTGCCGGCAGAAGAAATCTCCCCCTCCAAAAGAAAGTAATACAGTAAATTTGTGGCAATACAAACGTTATAGAAACTACTCGAAGTCATAAATCTTAATTTATTCGTATTTATTGCTACAGAACTTATTAATAAGCAAGTCTAAGACAGTCCACACTGATCAACCAAAACATTATCACCGACGACCTTTTGTCGATATAAACCCGTCTAGGTGATAGCAGCGTCACCTGGCGAGGAATTACTGTCAGTCACACACAAGCACGGTGAATGTAGCATCAGCGGGCGTGCTGTCCGTGTGTAGAATGGGGAAGGCGCGCAATATATCTGAGTTTGACCGAGGGCAAACTGTGACGGCCCCTGAGGCGTTTCGGAAACAGCGCCACTTGTCGGGCGTTCGAGGAGTGTTGTGATGAATGCCTTCAACACGTGTCGAAACCAAGGTGAAACCACGACCAGACGTCGTGAGGTTAGGGGCAGGCCCTCTTACAGATGTCGGACGTAGTAGGCTGGACAGACTGGTAAAAAAGAACACGCGGCGAAATGTGTTGGAAGTAACATCAGACTTCAGTGTTGGGCAGAGTACACGTGTGTCTGAACACACAGTGCACCGTTCACTCCTAACGATGGTCCCCCGTAGCCGACGGCCCATGCAACTGCCAACCTTAACAGCATGACAACAGCAACTACGACTGGAATGGCCACTTGACCATCGTTACTGGACACTGGCGCAGTGGCAGATTGTTGCATGGTCTGGTGAATATCGATACCCTCTTCATAGTGCCGATCTGAGGGCACGAATCCGTCGTCTGTCAGGAGAACAGCTCCTTGACTTCCGTACTGTGGGAGGGAGACAAGTTGGCGGCAGCTCCATCACGCTCTGGAAAACATTACGTGGGCATCTATAGGTCCATAGGAACTCGTGCAAGGCGCCATAACGGCCAAGGAGTGTCGTGCACTGGTTGCAGACCACGTACACCCCATCATCATCTCGATCATGTTTCCCGACGGCAGTGGCATTTTTCAAGTTCATGCGCCATGTCTCAAGACAGGGAGAGTGACGGAGTGGTTCGAGGAAGACAGTATCGAGATTCGATTGATGTGCTCGTCTTCCCCCCCCCCCCCCCCCCCCCCGCAAATTTACCAGATATGAACTCTATCGAACACATCGGGGATGTGAGTGAACGTGACGTCAGAGCTCATCGTCTCCCTTCCCGGAATTTACAGGAATTAGGTGACTTGCGCGAGCAGATGTGGCGACTACTCTCTCCAGTGACCTGCCAAGGTCTCATTGCTTCCGTGCCACGACGCGTCGCCGCTGTTATACGTGCCAAAGGTAGACGTGCTGACTATTACGTAGCTGATCATAACGTTCTGGCTGATCAGTGTTTATACAGGCTTTCTGGTGAAAACCGAGCTAAGATACGTAGTAGTTGATGCTCTGGAATAGTGTTTGGAAGCAACACTGTTCAGACTCCTCTGCGACCACCACTATGTAGGTCTTTCATGATTTGCCTGTATCGTCGGCCGGAGTGGCCGAGCGGTTCTAGGCGCTTTAGTCTGGAAGTGCGCGACCCCTACGGTCGCAGGTTCGAATCCTGCCTCTGGCATGGATATGTATGATGTCCTTAGGTTAGTTAGTGTTAAGTAGTTCTACGTTCTAGGAGCGTGATGACCTCAGATGTTAAGTCCCATAGTGCTCAGTGCCATTTGAACCATTTGCCTGTATCATTTCAACCGAACGACAGGACCGGTTCTTTCAAACTGCTACGCCCTATTTCATTCTCTGTTCTATTCTAGTTCGACGTTATTGCACACCTGTAATGATCGCGTCGTTAATGAGATGTAAAACTACTAAGCTCTTCAATCAAAGGTTCTTTAAGCATACTAAAATAGTTTCAAAGAGTAATGTGTTACCTACGCAATTATCAGTATACAATGATCGAGCAGCATGAAGTATGAAAGTGTGTCCCCTTTTATTTGGAAGCATGCCAGGAAGCCATATGACAGGTCCCAGAGCAGACTGTTTCTAAACGTGGAAGTGACAAGTGACAAGATCCTAAGAAGGTTGAAATATTTGTCATTTCTGTTGAGCTACACGTCACAGAGCATCGTCTTTATGGAATACGAATTTCCCGGTGGTCGTTGACAACTGCTTTACTTTCTTTTGATGAATAAGAACTTAAGCAGAGTACAAAATCAAACTATGGACAGTCCAGGTTGGAATATCAACAATATTAGTAAAAGAGTAGACTGCTGCTCACTGTAAAGATGACTCATTGAGTTGTAGACAGGTACAACGAAAATACTGTTACACATTATAGTTTTCGGCCAAAGTCTTCTTCAGCAAAGAAAACACTAACATTTGCATAAGCAAGCAGACCTCATGCACACATGACTGCTACCGCCGACAGCTATGGTCGCAGCGCGTACGTGAGGTGTGCTTGCTTGCGTGAACGTGTGTGTGTGTGTGGGGGGGGGGGGGGGGGTTGAGGGGTGTATGTGTGTTTTCTTTGTCGAAGAAGGCTTTGGCCGAAAGCTATAACGTGTCAGTCTGCAACTCAACGGGTCATATTTGTGCTGAGTAGCAACCTGTCGCTTTCCCAATATTTTTAAGTAGAGAACAGGTCCATGAAAAAGTGCTTGTCGCAGTTGTAGACCAAAAAATTCGGTGAATCATTTATCCGCGACTCCCCGGTCCGCCCCCTTGTCAGCAGTTTTTGTTGACTTAATCAGATGAGACACTGCCGAGTGTAGCGACAGCGTTGGCCGGGCAGGTGTCGCCCCGTGGGACCGCGGGCCACGTGCTGTGCTGCGCTGCGCTGTGTCGCCGCGGAGGGCAGCACGCAGGCCGGCGCGGCCCGGCGCGGCGCGCACTGTTTGCTCTCGGCATTCCTGCAGCCGCGGCGGTGGCGGCCACCGCTCGCCACTGGTGAGTGACCTTCAGGCAGCGGGACGGCCTCCCAAAGCGGCGAGGAGGCACTTAAGGGTCTACCACAGGCCGCGCCGCCCTTACCTGCGCGCCCCGGCGCGGAGGTGTGGACCTCGCACTGATTGTCAGCCGTGCCCCGTACATTTCTTCGTAATGCCGAGAGGAGCAGGCCTCCTACTCGACAGTGACGCGGTAAAGAAGCGGGAAACGAAAAAAGGAAACTGCGTACAGAGAGAGCTTCACCATCAAGTGAAGGTCGTCTCTTGTTGTGTTAACACCACTTTACTTGTATATCTCACGTCAGACTCAGCCACCTCCCACTTTAGGTTGTTCTTTAAATTCATAATACATTTATAATTCGTAAAAAGTTTCGTTAATACCTTTGTACTTTATGGAAATATAACCACATCTCTGATATTTATTGGGTTCATCTATAAGTTCGTAGCACTTTTCCATAAAAAACAAGAGATTTTGGTCACCAATAATACACTCTCCTTCACTATTCACAACAGTCAGCCAAAGCTGGGATAATTTTTCGATTGCGCAACTGTGGAAAAAACGTCGTTTCGAGGCGAAGAACTCTTTGAGCCATGTTTGGAGGGCATTTTTATCCGGAAAGGAAATTCCTTGAAGGTTGTTCTATAGAGAGCTGAGAACTTGAAAATCAGAGGCGCCTGATCAAGTAATAAGGCGGCTGCGGAATGACTTCCCAGTCCGACTCCTGTATAGTTTTTTTTTTTTTTTTTGTCAGTTTAGGGGAATGAGGGTGGGCGTTATCGTGGAGTAAAATCACTTCCTTCAACGCTTCTAGTAGTTTTTCTTGGGTTGCGTCTTCAAGACGTCTCAGTTGTTGACAATAAATATCAGCAGCGATGGTTACGCCTCGGGGAATCAATTCGTTGTGTACCATATCGTCGCTGATTCACCAGATGAATAATATTATCTTGCGTGGATGCACACAGGTCATCGTAGGACGAGTTGCTGCTTTGTTTACGCCCAACTATTCCTTTCTTTTCCTTACGTTAGCATATAGGCAACACTTGTCTCCACAGAATAGGAATGGTCGGTGTTGTTCGAGAGCCAATTCATATGGTTCAAATGGCTCGTAGCACTATGGGACTTAACTTCTGAGGTCATCAGTCCCCTAGCACTTAGAACTACTTAAACCTAACTAACCTAAGGACATCACACACATCCATGTCCGAGGCAGGATTCGAACCTGCCACCGCAGCGGTCGCGCGGTTCCAGATTGTAGCGCCTACAACCGCTCGGCCACCCCGGCCGGCATTTCACATTGTTAAATTCCTTTTTAATGATATCTCTGTGCACTTCTGTTTTAAGACCAAGAGCTTTGCTCTGTCAGATACGAAACTTACTGCAATTTAAAACTTGGAAACTTCAGCCTGCTAGCTGTAACAAGATAAGTTCGGAGGTGAACATACGTTTGTCATTGATTTCATTATTTCTATGGATGCAGGATACTCATTTATATGAATCTTTTTCGCCCACATACCATCACGGAAAAGCTATTGTCTTGCTACTCGATCCCGTTGCAGGGAAGAATCTGTTCTTGAAAATTACGAATCAGACCTTTTTCGACGGGATGTAGTCGCTATGAAGTTGTTTAGAAAACTTACTAGTAAGATCACACTCTAAGCCGTAGCGGTCGCGCGGTTCCTGACTGTAGCGCCTAGAACCGCTCGGCCACTCCAGCCGGCCAAGAGCCAATTGATGAAGAGCAATCGCAGATGCACATATCACCAACCACTCATTTTTGTGATTTTGGCTTAGACCATGCGTTACATATACACCCGATTTTCAACCCTCATGATTGCATGCAAATGTCGCGTGGTGGTAGAATGACCATAGTGCATCAAGCTTGTCAGTTCTCGATACACTGTCTTGCATCATTCTGGGTGTTTAAACGACCTTAATTACACACGTCAGGTATTCCTGAACGTGGACAGTCACTAATGTCAAAATGCTCCTCCTTAAAACTAGAAAATCATTTTCTTGCCGTGCTCCGGCAAATAGCATTATTTCTACACACCGTGCTAATGTTTCTGGCTGCCTCCCCTGTTGTCACCCCTCAGTTGAACTCAAACAGAAAAATATGTCGGAATTGTTCCGATTTCTCCAGTTGACACTTAATTTTCTAGCGGTCACAATTCTACTCACTATTCCTAACGAACGAAATGGCACGGTGGTTAGTACACTGGATTCACATTCGGGAGGACGACGGTTCAAACCCCCATCCGGGCATCCTGATTTAGGTTTTCCCATATTTCCCTAAAATCGCTTCAGGGTTATCTCGGGATGATACTTTTCAAAGGGCACGGCCGATTTCCTTCCCATCTTTCCCTAATCAAGAAGGCATCAATGACCTCGCTGTTTGATCCCTCCCGCAATCCAACCATCCATCCACCCATCACTATCTCCAAATGACAAAACGACAATACGTAAACTCAAATAGCAATAATGAGCTACAAATAAAAAATGACAAGCGATAAATAAACACATAGCAACCGTTACGCAAAACAAAAACGCTACGATATTATGCACCAGCTTAATAGAACATTTTGTATAAAGTAAATAAACAGTGCGACACCTGAAGCACAGTGGAGAGCATATGTAAGAATTAGCAGATAGCAGTATGTAAGTGGCTCCACTTTACCTGTAAGTATCCATTATTCTTGGATAATTTATGTTTTAAGGTTGGCAGCACTCTTTTTGAAAAACAAATTATAACCAGCAAATGAAAAACATAGCCTGATATTCATTTGATTTGCTGATGTGAAAATTGCCTATGGTCCTCATTAATACAAGAAATGTAACTAAGCAATTTTCCACCTGAAAATGAAGATGTAAACTACTGAATCCCGTAATGGTAAAACAACAAAGTGGCTTCCACAAAAAAGTATTTTATTTCTATTTAATTATCAGTTGCAGGCCTCATGACGCCGTCATTTGCGGGCCAAATATTTAATACTGAAGACTACAATTTAACGTATCGGCAATGTATAGGTTAAGACAGAGGAGGCAGAACATTATTTAGAGCTCCCACAGAAAATATATGCCACAGTGCGTGGAAGAAGGTTTTACCTCGACTCTCCCCTTACACGAATTCATCGTCTTTCTCGTTCTGCACCTCGCTCGGTTTCTCAACCATTGTCATAATAAAGCGTGGAGGCAATTCTCACTCATAAAAAAATTTGAGCGAGAGGAAGAATGCACTCTAAAATAAAGTCTTCATCGGTAGTAACTGGGAGCAGAATAATAGCTACAAAGCACTTGCCACTGTTAATTAACTGAGAAATGGAAATATAAGCTTACAAGTGGAAAAAATTGCGGGGCACGGTATTCCTACATATTAAATGAGCCGTACAGGTACACAATGTACTCATGATGAAGTAATAAATAAGTAAAAGACTTAAGATAAAAATGTCGTCCGAATGTTACCTCTGTAAAAGGTAACGCAAACACCTACCAAATCATTAGAAAAGCTCTAGTGATCCATCGAAATGACGGAAGGCACCAAGTCATTAGTCATTATCTTCAGATAACAGCTGTAACTTCTGTAATGAAGTGCAACAGAGACAAGTCTGGCACGGCTCCACAGGTACTAAATAGGTTATCGTATACATTACTACATTTTTACGGGTTTAGTTTTCTTCAAATGCTGACTGACCAGAAGCTATTTCTTTCTATAAAGACGTTTATTGTTTATTGTCTTTTAGAACTACTTGTCTCATTGTGCTGTGAATTGCCTATCTTTGCGATTCTGATGGCATCATTGACTCTCGAAGCAGTTACGGTCTCGCGTGGAAACGTATTGAACTCTGTACAATGGCCAAAATACGTGAAATACGACACAAGCTCACTTGCACTCCAAATTTTCAGTGTCTCACTTCGTTATTTCGTGAAGATACAAAGGTACTGATGTGACTGACACATAGTCCTGTATAAGTCCTTTTTCCATTCGAAGTAAACATGATCAACATAAAGAAGCCAATTATGTTGTTCGTGGATAAATATCTAATTTCACATTTCATCCCATAATGTTCGCCGATGACAACCAAGGGACTAGGTACGCTACGTAAGTGTTAGAAAACAAAAGGATTACAAATTGTTACACGTACATTTCACAAGGTTATGAAGAGGTATTGGTTGGTTGGTTGAGTCAGGAGAGGGGACCTAACAGCGAGGTCATCGGTCCCTTCGGATTAGGGAAGGTTGGGGAAGGAAGTCGGCCATGCTCTTTCAAACAAACCATCCCGGCATTTACCAAATGCGATTTCGGGGAAATCACGGAAAACGTAAATCAGGATAGCCGGACGCGGGTTTGAACTGTCATCCTCCCGAATGCGATTTCAGTATGCTAACCACAGCGCCATCTCTCTTGGTGAAGAAGTATTCCATAGTGTCTTAAATATGACTACTTTTGGTTTTTGAAGGTACAATCAATTCTGTGTCATAAACTTGGCATAACTTGTGCTAATATTCGTAATTTGTCCTTGTTAGCGATGTACATATTTTCACCCTGGAAACGCGATCTAATTGAAGAAATAACGCCGTCACGATAGTTTAGAACTGTTGCGTTTTTCTGAAACGAAGAGTTCAAAATTCCATGACTGTGAAGCGCAACATCAAGGACATGTGTCCCTCAGTTACAAACACATTAGCTTCATGCAGGAGAAAGTGGTAACAGCTGCTGGAGGAGTATTTAGAGTTGTGCGGAGAGGCGCGCCCACAAAGACATTGCACGGAGCGTCTTTCCCGGCGAGTTAGCGGTCCGCTGGAGAGGCCAATAAAACGCGCCGGCAGCTGCGCGCCTTTCCAGCGCCCATCGTAACGCATTGTGCAGCGCGCTCCGAGCCTTTTATTTACGTAAGACATGCGCGGTGCTGTACCATTCTCCAGGTGAAGAACCCGAGGTAGATAAATAAAAGGCACGTTTGTTGTTCCTTGTTGCCACATCTGCTGTTGACACAAGATACACTTCTTCCATCGAGGGCCCCGTACGTGTCCTCCCCGGTAGGCCGCCGCGCCGCCGCAGCCACTGTCGTTGTCGCTGTAGCACCTGATGCTTACAAGCTCTGTACGTCCAAACTCTACACACGCTTCTACAGACGTCCCGCCTATTGGTCGTCATGGCGTCACTGAAGGAGCGACGCCTTCTTGCAACTGATGGCAAGCACATGCCTATATAATTCAACATTAATCCGTTATAATGTCTTACTTTTGGCGTGACAATGGAATATTCGTATTGAATGTTGAGTAGGGTGTGAGGAGCGGGGCAGTACAGGGGAAAGAAGCCGTGCGTACGTCACGCAGTGCTGGCACTACACTTGCGATCACATATCAGTCTACGCTCCAAATGGCGTTGACGGTGCCGTATACTGACCGTGAAACCAGCTGCTACCTGCTACGTATTACACGTCTACGAAAGCAAAAACTGAGACAGGGGTGTAACAAAAGCTTAAAGGATTCGTGTAATAGCAATTGATGGGTGCATATTGAATGGTGGTGCTTGTTGCTTCTAACGGCACACAACTCTATAGATCGTTTCAAAAACCCGGTATCACCCCTGTGGACCCTTCTTTGTAAGGCAAGCAGCACTAGAAGTTCCTAAAATAAATAACGACGTTTCTACCCAGAGAAGAAGATGGCCATTTAAAAGTTATTCAGACAGAGGGGAAGGAAGCTTCAAAGCAATGACGAACTGAAAATTTTGATTAGCAATTTGCCCATTTTTTGCTGGGAGTTTCTGCTGATTTCCCATTATTATCTTCGCTCTTCCCACGGAGCTAAATCATTCTCCCACGTAAGTCACTGTTCGTCTCGTTGGCCGAGAGAGAGAGAGAGAGAGAGTGCTGCAACTCTTTATTTTCGCTCTCCTTCTGGCAATATTCAGCGACATTATTATTTTTCTAGCTCCACTCCCTAAATTACTACCCGCTACCCTTCTCCGAGGCGTGCAAAGAGTGTCGTGATGCAGCAGAAACCACTTCGTCGCTCATCAATTCGCGACGCAACGCAATACGGCACGACAAACACCTCGTTATGGCTACGTACGCAATGTTACGTATTACATCGGTGATGTTGGCAGCAGCTGGAAACAAAATATTAGCGGGCCGAAGTCGACCGACTTCCGCCGATCCAGAACTAGGGTACCCTCCTTCATTTCTTTGTGAAAAGACTATAGCCACTTCCGTATATGTACAAGCATTCCAGTATAATGACAGTAAGTTCATCATGGTTATATAATTCAGTTGCCGTTCTAAAAAAGTTTGAAATGGGGACTATTTGACGGTGCCTGCCTGTCTCGAAGCAGTCAGTCTCCTGACAGCTACAAGAATAGTTTTGAGAACACTTTATTAACACCTTCATCTACTATGTGTTCTAGAAGGAATTCATACGCTGTTTGGAGGCTCTGCATGTACTCTTCCTAAGCTTGAGATAACAATGAAAAGATGTACTGTAACTGAATGGGATATCCTGCTGACTAGGTTCAGTCTAGACCTGTAAAAATTTTCTTTTGTTACACATACCTGTACTATTACTTCCCTTTTGCGAAGTGACAGTCGAGCACCTTAACTGCAAGTGTTTAACGGAGCTGACTGTTATGTGTGTGTGTGATGTTAGTGTAAAGATCGTGCTGCTGATGTTGATATGCGTAACTGAGAAATAAAAAGATTCTTCAAAGTATCTGATATCTCTGTAATTTTGTAGTGTTCATTCGCAGAATGTGTAAGCACAGCCGCGCGGTACTAGCCGGCGGTCTGAGGCGCTGCAGTCACGGACTGTGCGGCTGGTCCCAGCGGAGGTTCGAGTCCTCCCTCGGGCATGGGTGTGCGTGTTTGTACTCAGGATAATTTAGGTTAAGTAATGCGTAAGCTTAGGGACTGATCAGCTTAGCAGTTAAGTCCCATAATGTTTCACACACGTTTGAACATTTTTGTAAGCACAAATAGAGTATAGCAGTTTAAATATAGTTACCTATTAGTGCAACTACTTTTCGTTTTTAATGTATTCCTAGACCCTATCCACTCTTCGAAAGTTTTTATTTGTAGTGAGGTAAATTTCATTTATTTAATTTTTGTTGACTTCAAACAGTTGATGAGTACGCGTACCGTAGGTTAAATCACTCAGTCATGCCAGTTTGTCGTGCGGTAGCGTTCTCGCTTCCCACGCCCAGGTTCCCGGGTTCGATTCCCGGCGGGGTCAGGGATTTTCTCTGCCTCGTGATGGCTGGATGTTGTTTGCTGTCCTCAGGTTAGTTAGGTTTAAGTAGTTCTAAGTTCTAGGGGACTGATGACCATAGATGTTAAGTCCCATAGTGCTCAGAGCCATTTGGACCATGGCAGTTTCTCTGGTGACAAGGCTTTTAAAGTGGGAACGTGTGGCTGTGGTGATCGGAAGTAAGGGAAGGGACATATCATTTTCACACGAACTTTGCGTCTGTTCTGGAGGCGATGTCGAAGGACTTAAATGTTTAATGCCATCGGTGCTAACAGCAGTGGATCGTGGCTTGAACCCCAGTTGTTTTCGTTCGGCACAGAATATGTGTATAATTATTACCCACTTTCAGAAATACACATTAGATGAACGCCATTTACATGATATACCACAAAACAAAAACGTTTCTCTTAAATAATGTTTCATTCATATCGAATTCAGATTATGCAATAACAGCAACCATCTTTTCCCTTACTTTTGTTTATATTCGCCTTATAACCTGTTTTCAAGACACTGTCCATTCTGTTCACCTTATCTGTTCCAAGTCGTTCGCCATCGCTGATAGAATTACAATGTCTTCGGTCAACCTTACATGACGTGCGATTGCGTAATTTAATGGTTAACACTGTTTTCAACAAGGTTGTTGCGCAACTCAGTTTGTGAAGGAACGGAAATTACGGGAGCAGCTGGAGAAGCCGATAGGGAAACAAAAGCGGCGAGCGAGTGCTGGGTGGTGGCGTGCGCAGGAAGCAGCGGCAGGCGTCCGGACAGGCTGCCCCGCACGCTGGCCGCTTGCCGCGCCGTCCGTGAGCCGCGGCACAAAGGGCCTCCACCTGCCCCAGACACTGACGGCCCGACGTCTCCATTATTGTCCCGCCGGCTCGGGCCCGTCGAGTGTCACGTTTCCGCGACGTTTGCATTTGGCCCTGAATGGACACGCATTCCTGGCCCCGGCTGAATGAAATAGTAGAGGGCGCAGCGGGGGTGCGGACGACACTGACCGAATGCGTTCCTAAAGGACACAGCCGCCTGCTACACCTGTCGCAAGTCGGAAGTCAACCGCCCACGGGGAAGAGGGACACGCCGTCACTGCCACCACTGCGGAAGGTGTCAGGGCCGACTGCTAATCTAGTTACCGTTCTTTGTTAATTCTTCCTAAATGAGCATAAAAAGTTCTCGGAGACGTTCCTTCAAAGCTAAATTTCAGTCCGCGTATTTTCGACATTAACACTGATAAAATTAATCTTACGTTGAAAGAGAGAAGGAATAGTTTCTTGTCGATGCCATACTGCAGCGCAAAATTAAAACGAAGATGCTGGCGGTATATTCAGATCGATACTGATTTGCTATCGCAATGAGCCACTATCAGTACTTTTAACATCTTTGTTTACCAATGACAATTGATTTCGAGCCATACTTACGTCATATTACTTCATCAGAGAAACCCTTAACATGTGTCATATTTTCACAGAGAAATGCGCGAAATTATCTTCCGTCAATAAACATTTTCTGGCGAAGGTGACGAGTATGTCACTCGTCGAAACACCGTGATATCATAACACTGTCACCCGGCTGGAAAACAAAGAATTTTTCAACACTTAGGTTCTTTCTTATTTCACGTATTCTCGTAATTATTGCTTCATAATATAATATATGTAATTTGATAGTCCCCCCCCCCCCCAATGAACCAAGGACCTTCCCGTAGGTGGGGAGGCTTGCGTGCCTCAGCGATACAGATAGCCGTACCGTAGGTGCAACCATAACGAACGGGTATCTGTTGATAGGCCAGAAAAAACGTGTGGTTCCTGAAGAGGGGCAGCAGCCTTTTCAATAGTTGCAGGGGCAACAGTCCGGATGAATGACTGATCTGGCCTTGTAACACTAACCAAAACGGCCTTGCTGTGCTGATACTGCAAACGGCTGAAAGCAACATCCGTAATTTTTCCCGAGGGCATGCTGCTTTACTGTATGGTTAAATCATGATGATGTCATCTTCGGTAAAATATTCCGGAGGTAAAACAGTCCCCCATTCGGATCTGATCTCCGGGCGAGGACTACTCAGGAGGACGTTGTTATCAGGAGAAAGAAAACTGGCGTTCTACAGGTAGGAGCGTGGAATGTCAGATCCCTTGATCGGGCAGGTGGTTTAGAAAATTTAAAAAGGGAAATGCATGGGCTGAATTTAGATATAGTGGGAATTAGTGAAGTTCGGTGGCAGGAGGAACAAGACTTCTGGTCAGGTGAATACAGGGTTATAAATACAAAATCAAATACGGCTAATGCAGGAGTAGGTTTAATAATAAATAAAAAAATAGGAAAGCGGATAAGCTACTACAAGCAGCATAGTGAACGCATTACTGTGCCCGAGATAGACACGAACCCCACGCCTACCATAGTTGTACCAGTTTATATGCCAACTAGCTCTGCAGATGACGAAGAGATTGATGAACTATATGGTGAGATTTTTCAGATGGTGAAGGGAGACAAAAATTTAATAGTCATGGGTGGCTGGAATTGGATAGTAGGAAAAGGAAGACAAGGAAACGTAGTAGGTGAATATGGATTGCGAGTAAGAAATGAAAGAGAAAGCCGCCTGGTCGAATTTTGCACAGAGCATAACTTAATCATAGCTAACATGGTTAAAGAATCATGAAAGAAGGTTGTATACCAAGAAGAAACCTGGAGATACTAGAAGGTATCAGACAGATTATATAATGCTAAGACAGGGATTTAGGAAACAGGTTTTCAATTGTAAGACATTTCCAGGGGCAGATGTGGACTCTGACCACAATCTATTGGTTATGAACTGTAGATTAAAACTGAATAAACTGCAAAAAGGTGAGATTTTTAAGGATAAGGGACCTGGATAAACTGACAGAACCGAAGCAGCAGAGAGTTTCATGGAACGATTGACAGGTATGGGGGAAAGACAGTAGAAGAAGAATGGGTAGCTTTGAGGGATGAAAGAGTGAAGGCAGCAGAGGAACAAGTAGGTAAAAAGACAAGGGCTAGTATAAATCCTTGGGTAACAGAAGATATATTGCATTTAATTGATGAAAGGAGAAAAAGTAACAATGCAGTAAATGAAAAGAGACAAAAGGGAATACAAACGTCACAAAAATGAGATCGACAAGAAGTGCAAAATGGATAAGCAGGGATGGCTAAGAGGACAAATGTAAGGATGTAGAGGCATATCTCTTTAGGAGTAAGATACATACTGCCTACCGAAAATTAAAGAGACATTTGGAGAAATGAGAACCACTTGTATGAAAATCAAGAGCTCTTATGGAAACCCAGCTCTAAGCAAAAAAGGGAAAGCAGAAAGGTGGAAGGAGTACATACAGAGCATATACAAGGGCGATGTACATTAGGACAATATTATGGAAATGGAAGAGGATGTAGATGAAGATGAAATGGGAGATATGATACTACGGGAAGAGTTTGACAGAGCACTGAAAGACCTAAGTCGAAACAAGGCCTCGGGAGTGGACAACATTCCATCAGAACTACTGATAGCCTTGGGAGAGCCAACCCTAACAAAACTCTACTATCTTGTGAGCAAGATGTATGAGACAGGCGAAATGCCATCAGACTTCAAGAAGAATGTAATAATTCCAACACCAAGGAAAGCATGTGTTGACAGATATGAAAATTACCGAACTATCAGTTTAATAAATCACGGCTGCAAAATACTAACTCGAATTCTTTACAGACGAATGGAAAGACTGGTAGAAGCCGACCTCGGGGAAGATCAGTTTGGATTCCGTAGAAATGTTGGAACACGTGAGGCAATACTGACCCTACGTCTTATCTTAGAAGATTAAGGAATGGCAAACCTACATTTCTAGCATTTGTAGAGTTAGAGAAAGCTTTTGACAATGTTGACTGGAATACTCTCTTTAAAATTCTGAAGGTGTGAGGGGTAAAACAGGGGGAGCAAAAGGCTATTTACAATTTGTACAGAAACCAGATGGCAGTTATAAGAGTGGTGGGGCATGAAAGGGAAGCAGTGGTTGGGAAGCGAGTGAGACAGGGTTTTAGCCTATCCTCGATGTTGTTCGATCTGTATATTAAGCAAACAGTAAAGGAAACAAAAGACAGTTTCGGATTAGGAATTAAAATCCATGAAGAAGAAATAAAAACTTTGAGGTTAGCTGATGACATTGTAATTCTGTCAGGACCTGGAAGAGCAGCTGAACGGAATGGACAGTGTCTTGAAAGGAGCATATAAGATGAACATCATCAACAAAAGCAAAACGAGGATAATGGAATGTAGTCGAATTAAGGGAATTAGATTAGGAAATGAGACACTTAAAGCAGTAGATGAGTTTTGCTATTTGGGGAGCTAAATAACTGATGATGGTCGAAGTAGAGAAGATATAAAATTTAGACTGGCAATGGCAAGGAAAGCATTTCTGAAGAAAAGAAATTTGTTAACATTAAGTATAGATTTAAGCGTCAGGAAGTCGTTTTTGAAAGTATTTGCATGGAGTGTAGCCATGTGTGGAAGTGAAACATCGACTATAAATAGTTTAGACAAGAAGAGAATAGAAGCTTTCGAAATATGGTGCTACAGAAGAATGCTCAAGATTAAATGGGTTGATCACATAACCAATTAGGGGGTATTGAATAGAATTGGGGAGAAGAGAAATTTGTAGGACAACTTGACTAGAAGAAGGGATCGGTTGGTAGGACATGTTCTGAGGCGTCAAGGGACAGCCAATTTAGTACTGGAGGGCAGCGTGGAGGGTAAAAATCGTAGAGGGAGACCAAGAGACGAATACACTAAGCAGATTCAGAAGAATGTAGGTTGCAGTAGGTACTGGGACATGAAGATGCTTGCAGTGGATAGAGTAGCGTGGATAGCTGCATCAAACCAGTCTAATACCGTGTAGGAAACCATTGTCTTTCTCACTAGCCTCCAGTCGTCTGGGAATGGATAAATACAAGTCCAATAGGGTTTCAAGGGAAACTTCTACCATTATTCCTCTGAAATAGTAGCAAGTTCAGCTAATGATGATGGAGATGGACACCGATGGCGACTGTAGTGGTCGCGGTGAGATACGAAAATTCACCCTCGTGCTCACAAAAGGAGTCCAGGACGATACGAGGTGTGTGAATGGGGGCCTATCGTCTCGGAACAGTGCATCACCACTGGGGAAAAATCATTGTACCATGAGATGAATCTGATCAGCCGAAGTGGTTGTGTAACCATTGACAGTAATATGACCTTACAGGGTAACCATGGGGCCCATGGAATACCACGATATAACTGCCCAGCTCACACCGAATCCCCATCATGTTTCACTCGACCAGACGTCGGAACCAACGTGAAACAAGACTTTTACGACAAAATCACTTTCTTCCATTTCCCGCTATTCAAGGTTTTATAGTTTGGGCCCACGCTTTCTTGCATCACTGTTGAGCGGTTTTGGAATTCCAGGTCGCCCTGTAATTTCCTGCTTGTGCAGCTCTCTTCGTACTGTTTTGGTGTTGATAGGATTCACGTTTGCGACGCTCAATTCTGCCGTGTCTTTTGCAGCAGTCATCCTCCAACCTCAAATGGCTCTGAGCACTATGGGACCTAACATCTGAGTTCATCTGTCCCCTAGACTTAGAACTACTTAAACCTAACTAGCCTAAGGACATCACACACATCAATGCCAGAGGCAGGATTCGAACCTGCGACCGTAGCAGCAGCGCAGTTCCGGACTGAAGTGCCAGAACCTCTCGGCTACAGCGGCTGGCAGCTTAGCGGATGATGTTTTCTCTCTTTCCTTGTGTGCGGTATGAATCTTTGGTACGATGCCTCTTGAAAAATACTTTGGCTGCCTAGCTTACGGAAGCACTCATCCTACGAGTACCAATAATTTGCTCAAGTTCTATTTCACTTAGCTTCTATTTAATGCTACCACCATTAAACAGAACACTGTTCTGACCGCGACGGACACTTGCAACTTATTGAGAACACTACGCGCGTCCCGTTCCTGGTTAAACAGAACAGCGCAACCTACAGGCTTGGCCAGCATCTGCATTTACGTCCAAGCATGCGTCTCTCGCGGTGTTTCCCTGTTTTTGTGCGACCCTTGTATTACTTTCCTTTTGCACTGCACAAAACACCTTATTTGAAGCACATCATCGGTAAAATGAGTGCAACAATGATGAATATCTTTTTGCGTTTACGTAATTATTTTTTACACCAGGAAAATGAAGCGTAGTGAACATTAGGGTTTGTTCTTCCAATCGACAGAAAACAATACGTTGATGCACGAAAACAATATCAGAGAAAATGTTTATTACATCAATAATTCATATCTTGCTCAGATGTTATCAAAAGATTTCACATTCTACAAACGGGCAGAATCTTCATGTGAAACGCATCATTTCAGCACAAGGAGGCAGTTACAGTATACAGAAAGATTACTTGTCTTTTCCGAATTACCGTGAAACGACTGGAACGTTAAACTTTATAAAGCATTGAGAGAAAATAGTGGTGATATACAGTTGCCACACTTGACACACACATGCAAACGGTAGCCCACAATTACATTAATCAATAAATGAAGTTTACGATGCGGAACATTTCGCGTACTTTCACTTCCCCGCCTAGGATCGTAACATGATGGATCTTTCCACGCAGTGCATCTCACACATGTGATTCATTGGCTATACCTCTGTATTACGCCTAGCACCAGTTTGTGTCAGAAAGAATTTCTCATTGTATCTTAACACTGAAACATGCATTAATACTCTGTTCCGTTCCATTCGCAGATATAGAGTCGGAAGAACGTTATTAAAGTTACGTTTGAGATGGTATCTAGGCATTTTGCTAGGTCCATATTTTACGGTCAAGTCTGTTAATATTTGCCATTTACTCTCAGCGTTGCTTCTTCTGTTTCAGGTGAAAGTTGTGCGGTCCCGAGAAATATGAGCGGCGAATGAATATGATTTGGTTTCAGTTCAGAAGTTGGACGAGAACATAGGCGTACTCGATATGTTTGTAGTTTACAGGAGTGGAGATATGGAAATATGAGAGAACTATGAAAGCTCTTTCCTATGAGTTCGGAATCATGCTTGATGAAGCTTCCAAAATATTTAGAATCTTCACACTTACGCAGTTAAGGTATTTTTGGACTTTAGTTCCCTACCTCTGGTTGTAGAGCAATCGCTTTTATGAAAGTCATAGTTCTCTCACTGTATTGGTACACCACAGTCAAATATTAACGTATTTGACTTATTTTCGACTTACGTCGATGAATAATTTATGCCATTCTGCCAAAAGGTTGTCCCTGGTGCCAACAGCCAATTCGATTATAAGGGTACTACAGAAGTAGAGATATTTCTATACAGTTAACCAGCAGTCAGAAACATAAGGATGATCCCCAGCCTGTTTGTCACTCATAAACAGTCTCTCGTATTGGTATTGATCTCGTTAATTCTTTGATCAGTTGTTTACGACGCAGTTGCTTAGTTAAAAAAGAACCCATTCACGAAACCTAATTTCTTTTTGTCTTGGTATTTTCCTAGTGGAACTCCAAAGCAGGAGTGCGACACTGACTTCCTCTATTTCGCTTTCGTCTCCAAATACTTTCGGCCCGGAAATGTATTACCACAAATACTGCCGGGCAACAGTGGTCGGTAAGTTGTCGAAATTCGTGCGACCAGGAAGGTTGGCGGGAAACACCTTCCGGCAATATTCAATGTCTATGTTCGATGTCAACGCCCTTTGTTCAGTTTTCTTCACGGTTCAAATGGCTCTGAGCACTATGCGACTTAACTTCTGAGGTCATCAGTCGCCTAGAACTTAGAACTACTTAAACCTAACTATCCTAAGGACATCACACACATCCATGCCCGAGGCAGGATTCGAACCTGCGACCGTAGCGGCCGCCCAGCTCGAGACTGTAGCGCCTAGAACGGCACGGCCACTGCAGCCGGCTTTCTTCACAGTCTCTACAGGAGTGACACCTAGAAAACGTTAGAGACTGAGCGTTGTCAGCCTCCGTGAATGGCTTTCGATGTGTCTGATCGCCGCCAAACTGTGGGTGCCCCTGGTGTGGACCTTGCGGGCCTCGGGCTTTTCACCAGCCACCATGTTAAGGATGTCACAATGACTACCGGAGAAACCTCCGCCACCCGTGTTAAAAGCCGTGGTAAAACGGTGATGACAGAGGTCGCCGGTGATTATAGTAGATTACAAGAGTGGGTAGCAGACAACAGTGCAACAGACCAATAATTTAAAGCCATTATGACTATATTTCGACCGTGACTGTATCAAAAATTATGAAAAAGTTTATTTAAATAACCGCTACCAGTCACAACATTTATTACTACTGTATTATTTATTGAGCAACATGTTTCGGGGAATACCCCATCTTTGAGCCTGAAGATGGGGTATTCCCCGAAACATGTTGCTCAATAAATAATACAGTAGTAACAAATTTTGTGACTGGTAGCGGTTATTTAAATAAACTTTTTCATAACAGACCAATAGTCACATCACTAACCGGCAAGTAGTTATACCGTGAAAAATGTTCAAATGTGTGTGAATTCCTAAGGGACCAAACTTCTGAGGTCATGGGTCCCTAGACTTACACACTACTTAAACTATCTTAACGCTAAGGACAACGCTCACAAACATGCCCGAGGGAGGGAGGGCTCGAACCTCCAGAGGGAGGGGCCGCACGATTAGTGACACGGCTCATGCAACTGCGCGGCCACTCTGCGCCGTTGTACCGTGCAGAAACAAAACAGCTTGCCACTGAGAGGGATTACTTAAGACGAATCAGGCTTTGTTAGAGTGGACAGGATAAAAAATCACGTAATCCGACAAAGGGTGAAAATGGATAGGGATATGTGTGACGACATAAAAAAAGGCAACTGATGTCGTTTGGCCATGTGAATAGGCTGAATGAACATGGGATACCAGATAGGATACTGCGATGGATACCATCTCAAAGAGGGAGGGGCAATGAAAGCAAGGAATACGAACGTTGAGGAAAATCAAGACAGAAGGAGATGGCGACTGGGAGCGGAAAAACGGCGCCAGCCGAAGATAATTCGCAAGAAGAGGGAGTATTTTTTAAGAAGATTTTATCGTGATAGGGCTATTTCTTCAAATGTTTGCCATTTCATTACATGCAGGATTTCTATTAAATCGTCCTTCTTGTGACAATACCTCTGACAATTTGTGCTGTCCTGCTTTATACAGACTCTAGTCTCTTGTTATGCCGACTTCGTACAGTTTCTTTTCACGTTTTAACTGCGTGGGTGTAATGGAAAGGTACGTTGCTGTTCGCTTAAACTAAAACAGTATACCGTCTGAAAATCGCATCCATGTTAGTTTATTTACCAGTTCAGATGTCGTTAACTAAGATGCGGCTTTTATTCTGGTCTGGCTTACCATCTTGTCTCGAAAACTAATATTCTAGACGAAGTAATTAAAGACATTAGTTGCCAGCTGTTAATGATTTGTATAAATGGGAAAAGCTGGACATTTGTGCTGGACGGAGATCCGTAACCGGAGTGTCTCGCTCAGTATGCAAGTGCTCCGATCATTACGCATCCAGTCTCAGTGGTCATCACAACAGCAAGGACGACACTAACACGGACAGACCCAAATTCTCAACTTGGACCACACACTACTGCTATTTAGCTTCACTATTCGTCCTACGAGTTGGAGCTTGGTGTGTATCCGCACTGAAGTGAGCACCGGCCGTTGTCGCCTTAATCAGTTATATAATTATGTGGTTCAAAACTGGCTCTGAGAACTATGCGACTTAACATCTAAGGTTATCAGTCCCCTAGAACTTAGAACTACTTAAACCTAACTAACCTAAGGACATCACACACATCCATGCCCGAGGCAGGATTCGAAACTGCGACCGTAGCGGTCCTGCGGTTCCAGACTGTAGCGCCTTGAACCGCACGGCCACCCAGGTCGGCTAATTATGTGGTATCCGTTCTTTCGGACATGTCTTAAAGATCAGAAAACTCAAATACAGGCTGTTCGGAAATTTCCCTTACATACTTCTAAGAGCTGTAGAGGGGAGTGATTACACAATATTTCAATATGAACCTATGTTCGGAAATATACCGTTTCCGTGTAACAGTCGTTTGAAAACATGTTTCATAGATAGGTGTGCAACAGGGTAGTCATGTTGGCATGTGCTTATGTCGGATGTCATTTGACGTCTATCTTACCTCTCTGACCCGGTTCGAGCCTCATTCACGTGTCTGTGAGGGTTAGGGCAGCATCGCATGCTTGGGTACACGTCTGCAGAATATACTGACATGATCCTGCCGAATGTCGAAGTTCATGTTAATGGAAGAGCTGCTCGTCGCCTTTATCAAGATCGTCCTCCACAACGCACAACTCCGTCGCATACTCTATTCGCCAAAATTAAGCAACAGCTTCGAGGAAAGCTACCTTCACTGTCAGCAGGTGTGACTGTGGGGCTCAGAGGAGACGCTATACACCCGAAATGGAAGAGGCGGTAATGCATCACGTTGAAGATAAGCCGTCAGCGTGTACACGAGCGGTTTCTTTGGCTATTAATGGGTGGAAATGCAAAACAAGTGGTGTACTGGGTCACACCTAATTAGTTAGTTATAAAAGTAGTCGCCTTACCACCAAGTTTTCAGATGGTTGTAAAATGGAAATGCCTGAATTTCGAGACATAATGTAGTCGAATTAAGTCGGGTGATGCTGAAGGAATTAGATTAGGAAATGAGACACTTTAAGTAGTAAAGGAGTTTTGCTATTTGGGGAGCAAAATAACTGATGATGGTCGAAGTAGACAGGATACAAAATGTAGATTGGCAATGGCAAGGAAAGCGTTTCTGAAGAAGAGAAATTCGTTAACATCGAGTATAGATTTAAGTGTCAGGAAGTGGTTTCTGAAAGTATTTGTATGGAGTGTAGCCATGTATGGAAGTGAACACATGGACGATAAATAGTTTGAACAAGAAGTGAATAGAAGCTTTCGAAATGTGGTGCTGCAGAAAAATGCTGAAGATTAGATGGGTAGATCACATAACTAATGAGGAGGTATTGAATAGAATTGGGGAGAAGAGGAGTTTGTGGCACAACGTGACAAGAAGAAGGGAGCGGTTGGTAGGACATGTTCTGAGCCATCAAGGGATCACCAATTTAGTACTGGAGGGCATCGTGGAGGGCAAAAATCGTATACGGAGACCAAGAGATGAATACACTAAGCAGATTCAGAAGGATGTAGGTTGCAGTAAGTACTGGGAGATGAAGAAGCTTGCACAGGATAGGGTAGCATGGAGAGCTGCATCAAACCAGTCTCAGGACTGAAGACCACAACAACAACAGGTTCCAATTAAAAATATTAGATACTCTCTGTGTTCTACAAGTACTAGAAGTTTGTAATGGGAATGTTCGAACACCCTGTAGAAAGAAATAAGTTTTCTACGCGTTGCGTTATACGAGTAGATACAAACATATGCTGTAATGTCTGTCTGCAATATTTTCCTCCACTATACCCAGGTTTCAAATCTACAACACTATGGATAGAAAATATAGTGAATTATAAAGTCCAGTTGTGTTAATAGTAACGGCACTATTTATGGAGGATTAACATGTAGGATGGCATGAAGAGTCAGACAAAAGGCGACATACCCTGCAGATGGAAAATCGCAAAAACTAAGCTTACCGCGATCGTAATAAACTCATTAAGCGCTTATTTTAAACTGAAAAAGGAAACGGCAGTGGACTCTTGTCGAGGCTAGTGTCGTGTCGTGCGGCAGGGAAGAGAGAGGCACGCCGGAGGGAGAGCGGCCGGCGGGCAGCGCGCAGCGCGCGCTATTAGAGCGGCTGCGCCAATGAGCGCCGTGTTGACTCGAGAGCAGCGACACAAAGCCGGCCGGGCCCTGGTTGCCGCTGTGCCGCGCCTACAAGCGGGGGCCCGCGGCCGTCGCCCGCCTTGCCCGCAGCGCTTTTTGCTGTTGTTTGTACTTCGTTGCGACTGATGATGATGATGATGATGACGATTATGGGTTCAGAGGAGTTAAACATATTGGTTATCAGTCCCCCGTTTTACTGAAAATCCACCTAAAAAGATGTGAAACGAGAAAAGGAGACGGGTTCCCGGGTTCGATTCCCGGCGGGGTCAGGGATTTTCTCTGCCTCGTGATAGCTGGGTGTTGTGTGCTGTCCTTAGGTTAGTTAGGTTTAAGTAGTTCTAAGTTCTATGGGACTGTTGACCATAGATGTTTAGTCCCATAGTGCTCAGAGCCATTTTTGAGAAAAGGAGAACTGACCTTGTCGTAGCCGATAATGTGCATTACAGTAGGTGGGTGAAAGTGAGATAGCCAATCACTGAAGACTACATCGAGAAGCGTCATCATAGCACGACTAAAGTGGAGTGAGTACATGAAGACTGTGCACATCAGAGTGCTAATTAGCTTAAACAAATAGATAAGTAAAATATGTACATAAAAATTTAAAACTGTCTGACAGAGCAAAGGGAGAAACTAGCGTGAGAACACTCGAGGCACACGCCGCAGCGGAAGGTACTGCCCCAACATCAGCCACTGGCCGCGTGCGATTAGCCGAGCGGTCTGAGGCGCTGCAGTCATGGACTGTGCAGCTGGTACTGGCGCAGGTTCGAGTCCACTCTCAGGCATGGATGTGTGTGTTTGTCCTTACGATAATTTAGGTTAAGTAGTGTGTAAGCTTAGGGACTGATGATCTTAGCAGTTAAGCCCCATAAGATTTCACACACATTTGAACATCAGCCACCGACACCATACGTCAAAGTGCATTAAATTGTGTTATAAAATCCACCATGTGAATATGCTGAATGAAGATGGGATACCATCGCAGAGATGGAGAGGGCAATGGAAGCAAGGAATACGAACGTTGAGAAAAGTCAAGAAAGAAGGAGATGGCGACTGGGAGCGGAAAAACGCCGCCAGCCGTAAATAATACGCAAGAAGAGGAAGAAGAATATTTTAAGAAGACTTTCACGTGATAGGACTGTTTCTTCACATTTCTTTCCCTCAGAAAACGTGCGACTTAGTTAGCTACTATACCACCGTGGTGTAGCGAGGTTAACTGGTTGATTACACGTCTCAGATCAGCCAACAGGGCACATCCGGAAAGAACATGGGCTACTGTATTATAACAGCCGCAGCTGTATTGGGGGCAGCCCTCTTGGCGTAAGAAAGAGGTCGTAAAAGGAGTTCGTGGTGTAGCTGGTATGTTATTTCACAGAGTACGATGGCAGCTTTCCGAAAGGCTTTGACAGAAGCACAGCAAAGTTTAGCTACCATCCTGTGGCTCTGTGTCGTGCAAGATAAGCCGCCTGTTGAAAAGACACAATATCAAATCAATCTTCTGGCCTCCAACGAAAATCCGTCAGTTACTGAGACCAGTTAAAGACGCAGTAGGTCTCAGAACACCTGGAGTCTACGAATATTTTCCTCCACTATACCCAGGTTTCAAATGTACCACACTATGGATCGAAAGTATCGTGAATTATAAAGTCCAGTTGTATTAATAGTAAGTGTGAATGTGGCCAGAAGTACATCGGACAAACAGTGCACACTGTGGAACAACGCAGGAAAGAACATGAGAGGTATTATCGCCTACGCTATCCAGAGAAATCTGCGTTAGCTGAGCATGCTTTAGAAAACGGTCACCACATGAAATTTGACGATACCTCTGTCGTGGTTCACATTAACGGCTCCTGCGACAGTTTAATAAAGGAAGCTGTTGAAATAAAAATTACCGCGAATACCCTGAATAGAGACGGTGGCTTGCAGCTCAACGCTGCATGGGATCCAGCGATCGCGCGGTCGAAGAGGGCACATCGAACGCCGACTCAAAATACTGTATGCCCATGAAATGTCACGGGCATCAGTGGCGTCACAGCCGGCAGCTAGCATATGTAAGGGCGCACCAACAGCCCACTGTCAGTCATACCACTTGACAGTGGCCAAGGAGTGCTCAGCCGAAAGCTCGTGTAGTTTTAAGCAATTGACGCGGTTGGAAACCCGAGAACATTTTATTCACTGTTATCGCCGCGAGACTCTGCATTTATACAGTATTCAACTAGTCTTCCGGAATCAGTTCCAGATTATGATAATCACTCTTTAATCCACAATGGAGAGATATTTATACTGAACTAGGTTGGTTTAAGTCTCCTTTATTTTTAGTATCAGATGATATTCATCCATTGTTGTTCTTGCATTTATGTGTCGGTAATCGCAGCAAAGTCTATACTTCTTCATACCATCCCGATGATCCCCATGGGCTGTCATGCTATTCAGTAAACACTGAGTGACAAATTCTTCCATTATGAGTTATAGGTGTTTAGGAATCCTGCATGCCTTTTTGTACACTACAGCACAATTAACCATTGGTATCCTACCTTGTGTTATTGGTGTCACTGATACTGGTCTATCAGGACTGAACATGTCTGTGAATTAGACCAACAAAGTTTCCATTAGCTTCCCTTCAAATGCGGATATGCTGACCATTTGCTTCTGAGAAAGGTCTTCATTCGACCTGTCCAGATTATCCTCGTCTAGGACGTCTAAACTGGCAGTCAATAACTCCTTAGCAGACTCACCCCATGACAGTCAAAGTTAACCAAGCTCACAGAAACCACGTAATCTCCGCCTATTTCTATTACACATTCCTTACTTCTGCGCACAAAACAATGCGACTTGTCTCTGCATTCCAGCGGCTCTACAACACACAACATATCACTCGGTAGGTCAGCAAGCAAAATTACCCAGTGTAGCTTTCCTGTGTCTCTCGCTACTGCATTATGAGAGATAATCTTTAATACACGTTTGATTGTACCTCCTTAATGACTGGTTAATCTTGCGACAAAGTAACACTTGTAGTCGTCTCTCAACTGGAAAAATGTCTGCTGAGTTCGATAGTATACAGTGATAGGTCATTTTTTGCGTGATGCTTATGCAGGAAGTCTAGCCGTAAGATCATGCAGTACCCCTCACCGACATGTGGCAATACTTCCATATACTCCGAAAAATTCTGGGCTCCAACACTGAGACTGAACAATGTTGACACTAACGATGCCACCTTATTACCACCTACTTCACGTAAGCTATATCGTGGATACTTTAGACTCTGCCTACCTAGGAGGTCCAAAAAACTGTATTTATTATTCACTATACATCATGATTGTGACGTTGGCCCAGACAGTTCCCGTCTGCAGTGTGTCAGTTGTACATTCCCACTGAAGTAAGTGCTGACCAGCAGGTGGCTCATAGCTGCAGGCAGGCAACTGCTAGGGAAGCAGTGAGGCCGTCGTGAGGCAGCCGACCCTGTAGAGCTCGCACACTGTGTGACCCTGACTGCCTAGTGACCGCTAGCAGCTTTGGAAATAAGCGACCAGGGCGGGCATAACCACCATGACGATTGCTTGCCGAAGCAGCATCCGCCAACAGCGGGGTCTGCCGACGCGACAGTACAGGCAACAGGTTGTTTGGCTGCCCAAGTGTGAGTGGACAACCAGCTGCATCCCCCAGCTACGAACAGAGGCCACCAAGAGCGCGAAGTCCCCAATGTTCAACTCTGTATTAACACAGTGCTGCACCATACCTATCCGTGTCTAAGTCGACACGAGAAGAAGTGTGGACCAATGGTACTCGCAGATTAGTTGTCGTGAAGACTGTGGAGTGCCGTAAGTTTCTTCTCGTAACTGGATGCCAGAGGACTGGGCTACCTCCAAGTGAAAATTAGGAATATTTATTGCTGTGTCGTTCGATCAAGACACAGCCAGGGCAAAAGCAGCACAGGCGCAAAGAAGAGAGCTGTTGCCAGTGCCATAGAGGCTCGTCTCATGCGCGAGTCCTACCAGCGCCACGGGCGGCGCTGAAGATGAAGATATCGACTTCGCGTCGGCCGATTACAGTCCACCAATGACCGGACGACAACGGACAGAACCCTACGCGGAAGATAGAAGAGCAGCTCTCGCGTACTTGGTTATATATCATCGTCCATTGCCGGCCGCGGTGGTCTCGCGGTTCTAGGCGCGCAGTCCGGAGCCGTGCGATTGCTACGGTCGCAGGTTCGAATCCTGCCTTGGGCTTGGATGTTTGTGATGTCCTTAGGTTAGTTAGGTTTAAGTAGTTCTAAGTTCTAGGGGACTAATGACCACAGCAGTTGAGTCCCATAGTGCTCAGAGCCATTTGAACCATTTTCATCGTCCATGGATGACTTAGACAAGGAACGTCTTGTAGTGAACTCTTCGAAGTGAACCGAGAGTTGTTGCAATTGCATTTGCTATGCACTGTGACATTTATCTATGATTATTTGCACTTAGCCATTGAGGGCCTTCTATTTGTGTTATATTACAAGCAGTGTTGCAGACTTCTTTACTCAACTAGTCACAAAGATAAGTAATCCTTTTTAACTCATTTGAGTGACTTTGTTACTAATTTGATGGAGTGTTGTAGAACTTTCGTTCTCGTAACCTGTTACGTGCTCCTGGAGCATCGCTGTGTAATAATGGCTGGGAGAAACTGTCTTAGCAGCGTACTGCACCAGAAGCCGTTTCACGAACTCACAAACTCGCCTCCATAGCAGTAGCGACGAGGCCTTTACAAAACTGGTGACCAGAGTTTATAAAATTCATACACGCCTGACCACAGTTTGTTTTACAACAGCAACGACGTCTTGCTGTCAAGTGATAACAGAACCTCGGCCTGGGCGTGAGGTAATAAAACCACCCGCGCTGTGGTCGCTCCGTCTTCCTGCTGCGTTGGTACTTTGGCGCCTCTGGTCACCCTTCTTGGTTCCTGTGGAATCGGGATGACATACTGTTAATTTTCTAAGCTGGCTTTACCCGCTTCTCTGTATTCTTAATCTGATTCAGCAGCGCCAAGTACATTATTTAGAAGCATAACATAACCAAAGATTTCTTCTGTAGAGTTTATACGGTTAAGTTAGAGTTAGTGGCAGACTGAGGGGCGCCAAGTACATTATTTAGTAGCATAACATTACGAAGGAATTCTTCTGTAGAGTTTACACTGTTAAGTTAGAGTTGGTGGCAGACTGAGGTTTTGAATAGGACCTTGTTGCGTATTCTGGTGAGTCAGTTTGTAAGAACTTTGCCCATAAAAGCCAAAACCTCTTGTTCGAGTCACCGTCCTGCACACAGTTTTAATCTATCATAAATTTTCATAACAAAACACACAATGCTAAAGTAAGGAAAATTATCAGTTGACTCACACAAAATATCAAGAACACAATATTCCAGAGTCTGATTCCCGACTATCGTAATCTTTTCTGGATATATTGATGACGCACTGTTAAATCAGCATTTCACTAACTTATAGTTAAATTGTCCCTTTATAACGGGCCGATATGGTCTCCCAAACTTATTTTGAACATTAACCAATGGAGTTCAGACTAACAGCCTTGATTTTAAATTTAGATGTACTTGCCCGATTCAAGCTGATCAGTATGAGGTAGGCTTACACCCAGAAAAAATCGCTACATACATACAATGAAAGCTTTTCACATTTTGGAGCTGCCTGATGTCCAGTAGGAGCTCATGAAATCGCGACGTCGGTCAGCAGCTGCCCTGAAAGTAGGAAGTACGAGTTGGACCCTGTGAAGCGGATGTGACGTTTTTACAGTGATGCATGTATCAAGTAGGGACTAAGCCATCCGGGGTGGTCGCTAAAATCATTCTAGTGGCACAGAAAGCTTAGTAGTACGGAATGCTTAAATGAGTCCTCTAGTGCGCCCCGTGCACAAACATGTGGATCCCACCAGTCGTTTACAGTTTTATAGTTGGGTATTGCGGCTTAATGTGGTCGGAACAGGTTGCATACGAACTACTGGAGAGTCTAGCTAGCTGGTGGTTATGGTTAATAAAAGAGACGGACTTGCGAGATCTAATTGCAGCCCATAAATTATAAACTTGAAATGTCTTTCCACTTTGGACTATTACGCCTTTGTGGGGACTAATAGCGGAATTTGCAAGAAACCAGAGGGAGACGGTGTATTGACTGTTAGCGACA
Organism: Schistocerca gregaria; assembly: GCF_023897955.1. Taxonomy (NCBI): domain Eukaryota; kingdom Metazoa; phylum Arthropoda; class Insecta; order Orthoptera; family Acrididae; genus Schistocerca; species Schistocerca gregaria. The sequence goes on from NC_064920.1 coordinate 944,499,043, forward strand.
CAGCTTTCCTAGCGCAGTGGTCAGATCTAACTAGCATTAATCATTGGTTTTGGAGCAGTACAGTTTATATTCCGTTTCGCTGGTCAAAGTTGGGCTCGCGACCCACGTTCGTACAGGTTTTTAGTATTGTAGTAAATTCCTAGTTAATCTTCGAAGTAATGCGCCATGTAACTTGTCTCGTGCGTCAAGAGCGTGTTGATTCCAGCTACTGCGGTGAGAGAAAGAGAGAAAAGGGGGAGAGAGAGGGAGCGAGAGAGAGAGAGAGAGAGAGAGAGAGAGAGAGAGAGAAAGATAAAGCGAGAGCACCTTCTCTACGACCCCGACCTCTCCGAGGGCGGGATGTAATCCATGATAGAACAGATAATGGTTTCGCAGATCCTGATGCTTTATAAAACTTGTTTGTTTCCCTTTCTCGATATCAGCATTGCCATTAGACTCTTACAGCGCCTCGACAGGAATATATAAGCACATACCAGTTGATTTTCCTGATGTCAGGTTCAGTACTTACGTAGGAGTTAAAAAACATGATTTTGCTGCTTATAATGATCTTGGATGAAATGGTTTTAATAACGTCTCATAATTTTTGGAAGAGAACGTTAACGCTTCACTGTTTATTTGTTCTTCTTACAATGTAATTGATTATGGTGAGGCCCAAGGGCTAACCACCTGGATTGAAAACATCCGGTAGCAAAAACGCATTAAATAAACATGGCTGTCTGGGTTCACTTATAGTGCTCCTATAGGAATAATTAGACGTAGTCTTAACAACACTAATCTGTAAACGTTTAGCAATGTATCAGAACTCATAACTGGTCAAGAAAAGGCGGCTTTTCTGACTGTGTTAGGTGCTAATTACTGAGCCGACCGGCTGATAGCATAGCTAGTGACATTTGGATTACAGTGCACGTTATCAAACGTCGAACCGATGGCGGCATCTTGACAGAGATATCTAGCTCGTAACGCCTTGCGTAAACAACTAAAAAATGAAATAATACAATAACGGTGCTTAATCCCTTCTGCTCAGCTTAGCTGTGCAGAGCGATTACAGGTGACTGCCTGGGAAGAAATCTAGAAAACTATTGGTTCCTCTTAACCTAGCATCAAAGGTCAGAATAACAAATAAACGAACTGTAGCGAAAAGATACCAAATCTGCTGTCTCATCTAGTTATGTAACGTAATTGCATCATGGCATCATATCATCATCAGTGTACGGAAAGGCCTTGCAGAATGAGGTATTCCCCTTTCACTGCTGCGTTGGTCGAAAGTACCTTAGAATTCATATCATACCACCGAAATAGCTACGATTCTTGATATGTCCATCAGTGACGTTGATGAACTCTACAAGAAATTTTTTTTGGCAGAAATAGCAATCAATATCGATTTATTGTCTTGAAACACTGAAGATTTAAATTACTGGTAATTGTCAGGTGATGGATCAGATCATTTATGTGTCATTAGCTATCTGCAGTGAATTTCGTACAGAAAACGCATTGCTCAGATTTCACGTGTAATTGTGATTCAAAAAAAAGCACATGGGGAAAACAACGCTGTGAAGTAAAACAGTGAAACTGTCATTGGAGTAATTAGTTCTCTTTTAAAGCAGGAGCTGAAAGATGTAGTTCACCGCAACACGTGAAGAATACATTTTAAAATCGCAGAAAAAGCTGTCCTTCCTGCCGCTATGATAGTTCAGGTAAAGTTACTTGTAAGTTTTTTCACTCCACAGTGTCAGTCATATATCTTCCAAGGCACTGAATTTCCAAATCATAATTAACTTACCTTTGTCGGCCAGAGAGCAGCATGCAAACGATTGTCCATATCAGAAAAAAAAGAATATGCGTGTGGCATTCTTGGCTGGGTGTACCCTTCCGGGAAGTTCCACCACGTGGCGCAAATCTGTTCGACTCCCCTTCGCCGGCTTGCGCGTCGGTGTTGATGAAATGATGATGAGGACAAGACACACACACACAGTTACGAGTGGAGAAAATCTCCAACCAGTCAGGGACTTCGCGACTTTCCATTTCACACTCCTTTCTGCATAATGGGTGAAATCTAAATGAAAAAGTTATTCTGTTACTCTCATTCTGGATAATATTTTTTTGCAAGTAATCTCCTGCAGTTTCTTCAGGCATTGATCGTCATCTGGTAAAATCAAACACAAGACTTTCAACTGGTTTCACACGTATCCCGTAAAATAAAAATGTGAAAATAGCAAATACATGGTAGTATTTGTACTGGACCGTAGACGAAATATCAGGTGAGTTAGCTGCAAAGATCTTGACATGGAGTGCAAATACGTGAACAAAAATGACACGCGAAACGCAACCGCAGAACTACGCAATCGCAGGCGATGTTTTATTGCGAACGCTGTACACTGAAGAAACAAGGGAAAGCGATACGCACACATACATAGCGGCAGTATCGCATACACAAGGTACAAAATGGCAGTGTGTTGGCGGGGCTGTCGTTTATACTCAGGTGAGTCATATCAGAAGATATCCGACGTCGTTTTGGACGCACGACGGAGATTAACAGACTTTGAACGCGGAATGGTAGTTGGAGCCACACACATGGTACATTCTATTTCGGAAATCGTTAAGGAATTCAATATCCCGAGACCTACAGTGTCAAGAGTGTGCCGAGAATACCAGATTTCTGGCATAACCTCTCACCACAGACAACGCAATGATCGACGGCCTTCACTTAACGACTGAGAGCAGCCACGTTTGTGTAGAAGTTTCAGTGCTAACAGGCAAGCAGCACTTCGTGAAATAACCGGAGAAATCATTGTGGGGCGTGCGACAAACGTATACTTTAGGACAGTGCGGCAAAATCTGGTGGTAGTAGGCTATGGCAGCAGACGCCTGGCGCGAGTACCTTTGCTAGCAGCACGACTTCGCCTGTAGCGCCTCTCTTGGGCTCGTGAGCATATTTTCTCGACTCTCGACGACTGGAAAACCTGATCTCTTCAGATGAGTCTTGGTTTCATTTGGTAAGAGCTGATGGTCGGTTTCAAGTATGGTCCCGCCCCACGAAGCCATGTTCTCAAGTTGTCAACAAGGCACTGTGCGAGCTGGTGGTACCTCCATAATGGTGTGGGCTGTGATTATGTGGAATAGTCTGCCTCCTGGTTATGTTCGGCTATTTGGAGATAATTTTCAGCTATTCATGGAATTTTTATGAATGAAAATGTGTCACGTCACCGTGCCACAATTGTTCGCGATTGGTTTGCAGAACTTTCTGGACAATTCGAGCGCATCATTTGGATAACGAGATCTCCCGACACGAATCCTGTCTAACATTTGTGGTAAATATTCGAGAGTTCAGGTCGTGCACGAAATCATGCACCGGCAACACCTTCGCAATTATGGACAGCTATAGAGGCAGCATGGTTTATTATTTATGCAGGAAACTTCCAACAGTTTGTTGAGTCCATGCCACGCTGATCTGCTGCACTACGATGGGCGAAAGGTAGTCGGACACGATACTAGGAGGTATCCCATTACTTTTGCAATCACAGCGTGAGTTTATGGTACGGATAGAAACTGACTTACTGGTCAGTTTGGCTACACTTCTTCCCAAAAATGGTTCAAATGGCGCTGAGCACTATGGGACTTAACATCTGAGGTCATCAGGCCCCTAGAACTTAGAACTACTTAAACCTAACTAACCTAAGAACATCACACACATCCATGCCTGAGGCAGGATTCGAACCTGTGACCGTAGCAGTCGCGCGGTTCCGAACTGAAGTGCCTAGAACCGCTCGACCACTAAGGCCGGCCAACTTAATAGAGCTGGGCTTCCATCGGTATCTGTAATGCAGGTGGAATAGCGTTTTTCGATCAATGAGCTTGAGGAGGGCAGAGGTATTATAGCAGGCGATGGTGTGATCGGGCCCTCACACTGGCGACCGAATGAGCTCTTGTTTTCTGAGCCTGTCAGCGCTCTCAGTTGCTCTGGCGTTTAACTGCAGGCGTCCCTTTATGAGAATTTTGCATCATGAAAAGTTGTAATTGCGTCATCTCTATGTGAAATTGCTACATATAGCCTCGTTACAGTAGCAAGTTCTGTCTATGCCGCACTGTTGTTGGAGTGCTGAATCAGTTGTTCTTGGCTTGCCTCTCTCATACTCTGATGAAATGAGCTCACAGCTTGTTTGTATTTCGGGCCCATCATGCTGACATTCAGTTACGATACCGTTGCACAGCAGCCAAACGCGCCCCATGTAGTCGTCTGCGTTAGTTCTGTAACAAAATTTTACACTCGACATTAGTTACTACTCCACTGTGCAACTTTTCTCCATTCTTAAAAACATTCGTCCGGAATTTTCACACCTTCCTACGACTCTACATGTCTTTTCATGCCATCCTTCATGGAATATCCCTGTTACAAAGAAAAAATCGAACCAATATCACGAGTCTTAATCACCTTAAAATTTTGTACCAATTCCTTATCATTTCCTTATTTCTTCTTCCTAGAGGTTAGACGTATAATTCACACTACTACCTCGTTGTGTTTCCTGCTATATTGCCAAACCAGGCGGTCGGTGACTCCTGCACTGGTAATTCTCGGTTTTTGTAGAGCTTCTCTTGTAGTAAACCTAAATTACGCAAACGGCTACCAATAGTTGCAATGTTACGTTTGTAAGCCGATTACGCTTCTCCTCACAGTACTGTTGGGTACGTTGTAACCATATTCAACACGAAGGACACCCGAAGTGGCGGTCCCAGCATACAACCGATAAGGGCGGTACTTGTACTGCTCTAGCAGTGTCGATACAGGAGACCAGCGGCGACTATGAACAGCTTGCAGGTGCGCAGATCGGTTTTTCATCGACAGAAGATCGGACAGCTGTGGATTTGCAGCAGTGGACTTCAGGTTGTTGGCAGCTTGTTGAATTCACCACATTATCCTGAAACTTACTAGCGCTGGCCTTCCATCGGTATCTATAATCTAGATGGAATGGCCTAACTCCCGCCCCCCCCCTCCCCACCCACGCACCCACCCACCCACCAACCCACCCACCCACACACACACACACACACACACACACACACACACACACACACACACACACACACACTGGTGACTCAACGTGCTCTCGTTTTCTGAGCCTGTCAGCGCTCTTCGCTGCTATAGTGTTCTACAGGGTTTCAGAGCGTTTCTTTATGCGAATTTTGCATCTTGAAAATGTGTCCTTACGACATCTCTAAGTGATGCAGCTACATTTAACCTCATTACAGTAGGACGTTCTGTCTGTTCTGAACTGCTATTGAAGTGCTGAATCAGTTGTTCTTAGCTTGCCTCATGCATCCTCTGATGAAATGAGCTCACAGTTTGTTTATACTCTGAGCTCCCTCTTGCTGACATTCAGTTACGACATCGTTGCTTTGCTGGGAGATGCATTCATTTAGCCATCTCCGTTGGTTCTTTAACAAATTTTTTATTCCTGCATTTACTTACTATTCTACAGTGCAACAAAAGCATTAAATAAATTTTTTCTCCCATATTATTCTTCCTCCTAATAAACATTTTCACACAAAAACTGTGTGCTGTTTCGTTTTCTTCCTCGGTGGCAGTTTGCAGAAAACAGGAATGTTGTGTTGATATGTTACCAGTTTATGATTAGAATACTACTGTGGAAACTGAACGATCCAAAACTTTGTAATTCTGTACATCAGCAGATACTATCATCGATGCTACTGTCGTCACAGCCGGCCGTTGTGGCCGAGCGGTTCTAGACGCTTCAGTCTGGAACCGCGCGACTGCTACGATCGCAGGTTCGAATCCTGCCTAGGGCATGGAAGTGTGTGATGTCCTTAGGTTAGTTAGGTTTAAGTAGTTCTAAGTTCTAGGGTGACTGATGACCTCAGCTGTTAAATCCCATAGTGCTCAGAGCCATTTTTGAACTGTCTTCACAGATCCAGCAGCTGGAGAGTATCATTCTCTGTATACTAATGTTCACAACAGTTCAGTTCCCAGTCACAGTTTCACCTCTAATAAAAATAAATAGGGGTCAAGATCAGAGAGAGGGTTTAGAGGTTAGAGAGGGAGAAGAAATGGACATGGGGGGGGGGGGGAGGAGGAGTTGGGCAGAGAGAGGGGAAGGAGGAAGTGTTAGGCAGAGAGAAGGTGGGGAAGGAGTTTGGCACGTATATCCAATTCCTGTACTGCTGGGTTCGCTAATACATATACAAAGAAGACTGTAAATATTTATGTATATATACCCAGGGTCTCCTTCCAAACTCCTGGGTACAAGTCAACAAAATCTGACACACAAACAAAAAACAACATGAATATCAGCACTGTGGGATATATACCCTCCTAGCTACATCAGGACTGGAGCTTTTTTCAGCCCCTACCATAAGGGTTGCCCTGCTTGACAGGCATGTTGTGACAGTAGCATTGGCCTGCCTGATCGACCTGCTTTGCAGGGCAAGTTATATGTCAGGGCAAGAAACAGTTTTCCAGCCACTGACCTGTAGGTTGCCCTGCATGACAAGCATTTTGTAAAAAACGGGTTTCAAACACCTGATGTGCAAGATGTTTAGCATAACAGGCATGTTTTGGCAGTAGTATTGACCTCGTTTATCGACCTATTTCACAGTGGCTCTATGTGTGAAGAGATGGATACTGGAGGATACAGGCAGAGAGAGGATGGCAGGTGGACGTGGATGGGAAGAGAGGAGGGTGGGAGGGGATGGATAGGGGAGGCAGGAGAGGATGGACAGAGAGAGGAGAGAAGAACGGGATGGACAGAGAGAGGGGGTAGGAAGTGATGCACAGGAAGAAGGGACTGGAGGAGATGGACAGAGGGAGGCATAGGAGGTGATGGAGAGGGAGGAGAGAGAGAGAGAGAGAGAGAGAGAGAGAGAGAGAGAGAGAGAGAGAGAGGAGGAGGAGGAGGAGTAAGAGTAAATGAAGAGAGAGGGGAGAGAAGAGAGGTTGGATATCAGACAGACAGAGGGGTATGAAGATGCGGCCAGAGAGAGGGAGAAGAGGATATGCTTGGAGACAGGGGTGGAGTAGACGAACAAACAGAGGGCAGAGAAGGAGTTGGAGAGACAGAGTATATGGGCAGATATAAATGGCAGGGTGAAGTGGACAGAGAGGCAGGGGGAGGATGAGGGGGGTGCAGAGGGAGACAAAGGAGAAGGAGTGTGCAGTATGCGTATGCAAACGGAACTGCAGGGAAAAGGCTTGTTGAAAGTATTGATAAATAATGCGATATTGCTACCAATATTTCTGACACAATACAAACACTTTTGGAACATTGTTTTGCATACAGTAAGCCCGACTTACATAAAACGTAACTTAAGCTGTGACTGTACAAGCAGTGTTAGAGCAGGGTTCGAAATCGTAAGTAGCCTCCTGATACCAGTTGAACAGAATTCGAATCTGCAGTTAGTGATGTTGATCTTAATATTTCTTCTTGAATGGTGACCATTCAATTCAACGTTTATTATCAGTCTCGTGGATGTGTCGATATTCAGGCATAAATTTTTCATAATTATATCTCAAAACTTACTAGGGACAGGAAATTTTATTAAAAACCTATACCCAGTGCAGAGCTGTATGTCCTCCGCGACATTTCACAGATTTGGAACATGTAGATCTGTCTAGCCTTTCATTACATTTTACATGCTGTTGAGGCCAGTGGCAAATCAAAAGTGTTAGTTTGCCCGTAGCTCTCAGATTTCTTGTTTGTCTCATTCGTAGTTTATTTGACTTTATCATTAAATAGAAAGAAAATCCATCTTCGTCTCCACATCACGTCCGTGCGATAAGGAACGGGGCAGGAAGCCCGTAAGTTCTTACTTGATTAGTGTCATGAACAGCAGTACAGTATCGCAGTTATCATATTCACTATCGACGTACGAGTAGAAGGAAAATATAGCCGCTATTGTTTTGTTAGAGAATTCGATAAGCTCATTGCTTCAGGTTGATAGGCTGTCGTATGATATTGTATTGTTTCATATCTGATAGTCTCTTATGCAAGTGGAGTATTAAACTACTCACTGATATGTTATTGTACACGTTACGGTTTTATCAAAAATCGCATGGAGTTACTTACGAAAGTCCACTGTCGTCAGCCTTCTCGCCACAGCAGAGCAGATACAACTGTCCAGCAGTGAAATGCACATAAAACTCGTTTCCAAAGCCTATGCTAGATGACTCTGTCGAAGACCAACCTTTCTTCTCTGACGTGCGGTACTTGGCAGCGTGACACGCAGTGGAGTTGAAACGTCCCCTTAGAAAAATTATTGCATTACTGTGCTGGTAAACCCATTACGTTACTTGATTTTCAAACAGCTGAGCACAACTGAACGTACTCAGACATTTCGCTCTTTACTTATTCTTATCAACACTAAACAGACACATAATATTTTCAGCGCAATGCAATCTGACTTTCAAAAATCCCTACAAAAGAATGGCCCTGACTAACAGTAACCTATACCTTTCATGAATCACTTACCTCACAAAAATCTTAGTTACTTGAACTCCTGCAATACAGCGAGCGCCACTACTGCCAGCCAAATAAAAGATTCAAACTACTGAAGTCACTAACTACTGATAGGCATAGTTAGCAAATGAAAGATTTTGATAACAAACAGTGTATTTACCTCAATAGTGTTCAAAAGTCATAATCTATATATCAGTTCATGACATCCAGTCTTACAAATTTACTGTTTCTGATGGGCACACGTCCAGATCATCCGCTCTCAAAACTCCGCCATTTCTCTCCCCACATCCACCATTGCTGGCGGCTCACCTACAACTGCGCAACGCTACGCGCTGTTAACAGCCAACTGCCCAACACTACAATAGCGAATATTTCAGCAATGCCTACCAGCCACAAACTGCACACAGCGCAGCCAGTGATTTTCATACACGGCGCTAGGTGACGTTACCAACATTAAAACCCAAACAGCCTACTTACAAAGTATGTTTCTGGACGACAGTAATTGTTAGAAAAAGGAAGAGTAATGAGGTTTTACGTCCCATCGACAAGGAGGTCTTTAGAGACGGAACACAAGTTCATATTTCGGAAGGATCTAGACCGAACTTTGCCAAATCCCTTCCAAAAGAACTATCCCTGCACTATTCTTCACCTGTTTGTGGACACTATGCAAAACCTCAACCTGGATGACCCAACGGGTATTTAAATCGCCGTCCTCCAGAGTGCGAGTCCAGTGTCTTACAGCTCCGCCATCAATGTAATTCGAATGAGAGCAACAGAGTGGCAGAACATATTAGTTTAATAGGGTGTTATCTGATTTTTAGCAGGTATCTGTGCAATGCGTGTGGTTAACTACTCAACGATTTTCATTTGGTCTCTTCCAAGTGTCTCACTTAGGTATTTTTCTTTGGCTCCCAAATCGGTAATCGGGAGAAGTAAAACAGTAGGAACCATAATTTTTCGAAAGCCAGGGAAATGTTCCTTTCGTGCGTGCGGTCTAGGAAGCAGCTTCCGTTACCGCTAGCTGCGTTCACAAGTTGCTTACATAACGTAAATACGCCGCTGTTGGCGAAACAAACATTAATCGACGGACCCGGGTTAACTTTAAACCCTCTTGTTACGAGCTACGGATCGCGTGTTCCCTCTACACGGTACTAGACACTTCGGCCCTCTACTCAGTCATTGATGTAGCCATGGTTTGACTAACTATTGCCTCAATTGGCTCCCCTCATTATATAAATCCCTATATAGGACGCTGCCTTCTGTCACGACATATACAACTATTTAACTGCGCTATTTTCAAAAAGTTCCTTTGGCGTGACAGGAATATTCGACCGCTAGACATCAGAAACGGAGCGAGTACGAGTGTAATGTTCGGGCTGAGTAGTTCATATCAAAAATGTTCAAATGTGTGTGAAATATTATGGGACTTAACTGCTAAGGTCATCAGTCCCTAAGCTTACACTCTACGTAACCTAAATTATACTGAGGACAAAGACACACACCCATGTTCGAAGGAGGACTCGAACCTCCGCCGGGACCAGCCGGACAGTCCATGACTGCAGCGCTTCAGACCGCTGGGCTAATCCCGCTGTACTTCTACGAGTATGACGAGTCTGTGAGCGATGGCGATGCGGTCGCTTCATACTCTCTCTTACTGAAGTGTGCAGAGGTGTAAGGCTAGTATGGAAGATGAGCACACGATCTTGGTACTGTAAAGCAACACTGACAAGGCGAAACGACGCGTGGCCGGTATCAGATGGCGTTTAAAAAAAGCTGTGTCTTGTGAGACTGTGGGTGGAGTAACACGAAAATTAATTTGTGCAAAGTACACAATTGCAAATGTGTTCAGTCAGAGGAGGAGTATATCTGGAATACGTTTTAATGCTTAAGTCCACGCTTCAGACGAGAAACGTACAAATTTCGTCTTACGCAAAGAAAATGGTTATACATGTGCTTGTTATTCCACTTCCACCATGAGGAAACATATGTGCTTCGTCAAACGAAAAGTGGCCACACAGCAAGTAACTGTTATATCCCAGAGACGAAAAAGCGCTCTATTTCTGCACTGATTTGGTCATCGCAACTTGATTTTATGGGATAACAGCTAGTTGTGTAGCTTATTGTTCTTTTCCGAACTTATTTCAAATACTGAACATCGTTTAGAGATTGCATTTCATCCTCGTGTCATGTTTTCAGATGCTATCGTTACATACCTGGAAAGCATTGGAAGCGTGTTTATGTTAACATAATTGTTAAAAGTTCTCTGAATAGCTATTAAATATTACAAGTAAATTTACAGTAGTCTTCGACAGTGTTTTACTTAATAAATGTGTGTAAAAACAGAACAATATTCACTGTTAACCGACGCTTGTTATACTGGTATATAACTTGCACCTGTCATTTAGGCAGGTCGGACAAAAAAAAATGGTTCTGAGCACTATGGGACTCAACATCTGAGGTCATCAGTCCCCTAAACTTAGAACTATTTAAACCTAAGGACATCACACACATCCATGCCCGAGGCAGGATTCGAGCCTGCGACCGTAGCAGCAGTGCGGTTCTGGACTGGAGCGCCTAGAACCGCTCTTGAGAATGTATACAGGGTGTTGCAAAAGGGTACAGCCCAACTTTCAGGAAACATTCCTCACACACAAAGAAAGAAAATATGTTATGTGGACATGTATCCGGAAACGCTTCCCTTCCATGTTAGAGCTCATTTTATTACTTCTCTTCAAATCACATTAATCATGGAATGGAAACACACAGCAACAGCATGTACCAGCGTGACTTCAAACACTTTGTTACAGGAACTGTTCAAAATGTTCTCCGTTAGCGAGGATACATGCATCCACCCTCCATCGCATGGAATCCTTGATGCGCTGATGCAGCCCTGGAGAATGGCGTATTGTATCACAGCCGTCCACAATACGAGCACGAAGAGTCTCTACATTTGGTACCGGGGTTGAGTAGACAAGAGCTTTCAAATGCCCCCATAAATGAAAGTCAAGAGGGTTGATGTCAGGAGAGCGTGGAGGCCTTGGCATTGGTCCGCCTCTACCAATCCATCGGTCACCGAATCTGTTGCTGAGAAGCATACGAACACTTCGACTGAAATGTGCAGGAGCTCCATCGTGCATGAACCACATGTTGTGTCGCACTTGTAAAGGCACATGTTCTAGCAGCACAGGTAGAGTAAAATGGTTCAAATGACTCTGAGCACTATGGGACTCAACGTCTGTGGTCAGAAGTCCCCTAGAACTTAGAACTACTTAAACCTAACTAACCTAAGGACATCACACACATCCATGCCCGAGGCAGGATTCGAACCTGCGACCGCAGCAGTCACGCGGTTCCTGACTGAGCGGCTAGAACCGCTAGACCACCGCGGCCGGCTCAGGTAGAGTATCCCGTATGATATCATGATAACGTGCTCCATTGAGCGTAGGTGGAAGAACATACTGACGAAACTAAAATGAGCTCTAACATGGAAATTAAGCGTTTCCGGACACATTCCCACATAACATCTTTTCTTAATTTGTGTGTGAGGAATGTTTCCTGAATTTTTGGCCGTACCTTTTTGTAACACACTGTATAAAGCGGGAATAATGACTGTGTGAAATAAATGAATAGTAATTTACAATATCACGCCGGAAATTTCTTTCGCAACGGTTGTGCATTTAGCGAGAAAGCCTCGAGTCCATGGCTACACTTGCAAACTCGTGTGCTCGCTCTTGTTTCTGAGCGAGCTGAGTCCACTTGTATCCGACAACAGACTCAGGCGGTGGAGACGCAAGAGTCGAGTCTGCTGTCACACGGAGACGGCGAATTCGGAGCTGACGTCACAGGACTTGCTGACGAGTTTAAAGCAAGTATACAGAGCGCATTTCTGATCTCCAGCGGCCACCCCACAAATTAAACATCCCGATACTGTGTCGACGACGGACAACAGCAGAGGAAACAGAAGAATACAGTGCAGACTTTCGTTTTTGGATACATACGTTGAAGTATATGTGCAGTAGTGTACACAACGAGCACGTTTAACGCGACCTTTGAATATGTATTTAACGTCATTTGCTTATTATTGTGATATCATCATATTAGTTACTTTTGAAGTAAATAAACTGCGCAGTATTGAATGTAACATTACAGTTCATCTAATTCTTATTTAATCTCTACATACACAGATTTTATGTTCCTGATTATATTCTTCTAAGATAAGTCGTAGGGTCAGTATTGCCTCACGTGTTCCAACATTTCTACGGAATGAGACAGGCGAAATACCCCCAGGCTTCAAGAAGAACATAATAATTCCAATACCAAAGAAAGCAGGTGTTGACAGATGTGAAAATTACCGAACTATCAATTTAATAAGTCACAGCTGCAAAATACTAAAGCGAATTCTTGACAGACGAATGGAAAAATTGGTAGAAGCCGACCTCGGTGAAGATCAGTTTGGATTCCGTAGAAATGTTGGAACACGTGAGGCAATACTGACCTTACGACTTATCTCAGAAGAAAGAGTAAGGAAAGGCAAACGTACGTTTCTAGCATTTGTAGACTTAGAGATGTATTCGTAGCAGACGACATCGCGATCGCGATCGCATTTTTCTAGCATTTGTAGACTTAGAGAAACCTTTTGAAAATTCTAATGCTGGCAGGGGTAAAATACAGGGCGCGAAAGGCTATTTACAGTTTGTACAGAAACCAGAAGGAGTTATGAGAGTCGAGGGGCATGAAAGGGAAGCAGTGATTGGGAAGGGGTGAGACAGGGTTGTAGCCTCTTCCCGATGTGATTCAATCTATATATTGAGCAAGCAGTAAAGGAAACAAAAGAAAAATTTAGAGTAAGAATTAAAATCCATGGAGAAGAAATAAAAACTCTGAGGTTCCCTTATGACATTGTAATTCTGTCAGAGACAGCAAAGGACTTGGAAGAGCAGTTGAACGGAATGGACAGTGTCTTGAAAGGAGGATATAATATGAACATCAGAAAAGCAAAACGAGGATAATGGAATGTAGTCTAATTAAGTCAGGTGATGCTGAGGGAATTAGATTAGGAAATGAGACACTTAAAGTAATAAAGGAATTTTGCTATTTGGGGAGCAAAATAACTGATGATGGTCGAAGTAGAGAGGATAGAAAATGTAGTATGGCAATGGCAAGGAAAGAGTTTCTGAAGAAAAGAAATTTGTTGACATCGTGTATAGATTTAAGTGTCAGGAAGTCGTTTCTCAAAGTATTTGTATAGAGTGTAGCCATGTATGGAAGTGAAACGTGGACGATAAATAGTTTGGACAAGAAGAGAATAGAAGATTTCGAAATGTGGTGCTACAGAAGAATGCTGAAGATTAGATGGGTAGGTCACATAACTAATGAGGAGGTGTTGAATAGGATTGGGGAGAAGAGGAGTTTGTGGCACAACTGGACAGGAAGGAGGAACCGGTTGGTAGGACATGTTCTGAGGCATCAAGGGATCACAAATTTAGAATTGGAGGGCAGCGTGGAGGGTAAAAGTCGTAGAGGGAGACCAAGAGATGAATACACCAAGCAGATTCAGAAGGATGTAGGTTGCAGTAAGTACTGGGAGATGAAGAAGCTTGCACAGGACAGAGTAGCATGGGGAGCTGCATCAAACCAGTCTCAGGACTGAAGACCACAACAACAACAACAATTATATCTACAGATAACTATTTCAGAAAATTTCTATAATTTGGCCTTTCTACCATTCGCAATAGATTCGACCGAATTAGAGAGGCATCATTGTAGTTAACATCAGTATTAAATATTAAGAAACCCATTGCTCCCAATAACACGACTGTTAATCTTTTTACTGAAGCTATCGTGAACAGATACGAAAGAATGAATGAAATATTGAAAATAGGTAATGCATAGATCAAAACTGACTGCTCAATAACAGCAGAAGTTCAGTTCTGACATGTGCGTTATCTGTCTCGAAAGAGGACACCTACGGGGCCCAGACGGTGTGACAAATACCCCGTGTGTTGCGGAACTGCGTGTGGCGCCATTCACAGCTCCAGTGCAGTACACTCTAACGGCTGTCACAGCTGTGACATTGAATGCGGGCGCAGTTGTGCGGAGTATTGGCTGAATCACAGGATTTATTGGCACACACGTCTAATTTCCGGGCCATAATTACAGCAAAATCGCTTTGCTTTGGGGCAGGGGCGCAGCAATGGGGCCGCACCGGGGTCCGTGCCCCTGCGCGGCTCCGCCATCTGTCAGCCTGAGGCGCCGTCGCCACATTTGCAAGCAGTAACCGTCCGCGCACACAAAAACGCACGCCACTCCACTCGTCGTACCAGCCGCCCTGCCACTCTGCGGCAAACTGCTTCCTTTACGAGATCTGTTTGCAAACACTAGCTGCCTCTGCCAACCATATGTCTTCATCCAAATCGTTAGCTTCTCTGTGCTAAGCAGAGCCCGGATTTCCATGCAAATGCACTTGGCATGCAGATTTACAGTTTTGGCTATTTGGGACTAAATGCGTATTTGAGGCATCCAGCAGAAAAATGCAGTGAGTGCAACAGAACATTTTTTTTTCCTTCAGGAAACGCCGGTAGCTTCTTACTTCATTTCTATAGCAGATACTCGAAATTCCTTTCCGTCATAGATTTATGCTTTCCTAAGGAATACATTTCTGACAATCTTTGAAATATTCGCATTTTCTTTTACTAGTTCTGACATCAAGTAACTTGGATTTATCGTGTATTTCGTCTGTTCCACGGATCCACAGAATTTTGCCTTGGTAGAGATGGTTGTGCGTAGGTTATCAGTACGAAACAGTAAAAGGACTCCTTAATACTGGTGCAAAGGAGAAACGAAAACGGATTTAATGACTGCAGTTCACTACTATTACCAAGTATGTGACACTAAACAAAAGACTTAAAGCAGTTAAAACGTCTCAACTTTACAAGTACTGTCTGTCCCATCTAAATTGCACTGACAACTCATTAACCTCTGGATGAATTTCAAAGTCTGTACCATCTTCTGCATTGTTCACAGCTGTCTGACACTCGATTATATTCTTGTAGAAACCATGATTTTAGTTTACTTCCCAAGTCTCCCCGAATTGCTTTTTGAGCAGTAAATCAAAGTCCGTCACTGTCACTTCCTTTAAGGCTCATCCAGATAACTTTTGGTTCCATGGTAACGCTTTGTCTCATCCTCATATTCCTCTTCCTTCGCCGGCGTCCATTCTGTACGGCACTTCACCTCCTACTAGTGCATTTGCATGTTTACTTAAGGCAATCACAAGCCTTTACCTGGCCACAGAAACGACCGCCATCACCCTAGCCGCCAACTGGTACCGACCACTAGCGGTGGAACAGCGGTGCGCTGTGCAAACGGCCGAGAAACAGTCCACAGGAGAGTAGCCAGCTTCCGTCCGCCACTCCCTGCCAGGGAGCTGAAGAAGAAATGCAAAGGACTCCTGCAGCGTCTCAAATAGTGGACGACAGTCATCTTCACTGTGAGGGCTGCAGGAGACGACAGTGTGCGACTCCAACTCTCAAATCTTTAAGACTTCTGAAAGGTCACAAGTGAGGCAGCAGAGCTCGCACTCCCTTTCTACACTTAAGCTGTTGTTCCAGACAACCCCATCACTGCGATCTTCAAGAGTTTCCCAAAGTGCACAGATCTTGACCCCCTAAAAGAAGCCCTTGAGGACATTAGATTTCATGTTCCCTTACTGAAGCACATCAAATCCACCCAGACGCAGAGAGAGCCACGTGCAATCCTGGTGACAGCCAACAAAAATAAAGTGAACAAGAAGCTCTTTTCTGTGAAGAGGATGGCCGCCATCAAGATCACCGTCGAGCGTTATAATTAAAAACAAGGGCGGTTCGCCCCATTGTTTCCGCTGCCAAGGATAGGGACATGTGGCGCACCACTACACCTTCTCTGAAGCATGTTTGAAGTGTACGGGCGAACACGCCAGCGCAAGATGGCCGCTACCCAAGGCGCACCCTCCCAATGCAAGAACTGTGGAGGCCCGCACGGCGCGAGCACGGTGGCTATGAAGTGTTCAAGGCCGCAGTAATCAGCCAGCTCGGAGTCCCACTCAAGAAGAAGATTGAACGCTGCCAGCCGCAAAAAACCTGAAGTGAAAGGAAGCAACAAAAAATCGAAACTACACAAAAATTTCTGTTGCAGAATCTGGAGGTGCCAGTATTCCACAACAAACCGGGGGTGGAAAGAAACTTCAGAAGAAATAGCTGTGAAATGGCACAAAATCACAAGAGTTCACGAATGAATCTTACGTCAAGCGTTTTGATTTGTTCTTCTCCAAGTCACATGGATTCGCTCATCTTTTACAGCCTTCGCTTTTTGCACCTGACTGTACACGTTTTCCATCATTAACAACTATGATCATGGAGGAAATGATAAAAAAAACTTATCCAACAAATATACTATAAACATTTTCCATGTACTCTCAAACAAACAAAGCCAAATAAACAGAGCCAGTATGGCTAGGTAACAGCCTAAGTGTTACTGTTTCTTGTTTCGCGATAGCGTATGGGACGCACAACTTGACGAAACTGCCGCACATAAGCACAAAACTTACGATCATGAAATAATAAGCTGGAAAAGCAGCACTATTCAGATTAAATACATAACACGTACAAAGCGAGTATTACATTTGCAAACCTTATTACAAAATGGCGTTTGCTAAGAATACATCAACTTCTGCTACTGTATCATGAAATGGATTCACTCAGTTTTGCTTTGCAACCGAAAGTGTTACTCGTGTTTTACGGGCGTAATCGATACACGGCACATAGAGAGCAAAATGCCTGCAACAACACATATACGGGAAGAAGTGGGTTTAGCGCAGTTTGCTTGTGATCGTGTCATTTAGAACATGACATGTTTAGCTCGTGCGCTACATCGTGAAGCGAAAACAATGCGTCTAAAACACACTGAAAAGCCAAAGAAACCGGTACACCTACCTAATGTTGTGTAGAGTCCCCACAAGAACGCAGAAGTTGCGTAACACGACGCGACATGTCTCGACTGATGTCTGAAGTAGTGCTGGAGGAAACTGACACCATGAATCCTGCAGGGCTGTCCATAAATCCTAATAGTATGAGGGGTCGAGATCCCTTCTGAAGAGCACGTTGCAAGGCATTCCAGATATGCTCAATAATGTTCATGTCTGGCGAGTTTGGTAACCCGCGGAACTGTTTAACTCAGAAGATTGTTCCTGGAGTCACTCTGTGGCAATTCTGAACATGTGGGGTGCGCATTGTCCTGCTGGAATTTCCCAAGTCCGTCGGAGTGCACAATGCACATGAATAGCTGCAGGTGATCAGACAGGATGCTTACGGACGTGACAACTCTCAGAGTCATATCTAGACATGTCAAGGGTTCCTTATCACTCTAACTGCACACGCCCTACAGCATTACCGAGCCTCCAACAGCTTGAACAGTCCCTTGCTGACATGTAAGTTCCATGGATCCATAGGTTGTCTCCATAGACGTACACGTCCATCCGCTCGATACAAATTTGAAACGAGAGTCGTCCGACCAGACAACATGTTTCCAGTCGTCACTAGTCCAAATTGCTCTAAGCACTATGGGACTTAACATCTGAGGTCACCAATCCCCTAGACTTACTACTTATACCTAACTAACCTAAGAACAACACACACATTCATGCCCGAGGCAGGATTCGAACCTGCGACCGTCACAGCAGCGCGGTTCCGGACTGAAGCGCCTAGAACCGCTTGGCCGCAGCGGTCGACGTCAATAGTTTATGTCGATGTTGATGGACCCATGCGAGGCGTAAAACTTTCTGTTGTGTTGTCATAAGTGGTACACGAGGGGGCCTTCAGCTCCGAAAACCCATATCGATGATGTTTCGTTGAATGGTTCGCACACTGAGACTTGTTGATGGCTTAGCACTGAAATCTGCAGCAGCTGGCGGAGGGGTTGCACTTCTGTCACATAGAACGATTGTCTTCAGTCATCGCTGGTCCTGGTCTTGTAAGATCTTTTTTCGGCCGCAGCGTTGTGGGAGAGTTGATGTTTTAGCGGATTCCTGATATTAATGGTAACTCGTGAAATGGTCGTACGGGAAAATCCCACGTTCATCACTCCCCCGAAATGCTGTGTTCCATCGCTTGTGCGCTGATTATAATACCACATTTAAACTCACTTAAATCTTAATAACCTACCATTGCAGCAGCAGTACCCTATCCAACAACTTCTCCAGACACTCGTTGTCTTATGTAGGCGTTGCCAATCACAGCGCCGAATTCTGCCTGTTTACATATCTTTGTATTTGAATACTCTCGACTGTACCAGTTTCTTTCGCCCTTCATTGAATGACAATGTGGATACGCTGATATCCTCCGCAAACAACATAAACGGTGCACAAAATACAAAGGTTTAATAATATTTGTGATACCATTAATTAAGTCATATGCTAACTTACATTCCTATGGAAGGTATCCTTGAAACCATCTGCCCATGTTGTCGCATTTGCGATATAGTGCCAGATTTAGCTTTGACATCATAACCGAGTTGAACCAGACGGAGTCCCAGTACAAAATGCTGCCATCTTTTACTGTGATAACTTTGATGATATTAAGTCGGCAACAGGCCGTAAATTCCCGCAAATTTTTTGAAGTTAACATCTGTTCTGTTCGGAGCATTCTATTGAAAACAGATTTGAAGAAAGATCTGATTTACATCAAAGCAAGTTTTTAACTCATTTTCCTGCGGCAATGACGAAGCTGGAAGCCACAGGTAACTAGTGGAATATCTGACAATAATTGAAGATGTTAAAAATCTTTGCATTCATATTATAAAGAAGTGAGTGTAACAGAATGGTATGTTGCTCAAAGTTATCGGACCAAATTCCGTTACTCAATGTTATAACGGGACGAAAATGTTCTGTGGTGAAAATGTAAAAGACTTTCAACTTGATTTGCCTTTATTGGAAATTTTCTTCACTTAAGCATGTACTGTCACTTCTTGTAAAGCAGGAAGATAATTTTCTATGTGCAAAAATGTTTTGCCTCATCAACGCATGAGCTAAGTGAAACAAATATGGAGAAATTGGTTGCTGTGTACTTTCTTAGGAGAAAATAGAAACAATTATAATATGAAATGTTGATGTTACATATTTTTATTGTTTATTTGTTTCACATTGTGCAAATTTAATGATACGATACTGCATGAATGCTTGCATGTTTTACGATTTGATATTGCGTGAAAATCTGGGGGATTAACGATAAACAATGATTCTGAAAACGCAAATTAACGAAGAAGCAACATTTTTTTAACAGATTACACAACTCGCACGCTGAAGTATGTAAAAATCGGAACACCGGAATAATATGAGAGAGAAGAAAGACTTAATCCCCACGAGCTGCGATCAGAGCCTTTACAGTCCCTAAAATGTAAACAAAGCGGTTAGCATAAAATCCATCAAATATTTGACCGTTATTGCTGGGAATCGTGACGAACAAGCTGCCGACTAACTATATTCCAAGTATGTTCGACGAGCAACATCTCCGATGAATGCGCCGAGCAGGCTTGCAGTGGTGCCCTTCGTTGTTGCCACTGCTCGCCACTTGAGGCTGCATATTGCTCCGCTGAAATACGGTGTGTGGGAAAGCCTGAAAGCGGATACTATCACGTGCTCTGTACATCGGATTCGTCACGATTGTTCTTCAGGTAGCTCTCAGTACGTGGCAGTCGAAATCGTTTAAGTTCTGTCCACTGGAGCCGCTGGTCGTCACTAATGCCGCTCACTAATGAAGGTCGCCACGGTAGCGTTTAACACCAAAGTGACCACAACTGTAGGACAGGTTGCGCTGAACACACCTAAAGAGGATAAATTTTTCCACTCGGTCGTACAGCAACGATGTTTACGTTCCCATTGCAGGCAGACATGTTTGTGATGTTTGGACAACGGAATCTGACATCGTACCACACGTAACAGAGTCCGCCCAGTACAAGGGTCCACACCCTCTGCAGTGCTCCACAGTCGAGCTAGCACAGTGAACGAAGCAGTACGGTCCGTTGCAGCTATGTGGACAAGATTGCCTCTTCCCGCCTGCTGTCATCCAGCACCATTTACCACACAAATCAGTGTCGTGGCAGCGTACACTTTCTTTGCGAGTCGAAATATCGCAGTATGACAAAACTATTTCTCAGAGACCTATCATTGTGTCCAGCCAGTCTGATATTGTGCTCTTTGACGTCAACATGAAGTTTCTTTCGCGTTTAGTTGACAGCTCTCCGTAAACTGAGCTTTGCGTAATACTGACTTTTCTGATTACACAGGACATGAGACTGTTGGATCTACGTGTACGTCGTATTTCTGAATAGTGATCACTCTTTGCTTCTATATTGGTCCATGTTGTTGTTGTCTTCAGTCCTGAGACTGGTTTGATGCAGCTCTCCATGCTACTCTATCCTGTGCAAGCTGCTTCATCTCCCAGTACCTACTGCAAACTACATCCTTTTGAATCTGCTTAGTGTACTCATCTCTCGGTCTCCCTCTACGATTTTTACCCTCCACGCTGCCCTCCAACGCTAAATTTGTGATCCCTTGATGCCTCTAAACATGTCCTACCAACCGATCCCTTCTTCTAGTCAAGTTGTGCCACAAACTTCTCTTCTCCCCAATCCTATTCAATACCTCCTCATTAGTTACGTGATCTATCCACCTTATCTTCAGTATTCTTCTGTAGCACCACATTTCGAAAGCTTCTATTCTCTTCTTGTCCAAGCTAGTAATCGTCCATGTTTCACTTCCATACATGGCTACACTCCAAACAAATACTTTCAGAAACGACTTCCTGATACATAAATCTATACACGATGTCAACAAATTTCTTTTCTTCAGAAACTCTTTCCTTGCCATTGCCAGACTACATTTTCTATCCTCTCTACTTCGACCATCATCAGTTATTTTGCTCCCCAAATAGCAAAATTCCTTTATTACTTTAAGTGTCTCATTTCCTAATCTAATTCCCTCAGCATCACCTGACTTAATTGGACTACATTCCATTATCCTCGTTTTGCTTTTCTGATGTTCATATTATATCCTCCTTTCAAGACACTGTCCATTCCTTTCAACTGCTCTTCCAAGTCCTTTGCTGTCTCTGACAGAATTATAATGTCATCGGCGAACCTCAAAGTTTTTACTTCGTCTCCATGAATTTTAATACCTACTCCAAATTTTTCTTTTGTTTCCTTTACTGCTTGCTCAATATACAGATTGAATAACATCGGGGAGAGGCTACAACCCTGTCTCACTCCTTTCCCAACCACTGCTTCCCTTTCATGCCCCTCGACTTTTATGACTGCCATCTGGTTTCTGTACAAATTGTAAATAGCCTTTCACTCCCTGTTTTTTACCCCTGCCACCTTTAGAATTTGAAAAAGAGTATTCCAGTCAACATTGTCAAAAGCTTTCTCTAAGTCTACAAATGCTAGAAACGTAGGTTTGCCTTTTCTTAATCTTTCTTCTAAGATAAGTCGTAAGGTCAGTATTGCCTCACGTGTTCCAACATTTCGACGGAATCCAAACTGATCCTCCCCGAGGTCCGCATCTACCAGTTTTTCCATTCGTCTGTAAAGAATTCGCGTTAGTATTTTGCAGCTGTGACTCCATACTAGTCTCAAAAAATATGAGTTCTGGTTCATTTTCGCTATTTTTTCTCATTATACACAAACAATTCAAAACATATGGTACAGTTACTTAGAGTCAACCTTTAATACGTTTTCTCATGTTTCTCATAGACCGTGTCTTTTTAGTTAGATATTCCGTCTAATAAATTGTTGTGGTATTTAACATTCTTTCATTGGCACATATTGAAAGCACCGCACTGAAAGTATTGTTACCTACACAGAAAGCTAAACAGCTAAGTGATAACCTTTATCGACCTCGCTCCACAACATGATACTAGAAACAAATGAATTAGTTGTCACGTAAGTATCCTACAGGAACGGTTATGTCTCTACTATTTTCAGTGCATGGTGGCATCTGAGAATCCAGATACAGTCACAGCACAGACTGTAGAGTCCCTCATGACCTCGTGAATGCGTCCATTCGAACTTCACGTCTCGCTGATGGTAGAATTCGCACACAGCGGCGTCCACTACGTGGAGGGAAATGACCACGCATGGTATGATCTGTTCCCAAACAATTTCGAACAATGACTCGATTACCATATTCTCCTGGCATCAAACCGAACTGAACACTGAAAGAACGTTGTGTGGAAGGCTGTTCGTAATTATAATTTTTCTCCGAAAGATATGATGGATTTGTGAGTAAGATAGTGAAACAATATTTACCAAAATCGTCATGAAACCTTCCATATGACCCGTGAGTCAATATTTTGGGGTGTATTAGCACTTACAAGACTTTTCAATCTATGCAGTCAAGCAATTAGTGTTTTTCGAAATGGAATGGCTTTTAACGTATGCTGGAGACATCGATACGTTGGTTAAGGTTAAAGTTCACCCTTTGCCAATGACATAACTGGGTGCGGCATGGAGCGGCATGTGGCACCACGCCGCTCTACCGCTCTGAACTTGTAACCGCTACGAATCCTTCGAATAGCTCCTCAAAGGCCTCACGAGGCTGAGTGCACCCCGCACCAGTCCTCCCACAGAGGAAAAATCCCTGGTAGCACCGGGACTCGAACCCGTGTCCTCAGCAGTGCAGTCAGGGGCGCTCAACACTCAGCCACGGAGGCAGGCGAAAACAGAAATACACTGCTTGTAGTGTAACATTACGCAAAGCTAGCGGTGAAGTGGATAAATCCTAGGTCCAAATCCTTTCACTTTCAGCATAGTTGAGCGATACGGACATGGCATTTGAGAGAGACAGATCTCCTTGGGCTCCACTTCCGGCTATTTTGCTAACCGTTTCTTCCCAAACACTGACATACATTACGCAACCGTGCTCCTCTGTACAGGCACTCTTCAATACGCCTAAATAAAAGTACGTTAATACAGAAAAAGTCTAATGACTTACCTCAGAACAGAAGAAAAACGTGGCAATCGTTACCATACAGCAAAATGCTGATAATTACCTGAAACTTAGATTGGTTCTTATGAACAAATCACGAAATATTTTCGAGGCCACGTTACATGCCGTACATCAAACGGTCTGTTCCGCAAACTTCCAGATCATTTCGTCTTAAATTATTATTGTAACATTTCGTGAAATCGCATTATCTCACTGACATTAGAAGAATGGAGTGTAATTCTACATCTACATGGATACTCTGCAAATCACATTTTAGTGCCTGGCAGAGGGTTCATCGAACCACCTTCACAATTCTCTATTATTCCAATCTCGTAAAGCGCGCGGAAAGAATGAAACCTATATCTTTCCGTGCGAGCACTGATTTCACTTATGTTATCGTGGTGATCGTTTCTCCCTATGTAGGTCGGTGTTAACAAAATATTTTCGCATTCGGAGGAGAAAGCTGGTGATGGGAATTTCGTGAGGAGATTCCATCGCAATGAAAAACGCCTTTCTTTTAATGATGTACATCCCAAATCCTGTATCATTTCTGTGACACTCTTCCCATATTTCGCAATAATACAAAACGTGCTGCCTTTCTTTGAACTTTTTCGATGTACTCCGTCAGTCCTATCTGGTAAGGATCCCACTCTGCGCTGCAGTATTCTAAAACAGGATGGACAAGCGTAGTGTAGGCAGTCTCCTTAGTAGGTCTGTTACATTTTCTAAGTGTCCTGCCAATAAAACGCAGCCTTTGGTTAGCCTTCACCATAACATTTTCTATGTGTTCTTTCCAATTTAAGTTGTTTGTAATTGTAATACGTAGGTATTTAGTTGAATTTACATCTTTTAGATTAGACTGATTTATCGTGTAACCGAAGTTTAACGAGTTCCTTTCAGCACTCTTGTGGATGACCTCATACTTTTCTTTATTTAGGGTCAACTGCCACTTTTCGCACCATTCAGATATTTTTTCTAAATCGTTTTGCAGTTTGTTTTGATTTTCTGATAACTTTATTAGTCGATAAACGACAGCGTCATCTGCAAACAACCGAAGACGGCTTCTCAGATTGTCTCCCAAATTGTTTACATAGATAACGAACAGCAAAGGGCCTATAACACTACCTTGGGGGAACGCCTGAAATAACTTCTGCTTTACTCGATGACTTTCCGTCAATTACTACGAACTGTGACCTTTCTGACAGGAAATCGCAAATCCAGTCACATAACTGAGACGATATTCTATAAGCACGCAGTTTCACTACGAGCCGCTTGAGTGGTGCAGTGCCAGAAGCCTTCGGGAAATCCAGAAATACGGAATCGATCTGAAATCCCTTGTCAATAGCACTGAACAGTTCATGTGAATAAAGAGCTAGTTGTGTTGCACAGAATCGATGTTTTCTAAACCCATGTTGACTGTGTGTCAAATGACCGTTTCCTTCGAGGTAATTCATAACGTTCGAACATAATATGTGTTCTAAAATCCTGCAGCATATCGACGTAAACGATATGGGCCTGTAATTTAGTGGATTACTCCTACTACCTTTCTTGAATATTGGGGTGACCTGTGCAACTTTCCAGCCTTTGGGTACGGATCTTTCGTCAAGCGAACGGTTGTATATGATTGTTAAGTATGGAGCTAATGCAACAGCATACTCGGAAACGAATCTAATTGGTATACATTCTGGACCAGAATACTTGCTTTTATTAAGTGATTGGAGTTGCTTCACTACTCCGAGGATATATACTTCTACGTTACTCATGTTGGCAGCTGTTCTCGATTCGAATTCTGGAATATTTACTTCGTCTTCTTTAGTGAAGGCATTTTGGAAGGCTGTGTTTAGTAACTCTGGAAACTCTGGAAATTAGACTCAGTTTCGAAACTTTGTCTCAGAAGATGTTGGCATTTACTGTGATTAAACTTCTCCTACTAAAAGAAACTCGTTACATTCCGGTTACTCAACGTATCACACGAATTTAAAGGCTGTAAATTCAACTAAATGCTTAGGGATTACAGTTACGTACGACTTAAACTGGAATGATCACATAGACATTGTTGTGCGGGAAGCAAACCAAAGACTACGATTTGTTGGCAGAACACTTAAAAAATGTAAGACGTATACTAAACAGACTTCTTACACTACGCTTGTCCGCCCTCTTCAGGAGTACTGGTATGCCGCGTGGGATGCACATCAGGTAGGATTGACAGAAGATGCTCAAAAATGGTTCAAATGGCTCTGAGCACTATGGGACCCAACATCTGAAGACATCAGTCCCCTATAACTTAGAACTACTTAAATTTAATTAACCTAAGGACATCACACACATCCATGCCCGAGGCAGGATTCGAACCTGCGACCGTAGCAGCCACGCGGTTCCGGACTGAAGTGCCTAGAACCGCACGGCCAACGAGGCCGGCAGAAGATGTCGAAAAGTTTAGTGAAGGTTAGCAGGTTCTGTATTGCTGCAAAAAAGAGGAGAGAACTGAGGTCGCAATAATTAAAACAAAGGCGATTTTCACCGCTGCAGGATCTTACCATGAAATTTCAATCACCTTCTTTTCCCCGCAGAGTGAGAAAACTTCCCGCGCACTGTTCGAGAGTGGAAGGATAGAGAAATAGCTTGAAGGTCGTTCGATGAACCCTCTGCGAGGCACATAATTGTGAAATGCAGAGTAATCATGTAGATGTAGACAGATTGTAGAAAGAAAGTCTGCATATGTGACAAACGCACGACTTTAATAATCTGAAATGAAGTAAGCAATAAAACACACCAATAAGGTTTCTGTGACAATTCTAGGAATGATAATGAATTTAGATTATGCGACTCAGGTCATGTGGTCGATATGTGTTGTAACGACCTCAGGGTCATGTACCTTACGACACTACTCAAGTTGTGGCTCCAATAAGATCCTCATCCATCTACCCTGGCAAATATCATTTGATGATTACAATATATGTCCCTTACCGTGTTTGGGATTTAGGACTGCATTATTGGTTCGACTTTGCCATACTATTGCTGTCTAGTGCGATGTGTGCAAAGCAGTTACTCCCTACAGTGCTGAACACTGACACCCAATTGCAATGACAGTATTTAACACAAAATTACGTACACAATGAAACTGGTCAGGAAACTGGTTCGCTTTAACAGGACGTCGTCGTGTTTTCTCCGCGTGACATGTCTCTTTAGTGCGCAGTTGCGTCAAATAAACCTTGTATTTAGTACGACAAAGATAACATTTTCTGGTATATTTAGCTTTGTTTCATGCTTAAGGAATGTTTGTCACAGTCGGCTTTCGAAATGAGCAAAGAGAACTCCTTCAGTTGTACAGCATCATTTGCTGCAATCGCAAAGAATGTCATTAGTCAGATTTGTATCATGAATTCCGCGAAACATGTTTAAGCTTCAGCATGGTGAGGTGATATATCTGATAGATATAAGAACCACCTACTGTTATCTAACTGAGTGTGCGGGCGCCAGACTTACGCGACGGCATTACGAAATGGAAGTGATAAGATGATCGCTTCCTGGTTTTATTGGAGTTACGTCACAAACAAGACGTAGGAGAAGTTTAATCACAGTAAATGCCAACATCTTCTGAGACAATCTTTCGAAACTGATTCTAAGTTCCAGAATTACAGTCCTTTCTTCTAAGGGCAGTGAAATAATGCGATTTCAAGAATTGTTCCAATAATAATTTAAAAGGAAATGATCTGGGAGTTTGCGGAACATACCGTTTGATGTACGACATGTTTGACGTAACGTGGCCTAGAAAATATTTCATGATTTGTTCCTAAGAACCAATCAAACTTTCAGGCAATTAGCAGCATTTTGCTGTATGGTAACGATTGCCACGATTTTTCTGTTCTGAGGTAAGTCATTAGACTTTTTCTGTATTAACGTACTTTTATTTAGGCGTATTGAAGAGTGCCTGTACAGAGGAGTACGGTTGCGTAATGTATGTGAGTGTTTGGGAAGAAACGGTTAGCAAAATAGCCGGAAGTGGACCCCAAGGAGGTCTGTCTCTCTCAAATGCCATGTCTGTATAGCTCAGCTAGGCTCAAAATGAAAAGATTTGGACCTAGCATTAAGCCAGATCATCGCTAGTTTTGCGTAACGTTACACTACAAGCAGTGTATTTCTTTTTTCGTCTGCCTCCGTTGCTGAGTGTTGAGCGCGCCTGAGTCTACTACTGAGGACACGGGTTCGATTCCCGGTGCTACCAGAGATTTTTCCTCTGTGGGAGGACTCGTGCGGGGTGCACTCAACCTCGTTAAGCCTTTGAGGAGATACTCGAGCGTTTCGTAGCGGTGACAAGTTCAGCGCGGTACATCGGCGTGCTGCCACATGCCGTTCCGTACCTCATCCAGTGATGTCATTGGCAAAAGGTGAACTTTAACCTTAACCAACGTATCCATGTGGACGACTTCATACTTTTCATTATTTAGAATCAATTGCCTCTTTTCGCAAATACAGATATGTTGTTTAGATCGTATTGCTATTTGTTTTGATATTCTGATGACTTTACTAGACAATAAATGACAGCACCATCTGTACACAATTTAAGAGGGCTGCGCAGATCTTTTCCTAAATAATTTATGTAGATCATAGGGGAACGCCAGATATTAGTTCTGTTTTACTCCACGACTTTCCGTCAGTTACTACGAACTGTGGTCCCTATGATAGGAAACCTCGAATACGGTCACGCAACTGAGACGACACTCCGTAGGCACGCAATTTAATTGGAAGTCGTTTATGAGGAACGGTGGCGAAGGCCATCTAGAAATCTAAAAATATAGAATTAATGTCACATTGCTTTTCAATTGCACTTAGTATCTCGTGAGAATAAAGAGCTGATTTGTTTCACAAGAACGATATTTTCCGAATACGTGTTGGCTGTTCGTCAATAAATCATTTTTTGACGTTATTCATAATGTTCGAACATTGCAAAGTAACGTCAGTGATATGGCTTTGTAATTCAGCGGTTTACTCCGATTTCATTTCTTGGGTATTGGTGAACTTACGTAATTTACCAGTTTTTAGGAACGGATCTTTCGACGAGCGAGCGATTGTACACGCTTGCCAGATATCGAGTCACTGTATGAACATATTCTTAAAGGAATCTGACTGGTATACAATTTGGACCAGGTGCTTTGCCTTTATTAAATTATTTAACCTGCTTTGCTACACCGAGGATATCTACGTCTTAGTTACTCGTGATGGCAGTTGATCTTCATTCGAATTCTGGAATATTTCCTTCGTCTTCTATGGTGAAGGGATTTTGGAAAACCGTATTTAGTATCACTGCTTGAGCGGCATTTTCATAAGTAATATCACTATTGTTATCGCGCAGTGAGGGTTTTCATTGTGTCTTTCTCCTGGTGTACTTTACATACGACCAAAATGTCTTTGGATTTTGTGGCAGATTTTGAGACAAGGTTTCATTCTGGAAACTGTTAAAAGCATTTCACATTAAAGTTCGCGTTAAATTTTAAGCTTCGGTAAAACTTCGCCAATATTGGGGATTTGCGCTCTTTTAAATTTGGTATGCTTTTGTCGTTGCTTTTGCAACAGTGTTCTGACCCGTTTAGTGTACCGTGGAGGATCAGTATCATCTCTCATTAATTTATTTCATTTATGTCTCTCAGTTACCATCCATACTATCTCTTTGACTTTAAACCACATCTGGTGTACGTTTAGATAGATTGGGAGGTGTGGAGGCTGTTCTTAGGAAGGAGACAAGTAAATTTTTATCTTTAGTCTGCCAGCACTCTACGAATTTATTGAAGAATCAAAGTTTCACATTACCTTTGGACAAAATATTGATTTTAAGCACGGGCGTTAGAAACAGTCTGGAAAGCTTTTAAGGTAGTTGCTCAGCACGTTGTGCTGAGAAGCAGCTGTTAAGAAAAAATTCGATATGTTGCGCCGTTTTCGAGTTAATTAGCACTGAAGTTAGGCAATCAGACTGTTGCGGGCACAAATTCAAGTGGCCCGCCAGATCCAATTAGTGTCAGTTGTTCTCAAAGCGATGGTGGCAGCGCACGAGACGGCTGAGCATTTGGCTCGGGTTCGATACTTACTACCGTCCCAAGTCCACTTTTTGTATCGCTCTCTTGTTCGCTTTTAGGAAACTAAACGAAGAACACTTCTGGCGACACCGTCTTTGGCGCACGCAACGGTTTCATTCGTTGACGTAAATGCTAATTATCTCTGAAACGGCGCCACGTTTCGAATTTTTTCTTAATAATTATTTCTGAGCACAACCTATCTTGCAACACCCTTACAGGATTTTCAAACTGTTTCTGAGCATCCTGAATAACCGTTTGGCTTCATGTAATCTGCAATGTTGTTTCATGGTACATGAATTGATGCCTGATTCCAGCTGTGACTCTGATTATTGGTTCAAAAATATTGTTCTAGAAGAAGACTAACCCCGTTCCGAATACTTCTATATTTCAAAATCTATGTTACGATGTGCAGCAAAGGATGCGTTGTTGTGGCAGAGGAAAGTTTGGGAGTGGTAAGTGGCTGAGTTTTTGGCGCCTTACCACGGTTCGCGCGGCTCCCCCCATCGGAGGTTCGAGTCCTCCCTCGGGCATGGGTATGCATGTCGTCTTTAGCGTACGTTAAAGTTAGATTAAGTAGTGTGTAAGCCTAGGGACCGATGACCTCAGCTTACCACAAATTTTCAAATTTTTCTTCTTTTGATCGTGGCTACTTCCTGGCAACCCTGTATAGTAAGGATACCAGAATGAGGAGAATCCAATTTCGTATCAGTCGAACGAAAATTTTTAAGCTACCTCCTTCGCCTATAGATTACATATTGAGGATCATTAGTGTTGTGTGATAGTTTTACTCGAAATCGCTCCATGTATATATTCCCAGATATTTAATGGAAGCTACTGTTTCTATTGTAATCAAAAAACAATGGTTATTTCTGCCTGTCCATGCGCAATAAGATAAATTTATTTAGTCTGAATATCAGCTGTCAGGCAGCTGAACTAGACCATCGATCCTCTGCGGGCCACCCTTGATTTTCTAGCCTCTTGTCTTCTCTGAATAAAACAGTATCATTCATGGAGCTTCTGACGTAATCCAGTAGATCATGTGTACATACTGCGAACAGTAATGATACTTGAACTCACCTTCGCGATATACCCGAAACTACGTTTACGTCTGAAGATTTGTCCCCGTTAAAAACTACATGATGTGTTCTGATGCTAGGAACTCCATCTAAGTTTGAGAGTTACAGAGATATTCACAAGTATAATACTAGAAGGAAATATGATCTGCAGTACTCTTTAATGAATTTAACTTTTGCAGAGAAAGTAGTGAAATACGCAGCTATAAAACGTTTTGACAATCTTCCCTTAGAAATAAAACGGCTGACCGATAGCAAAAATTTTTCCAAGTGCAAATTAAGGAACTTTCTCCTTAACAACTATACAGGAATTCTTGAGTAGAGATAATTAATCATTTGAAATGTTCAGCATGCAGTTCAAACATCATAATGCTTATCGTGAATTTGATGAATGGAACAAGTAACCAACTAACTTACTCCTATTGTAAATCTGGTATAATATTTCATATGTTCATATTTTCTTTATTTGGTGTCAGTGTGAAATTTATGATGTGACAGCCTTCGATCTGTTTAGTGTATTCCTCGATCTAGTTAATTAATGAACAACCCGCTACACTTGAAAGACTTGTGGTTTCAGAGTGTTTGTAATAATTTACGATTTTTAACAGACGATTATCTGTTTTGATTAATAATTTGAATATTTTGTTTGTTCATCCATAATTTACAATTAAGATTAATAATACGTGATTGTGGGTACTTCATTGTTCTACATCACATGAAAAGTCTTTTTGTTATATAAAGGCATGCTGCCCAACATAAAATATTAAAAGCATGCCTTGTAATAATTAACTGCTGTGAAAATGAAAGCTTTCATTGAATTTTAAGAACATTATAAAATTTTATGACAGAATAGTAACAGGTAATCTATTTGCCAAATCTTCTAAATCAATATTAAAAGGTCATTCTTTTTGTAGACTCAATTGTCACTTATTATCAGCTAAAAATTGTTTATGTGTAATGAACTTGTTTATAAGATAGAAAGCCAACAAGGAATTACATGAAATGATTGTTAACGTATTATAAATATGAACGCGGCTGCGACCGCGGGGTTTAGTTTTGTGTTGCCTCTTTAGGGCAGTGCAGTAATAGTCAACTGGATTTTATCCACTCTTGACTCTGTGACGTTTCACTTTTTGGTTATGTCATGTTTCAGTTTCTTTTGCCTCTGTATGGTCCATTCAGTATTTTGCCTGATTCTTTCGTAACAAAGAACAAGATAGTAATGCAGCAGAAATTTTCTTTATTTGCATCCACGTTTATGCATCAACATCCTAGGAACCACAGACGAGATAAGTAGTCCACCAATTCGCTAAAGAGTACTCAGGTGTAATATTAATATTTTGGTTAAATCAGAGCAGCAAACAGTTCGTTGTAAATTGTAAAGAATGATCTCGAAAAGTAAAGGAACACAGTATAAATCTACGTTTCTTGGTTGAATAGAGTAAGCAGAAGTTTGCAAGTCCATTGTTTACAGAATACGTACTAATTTCTGCAAGGAAGTTTTCCGGTGGCCATGAAGATGATAACACCTGTACATAGGACGTGTTCCATAGCTATGAAGAAGATTCACGAAAACGGTATTGGCCTATGGTCGTGTGCATTTGTTGGACTATCCTTGGAAATACTGTTGGAGAGGGAGCAAGTACTTTCGTATATTCCTTGTAAGAACGTTTTGCCTGACAACGAAGCGTGTCTGAGCAGTCTTTCCAAAATTGTGAAAATGAATGCAGATCATTCGGTAACATTTTTTTGGACAGTCAACCGTTCTCTCTGAGTGATCAGCTTTTAAACTGCACAAAAAAGAGGTAAATTTCAGTTTTCTGGTTGATCTTCTACAGAGAGCATCTGTTTTCTGTGGTAAGTTTTATTTTGTAGTTTTCTGTGAAACACTTTTTGTCGGTGGATGTGAGAATATTTTCTTCTTTCCCTTGCATGCTAGTGTTCAAAATTTTAAACTGCTGAAATATATCGGCCAAATACTGCAATCTGGAAATCCAAAATTCACTCCGAAGGAGGTTGCAAAAATGTAAGTATTCCATTTCTTCGAAAAGCAGGAGAAGTTCCTATATCTCATGCACACGGGTAAGTACGGTTCTCCTCGACAACCACCTGACTTCTGTGCGTAAAAGCAACCGTCTGTGATCTGACTCCATATCGACACAAAGTTTTTCGAATAAACGGGTTTTGACAGGTCCTGTTTTAATAAAATTTACCATCTGAACATCTTGCTCTAAGATTTCTCTCGATTTTTCTCTCAATGTTTTTGCTATTAAGGTCTTCCTATGAAGAAAGCAGTGAATTACGATAACATCTTCATTTTGTCTTTTCTTACAAAAGAAATAAGGCCGTCAACACAAGCTACCATTGATTGGGCGTCATCTGTACAAATGCCTTCACTCGACTTCCATGTTAACTGCCACTTATTATTATTTCTATAATTCGCCTGTGAACTGTATCATTCGACAAAAGAATCTTGCTTATTTTCATTGTTGTTATTGTGATCTTCAGTCCTGAGACTAGTTTGATGCAACTCTCCATGCTACTCTATCCTGTGCAAGCTTCTTCATCTCCCAGTACCTACTGCAACCTACATCCTTCTGAATCTGCTTAGTGTATTCATATCTTGGTCTCCCTCTACGATTTTTACCCTCCACGCAGCCCTCCAATGCTAAATTTGTGATCCCTTGATGCCTCAAAACATGTCCTACCAACCGATACCTTCTTCTGTTCAAGTTGTGCACAAATTTCTCTTCTCCCCAATCCTATTCAATACCTCCTCATTAGTTACGTGATCTACCCACCTAATCTTCAAAATTCTTCTGTAGCACCACATTTCGAAAGCTTCTATTCTCTTCTTGTCCAAACTATTTATCGTCCATGTTTCACTTCCATACATGGCTACACTCCATACAAATACTTTCAGAAACGACTTCCTGACACTTAAATCTATATTCGATGTTAACAAATTTCTCTTCTTCAGAAACTTGCCATTGCCAGTCTACATATCCTCTCTACTTCGACCATCATCAGTTATTTTGCTCCCCAAATAGCAAAACTCCTTTACTACTTTAAATGTCCCATTTCTTAATCTAATTCCCTCAGCATCACGCGACTTAATTCGACTACATTCCATTATCCTCGTTTTGCTTTTGCTGATGTTCATATTATATCCTCCTTTCAAGACACTGTCCGTTCCGTTCAACTGCTCTTCCAAGTCCTTTGCTGTCTCTGACAGAATTACAATGTCATCGGCGAACCTCAGAATTTTCATTTCTTCTCCATGGATTTTAATACCTACTCCGAACTTTTTTTTTCGTTCCCTTTACCACTTGCTCCATATACAGATTGAATAACATCGGGGATAGCCTACAACCCTGTCTCACTCCCTTCCCAACCACTGCTTCCCTTTCATGCCCCTCGACTCTTATAACTCCATCTGGTTTCTGTACAAATTGTAAATAGCCTTTCGCTCCCTGTATTTTACCCCTGCCGCCTTTAAAATTTGAAAGAGAGTATTCCAGTCAACATTGTCAAAAGCTTCCTCTAAGTCTACAAATGCTAGAAACGTATGTTTGCCTTTCCTTAATCTTTCTTCTAAGATAAGTCGTAGGGTCAGTATTGCCTCACGTGTTCCAACATTTCTACGGAATCCAAACAGATCTTCCCCGAGGTTGCCTTCTACAAGTTTTTCCATTCGTCTGTAAAGAATTCGCGTCAGTATTTTGCAGCTGTGACTTATTAAACTGATAGTTCGGTAATTTTCACATCTGTCAACACCTGCTTTCATTGGGATTGGAATTATTATATTCTTCTTGAAGTCTGACGGTATTTTGCCTGTCTCATACATCTTACTCACCAGTCAGGACTGGCTCTCCCAAGTCCGTCAATAGTTCTAATGGAATGTTGTCTACTCCCGGGGCCTTGTTTCGACTCAGGTCTTTCAGTGCTCTGTCAAACTCTTCACGCGGTATCGTATCTCCCATTTCATCTTCATCTACATCCTCTTCCATTTCCATAATATTATCATCAAGTACATCGCCCTTGTGTAGACCCTCTATATACTCCTTCCACCTTTCTGCTTTCCCTTCTTTGCTTAGAACTGGGTTTCCATCTGAGCTCTTGATGTTCATACAAGTTGTTCTCTTTAATTTTCCTGTAGGCAGTATCTATTTTACCCCTAGTGAGATAAGCCTCTACATCCTTACATTTGTCCTCTAGCCATCCCTGCTTAGCCATTTTACACTTCCTGTCGATCTCATTTTTGAGACGTTTGTATTCCTTTTTGCCTGCTTCATTTACTGCAATTTTATATTTTCTCCTTTCATCAATTAAATTCAATATATCTTCTGTTACCCAAGGATTTCTACTAGCCCTCGTCTTTTTACCTACTTGATCCTCTGCTACCCTCACTACTTCATCCCTCAGAGCTGCCCATTCTTCTTCTACTGTATTTCTTTGTCCCATTCCTGTCAATTGTTCCCTTATGCTCTCACTGAAACTCTGTAGAACCTCTGGTTTAGTCAGTTTATCCAGATCCCATCTCCTTAAATTCCCGCCTTTTTGCAGTTTCTTCAGTTTCAATCTACAGTTCATAATCAATAGATTAGCTGTTTCATTTCCTAGCATCGTCATGACCATTTTTTGCAGGAAGGCAAAATATGTGACTCACCTATAGTATGAACTTCATACTCTTTGCTACTACACTCCTGGAAATTGAAATAAGAACACCGTGAATTCATTGTCCCAGGAAGGGGAAACTTTATTGACACATTCCTGGGGTCAGATACATCACATGATCACACTGACAGAACCACAGGCACATAGACACAGGCAACAGATCATGCACAATGTCGGCACTAGTACAGTGTATATCCACCTTTCGCAGCAATGCAGCCTGCTGTTCTCCCATGGAGACGATCGTAGAGATGCTGGATGTAGTCCTGTGGAACGGCTTGCCATGCCATTTTCACCTGACGCCTCAGTTGGACCAGCGTTCGTGCTGGACGTGCAGACCGCGTGAGACGACGCTCCATCCTGTCCCAAACATGCTCAATGGGGGACAGATCCGGAGATCTTGCTGGCCAGGGTAGTTGGCTTACACCTTCTAGAGCACGTTGGGTGGCACGGGATACATGCGGACGTGCCTTCTCCTGTTGGAACAACAAGTTCCCTTGCCGGTCTAGGAATGGTAGAACGATGGGTTCGATGACGGTTTGGATGTACCGTGCACTATTCAGTGTCCCCTCGACGATCACCAGAGGTGTACGGCCAGTGTAGGAGATCGCTCCCCACACCATGATGCCGGGTGTTGGCCCTGTGTGCCTCGGTCGTATGCAGTCCTGATTGTGGCGCTCACCTGCACGGCGCCAAACACGCATACGACCATCATTGGCACCAAGGCAGAAGCGACTCTCATCGCTGAAGACGACACGTCTCCATTCGTCCCTCCATTCACGCCTGTCGCGACACCACTGGAGGCGGGCTGCACGATGTTGGGGCGTGAGCGGAAGACGGCCTAACGGTGTGCGGGACCGTAGTCCAGCTTCATGGAGACGGTTGCGAATGGTCCTCGCCGATACCCCAGGAGCAACAGTGTCCCTAATTTGCTGGGAAGTGGCGGTGCGGTCCCCTACGGCACTGCGTAGGATCCTACGGTCTTGGCGTGCATCCGTGCGTCGGTGCGGTCCGGTCCCAGGTCGACGGGCACGTGCACCTTCCGCCGACCACTGGCGACAACATCGATGTACTGTGGAGACCTCACGCCCCACGTGTTGAGCAATTCGGCGGTACGTCCACCCGGCCTCCCGCATGCCCACTATACGCCCTCGCTCAAAGTCCGTCAACTGCACATACGGTTCACGTCCACGCTGTCGCGGCATGCTACCAGTGTTAAAGACTGCGATGGAGCTCCGTATGCCACGGCAAACTGGCTGACACTGACGGCGGCGGTGGACTAATGCTGCGCAGCTGGCGCCATTCGACGGCCAACACAGCGGTTCCTGGTGTGTCCGCTGTGTCGTGCGTGTGATCATTGCTTGTACAGCCCTCTCGCAGTGTCCGGAGCAAGTATGGTGGGTCTGACACACCGGTATCAATGTGTTCTTTTATCCATTTCCAGGAGTGTAGTTTAGACACTTGGTAGCAAGCGATCAGAGCTTTATCACGAACACACATTACACTTTTAAACGAATTTGCTGCCCTTGATTGCTGTTCAGACAATTTTTTGGAATAGCTTTCACGTTTATCTTGCAAATTTGAATGCATTGTTTTAAAATATTTGCTCATTTTACTAAGAAGCAGAGATTCATTTGGCATTTTACACCCACATACTAAGATCGTGGGAAGGGATAATCTTCACTCCCAGTCAAAGTGAAACCATAGCTTAAGTAGCTTTCATTGTACTCACGAGTGGGCCGCTGTTTTGCTCTTTTACTTGCACTTAGCGTTTGTTCATTTCCGGAATCGGATTCTTCGAAGGAATGCTTGTTTTTAAGAAATCTGTCCATTTTATTCGATTGTATTTTGGATATAAAATTCACTTCTAGCGTTTTGAAAATAAGCGATACTCTGTACACAAAACACGAGCCCCACATACGCTGACAACACCTCACGGACATATCGCCTGAAGGCTATGCGATAACGTCAAGCGCACGACAATGGAAACGCGTTTTCCTTCTGGACCTGGACTCTTGTGCCTCCATGGGTTGACAGTGCTGCCAACGATGATTTTCAAGTTCCGTTAACCTTACTGGAAGCTTCTGTCATGAATCCGCTGGGTCACTAAACTGCAGTGGAAATGACACTCAGAAGCAGCAACGCTTCATGAACAATGACGATCATGTTCACATGTGCTACTCATCTGTAGCAAACAACATGAAATGGAATTCTTTTAGCCACGGACAGCTCGAGGTCAAACAATAAGCAGCTCTCACAGATAATTTCCTCTCCCAGTTTCTGTTTTCAATAACTTTTTATGGACAAGAGAAAGGTATGCATTTCCAATAAAATATTGAAAAGTGACTGGTTGCGGATGTTATTTATAATTTTGAGATATGCTTTTGCGGTACCTAAATATGCCGTAATGGCCAATTATAATAATAAGCAATTCACTTCATACGTGCTGTCGCAGCACCGCTCGGAGTTAGGTGGAATAGGTTCGCAATCATTGGGAACGGCAAGAAACCTTCCTCATACTATGGAGATCTAGCAATGGGGCAAGCTGTATTTGTATTCCTAGATGCACCGTATTGGATTCTAATGTCACAGTGATGGGAAATTTGACAACCAAGAAGGCTACAACTATATTCTCAGGTCCAATTTCTTGGATCGCCATCTTCGATTTTTGATTTTCACTCCAATAGGACGATTACTCAGTTTGGATTTTTCAATTTCCCGTCAAATTTCGCTTACAGCAACTGCTTTCTTTCACAGTGACGTTATAGGAGTGGTGAATAGCGCTGTAGCACAAATCGGATATTCTGTATTCTCCATTTTTTAATTTCCACTGTTATACACATAGGGCAATTGACCTTTGTCAGAGTGGTTGGGGAGGGGGAGAAATCTGGTAGCAATGCATGACATCACAAGGCGATCGGGATGGGGGAAATTTGGCAACAATGCGCACTGCACACGAACTGGCTTCCATCTTGACTTCTGCACCCATCTACCACCTCCCCTTTGATCTTGAATGATCTTATTTATTTCCCCTTTCTTCCCTATCATAGTAAACAGCTTCAGATTTCCTACATTTCCCGCAAACTTGACACTTTTTCGTCCCTAGTTTTTCACCACTGTACATTGCTGCACTGTATGAGCATATCCTGTCAAATTCGCATCTACACACTTTCCACATGCTGTCCCAATGAAACTTTAGCCACCTCCTTCTACCTGACCTAAAAATGTAATTTAATGCCGCATTGAACAGCGCACAGTATTAAATATAATTAACTAGTGGCAATTCTGCCCAGGTAGTGGTCCTGAGGCATATGTCGACTGTTGAATAGGCTTTTATAGTGACTTTTGTCGCCTGCAGTTTTCTTATTTACTCTGAACTCTCACATTGTACAACATACCAACGTATTTTAGCTCAAAAAGAAAAAGACATAAATTTTTTGGAGTTTTTATCTACGATTATCGAATTTCATGTATAGCTCGTACGAGCAGATGATAGTGGGACATCAGTGCTTTCTATATCCACCGACAGTTATGTTTTCTTTTCGTTGTCTATTTTATTAGCCTGTTTATGTCCTCCTGATTGGTGGGTAGACTATGTGGGCGCAACCTTTCCGATAAATCTGTGTTCTACTTTATTAGCGAGCTGCAGACCAGTTTTTCATCAATTGCACTGTACAACAGAACTGTTGGTTTTAGTAAAATAGTATTATATTTTTAACAAATCCTCCTTTCTTGTTACAGTTTATTGTTTCATTGTAGCTATTACGATTAAGTAGCATGTGTGACAATAGTACCGATTATATCTTAATCACGATTGTTTATCCATTTCGTGATATGTTTTTGTGAACCCGTTTGTGTCTGCCTGTTTGGCGTGTAGATTCTGTAGGCACATTATGTGTGCAGAGAAGGAAAAAGGTTTTGTTTCACTTTATTAGTGAGCTGCAGACCTTTTGTTTAGTAATTGTTTGCATTGTTCGATGGTACTGTAAACTTTTTGTGAGATAGTTAGTATTTAATAAATATATATTTATTGTTTTATCTGTATCTGATGAACAGATCATGTATGACAAATGCATTGAATATGACATTTGCTCACTTCATGGCGTGGTCCTGTTTAGCGGATGGATTGCATGGGCACAGTATGTGCGCTTGAAGGAAAGTTTTTTTCTGCTTTATTAACCTATTCCAGAGCTCTCTTTTAAATGGT
This sequence comes from Schistocerca gregaria, assembly GCF_023897955.1. NCBI lineage: Eukaryota > Metazoa > Arthropoda > Insecta > Orthoptera > Acrididae > Schistocerca > Schistocerca gregaria. The sequence continues at coordinate 944,538,546 of NC_064920.1, forward strand.
CGATCGCATTGCTCTCGGATTCTGTGTAATTGTAAGGCGTAGTTTTATTTTTAATAGTCTCCATACTCGTTACATTTTATTATGTCCGTGACTGAATTTATAACGAAACAAATTTTTGCTGGATCACTGTTACGATGTCGCAATTACTGAAGCTGGTATTTGTTTAAATGTCATACGTGCCATTAAAAATTGTAGTTTAGCTTAAAATTGTAATCAGTCGTAAATGTATCCAACTTTTCATAATACGTAGACAACTGCTTAAGCGTCTATAATAGGAAACAAACATTTCACTCGATTTCTGTGTTTCTGCTACCGTACTAAAATGTGAGATAACATAATCAGACCGGATATTATCTAAGCTAATAAAACATCTGACTAATAAATGACTCTCTCCTTCCGTGCTAGTTAACAAAATCTGTTACTCCTACACACATTATTTACCCATTCACAACCACAAGTTGTCATACCCCCGCCTTTATACTTTCGTCACCACTCAGCTCATTTCATTCTTCTGTCTAGAATTCTCATCAAAACCACCAACTGCTTCATAGGAGGATGAAAGAACCAGTTTGACTTCTTTTGTAAGTAGCTAAGAACTTGAAAGAACAAAACAGTGCAATCATTTACATAAATATTACGTAGTTACTATGTTCAAATGGCTCTGAGCACTATGGGACTTAACGTCTGAGGTCATCAGTCCCCTAGAACTTAGAACTACTTAAACTTATCTAACCCAAGGACATCACACACATCCATGACCGAGGCAGGATTCGAACCTGCGACCGTAGCGGTCGCGCGGTTCCAGACTGAAGCGCTTAGAACCGCTCGGCCACACCGCCGGGCAGTTACTAAATCCGATGAAGAATTGACGCCAAGTCTACAATAAAAACAACAGAGTAACGTAAGAAGACGCAGACTGATAGTAACAGAAAATAAAATTTAAGCGTACTGTTTAATACAAATGTAACTATTTTCTCAGCTGAGAGCTATGATTTTGAATGAAACAAACCAGATGTGGTGAACGTACGGAGCCTTCTTATAAAATTAATTTTTCGTTATGCAGCAGAATGTACGCTGCTGTGAACTTTCCTGTCTGACTGAAAGTGCTAACCGATCCGGGACGGGAGCCTGGAACCCTGCATTTCACAGGCAACCGATCAAGCCCTCCAGGCACGGCTCACGACTCGCCCTTACAACATTACTTCTATCGTCATTTCTCTTCTACTTTCCAAATGTCAAAGAAGCTCTACCGCATAAATTGAAGGACTGGAACTTCCAAAAAAGGATTTTGCGGAGACTTGGCTTAACCATTTGAAATTAGGTCCAGATACTTAGGAGCCTATCTCACTTGAAGGTATAAAGCAATCCTAATACAATAATGCTTATAGTCATGAATGCAATAGCGAGGTTAACATCTTTTGAACACTCAGAAAATGATGCACCCTCTAAAAACACAAAAGGTAACTACGCTGCGTCATTCGTGGGATTAAATACCCAATAAATGCAGCTGATATGAGGCTGTGACTACCTCCAAAGCGATAAATATCTCTTTATCGTAGAAGTGCTAAGCTACTGATCGATGAACATCTCTCTTCTACAATCCTTTGTGCCATTACTTTCATCCATCTGTTATTACATTAATCCATTTGATCTGTATAAAACACTAAAGAAACATAACGAACAGTTGACACTTCCTAGTAAGAGAGTATGTACAGTTCAAGAACCATGAGGGAATAATAACAATGAAAGACTAAGAGCGAAGTGCTCGGATTAGAAAGGGTGTAAGACATGGATTGCAGTTTTTCGCCACTGACGTTCAATGTATACACTGAAGGAGGGATGACATACAAAAGAAACGTTGGAAAATGTGATTAAAATTCAGGGTGAAAGGATATCAGTGATAAGGTTCGCTGATAAAATATCTGTTCTCAGTGAAACTGAAGAAGAATCACTGGTTCTGTTGAATAAGATGAACAGTCTAATGAGCACACACTATGGATTGAAAGTAAACCGAAGAAATATAAAAGTAATTAGGGGTAGCAGAAATGCAGTTAGCGATAAATTTAACATTGAAATTGGGGAGCACGAAGTAGACGAAATTAAGGCATTCTGCAATCTTTGGACCAAAAATAACGCGTGATGGACGAAGCAAGGTGAACATGAAAAACAGACTAGCACAGGCAAAGAGAGCAAAGAGAGCATTCCTGGCCAAGAGAAATTTACTGGTATCAAGCGCAGGCCTTAACTAGAGAGAGAAGTTTCTGAGAATGGAACGCTGTAGTGAATCATGGATTACAGGAAACTCAGAAAAGAATAGAATCGAAACGTTCGAGATGTTGTGCTATAGAAGGATGATGAAAATGAGGTGGACTGATAAGTTAAGGAATAAGGAGACCCTCTAATGAATCGGCGAAGACAGGAACGTATGGAAAACATTGACAAGGAACATTATGACAGAACATGTGTTAAGACATCGGAGAATAACTTCTATGGTTCTACAGGAAAGTGTAGAGGAAAACAGAGGTTGGAATAATTCAAAAAATTAATTGAAAAGGTATGTGCAAGTACTACTCTAAGATGAAGAGGTTAGAGACGAATTCGTGGCGGGAAGCACCAAACAAGTCAAAAGACTTATGACCCTAAAAAGTTCAAGAAAGACATGTCAACTGTGAAAACAACACAGTACGTTTTTTCTTTAACACTGGAGACCTCGTCCAAGGACCTTTGACTTCAAGGATCCTCTGGCGGTCCGTCGACAGATATTATGTTTTGCTACTCATGACTGATATCATCCGCAACAAACACCAAAGAGCACAGTCGATGTTCATCACGCGGTATCTTCTTGATGGCTGCATTTTTGTAGTCCGACCTCGGAAGGTGCTTCCACCGACGCTGAAAACGCAGCAGTATTTTTCAGTTGAGCCATGTTTTAAAAATGATTCTGCAGTAACATATTGATAAGTTTATTATCCTGTACCAGTGTTGTTACGTATCAAAGTCTACCCTTCAACACCTACTGGTTTCTCCAGTATCTTGACATCGTGTTATCCTTCGGCGCGCAATGAGATCCGGAACACCATATCTTGCCTCCATATCCGACGCCGGTAGTCTCCCTTTCTCCACTATAACAATGAGGTGATCACGAATATGAAATGTAGCTGACGAACAAAATGGCTGGACACAACGCTAGGTGGTGCAAGTACCTGAAATTGCACTGTGTACAGTCATTGGTTACTACAAAACAAATGGCGCGCTTACAGGCATAACGCACTTCGAACGGCCTAACAAGGTACGTTATTTTACAGCAATTGATCAATTTCGGGTAAAGTGACATCACAAGACTACTAAGCAGTTTAGTCTCCCTACGTGTGTCCATTCAGACCAACAAATGGAAACAGAACGTAAGACAGCAAGGCGCAATTGCCTGATTCTGATAACGGACAACTATTTTATTTGCAATAATTACCTATCGTATTTTATCACAAATACATTTTCTGGTTGTTATAACTATTAAATAGATGTACAGAACCACGATGAAGACTTCTCAAAACATCAGTAAATATTCTCTCTATATTTTGCAGAGAAGTGTCACATGAGAGTCATTCCCATTTAATTTTTCAGTGTCATTTGAGTTTTTTTGGTTGCTGCCAGTTTTAGCATACCCACCCCCAGAAGTGAGCCTTTTCTATCCAGTACAACGCCGAATCTGTAATGTGCTATTAACACTAAAGATGTTGACAAAATAACCGGCTACTACAGCGGATAAACTAAGCTATTCATTAAGGTTGCAATAAACGTGACTGCCATCAGAATTTAAAATCTAACAATCCGCGCAAACTGCCAACACAGTCGGCTGCGGCAGTTTGAAGAAGAATTTCTCTGTCGCTTGAGCTGCGTATGCTAGTTCAAATGGCTCTGAGCACTATGGGACTATTGGACTTAACATCTGAGGTCATCAGTCCCCTACACTTAGAACTACTTAAACCCAACTAACCTAAGGACATCGCACACATCCATGCCCGAGGCAGGATTCGAACCTGCGACCGTAGCAGCAGCGCGGTTCCGGACTGGCTAATACTAGCACCGTAGTGATGATTGGTAACACAAAATAAATTCATATGGCATGACTGACTGAGCAACCCCAGCCGCCTGTTTGCTAGTTCTTTCAATTGGGCGTCACTTTGGCGACCTGCGCCCTCTCAAGCTACCCCAGTAACGTGGCATCTTTACCACGTGCCGTTCATAGCATATCTTTAAGTAATTGAGAGTTGAAGACAAGCGTAAAGTTAGACTGAAAGATTACAGAATGTGATCGACATTTGATCCCGCGATCTCCAGGTTCGCACTTTATCTGTAGGCAACCAGTCCCCACTACTGCAAAAAATAAATAAATAAATAATTAAAAAATAAAATGCTGTATTAACTCATACGACCAGTGTTCGAGGCTATATATTCTGGAACTGTTATACGTATTTCATTTAGTTTGTATGCCAAAAGTATATCTGTGTAAGAAAGCGATCATAGTTTACTTACATATAAGATATTCAAAAATATCAGTTATATCCAAAAATATTTTCCGCAGTTCATGGCGGTGTTGGGCTCGAGTCCCAAGTTAGGTATTTTGGCGCCGCGGAGACCCCCTAAGGTATAAAGTGTCTACACTCGCCGAAGCGTCGAGCAGCAACAAAATGCTTTATTGTTTTATGACTTTTGTTCATGGAAGGAGTATTATCGTAAATCGAGTAAATACCACATAGTGCAAGTCTGATAGGGACACAAACAGTCAGCTACTCAGATCCACGTTTAAATTCATGAAGAGCTTTATTCAATAGAAACTGAATCCAACACAGTGCACATCATGCAAAATTTTTATCTGTCACTCAACAAGAAGTAAAATAAACCTACTCACGATAGTGAAAATTCATCGAAAAGCGTAAGCTTGTTGAAGGTGAAAATTGTGTTTTCTCAAGGTAGAATCTTATATCTGCAGCATATGCACTGATCTGCAGAACTTAAGGACGAGATAGAAAAAATAAAAAACACATTATCTACGCGTTGGTAATGAAAGTTCAATAGCATGTTGCCAGAGGACTTCCATTTATGAACAGGAAGTTGGACGCCACATGATGTAAGATGGGCGTAACTGTAGAACAAAATGAAGCGGGTCACGCAAGACGAGTCTGTTGAAGGAACGTGAGAACACAGTGTTTGCCAATCAGCGAGCAGTTACGGTGCGCTATGGTGGTGTTCTTCATCAGAACAGTGCCCGAAGACAACATTTAGATGACATCATATTGGAAAGAATCAGCGGGAAAGTGGAAGGACGAAGTGTGACAAGTGCAGTCCAGGAGGTTGATATTGCTCGCTGTAAAGCTTCGCGCGTGCATGGAGCCTTTCGAACCACAAGGACTGCTGCCCCATAGAGAGGAGGAAGTCGACCACACCCAACTACAGCAGCAGATGACCACTACATTGCCCAACAGCCAAGAAGGAAACCACGTGAAACAGAGGGCGCAGTGGCAACTACATTTAACAGGACTGCATGGAAGGAACCTCATGCTCCACAATGGCATGGCGACTGCATGGGGCCAGTTTTTAAGCTGTTGAATGTAGGAGAATTTCAGATTGTTACAAAAATCAAATGACGATATAGATTGCATCGACAGCAAACAATTCGCATACAAATACGCATACGATGTCAAACAACGAAAAGAAAGTGTAGTGACTGGATTTTTAAGTTTATGGAAAGACAGTGTCACAAATTTGCATTTTTTTCTTCGGTATGTAGATGCTTTTGTACTTTGGGAACGATTGCAGTGGTGTGGATGGGGCGATAGGTAGTTCTAGAGGATGTCATGTAAATTCGTATTTCGCAGAGACAAAATGGTATGCCTCATTTGCAGGCATTGCGAATTAACTTTAGTTTCCACAACAGTCTGATGGTGGAGTATAACTTTTAGACAGATGACATCATTTGTGAATCAGGGTAATGGAGAGCATGTAAAGAATTTGGCAGCGAATTTATTCGTGCTTGTTTACGTATATTATTTTGAACCACATAATATAGACTTCTCTGACTGCAATATTGCACCGCTTCTTACTTTCTCGATTGTTGGCTGGAACAGCTATCTTACATCGACAGGGGTTCGTCCTTCTCAAATATGCGTCACAAACTGACCAGTGAGTTGCGCATACCGATAGGCAGCATAGCGGGGCTCTTGTTTTGAATAGTTTATTTGTCACTGGTTACAGAACTGTGACACGCATTCAATGCGGTGCAGTAAATATTGTGAGAAATCGGCCGACTTGAGCAGTTTTCAGCCGGCGCTGTAATTTATCGCATTCCTTCCCTATGAATAGCCGGCCGACTTGGCCGGTGGCAGCGGCTGTCGCCTCAGTCAGTTGGAGCCGCCTGCCCGGGCAGCGGAGCCGTGTCTCCTCTCCCGAGTGGGGGCGGCGCCAGCCGACAGCCGAAATGTGCGCTGCCCTGTGCGCCCACAGGCTCGACCCGGACCTTCGTCAGCACGAGTCAAAGAACATGTGTTAAACTTTTCGGGAGGAATGTTCAAGAACACGCCAATAATTGGAGGTTTCATTACAGTAACGTTTCTTGATGGTCTGGAGAGATGGGTGTAGGTTTTACTAAAGTTGGTAACACAATCGATAACCAGGTGCAACTGTTCACGAGAAACTACAGCAGGACTGACAGTGTAAAGTGCATTCCGACAGAGCTAATTTTGGAACAAATTGCAAAAATCTCGTCTTGTTTTCGCACACTCTCCCGCGAATATTCTTTCTCGGTGAGAACCGAGCCTGGAATGCAATGATTAAGATACTGAGACAATGACCCTTTATTCACGAGACGTTAGTTTCCAATCCCCAGTCAACCTCACTTAGTCTTTCTGTGATTTCGCATATCACCTCAGACCAATAGCGGGATCGTTCCGTCCGAAAAAAATCCAATCTGACGTCGTGCTCAATTTCTAATGACCTCGTTCTTGACAACTCGTTAAGCCGTAACCCAAATCTGTAAACAGCTCAAACACGACACATTATCGTGCCTAATACGTTGTAGCAAACCGTAGACATCAAAACAGCTTCCAATCGTCCCTGAATAGATAAATACAGGCCCTATACGGTTCTCAAGGAAATCTTGTCCCATTCTTCTTGCAAAGTTGAGATAACGAAGATGGAAAGCGCTCACACGCATCCTTCTCTGCAGAGTAGACAACCAAGGCTCAATAATACTGAGATCTGGTACACTGTGATCGCCTGGGAAGACGGTGAAAATTCATCTTCACGCTCTAAAAACCAGACCTGAGCGATGCGAGCAGTGTAAACGGGGGCCACGTCGTCTTGGAACCCAGCATCAAAAGTGGAGAACAAACATTGCACTTTGGGACAGAACTGCTCAGGCAAAATGTTCACATAAAGCCTGGCAGTGACGCGACCTCGCAGAGCAACCATGGAGCCCATGGAATACGACGAAATGGTTACCTAAATCATCAACCTCCCCCCCCCCCCCTACGCCCCTACCTCCACCATGTTTCAGTCCTGGGACGTAAACTCGGCGAGCAGTTGGAAACACTGTGAATCAAAACTCATCCGACCAAGTGACATTCTTCTACTGCTGCATAGCTCAGGTGTTGCGGCTTCCGCACCACCTTTTCCTATACCAAGCATCTGCATCAACGGACAAGCGCTTCTGGAAATCCAGCTATTCCTGCAATTCCCCGCTCTTGGAACTTCCTTCGTGTTGCTTTGGTGCCTGACAGGGTTTGCAGCTGTCGCCCTCTTATTTTTCGTCACAATCCTCTCCAATGATCGTACATCACAGGCACTCAATACACACTGTCGTCCGTGTTGTGACCTAGCAGATATTGTTCTTCCGTTTTCCCTGTAAGGGGTATAAATCTTCGGTACGTTGCCTCAAGCACCCACCATACGAGCACCAACAATTTTCCCTTGTTCGAATTCACTTAGCTCTGACGTAATGAGCTCAGTACTACGCAGAACACTCTTCTGTCCACGATATACACTTGCAACGCATTGAGGACATTACACAGGTGTAGTTTGTGGCCAGGTAGAACAGCGCAATATGCTAACTTGGGTATGGTCTACATATATGTTCAAGCATGCATTTCTCGCCATGTTTCAGTATTTTTGTCTGGCACTAGCACCTTCCTTTAAAGGACGGCCCGGCTATTTTAGGCTCTCGGAACAAGAGATCCTCATGATGCTGACCCTGTGAATGTGAAAATGTGTCATGAGGCCAGTCATACTGTTTAGTTTGCGGTGTCAGTACGATCTGCGATATCAACCAATCAGCCAGAAACTAGCACTTCTCCCCCTCCCCCTCCTCCCCTCATAACATACACAAACTCACTCATTCACACACACACACACACACACACACACACACACACACACGCACACACACACACACTGTTCACGTAAATATCAAATAAAGAGTTATTTCGTGATAATAGCATCCTACTTGATTTCGTGATAATAGCATCCTACTTGTCTAATAATTTTTAGAAAATATAGCGAAAAGAGCATGAGAAAGAATATCATCGAAATTTGAATGTCGATTCATCCGTAAAAAAGTTACCTTATCAGTTGCTAAAAAAAGCAAAAGAAGCAGCCATGACTGAAACGTCTGAGAGTTTGAAGAAACAGTGGAAGGTGAATTTTCAGGCGCAAGATAACTTCATCAGACACATGATAATTCTGTGAAAACGGACTGTTTTACAAACAAGTGACGATCTCTGAACTCGTCGTGATGATCTAGATCCCGCTACATAGTTTGTTCCTCCGCCTGTCTGCCTCACGCAAGTGCGACGAGCAGCCAGTATAGTCACATGGACCTGAAAATGTCACCAGGTGACACCCGTGTAGCATATAAACGCGCAGTCACGTGAGACATACATAAAACCCCACAATTGCCCTAAGGAAGCCCGAAAAGCGCAGCAAAATAAGCAGTCGGCGCAGCTATTGAAGATACATGAAATGTACGCTTAATGCTAGAAAATCCTCTTTTGCGAAAAACTGTTATGCAAAAATTTGGGTTCAAATGGTTGCAAATGCCACTGTCACTTCGTGGTAGATGACGCCTGGAAGTATACATTACGAGGTGAGGAACTGACCCAGTTACTCGTTTTCTATGCCTTCTTGTGCTGTCGGATAACCTACGCAAGATCACTCCACGTAGGTACTAATAGTTCTGTCATCGGCTATAACTACACCGGATGCACGTGAATGGGAGATAGCTCCCTTCTTCCAGCGCAGTCTTGGCACAATGTCCAAGAATAATTTTCCTTCCCTCGTTGCTAGGATGCCCAAGAGATCTTGCAGAATCAGCAGATGCCTTTCTTCCTTGGCCCTTCTTATCTAACGGTCGCTGACTGTAGACGGTGGAAAACTATTGACTCAGAGAAAAACGCACAACGAAGTAATCTGTCAGTCTTTGACTCGAGGAAGAAACGGAATGTCTCGTGTCGTTGCTATGTCGTGTTGGGCTGAGAATAAGAATAATACACGTGTTTTTTCGTTGTGACTTGACATTCCAAGCTCAGTTCTATAAATAACTTGTTGGGCAAAATGTAGAATTGCTGAATCTTATAAAGATGTAATCATCAGAATATTATTTTCACAGTAAGTATACTTCATGAGATGGAAAAATTAACCTCGAAAATGTTTAAAAATGGAAATATATGAAGATCAGTGTTTTCTATACGTCGATGACGAAGTTATTAGAGACAGAGCACAAGTGCGGTAAAGGAAATAGGCCATGTTCTTATGAAATGGATAATATTGATTTTTGTATAAGTGGTAGAGGGACCACCATGAATGAGTGAACGGGGATTGGAACCTCGTATTTCCCAATACTTGTCTAGTAACTTAACCTCTGTGCCTCCAAGCTCGGTCTTTTGTAAATAGCCAAGTCTTTAAAGAAGTCCAAAGTTACTAAATACAAACAGGTTCAACATTTCCACCGATTCATTGTATGGGAAGTGAGATATCTTGGCGGAAACATGTTTAACACAACTGCATCATTTGGAGAGTTCGTGATTCGGAACGCAGTCAGAATATACTTGTTTCTCAATTGATTTCGTATTTCTACAACCTACCAGCAGATAGCCTGCGGGAAGACGAAGGTCTGCAACCGCTACTCGATACGCACAGCACTTTTATTGCTCGTAACAGCCACCGATTCTGATTCCAGATGACGTCAGAATGATGTCACAGCCAGTAAAGCGCGCGACCTAAGAGTTACAGTCACGATTCACACACAATGGTCTACAGTAGTTTGATGTTGAATGGGTCCGCAACCTTCATATATTGCAATTTCAAGTTTTCCTCATTTTCAACCAAATGTCACAAAAGCAAATATGCATACAAGCATTCTGTGTAGTCCGTGAGCTCCATAGTTAGTCACACTAATGCAGCCACTATTTCAAACATCGAACGAATGCGAGGGACATCCAAGTCACGCAAAAAAGGATGTACAATTTTGTTCTTTTCTTAGTTACAGACACTTTTTTGTTTCTTTGCTGTTACATGTTTGCTTCGTTGCTGTCGCTCTGTTTCCATACTTCCAGTTTTGTTCTAAGAGTACTTTTTCCCTTCAAAAGTTCTTTGTTTTGGGAAGTGTTAAAGCAAAGCCTTGTGCTTATCATAGTTACCATGGCACTAGTAAATCAACAAACTCTTTTAGTGTTAAGAACACAATCAGTAGTGAAAGCTTACTCTACAGTTCTTACTGGACTGGTATTTAGTCTGTACTGATCATTCTTCCACTACCAGAAATCAAGTCAGCTGTTTCCGAGAGGGGTGCCACCGAACAAAGGTGCGTTAGCTGGAGAGCGACGTGTTGTGTGTGACTTCTAGTCGCTGGCGTGTCCCCTTATCAGTTTTATTCTTCTTGGACTAGTATCTACTGTACATTTGTGGCTAAAATGTATTGCAGTCATCAGTTGGAGGAAATGCACCTGATGTAGGGACTTGAAATTGGTTTGCGTCTGAAGCAACCTTTCGAAGAATACATGAACGTCTTGTGGATACAGGGACTTTTGAGAATCGTCATTCCATTGCCAAAGACCATATATTGTTACAACAGCTGATGTAGAAGATCGAGTACATCATATCGAGGGCAGTAATAGCAGTAGCGCCAGGGAAATAGCAGAAACTAAGAATGTCAGTGGTGTGACACTGTGGAAAGCAATACGAGAGCAACTCCTTTATCCATACCGTCTTCAGAGGGTACTAGGTCTTACTAAAACATATTTTCAACCGTTAAAAGATTTTTGAATTTGTTTACCAACGACATACGCTCAGGATCAACACTTTCTGTCTATCATATTATTCACTGATGAAGCAAAGATTACCAACGATGGAGTGCAGAATATTCACAACACTGACATAAGGGCGAATGAGAATCCCTTTGCAGTTTTGAAAACAAGACTTCAACAACAGTTCAACATTAACGTATGGGCTGGCATAACTGGAAACATATTATCTGCGCGATTCATTTTCCATGGAACGTTGACTGAAGCACTGTCAATGAAACATTAGAGTGTTTTGCTAGAAGACGTTCTACTACACTTACGCCAGAATAGCTGGTTGATGCCCGATGGGGCGCACCTCATTTTTGCTCTACAAGTACGAACAATTATTAATCAACTTTTGCCACATAAATGGATGAGTCATGGTGCAGCAGCATCTTGGCCTGCTTGACCTCCTGATTTCGGTCGACTGGTTTATTATTTTTGAAGGCATTTAAAGGACACAGTGCATCCAACACCAATTGTGAATGTTGAAACTGTTCGTCAACGTGCTCAGTAACGGTTTAGGTAGGTACAGGAGACACCTGGAATATGGGAGCGAGTAAGGCAATCGACGATGCGACGTTTAGAAGCATGTGTTGGACCTAATGATAGACATTTTGAGCATTTTATTTAGCTATCAGAAGAAACTACTGAAAAGAAAAAATACCTGTAAAACCAAGCTTGAAAACAATAAAAACAAGAAAAAAATACGAAACAAACATGTAGCAAGATGCCACTCGGCTACGCCTCAACATTAACAGTGACCGTTCGATAAGCACATCGCCCCGCTACGACTCAGATGTTTCGGGTACATTTCGAATTAGAGCTGTTCGATCTTTGACTGCCGTGTATTTATAAGCTGAGAGTAGTACTTAAAATATCAGTCTCGTGATCCACGAAAAGTACGAACTTTATTTATCATAATAATACATTCAGCACATAACAGCTCCAAGCAACGAACTGCTTAGGAGACATTACACTTGAAAGTATAACCATCCCTGATTGATAGGCATTGGCACGTAACGGGGAAAACTTAAGTATGGAGTGCCTACACATTACAGTGAATGAAAAAAACGGAAGTAAGGAAGGCAAAAGTCAATGCTGCTGCTGTATACAGCGCCGCTGACTGGGGCATAATTAAATATGACAGCCGCAGAAACAACACACAACATACTTAGCAGACGACGGTGATCTGATGTTACAGACTTAATTAATATACAGCACGCAAAAGAAACGGAAAGACGAGGGATGGCCCTTACAAGTGAGTCGAGAATGAGCTTCTTGTTGAAGTTAATGGTGCTAATAGGGATCAAGGCGTTCACCTTTAAATACTGAAGTGAAGGAGTGGTAGCTTGACCACTGTTTATTACAAAATATTCCATAGGAGGAATAGCACATGAAAACAACGTAATGGCTAACTAAGTCACACACTGGAGACGAGTAGAAATTGCAGCATGAGAGCCATGTAATTGAACTGTTGCCAGAAACTAAACAGCAAAATCCATGGGGATTGGAACAGTAAATGCAGTACAAGGTTTTGCATCAGACATGATGATCATGGCTTTCAGGTGGGATGAAGAGAATATGTGCAAGAACCCAAACAACGCAGTCACCGTTATGCCATCGACTGCCAGAGAGTGATTTAAAACTAGATCCCCTATGCCTTAACTCAAAACACGTCTACTTCTCCCTCGCCACTAACTCCTCGCTTCGTTTTCCCGCCTGAACTTACCAACTTTGAGAGGCGAAAAGACGAGCTGCAGCTTCAGCAACTTCAGATGGCTTGCGCACCGCAAACGCTGCCACGGTGCACATAGAGGATTAATTTCGCGCCTCCTCCCTGTCCGGCTGAAGACAATTCTAGGGCTTGGCTACACGTCTTAAGTAAGAGTGCTTCACGTCAGTAGTGGGACTAAGTTCATTCTATGCCACTCTGCATTGTTGCCAAATGTATCCCAGATGGTGTCGATGATGTCATCCAATGTGGTGGCCTATAGTCTTGACAACAGCACATGACGTCATCCAAGATGGGTGATTTTTGCGGGAAGATAGGTCAATTGAGTTACCTCCTCTAACCTAACCCCCTCCTCACCTGAAGAAAGTGGTGGGACATTCAAATTCCACCAGGGCAATGCAACACACCTCTACTAACCTAAGAAAATGGCAGGAAGATAGGTCACTAGGGCTTCCTCCACTAACCAGAGTCATCTGACAACCACCTTTTACTAGGAACTGGCAAGAAGTTTGAATTTTGAAAGGAAGATAGGTCAATTGGGCTAACTCTACTAACCTAAAAAATGGAAGGAAAGACAGGGCACATGGGCCACCTCAACTAACCTATATCATCTGACTGCCACCTCGTCCTAGGAAACGAAAGGAAGAGGACTGGACCTGAGCTGGGCGTAAGTCTTTATTTTGCATGCACTATTTATTTACACTATTAAAGGCAGTACCACCATCAAGTGTAGCCACCATCAGGTACAGAGTCCAACTGACCTAGTACACAGTACTGCCACCAGAGGGTGCTGTTGTTCGTTCTGTGAGGGACGAAATGGAGGGAAACAGTGTGGGTGCCATGGGGTCTGGAGTCCAACTGACCTAGTACACGTTACTGGCACCAGAGGTCGTTGTTATCTGTTAGGAGACATAATCCTAGATGGTGGGGGGAGACGGAGGGAAACAGTGTTGTCGCCATTGGGTCCGGAGTCCAACTTACCTAGTACACAGTACCGCCACCAGAGGGCACTGTCGTCCATTCCGTAATGTAACCCAAAATGGCTGTAGTAGTTAGCACACTGGACTCGCATTTGGGAGGACGACGGTTCAATCACATCTCCAGCCATCCTGATATGCGTTTTCCAAGATTTCCCTAAATCGTTTCAGGCAAATGCCGGAATGGTTCCTTTGAAAGGGCACAGCCGAGTTCCTTCCCAACCCTTCCATAAACCGAGCTTGTGCTCTGTCTCTAATGACCTCGTTGTCCACGGGACGTTAAACACTAACCACCACCAAAATGGCTGTTTGGAAGGGGAAATGACTGAGCGTGTGCTGGGCTGCTGGAGAGAGGAAGGAGTGTACTTTATTTATTTTGGAACAACTATTTTAGTGAAGGATTTTAGATAGCATATTTATCACACTGATACAAAACACAGGCCGGCCGGAGTGGCTGTGCGGTTCTAGGCGCTTCAGTCTGGAACCGCGTGACCGCTATGGTCGCAGGGTGGAATCCTGCCTCGAGCATGGATGTGTGTGATGTCCTTAGGTTAGTTAGGTTTAAGTAGTTCTAAGTTCTAGGGGACTGATGACCACAGATGTTAAGTCCCATAGTGGTCAGAGCCATTTGAACCATTTTTGAACAGAACTCACGCTCTGACATGTTTTGGGTCGCGCCACACAGTATACTGACCTTTAAACTATTCGTAAATTACTGAGATACCGCTCTGCAGACATGTAAACGACTCCTAAATTACCGAAATAATTTCAGTACTTAGCACCCAGACATGAAAACTCTTCCTAAATAATGCAGTACACTGATGTGCCGACACAAAATAATCTTGTACACTGTCCAAATAACACATAGCACAGCCTACTGACCTGTTCGCAAAATAATGCAACAGACACGCAAACGTGCCCCTGGACCGCAGAGGAGGCTACAGCACACACTCCCAGAAGTCAGAATGCACCAGCACCTGCCAAGCCATGAACAAATGCCCATTCGGTGCCTATTGCATTAGGTGGCAGCATCCCTTTCGTACTTCTGAGAAATTCCACTCAAAATACGTGATGACCTAGGCATCGTTGCTGACGCGACTGGACAGCAGCAAAGACCTATTTGCAGAGTGCAGACGCTCCAAGGCTGAGCACGCGTCGATTCCAGATGTAGGCAGCGTGAGCCATTGCTCCCACGCCACTGCTGCCTACAGGGAGCAGGTGACAGTTGGGTCTATTGTCGGGTTACAGTTGATATTCTTCGAGTATTAAACTAATGTCACAGATCTCCAAACAGCGCTCACAGCAGTCCCATATGTGAGACGCCTCTGGGCAGCATGTGTGCATTATTCCTAGCGAACATAATGGGACATGCGAGCTGCGTCTAGCCATGCAAGTGTACCCAGCATGGCTGACGCATTGTGTGAAATGTTCATCCTGCTATCAACATACGTCCCAGAAACATTAAACGTTTGCACCGCTAAAAGCCTGTGCACACTCGCGAAAATACTGTTAAACATAAAAGCGCAGAAGGGGGGAGGGGGGAACCAGAACAATTACACAAACATAATTCGAAGTACTGTCTTACAGAAGAGAAAAAATGGCCAAAATATTCGGTATCCTACAGCTACAGATCTGGAGATATCCTAATGCCACAGTGGTGGATGAGTGACGGCATCCCTGCCAGAGATGGATGGTCTGCTTCAATGCGTCTTTCAACACTTGCTTTCTCAGAACATTCCGTACATGCCTTGCCTCCATCTTGTTCGAATCAATTTGTAGAAGCTCCTACATCCCAGCAGTAAGACTGTTTTGTGAATCAATAGAGCATTATGATTGTATTTTATACAGATCACCATATTGCACTGGCGATTAAACCTGGCAAAGTGGTCTACAGATCGTCAAATACTTCAAATACAGAAAGACTCTTACTCAATTACACTGCTCTTCCACTGATGATAGGAGATCGAATATTAGAGCGTGAAACAGATCTCCAACCCACAAATATATCAGTGCATACTGTATCGATGTAGTAAACATACAATTCGTATCCTATGCCATACAAAATTAGCCCTTTTACATGATTCGTACATATACTGCATAGGCAGACAGTACTGTATACACTCCTCGGAACACAAGATATTTCCCTGCGAGATCGGCAGTCATCCACCCCCAACGGGTGACCAGAGCGCCCTCAGTGGACTGAAGCCACTCTCAGAACTGTTTTACAAATTCTGGCTCATTCCTCCTCAGCACAAACGCGTTACTCTTTTTGTTCCAAACCTGCTTGTTTGCTTGCTTTTTCTACACCTATCTCCAGACTCTGGGATTACAAGAACACACATATTTTTGCATGGTTTGCCATAATATTATACCATTTTCGGGGTACTTCTCGATACCGAGCATACAGCAGTACCCTACCGATCGCTCGCGCAACGTAATTCCGAAGATATAAACTGGAAATTATTTCTCGACAAACCCAAAACTTGGCTAGGTGGGGCGTGCTGTAAACCACTGAATAACGAGAAATTTGTCACGTCTGTGAAGACATTTACGCGGAAACTTGAAAAAAAAATAGAGTAAACTGATATTTCCACATGCGAATACTGATGTTGATGATGTAGCAGATTCAAAACCATCTCTATATTTTAGAAGGTCAACTAAGGTGTTTCTCATGTCTAGAGAACCGGCAAATGTGTCTTTCACATGCTAGATGCACACACAACAATCGATCTTCTCTCAAGTAAATAAAGTCACAAAATGTGCAGAAGAAGTCAACTGAACAATTTACATGGGAGGGAATAATGGTCCATGGCAAACACCCCTCCATATTCAATCTTCTCAAATTTCCACACAATCACGAAAGCTGTCCAACACATACTAAGTATTATTTCGTTATTCAATCGTCTAGAGGACACCACGGTTAAGTCATCTACAATCGTACACTCCAACAGGCCTCTCCATTCGGACAGCTTCCACCTGTGCCGTTCATTGCTATACTACGCCTCCCAATCACTGCATTTGGGCTGCGTGTTGGCACAATTTTAGAACACAAAATGAGATGGTATGACATGATCACATGGATGGAACTGACATAAAATCGATAGACTTGCAAAAAAATGATGGGGGGATAGGTATAAATTGACAGAATATACATCGAAATGTGGGGAAATTGAGGAAGTACTTTCATATCTACTGGTTGGCATAAAGCAATTTGTACATGGGAACAAGTATGCGGCACCCAGAGGAATCCGAGGAAAGGTCGACATGGCTGCGACGTGAAGCAGTAACTTTTCTTTCCATCAATATGGCAGTATACTGTATGTCTATTGAGGTACCAGTGAGACACCTGAGTTGACTACTGTATTTGACACTTTTCAGGAAGACAGAGAAGCATCCGCCTCTAAACTTACATGCTTCTTTGTTAAAGGATGACATAGTAGATGAGGTGGTCTATTGAGATGGAGCTGTAACGACGTACGTTTTAATGGTAGACGATGATGCATTCTAGAGAGGGAGAAGTTGCTGTAGTTCACTTTTTCCACTGTTCTGTCAGGATGCTACAGTCGCGTGACACAGCTTGCGTTTGACTCGTATACAGCCACATGTTCTGTATGTGATTTAAAGCACTGTCTGCTTGCGATCGTTAATGGTAAACCTGTCGGTCATCCGAGGACTTCCATCTCAAGTGTGATGGGATGTGACACATTCCTCTAAACGAACTATGATTTATGCAATGTTCTCCATCCCCCTGTCTCATGTTGGGTGTAAAATCAAGACTTTAGCTTCATAATTAAGCTAGCGGTAGGTGCTTGTCAAGCACTGCAATCCCCGTGTATATATTTGCATGACAGATGTGATGTTTACAGAGTTAGTGGCGAAATGACTTGTAATTTTCACATGTGGGACGCTTCTGCTATGTATTTATCTGTTTCTTTGTAGGAGGTATTCCCCGTTACTAACCATAATTTTATATACAGCTGTTGCAGGCATAGTATAATTTCTGAAGCATGAACAGATGTGAACAATGGACGCTATACATCACTGGAAAGTTATATTGTGCTCATATTACACAGAGCCAATCTTTTACGGAAGTAGTTTCCTCGTTTTACGGTTAGATAACATAGTTTATCGTAGAGAAACTGGGAAGAAGGATGTATGTCACACGCTTGAAATATATTGGAATATTAACAGCACTACTTTCCATATAACTGATAGGTTGGAAACGCAAGCGATCTAACATTATAGCCCGTTTTAAGCGCGGAAACATGCTGTCACATCATTGGTCGGTGTTGAAATTACTGTAAAATTGCTAAAATTGTTCACACAATCAACTGCAATACTTATTATTTCAGTACATCTGGGGTGTCTCCTCCATCCCAATCCGTCCACTGGTACGCTGTTGGTTACCACATAATGACTGACTGACATCACTTGTCTGAGTTGAAGAAAGAGTTTTGGTGGAGGGACAACACCTTCTGGGGACGGATAGCACCGAAACAGTGATTGCGTACATGACTGAAATATGAGGAATCAGTCGAAACGTAATACGGATCCACCTGCTATTCTGTCACTGTGACAGATGAGTTTAAATGTAGAGGTCGTCAGTCAATTTCGGACAGCAGTTTGGAAACTCTCCACAACGACACCAAACTCTTCCAGTTTCCTAATGATGTAACTCTCTTTTATTTAATGTCATCCAGTGTGTGTGGCGTGTTATGGTAGCCAGAGTAAAAGATGATTTACACCATGTGACATCTAGTTTTCTGTGAGAGGAAATGGATCAGAACGTGTTAATGTCAGTTTAGAACCTGACACAGACCTCAAAGTCGTGCCGGAAAAAAAAATGTGTGGCAGTGTACAAAGCATGTTAGAGCAGAAGAAAATAATGCTTCAAACAACAACGCAGGGTCACAGGGAGCATCTCCTGTGACTTACAGTATGGTCTGCGGGATAGGGCCATCCTCCTACAGTACTGGTCGTGACACTTTAAAGTGATCTGTGCAGTGGATCAATACCTGTATATTTAATAGGATCGTCACATGTGCTCGATGCTGGCACGCATGCAGTAATTGTTTTCGATATATGGAATGAGAGAGATGCGGTAAAATTCTTATTGAGTTCTCTATTGGGTGAAGTTAGTGGAGCTTTTATTGTTCGTAATTTTTCTCTGGTGGGTGGAATACAATAATGATGATAGGATATTGGGGTGATAGACGTGAATGGGCTCTGAGGGATGTCGATCTGTAGTACCTACTTGAAGTTTGGAGAAGCACCAAAATGCAGTAGCAAAATCCACATCCTGCCCCCAGTTCCTGTACTGTCTTTTATACTACCTCGTGTTGCAAGAGAAGGCTTTGTTTCCATTGAGTGGTAAAAGCACAGTTCTGTCGCAGTAACTCAGATTCACCAGTTTTTGTACACAAGTTGAAGAAGGTGGTAGGTATAGTTTTCCTCTGACCCCTACTCAGTTATGACTTACATCGGAACGATCACATGCGCAAAGATGCAGGTTTGAATCCTGCCTCGGACATGGATGTGTGTGATGTCCTTAGGTTAGTTAGGTTTAAGTAGTTCTAAGTTCTAGGGGACTGATGACCTCAGCAGTTAAGTCCCATAGTGCTCAGAGCCATTTGAACCAAAGCTGCAGGGATGGTAGCGCAGAGTCTGAGGGGGCAGTTGCATGATGCATCGGAGCTATCTAAAACGAGGCGGGAATTTTACTGTAGCAGATAGTTGACTCGTTTTGAGATATGAGAGTGCCAGAAATATGATTCACTTGTGGCTGTAATCATTAAAAGACTTCTTCATATGATCCAACACATTAATGTGGTTGAATGGAAAGACTTGGTTCCAAATCATAGACATCATTTCTAGTGGATAGCATAGCACTAGAGATCTGAAAAGCTAGTGTACACCATTTACTACTGTTTGTGATCCTTCTCAATGAGTCATCGCCTATAAGTCAGTGGATATATCACGGAACCTCTGACATAGTATCAAGACAGAATACGTTACAAATACTGGAAAAATATCCAGTGGCAACAGCGTGAGGGGGTTGCAAATAGTGGTTTCACACCATGATTTTTAGCTGAATCACTTTCAGCGATTTTATAACGTGGTTGCATTGTGGGCTACGTGTAACCAGACTGCTGGTCTGATAGTATACACTCCGGCGATCACTGTCTCGGTATTTGTCTGGAAAAACCACTTGATTCGTAGGTAATGCCATACATGGATTTATAAATCCGATACAGCTTTTAACATCGATACTTGTGTGCACGTGTAGAACCAAGACCGATTGTGACAGTACAAGGATAAGATATGTATGTGACTGATTTCTTAGGATGATGATTTTACCCGTGCATGCTTGGCAAGCAGCACCACTGACCTGTGCAGTGATGTATCACGATTCCCGTTAGCAATAGGAGATGTCAAAATGGAGAGGCCTGTTGGAGTGTAGGAATGTAGATGACTTAACTGTGGTGTCCTCTAGACAACTAAAGAGCGAACTAATACTTAAATGTGTTGGAAAGCTTTCGTGATCGCGTGGAAATTTGAGAAGATTGAATATCGAGGTGTGTTTGCCCTAGACCGTTATTCCCTCCGATGTAAATTGATCAGTTGACTGCCTCTGCAAATTTCGCTCCTTCATTTAGTTGAGAGAATTGGCGTGTGCATCTAGCATGTCGAAGACATGTTTGCCAGTTCTCTACACATGAGAAACACCTTAGTTGACCTTGTAAATTATAGGGATGACTTGGAGTCTGCTACATCACAAGACATCGGTATTCGCGAGTGGAAATTTATATACTGCTATCGGTATATTGATAGCAGGACAAACACGTTGAAGCAGACCATCCATCTCTGGCGGGGATGCCGTCACTCATCCGCCACTGTGGCATAAGGATATTTCCAGATCCGTAGCTGTAGGATGCCGAATATTCTGGCCATTTTTTTTCTCTTCTGTAAGACAGTACTTCGAATTATGTTTGTGTAATTGTTCTGATTCCCCCCTCCCCCCTTCTGCGCTTTTATGTTTAACAGTATTTTCGCGAGTGTGCACAAGCTTTTAGCGGTGCAAACGTTTAATGTTTCTGGGACGTATGTTGATAGCAGGATGAACATTTCACACAATGCTTCAGCCATGCTGGGTACACTTGCATGGCTAGACGCAGCTCGCATGTCCCATTATGTTCGCTAGGAATAATGCACCCTGTTCTATTCTGTTATGTCAGTATCCGCAGGTATTGCATCAGCAACAGTAAACACACATGCTGCCCAGAGGCGTCTCACATATGGGACTGCTGTGAGCGCTGCTTGGAGATCTGTGACATTAGTATAACACTCGAAGAATATCAACTGTATACCCGACAATAGACCCAACTTTCACCTGCTCGCTGTAGGCAGCAATGGCGGCAGAGCAATGGCTCACGCTGCCTACATCTGGCATCGACGCGTGCTCAACCTTGGAGCGACTGCACTCTGTAAAAAGGTCTTTGCTGCTGTACAGCCGTGTCACTAACGGTGCCTAGGCGATCACGTATTTTGAGAAGAATTTGTCAGGTGTCAAGTGTGAAAGGGATGACACCGCCTGATGCTTGAGGGACTGAACTGGCACCTATGCGTCCTTGGCAGCTGTTGGTGTATTCCAACT
Source organism: Schistocerca gregaria (assembly GCF_023897955.1). Taxonomy (NCBI): domain Eukaryota; kingdom Metazoa; phylum Arthropoda; class Insecta; order Orthoptera; family Acrididae; genus Schistocerca; species Schistocerca gregaria. Next base: position 944,560,242 of record NC_064920.1, read on the forward strand.
TCTGATCACGTATTTTGAGAAGAATTTGTCAGGTGTCAAGTATGAAAGGGGTGACACCGCCTGATGCTTGAGGGACTGAACAGACACCTATGCGTGCTTGGCAGCTGTTGGTGTATTCCAACTTCCGGGAGCATGCCCAGTAGTCTTCTGTATGGTCCAGTGGACAGAGGGTGGCGGGCCGTGCCTGATCAAATGGTCCAAATGGCTCTGAGCACTATGGGACTTAACATCAGTGGTCAGAAGTCCCCTAGAACTTAGAACTACTTAAACCTAACTAACCTAAGGACATCACACACATCCATGCCCGAGGCAGGATTCGAACCTACGACCGCAGCAGTCACGCGGTTCCGGTAGAGCGCCTAGAACCGCGAGACGCGGTGCCTGTGCACATTGTTTGCGTATCTGTTGCATTATTTTGCGAACAAGTCTGTAGGCTGTGCTATGCATTATACAGACAGTTTACAAGTTGATTTTGTGTCTGCACATCAATGTACTGCATTATTTAGGAGGAGTTTGCAGGTCTGTGTGCTATGTGCTGAAATTATATCGGTAATTTAGGAGATGTTTGCATGTCTCCAGAACATTATTTCAGTAATTTACGAATAGTTTACAGCTCTGTATGCTGTGTACTTTGAGCCCAAGCACGTCAGAGTGTGTGTTTTGTATCAGTGTGATAAATATACTATCTGAAATCCACCCCTAAATGAATTGTTGTAAAATAAAGGAGGTACACTCCTTCCTCTCCTCAGCAGCCCAGTGCAGGCTGAGTCATTTTCCCCTCCAGACAGCCATCTTGTGTTACGTCATGGAAGAGACGACAGTGCCCTCTGGTTACAGTAATGTGTACTAGGTGAGTTACACTCTGGATCCATGGAAAAACACTGTTTCCCGTCATTTCCCCCTCGCCATTTTGGATTACATCACAGAATGAAGAACAGTACCCTCTGGTGGCAGTACTGTGTACTACGTCAGTTGGACACTAACCCAATGCTACACTTGATGGTGGTACTGCCTCTAATTGTTTAAATAAATAGTGCATGCAAAATGAAGACTTAAGTCCAGCACAGTTCAAGTCCTCTTGCTGCCATTTCCTAGGACGAGGTGGTGGTCGAATGACCTAGGTTAGTGGAGGTAGTCCAAGTGTTCTATTTTCCTGCCATTGTCTTAGGTTAGTAGAGGTGTGTTACATTGTCCTGATGGAATTTAAACTTCCCGCCATTTTCTGGGGGAGGGGTGAGGAGGGGGACTAGGTTAGCTGAGTGAGCCCAATTGATCTATCTTCCCACCAAATTCACGCATCTTGGATTACGTCACGGCCGCCATCTTGGATTACGTAATCGCCGTCATCTTGGATACAACTGGGAACAATGCAGAGTGGCGTAGAACGAACTTAGTCCCACTGCTCACGTCCTGACCGAGAGTCCATTTACCTTCATGACCTGTCCAAGAGTATTTTACTGTTTCACGGCATGACTAAGAGACCATTATAACGACGCTCCTCTGAGCACTCCATGGAATGACTGCCAAAAATTATGGTATTGATATCCTAACCACACAGAATGTTAGAAATGCCTCCAATGAGAGGCCACTTACCAAACATTCCTCTCTCTCTCTCTCTCTCTCTCTCTCTCTCTCTCTCTCTCTCTCTCTAGAAAAGTGTTTTTATTACTTTATTTGTGCTCCTAATTTTTCAGTTTAAACAAGTTTACAGCAATTTCGAGGTAGATTCCCCACCCAGGAAAATTGTGGAAACCCTGACCGATACAAAAGTCCTCAAGTTTTGGCCCTTTCAAAAGTAAACGCAACTCTTACCACTTTAGCTAATTTTTAGGACATTGTCCATTCAACGACTGCGCTGTTTCCCGCATGAAAGGTTCGGGTCGATAACCTCCAAGTGCCAGTTTCAGGGTGTTAGAGTTGCAACTCAGGAGCGCGCCTATTCTACAAAACAGTGCTCCTCCCTCCCCCCCCCCCCCTCGCCCCTCAAGATCTATCTACAATCCGAACTACCGCCAAAAATTTCCAGATGCCTCTCCTTTACTTAATGACGCTGCGCCAGTGGCGATACCGTTGCATTCCTCATCGCGCCTAATGTGCACGCAATCGTCGTCCTTTGGCCTTAGCAAGATTCTGTCTGCAGCTGGCACAATTGCCTACATACTTAGGACACGGTCAGTGTTCGGCGACGTAGAGCCTCAGCTGATAACGAGGTGCCCCAAAGTGATCGCTTACGGTGTGTGGGAAACCAGAGCACCAATTCTACTGTCGACTTCTTTATCTGAGGAGCTGGTATGCCACCGTGACTCCACGTTCTGCACTCCAGGAACGCTTTACCACCCGTAGCTGACCGAGGGCCGCACCAGGACTCAGAAAAAGCACTAGCCAACCCCATGTGCAAAACAACGCGCAATTAATGGAAAATATTTTGTTAGAGGGAAAATGTAATCTTTGCAGTCATCATGCAAGATTCTTATGCATATTGCAACACAACACCCCCCCCCCCCCCCCCCACTACCCCCCAAAAAGGATCACTCTATCTCATGAATGAGTAAATAGTGCTCTTAGTGAGAGAGAAACCAGCAGGCTAAGTCTAACCTGCCACGTTTCACTATAACAACAAAGAGATGCCTCTAACTAAGAAAATAAAGTAATAATCATATCTATATCTGAACCTATTTTGCTTCTTTTAAAGTCCTTTATCCATTCCCTAGAGGCTAGCAAAATTAGTTAACTCTCTGTATATACGTTTGTTTGAAATAGCTGTATACACAAGCGACAAAACCGAAGGGATGCCTGTTAATAACGCCCCATAACTATTCGATTAGATCTGTGTCGGGCGATCTTCATGGCCAAATCACTCGCTTTAATTGTCAAGAACACTCTTCAAACCAAGCTCGAACAATTGTGTAGCGCATTAATATCCACAAAAAATTCATCGTTTTCTGGGAAAATTAAGTCCATGGTGCAAATGATCCCCATGCAGCAGAAATAGAACCATTTCCAGCCAATAACCTGTTCAGCTGGACCAGAAGATCCAGTTCACTCCATGCAAACACAGTTCACACCATTATGGAGCCACCCCAGTTTGCACAGTGCCTTGTTGACAACTTGGATCCGCGGCTTCGTGGGGTCTGCGCTACACCCGAATCCAGCCATCAGCTCTTACCAACTGAAACCGGAACTCATCTGACCAGGCCATAGTTTTCCAGTCGTCTGGTGTCCAACCCATATGGTGACGAGCCCAGGAGAGGCGCTGCAGGGGATACCGTGCTGTTAGCAAAGGTATTCGCGTCGGTCGTCTGCTGCCACAGCCCATTAACAACAAATTTCGCAGCACTCTGCTAACGGCTACGTTCGTCGTACGTTCCACATTGATTTCTGCGGTTATTTCACGTAGTTTTGCTTGTCTGTTAGCACCAACAACTCTACCGAAAAGCCCCTGCTCTCTATCGTTAAGTGAAGACCTTTGGCTATACTGCATTGTCTGTGGTGAGAGATAATGCCTGAAATTGGGTATTTTCAGTATATAATTGACACCGTAGATCTCGCAATATTGAATTCCCTAACGATTTCCGAAATGGAATGTCCCTTGCGTCTAGCTCCAACTACAATGCCGCGTTCAAAATCTGTTAACTACCGTCGTGCGACTATAATCACGTCGGAAACCTTTTCACATGAATCACCTGAGTACAAATGACAGCTCTGCCAATGCACTTCCCTTTTATACCTTGTGTACGCGAAACTACCGCCATCTGTATACATGCATATTGCTATCCACGGCTTTTGTCATCTCAGTGTATGGCTCTCAAGATTTTACAATGTGGTGCAGTGGTTAGCGCCTTTGCTTGTTAATCTAAAGATTACTGGTCCACCTCACCAGTGTTAAGGCTATGAATAAGAATAAGAAGCTGTGGCAGACAAAGGCTTCCTTTCAGAGGTTTTTTAAAATGTATCGGGGGATCGGAAAGAGGTCCACAGTATTTTCCTGTTTTACTGACGAGAAGCTGTTCCTAAATGAGTGACAGAACATGCCGTATTAAAGACTACTACCACTGGTCCTTAACTCTGTCAAACCACATTTATGTAAATTAATCAGACGATGAATTCTTTCTAGCAAAAAAAATTGTATCTGTCTTCCCATTTAAGTTTACGGCTGGAGAATGCTCAAGAAGAGAGCACATCATGTTATCATTCAACGATTCGAAATATGGACTGTTAGCAGTTGCAATGCTGCACGAACATCGTAAAATTCGAGTAAAGTGATAGGCAGAACTCAGCCATGCTTAACAGGGATTAAGAAAGGAAACAGAAAAATAAGACCTCTTTATTGGGCAATTATAAGTTAATAACAACAGCATCTGCAAACAATAAGACACGGGGTAGCCTTTTCATGAATCATGAGACACAAGTGTGTGAATCACTATGGACTAAGATGTAATGGATGTATATCTCTTCAGAACTTATAAAGATATAGAAACCAAATCTTGGACTGAACAGAATATCCAGCAATGTGTACGTGGTAAGGTCATAATCAAGTAAGTAGTGATTGAATAATGAACTAAAGTTCAAAAAATTGTTAATAAAAGCAGAACTGCTTGCGATATTTCAAAACCGTCTGTTTTTCATGTTTCTCTGACCTTCGCCTGAATAATCAAATGAACCACGACTATTCTCCGACGGGTATCTAAGTTAACCTGCTTTGAAAATAATACGATCGTCCACACTACGTAGCCATCGCATGTTTGCCCCTTGCTTCTTGGACTCAGCTTTACAATCGAAAGGATGTTTACACGTAACATACTGTATGATTAGGAGAGGGTTTGCCGATTTTCCCTGTGCACAAAAACGTTGCGTGCTAGTCAAGTGAATGTAATTCAGTGACAACTGAAGCGAACGTGATACAAGTGCGTACTACTTCGTCTCAATACGGCGCTGTTCTTCATTCACGTTACCTGGAACTGCATACGTCTAGACAGTGTTGCCAATTACTGGTATCATGCTCTTGGAAGCACTAGGTCCTCTTCGTATAAGCGAACATGATAACAAGCCACACAGCCTAAAACAGTCAGCTGGCCAGAGTGGCCGAGCGGTTTTAGGCGCTACAGTTTGGAACCGCGCGACCGCTACGGTCGCAGGTTCGAATCCAGCCTCGGCCATGGATGTGGGTGATATCCTTAGGTTAGTTAGGTTTAAGTAGTTCTATGTTCTAGGGGACTGATGACCTTAGAAGGTAATTCCTATAGTGCTCAGAGCCATTTGAACCATTTTATAAAACAGTCGCAAGTTTCCACAGACTGAAACATACTTCTTTCAGTCAGAGAGAATTCCGCTCAGTACTGTGACTTGCACTTATACAAAGTGTTTCCGTAAGAGCGGGCAAAAATGTAACAGGACATAGAGAATGCTCCACTGAACAATTTGGGGTAGGGAACCTGGGGTCGGAGAAGCCAGCTTAAGGAGGTATGGAAGTCAGCTTGTCTCCCGCTTTTTCTAGCATTACTGTTTCCCAGCTTATTTACAACTACCATGCATACACGTTTACACGTATCGTGGTGATTATTTATATGTACATTATTTATTTCCTGCAAGGAAACAAGGAGGACGAGCCTGATTACTAGGAAATCATGATGCAGGGTTTTGTTTACTTTACTTGTCCTTAAGGTGGCTCTCTTGTATCGTATTTGCATTGTCCCATTACAGAACGTGCTATGAATCAACTACAGATACTCAGTGCTATTCACAGAGATACAGTACAATACGATGGAGCAGTAGCGGTACAGTTTCGCAGAACTCACTGACAGCTACCTTGCGTGTGAGGAAGTACGTTGCAATGCTCTCACTGCTGAAAGACCGTACAGGGAACGATTTCCTAACAGACATCATCCGTCACTATGAGTGTTTATTTCTCTCTCTCGATGAATGCGGGACACTCGTTCATTAGAAAGAAAAAAGAGGTACCTGGAAACACGAGGACCACTCGCACGTACCGAATTTTGAAGGGAGGTGCTGGAACGTGTTGCAGCGGACCCCACAACAAGAACTCACCGTATTTCACGAGGGATGGGCGCTGCACATACTAGCGTGTGGCGAATACTCCACGAACAAGAATTTCACCCACATCATTCACAACGAGTCCATGCAATGCTTGTGACTGACATCGCACCAAGTGTCGCACTGTGTCTGTGGTTGCTCCAATAATGGACTGATCTACCTGATTTCCTCCAAATCGTGCTGTTTACTGTTCCTGATGATATTTTAAACAGCAGGAGTAGCTATGCGTGGGATGAGGAAAATCCTCACGCTGTACTACAGTCACAGCATCAGGTACGTTTGTTTTGATGTGAATATCTGGGCCAGCACTGTAGGCGACAATCTCATTGGGCCATATCTTATACCTGGCCCTCTGAATGGCTACCTGTACTTGACTTTCGTGCAAACAGTTTTACTTGAGTTGGAGAACGTATCCTCGGCTGTTCGTGAGAGGATGTGGATACAACATGACGGTGCGCCGCTTCACTTCAGCGTGGATGTCCGCAACCATCTCAATGCTATGTTTCCTCGTCGCTGGATTGGAAGTGCAGGTCCTATTTATGGCCTGAGAGGTCACCTGACAATATCCTGCATTATTTCCTATGGGGTTATCTAAAGCCACTTGTGTATGAGCCTCCAGTGGATACGGAAATGGAATTACTTACCAGCATTGTAACTGACTGTGATGCGATTCGAAACATGGCAGACATATCCGTCTGGGTGCTTCAAAATCTTGTTCACCGATGTCACGGTTGCATTCACGGTGATGGCCATCAGTTTCAGCACATTTTATTTACATTAGTTACAGTTAATAAATCTTTATTCTTCATGTCTATATATTAATTTCTCAGCCTAGTCCATCCTGGTGACGAACACATTTCTCCCAACGAGAGACCAGTTTTTTGATACCGTCACTGTAAAACTTTTGTCTTTTTTTACAGTACAAATTGTCCGTTCATTGTATCATTGATGGTATGTGCAGTTAACTGTAACGAATGTAAATAAACGCACGGCTTTCCGGGCGGGAAGGAGCGCCTGGTTACCGGCACGAATCCGCCCGGCGGATTTGTGTCGAAGTCCGGTGAACCGGCCAGTCTGTGGACGGTTTTTAGGCGGTTTTCCATCTGCCTCGGAGAATGCGGGCTGGTTCCCCTTATTCCGCCTCAGTTACACTATGTCGGCGATTGTTGCGCAAACAAGTTCTCCACGTACGCGTACAGCACCATTACTCTACCACGCAAACATAGGGGTTACACTGGTCTGGTGTGAGACATTCCGTGGGGGGTCCACCGGGGGCCGAACCGCACAATAACCCTGGGTTCGGTGTAGGGCGGCGGAGGGGTGAAGTGGACTGCAGTAGTCGTCGTGGGATTGTGGACCACTGCGGCTGCGGCGGGGACGGAGCCTCTCCGTCGTTTCTAGGTCCCGGGTTAACATACAATACAATGTAAATAAAAAATATTCAGTAATATGAGTTTTTCCCTGTTATCTCGTTAAGCAGGCTTCTCCGACACCAGGTTCCCTACCTCAACTTGTTCAGTGGAGCATCCTCTATGTCTTGTTGAATTTTTACACACTGTTACGGAAACACCCTGTGTATACCAGGATGCGCTGTAAAGTAATGCTTCCGAATTTATCATGTGAAAACCCAAAGTTTTTAAAATAAAACAAACGTTATTAACATTATAAATCTTTATTCATCATGTCTACATATTAATTTCTCAACCTAATCATCCTGGTGACGAACACATTTCTTCCAACGAAAGACCAGTTTTTTTTGATACCGTCACTGTAAGACTTTTGTCTCTTTTAACGGATCCACAACGTCACCTCTTTTTACACTGCTTCATCATTATCAATGAGCAGCCCTCGAGGATGTTCTTAAAGTTTTGGAAACAGGAGGAAACCGAATGTAGACAAGTCAGTACTGTGTAAAGAATGGTCGATGACATTGAACCCAGGGCGTTGAATTGCTGCACATGTTGCAGCGCTCATTTATGGTCTGGCAGTATAATACTGAAGCAGAGGGTGCTCCACGTGTGGACCAAGTCTTCAAATGCGAAACTTCATTACAGCTCGCTTTTTTCACACACCGACACAGTTACGTTGGAGAGCGCAATTTTACATGCTACAATTCGGAGCTTTCTAGCGGCAGAGGGCTGTAAATATGTAGACATGAAGAATATAGATGTATAAAGTTAATAACATTTGTTTCATGTGAAAAGCTTTAAGAGTTTTCCCATAAAAAACTCGGATGCATTACTTTTCAGCATACCCTCGCGTCTGTTATTGAAGATAATGGGCTTAGTTAGTTTCATACTCTTTCATCTGCCGTCTTATGAAATTAGCTCCTCATACAATACATTTAAATAATATGGTACACAATCAAGATATAAGACTCAAAACTCTTTTTATATAGACTTAGTTTCCTTGTCTAGAGTTTAGATTAAGTGTCTGTACTATGCAAAGGTCTTTCACAAGCTCCCATTAGACATAAATGAAGAAACTAGTAATCCTTACAATTCAGAAGAAAATGAAAAGCACATATTTCCTCTACAAATTTTGTAATTAATAGGATTCAATGAATGAAGAGTCGCGTTAGCTGATCGACAAGTAGCGTTGCTCATTGTAAACAGGACTACTTCAGCAGAACGTAGATAATCGTCATTCATTGGTAAATACCAATATAGTCATATGAACATTAATGTATGAGTACGAGGTAAATAGCACTTATTCCGAGAACAGAGGTCGTAGCACTTTTTTTGAAGGTAGTGGCTTTCTTGATAGTTTTCACTATGTTAAATACAACCGGTGCAATACAAGTAATATACTGCAGTGCTGTGATAGTTATTGTTAATACACACAACAGAATTACATTCTTACAGTTGTTCCTTATTTTTGGTGTATACCTTGACTCTTCGATGTTCTTTTTTGTTTTCTTCAAGATTGGATCTATTAAAAGAGATTAACGAATTAATCTGTGTTTACATAATGCAAACCATTGTAAGGAATTTATTCAGAAAATTCCCTAACTCCATGCGAAGAGGCTGCAGGTTTCTTCTCAGGTTACTAAGTTAAAAAGTAAAATATCATACCCATTTGTGACCTGGGTAGATCGTCCAAGATCATTTCGCCCTTTGTGCACACACACAGTTTTATTCTCAGCGCTGGGCAAGTCCACCGCTCTGTTCCAAAAAGGACGTCCACCTCAGTCTGCCGCCGCCTACCCACGTGTGCGCTTTGTCCACCGCTGCGGCTGCACAGCTTCGGCTGCACTGCGGGAGCGGAGACATGCGCATGCCGGCTGTTCAGCGGCCCTTCTAAAACGGTTTTACAGAAATTATTTGTTAAAAAAATTTATTCTCTCACAGCGGTAGCGTTCTCGCTTCCAATGCCCGGGTTTCCGGGTTCGATTCCCGGCGGCGTCAGGGATTTTTCTCTGCCTCGTGATGACTGGGTGTTGTGTGATGTCCTTAAGTTAGTTAGGTTTAACTAGTTCTAAGTTCTAGGGGACTGATGACCATAGATGTTAAGTCCCATAGTGCTCAGAGCCATTTGTTCATAGCATCCGTCATATCTGATAAGCAGTCTGGGATCCAAAACGAGCTTTTTGGTAAATAATAGCTTGCAATGTGGGGGAGTATTTTGCCATTTATTTAACATGTGAACCTTTATTATCTACTGTGATATACGAGTCATAGACTATTGACCAGATTTGTCAATTGTTTGTTAAATAATTAGCAGACCGTTTAAGGACTGCGTCGCAAATGCAACTGCATTAGCATGTTAGTGAGATGAAATCGTGTAAAGTCCGCTGTGTTTTGATAACTGACAAGATAGGTGAAAATAAATCGCTCCTTCTTTTGCAGTTTCAGCGTAATCTTGCAACCCACTGTGTTTTTAGTAATAAACAGTTGACGTGTCACGTTATTGATCGTACTGGCAAAGCTTCTTAATACAATCATTTGCAGACTTGCTAGCTGTAGCTCAGAAATTCTGCGAGATAGAGTGAAGGCTTCAGAAACACGCCTCCCTGCCGCGCTGTCGTACCTTTGCCGCGCGAGATTAGCCGAGCGGTCTATGGCGCTGCAGTCATGGACTGTGCGGCTCATCCCGGCGGAGGTTCAAGTCCTCCCTCAGGCATAGGTGTGTGTGTTTGTCCTTAGGATAATTTAGGTTAATTAGTGTGTAAGCTTAGGGACTGATGACCTTAGCAGTTAAGTCCCATAAGATTTCACACACATTTGAAACATTTTGTCGTACTTAAAAAACTAAAAGTCCGCCTTGACTGCGAAAAAAGACGTCGTGGTAATAAATATACGGGGACAAAACTTCTTTAGATTACGTCTCCTTAGTCCCCGCCCCCCTCCACCCCCTCCCAGGCTAACTCCTATCTTTATAGTTTTTAAGAGTTCCTGCTGTTGTCATAGGTTGTTACGTCGTGAATAACAGTAGAGCAGCGATTAGCAGTCTAACAACCCTTTATTACATAGTCACAGAACATACAGTACAACCAGTCAAAGATACATTGTCCTAAGAGTAAACAAACAGTCCCTCACTTTCCCGAAGTACATCACTCTGTGACATCCTCCCCACCCTGGTCGACCTCCAAAGGTACGGCCAGCTGCACAGGACGACTAATGATGTGACCTTCTGGTGTCCTAAGTATTATTGTCCTTACCCTGCCGTCTCTTCCTGGTAGTACCTTTTCTATCCTGGCCTTCTTCCACATATGTCGCAGACGAAGGTCCTCTTGGATCACCACGATGTCGCCAGGGCGAAAGGGGATGACTCGTCCCGATGGGCGTTTAACTTCATGGTAGTTCCGGAGCTCCAATAGGTATTCTTTGACCCAACGGTTCCAAAAACTGTTGCTGTCTCAGTCGGAATTCGTTTGTTAAATTCGTGTTCGCTGAAAGCTCTAGTCCCGTCGGAATAGTCGTAAGTTTTTCTCCCGTCAGATACTGGGAAGGTGTGAGTGCATCACAACCATCTCCTGGTGTGATGGGCCTGGAGTTCACCGCGGCTTCAATACTGATCATGGTGGTGTTCAGTTGTTCCTCAGTGAGCTTTGCGAGTCCCAATACCTTCCGTAGGCAACGCTTTATAGTGCCCACCTTTCTTTCCCACCATCCTCCCCACCAAGCCGCCCGGGAGACAATGAATTTGCAAGTAATACCGTAGTGCGCGAGGAACTGATAAGTTTTTGTGGTGGTTAATGCCTTCCAAAGTTGGGCTAGTTCCATATTCGTGGCGTGGAATGTTTTCGCGTTATCTGTATATATCGTGTGGGGTAGTCCGCGTCTTCCGGCGAATCGCTGAAGTGCCATAAGAAACTTGTCCGTTGACAAGTCTGTACAGAGTTCGAGGTGTACAGCTCGTGTGGTAGCACATGTGAAAGGAGTGATATATGACTTGTGCGCCTCCTTCCCCACTTTGATGAATAGTGGGCCAGCAAAGTCTATTCCGGTTACAGCAAATGGTTTGGCAGGTGAAACTCGTTCAGGTGGAAGCGGTGCTTCGATCTGCTGCCCTCGTGGATTCTTCAAGATCTTGCATGCGAGGCATGAGTATAGGATTCTTTTGATGGCCTGACGAGCTCTAAGGATCCAAAATTCGGTTCTCAGTTCGGATAGTACAGAACGAACACCAAAGTGATGAAGGCGGATGTGTGTCTCGAATAATCAATTGTGTGAAGTGGTGGGAACCGTCAAGGAGTACAGGATGTTTTTGTTCCCTATTTAGGCTAGTGCACTGCAGTCGGCCTCCTAGACGTATCAGTCCATCTTCTAAGAAAGGATTGTATCGTGCGAGTTTTGACTCTTTTGGCAGTGGTAAGTTATTCTGAAGTGCGTGGAATTCGCTGGGGAAGGAATCCCTCTGGCCCACTCGAATCCAATACATTTTGGCAGCTGATAATTCGGTGGCTGTAAGTTCTCCTGAAGATTTATTCTTCTGACGAATGTTGTGTAGGAAGCGGAGAGTCCATGCTGTGATACGAATAAGCTTCCAGTAGGAGCTGAATTTAAGTAAGTCCAGAAGGCTGGTTGGCGTAGATATCGACAAGACTTGGCTCTAGGTTTTCTTCCTCTTTTCTTCGGGAGGAAGTCGTACCATCGTTGGAGTATCGTTTGGACAGCATTCAGGAGGGCGTGTAAACCAAGGCGGCCCATGCCACCAAATATCCAGAGAATTCATTTGGTAGCCGAGGAGTCCACGTGAGAGGTGGTCAGCAGGATTGTCTGGTCCTGGGCAGTGTTTCCATTGCGTGGGAGTCGTGTGAGTTTGTATCTCAGTTACACGATTACAAACTAAGGTCCTCCATCTGTTAGGATCACAGCGAATCCAACTTAGTGTTATTTTAGAATCCGTCCACAATATCGCATGGGAAATTTTAAAGTCTGTTGCGCGGCAAAAGTAACACAATAGTCTGGTCCCAACTACGGCCGCTAAACGTTCGAGTCGAGGCAATGTCACCTTCTTAATAGGAGCAAGTCTGTTCTTGCTGCAGACTAAATGGGTTACAACGTCATCATCTAAGACAGTACGAATGTACAAAGCTGATCCATATGCCTTTTCCGAGATGTCACAGAATACGTGCAGCTGAGAGTCTCTTCCATGAGCTGTAGCTATCCATCTAGGGACACGTATATGTGACAATGAAGGTAAGCTACATATCCAAGTGCGTCATCGTGCCCCTAAGTCCCAGGGCATAAGTTCATCCCAGCCAATTCCTCGGCACCATGTGTCCTGGAATAGCAATTTCCCAACAAGAGAAACAGGGAAAAACAGTCTGAGTGGGTCATAGAATTTAGCCATACAATGTAAAAGAAGTCGTTTGGTGGCTGGCCCTTCTGACGACCTTCTGATGATTTCGCTAGCATCGATACAGAAGTAGTCACCTGTGGTGTTCCAGTCTACGCCTAAAACTTGAGTCTGGGTGTGGAGTTCTCGCCCTTCTGCCCTCCAGATAGTGTGGAGTTGTTCACAGTTGGTAGCCCATTTTGATAAGGGGAGACTGATCAATTTCATTAGGGTTACAAGATCATAGTATATAGCTATCACCACATTATCACCTTCTACTGAGATCACAAAGTCGTCATGCATGCAGTCTTGTTTATAAGTGGCGCTACGGTGGGAAATGCTGTCATACACTTGTCGGCAAGTTCTCTTAGTGCTGCAGAAAGTAAAAATGGGCTGCAGATCAGGCCGAATGAGAGTCTGTTAAAACGGTATTCCGTCAGTTCGTCCGTAGTTTGAAGATTTCCTGTTTGGTCCTGGCTAATTTTGAACCAGAAAAACCTGGTCAAGTCTTTGTCATTTTCATTAAAGGTTAGCTGAAGGAAAGCTTGTGTGATGTCCGCGACGATAGCCGTAGAATATAGTTTGAAACGCAGCAAAATTTCCAGAATCTCTGGTAATAGGTTCGGTCCTACTTCTAATACCTCATTCAGAGAAGGTGCATCGTTTTCGTGAGATGAGGCGTCAAAGACTATTCTCCACTTAGTGGTTCCATATTTCTCCTTCCTCACTGCATGTTGAGGGAGATAAAATAGCTCCTTTGCTGAGAGTGGGGTTGGAGCGACCTCTACTTGTACCCTCGTAATGTATTCTAGCATAAGATCGAAATACATTTGCTTAAAAGTCTCTTGACGTTGAAATCTTTACCTAAGGTGCTTGAATCGCTTTTCCGCGATAGGTCTGTTACTCGAAAGCACTTTATGTTGCCTTTTGGGAAGTGTAACCACTGCCCGATGATCCTTTATAGAGAAAGATGATCTAAAGTCTTCAAGAAGTCTCGTATTCTTGTTGTTCACAGGTAGATCCTGATCGACAGTAATCCATATAGTTTCCAAGTCCCAAAAGCGTCTGAAATCATCGTCTGAGTACAGAGGAGATCGGTCTGTCTGAGCAAAATTTACCACGGTTGCATGTACACAGGCTTGTGACTTGTTACACTAAGTATCCAGCCAAACAGAGAAGGAACTAACACTAAGGTTTCAGAGATGCGCATGGGCGAATTGTGCTTCACTACTTCCAATAAAAATCGCCTCCTACAAGAATCTCCACGGGAAGATCTTCTCTTGAATCGGTTTTCGGATCTGCTAGCGTAATCTTACGGGCTTCTGCTAAACTCTTTATATATTGTGGAACTGAAGGCTGGTGAGAAATAACGTTAGTACTTTCGAAGACAGTAAGTGGCACTGAAGAATTCTGCCAAAGCCCCTTCATATTAAACTGAACAAGCCTACGGTGGCGTGGGCGTGTAGGGTTTGATTCAAAGGAACAAACGGTTAGTTCTTGTTGGTCTACCGTTTGCAGTATGAGATCATCAATCAGCGATTTTGCTATGAAGCTGGACTGACTACTTGCGTCCAGTAGACATCGCGTTGTCCTGCTCAATCCTGTAGGTCCTGAGACGCATACTTGAGCTGTCTGAAGGTACATGTATCCGTGGGGAGCGACAGATACCTTTCCCACGGAAGTAACGTTTGTCTGACCCGCAGGACCCCTATTATCCTTTCGTTCCTCACAAATGGACTTATGATGCAGTCTTTTACAGTTAACACACCGAGCCTTTTCTTTTCTTTTTGCAATTTGACACTTTGTGGCCACGCTGAAGACAAAGAAAACATCTGTTTGTTAGTTTCAATTTATCTATTCGATCATTAACGCGTACGATCTTCTTACAGTCTTGCACCCAATGACCGCAAGATTCGCAAAAGACGCAGAATGGTTCCTTTACGCTGGTATCCTTCGGAGTCGATCTTTTAGATTTCGCGTGTACGTGAAGTGTGGACGCTATGGGAAGTTTACCAGAAGTGCTGGAAAATTCACCGCGTATCTTCTGCATGGTAAGCACCCCGTCGACTTCCTCGTTCAGAAACTCCATCAGTTGCAAAATGTCCCCTTCGGATAGCCCCGTACGCTTGGCGTGAATTATCCAGCGGCGGCAAATGTCATCCGGAAAAGCGCGTAAAATTTTCGGGGCGAGGAATCGGCCGTATCCGTTCACGTCTTCCTCAAGTGCCCGGAGAGCTTGAATACGTCGCTGACATTCAATGAATGTTGAATTAAGTTCCTCTGGGGTGGACAGCTTAATTGGTTTTATGGCTTCGAGATAATCTAAGTGGGCTTGAATTATTCGATCCTTGTCGCCATAACGCGCTCGGAGAATCCTCTTCGTTTCTGCGTGCGTCTCAGCCGTCACCGCAATACCGTCTACCAAATGCTTTGGTTCTCCCGAGAGATATCCGCGAAGAAAGATGTGTTTATTAACTGTAGTTACCGTCGGATCTTTGTCAACCGACTGCCCAAACTGCTCCCAGAATCGCGCCCATGTCTCGATATCTCCTGAAAAAGGCTCAAGCTTGATCGGCGGAAGTTTTACTAAGCTGTGGTAACACTCATTGTTACAGATTGTACAGGCGGATTGTCGGGAATCGTTATGTCAGCTACTGATTTCGCAAGCTGCTTCTCTATTTCGTGAGACAATCGAGAAATTGTGAGTTTCGCGGTATCTATAAAATCTTCGCATTTAAGAACATCTTCTTCGTATTCGTCATCGTCTAACAACTCGTGAATGTCCTCATCTAATTTAACGAGGCGATTCAGAACGCTTCCCAATCTGTCATTGCAATATTTATAATCCGCGACTTCCAATGTGTCTGACAACCTTGCAAACTTCCGCTACCAGTCGCGTAATGTTTGCTCTTTCTCTCATACGTTTTCTCTTTAGAGAGTGTAACTGTGCTTCTGGTTTGTAGTCTGGCATGTCCATTCCGTCCGATTACTCCAAAGTTTAAAGCAGTGTCGGCTAGCAATCAGCTGGTCCTAGTAAGGCGTTATCTATGGATCGCTAGTCGAAGTAGTTCAATTGATGGTCGCTAGATGGCAGCACTAGTCATAAACAATCTACAGGCGTAGCGTAGGATCTGATAATTCGTTAAAGCGCTGATCGAACAGCTACAATAGCAGTACACAGCGACAATAATGTAAGCAGTTGGCTTTACAAATGGCACTACAAAACATGTTGCGTGGTAATTCAACTGAACTTAGCTGTATGGAGGCGATTGTCGTCGAAGAGGTGGTTGCGTGGTGGACAAATCGCTGCAGTAA